>NC_140590.1:430183205-430835722 GCF_964204655.1 Triturus cristatus
CTCAGAAGGCCCAACAACAGCAGCAGGCACTTCCAAAGAACTCTGGGGATCTGGGGGGTGAAGTCCACTGGTCCTGGGACTTCGTTCAGGGGGCAAGCTCAGCACAAGCCCTTGGAGATCTTTTAAGCACAAGTTGAAATATAGTTTTTGTAGTCTTTCTCCTCTCCTTTCAGCAGCAAGGCAACCACTGCAGGCCAATCCCAAGGTCAGGGACAGTACTCCTCCTTACAGCTTTCCCAGTTCCTTCTCCTCAGGCAGAGGTTCTTCTTGTCAAGCAGGATCTAATTTCTTGGGAGCAGGGTCCCAATACTTATACCCCTAATTCCTTTGTTCCTCTGGGGTAGAGGGGCCTTTGTCCAGCCCAAACCAGTTCCTGAGCACTCTGTTGACATGACTCTGCCTTTCTAATCAGGGTGCAGGGCAGAGACATCAGCCGCTCTGCAGGAGGTGGAGCCAGCATTGTGGTGGCAGAGCACAGCCCTATTCAGAGTCCAGGTGTACTCCTCCCACCCATCTGGCTGTCAATCTCTCTATTCACCGCCAGGCTACCTAGCCCTGCCTCTCTGGGTTTCCCCAGCCCTGTCACTCACACAAACCAGACAGGCAGATACACATCATAGCAGAGGCAGGCTGAAATGGTAAGGCAAGCAAATACCAACTTTCTAAAAGTGGTATTTGCAAACACAGAATATTAAAATAAACTTTACTAAAAGATGTATTTTATTATTCTGAGCTCAGGCATACTAAACTCGAATTTCTACCATGTTCCCTGGGTCTGTTAGGATCATAGAATGTAACAATTCTGAAAGCCCATTCTGGCCTCTGGAGAACAGGTAGCCTTACAATAGTGAAAAACGAAAATGGCTGTAATTCACTATTAGGACATGCCACACACATCAGGGCTTGTCCTACCTTATGCTTACAATGCACCCTGCCCTTGGGCCTACCATAGCGGTGACTAATATGAAGTTAAGGGAAGGTTTAGGTACTGGGAAGTGGGTGCACTTGCCCAGTCAGCATGACAGTACCACACTGCACGCAGGTTCTGCAATGGCAGACCTTAGGTACATTTTACCAGGCCGCTTCTGTGGGTGGCACAACCAGTGCTGCAAGCCCACCAGCAGCATTTGTATTTACAAGCCCTGGGCACTCCTGGTGCACTTTACTGGGGTCTGACAGTAAACCAAATAAGCCAATCATGGAATCCAACCAACATATACATTTTAAATAGGGAGCACTTGCACTGTGGCACTGGTTGGCAGTGGCACAGTGCTCTGAGCGGCCAAAACCATAAAAACACATGAGGCACAGCGACAAAAAGTGGAAGGGAGACTCACGCCAAGGTGCCAGGTCTAACAAGCAGGCGCTCGTTAAATGTGCTCCTGGGCTAGGATTCCCCCCAAACTATTCCTAGCATTTAGCACTATTTGCTTACCACAGGATCTATTACGTGCTACGAAATAGTGCTAAATGCAGTAGAACATAAATAGTGAGCGACCGCTCGCTAAATGTGCCATCCCACCCCCAATTTCTGTAGTAAACAACCAGGAGTAATTGCGTAAATATAGGTAATTCCACGTCAAAGAGTGGCATGGAATTACCGAAATTACTCGGCTTACTCCAATATAATTGAAATTATGCCCAGGCCTAGCTATGATGTTCGCTCACCATCAGTGCCCAAAATGTTTTCAACAAAAGAAAAATCATCCCAGTCATATGGCCGTAAAGTGATGCATTTCTTGACTCTTAGTCCAAGTCCTTTCCTGCTAAGTCGTATGCCTCTCTTATAGACCCAACAATTTCATGGAAAACATGCATAGCTTTGGGGCTCATCAAGACACTTTTGGGAAAAATGTGTCCAAGTAATCAATCCATCAAGCTTCATTTAATAATATTTGCAAGACATTACCTCCACAAGGATAAGTCAAGATTGCTTCACAGGCTTGTACACATAATCAGCGATATTTTGTTAGCATTCTAGAACAGGTTCTACACTCCATCTGGTGTTCTTATTTACAATGTCGGTTTATGTTCATTTATTCGGATTCTCAGGCTTCTAGGTGGCTGCCCAGCAAAGCCTTTCCGATGCAGGCATTTCAGCAACTAGATTACTTGATCTTAATCATGTTTTATACATAGATTTACCTTGCCTGCAGTGGCTGCTTGTTCACTAGGGCGTTGGGGATGGAACCCCCACCATTTTTAGGTCTCGCCTGACCCAGCGCATGCGCTTCTCTGGCGAGACTTTTTGTGAGGGCTCAAAAAAGTGCTACCATGGCCAGCCTAGAGCTAGAGTGCATGTGCGCGGGCGCCGCACTAGAGCGCATCACTTTCGCGGCCACACGGCCGCTTTGATGTTTGATTACGATCACTTTCGCGGCCGCTTTGATGTTCTCCGTGAGCCAAGGTTTGTTTTAGTTGACGCTGACATGATGAAAAACGATTTACTGTAAGCTCTAGCACCTACTGTGTAAGTTGCATCTATACTAATGCAGACGGTTATGCCTGTGCATCAGTCGTCTTTCAAAAATCAAGATAAAGTGTAAAGTATGCCTGTGCATCAGTCGTGTTTCAAAAATCAAGATAAAGTGTAAATGATTGTAAATTCCTGCAATTCCGCTCCACTCAGCATTCCACCAAGCCCAGGCTGATAAAATCAGTGCTATTGATCTCGATAACAAATAAACATTCGTCATCTGTAGCGAATGCCAAGAGGTACTACAGATACATGTGTACCTTTGTTATAAACCCCACCTGGGTGACAGTCATGCTAAGTAAATCTGTTGTGAGTTTATGTTGCCAGTATTGGGGTTAAGTTCATACATTTTGCGTGAATATTTGTAAATCCTGAGAGAACATCCTCTTTACAGTCCTTTCAATTGGCTAATTTGTATCCTTCAATTGCTTTCTTTTAGGGAACTATTTTTTTCTTTTTTGTTGCAAAATTCCGTGAAAATGGAGGTGTTTTCCAGCTTTCTTCCCTTGTGTGCTTTTCTCCTGTGAAATACATTTCCCTGCGCTCTCTCTACCTTGTGTGCTACTTGCTCTCTCTCGTGTGCTTCTCCCCGCCAAACTCCTCTCTGTGCTCCTTGTTGCTCACCCTTGTGTTCTTCTTCCCCACTTCCATGTTGCTCTCTTCCTTGTTTGCTGCTTCGCTCTTTCACCCTCTAGTCCAGATGGCTACCCTACACCATACAAAAAGAGCTTTTGGACAGGATATATCTTTTATATATTTATCAATTTAACTTGTAGCGGTAAATAAAAAAAAAATGCTTCCCATTTTATTTTGCAGGCACTTGCATTGGGGGTGTCGCATGCACACACCTATGAAATGATCGCTGTAGCGTTCTTTTTTTTCTTCTTTTGGCCGATGACGCCCAGCATTAGCAAAACAAATATGTTTTCAATGCCATTAGGTTGGAAAAGCAACACGTATTGCCTTTACGAATGCTGGTTATCTAGAGCTTTCATGTTATCAGTCCCACAAGTGCTTATAGTCATAACTGACAAAGACTGTCCATATATCTCCCTGAAGATATGTATTGCAAACGTCGATTTTGCAACCAATACAAATTGTTCCTAAACTATGAACTTGCTGTCCACCTGAAATATGATTGCAAAAATATTTATAAACATACTTTATAATGCAGCTGGTGCCTGTAGTACTGACTTGTTTGGTTATAAAATATATATTATACAAAATAGAATACAATTGATATTTTTAAAAACTAACCTTATCTGGACAACTGCATTGTGTCAGTAAACTGAAAAACTTGACTAAACATTAAAAGATAGTGAAACTGTTCCATAGTTTGGAGCTTTCATTCAACTAGGAGAAATCAATATCTGATTCCAAGAATATGAGGTTCCGGGGTGCAGTTTTTAATACCATCGTGGCAAAAGGGCTCTGTTTTGAAAGCGTGATGTATGAATCATTAATATTATTTCACATCAAATAGCTCTAACTTCAGCTATTTCTCATTACATTTAGGGAGTGTTGGGGATAGATTTGTGATTCTTCTCCCTTTTCAAGTTTTTCCTGGTTTTTTTTTTAAACCAGGGGCTATACATGTGGTTTAATACCATGTCTTCCGTTCCACACCTATTGTGTAGTACTTTCAATGTTTAACTTCTAGTGAAACATATTTCCTTATTCCTCTTCATTTCGTGCATCCAGCACAATTCATTTTCCCTCCCCCTATAATTCAGCGGTACAACAGGAGAATCATTTTGTTGAACAATAATCCCCAAAAATTCTTCTTTCAGAGGACTGACTGAGTCCATTCTCTCCTTGTCTCACCTGTTGAGGGCAAGTTGGGTTTTATTAGTGAAGATAGTGAATTCCTTTCTTGGTCTGGCGGTATTTTCCATATTCCTGATCTGCAATGCTCACCTGCACATAAACCTTCAGTAGTGTCTAGATAAACAAAAGTAAGAGAGCTTGGACAGGACAGTTCCAGAAAACCATTTATCTCTCCCTGGGTTGGCTATTAGCATGAAAGTATTTCTCTGTCTCCCTTTTGAATGATCCTAATAGAAAGAGATGGATCTCGCCAAAGCCTCCATGTGGGAATGGTGAGCTCACTTTGTTTCCCTGACTGTAAATGCCAGTGGTCAGAAGCTAAGTTGATCCCCTATATCTGTCGCCTGTTTGCTTTGCAGGCAAGTTCTTTTGCGGAGCAGGGATAGCAAGAGTCTACAACATGAAAATGTAATGGTTAGATATTATGTCAAGATCACAAAACAGGTTTAGCAAGCACAATATCTCTGGAGGCTTTGAGAAATGCACACATCCCAAGACTCAACAGCAAGGACCTCGGCAACGCTGCACAATAAGAGAAAAATTATAAGCACCAGTCAGATCTAGTGAGTTAATTTTTGCCTACTGTGTAATGACCTCACGGTAACATCTTGTCCACACTTTAATGTCCATCAGCAGATAAATATAAACAAACATTGGCATAGCCACCAGGTCTAGCCTTTGGGACCTTATAAGTGTTTAGCCATGCAACAGTTAATGTTGTTGCAGTAAGGATATTGTGCTGCATAACTAAATACTTATAAGGTCCTAAAGGCGAGACCTATTGGCTATGCCAATGCTTGTTTCATTTGTCACTGAGCAGTAATTAAGCCAATGGAATGGCAATATTCAGACCATAAGTATGACTACTACCTTTAAGTACACACTGCACATCCGTAATGATTCTTACAGGACTTCTGAGCCAGCTGCATTCTAATACATGCACTGTGTGCATGTAAAAGCAAGAACAGCGCATGAGCTTACCTGCAGAAAGGGTGCAGCTTGCCTAGGTCCTATGTTGAGTTTAAGCTTTCCCTAGGCCATCACTTCCTAGCTGTATTAGATGACAGAAGCCATCCATTCAGAGGAGGAAGCAGGATCTCCTTCTCTGATTAGAGGGATGCAATTGTCTATCTAAATCAATCACAATATGTCCAATGGATATCAAGATGTCCACTGAAGGGAGAAGGTGGTTGCTGGGAGAGACCATGGCTTTCCCTAGACTCTGCTGGTTCTGGCCTCTAGGCACCATGTGACTGTCCCGCCAAATGTGAGACACTGCTGCCAAAGACCAAATGAGTGAATGCTGCCTGGGTTGCTCCATCTAGGTAAGTTAACTGTGCGGGAAGGTTCTCAGTAGTGTGTACACGTGTGGATGTTGAGTCTTCCTGTATCTCAATGTTTGGACCATTTCAGTGTTGGAGCGTGTGTTGTTGTGCGCATGCTACAGCATGGAATGTCGGGTGGACAGCAACGCCCCTTCGAACCTCCTTTAAATTTTCATTTAAATTGACTTGTTCCCAGATCACGATACAGCGACCACTGCTGAAAACGAGTACATTTTATAATTGGTTTTGTTAAAAACATAATTGGTTGCTTCGGTATTTGAGGGACTAAAGGTCCAGATTCCTATGATACAAACTGGAATGGCATCATGTAGTGTGGGATGGAAGAGGTCCATAATTATTTGTTAGATCCATCGACTCCCAATGAAGAAACTTAAGTGCGACTTCAAGGAAAATTGGTAATCTGTAAAAGCACTCGTTAACAATTAGCTCATAAGATTGGAAACTACAGCAGTAACCGAACTTTATTCTAAGTGTTCTCTGCGTCCTTCCTTTGGCGGTCTAAACCAGATATAGAAAAATATAGTTTTCAGATTCTCAAGAAGCCTCTGGTTGGCTTGTACAAACCTCTGCTGTGCACTGGGGCAACATACAATTGTTGAACTAAAACAGGCTGAAATCACAACATGGGAGTGGTTTGTTTGTGTGGGCTTCCACACGCTGGCTTTTTTATGTGTGACTGAAGCGGTGAACAGGTAGGACTTGACATGTCTTCCGACACCTGATGTGCACTCTGGAGTTTGTATACAGGAGGCGGAGGGTTAAAAGCCATACGTCACCTCATCTTTCAATGGCAGACACTAATGCTTCCCTACTTGTCACAACGTGGGATACCACTGACATACCGCGGCATCCTCCATAGAACGAGGGAGTGAGACACCAGACGTGGAGAGAGTTTAGAGTAGAAGCGCAGGGGGGGGGGATACGGAAAAGCATCCCTCTTGAATCCTTCATGCTTTGGTTCCAGGACTCTGAGCACGTTTGGTTGCTGTAAATAGTATCTCAGGACTAAAGGCAGTGGAATATCATCATCTACACGGATGATTTCTATGACATAACAGGCGCCATTGCTGTTCCTTGAGCCTCTAAGATCAGTGTAAGAGAAGAGGTGTGTCTGCTGTCGGAACCTGCCTGTATCCTATATATCACGAGCCTCACTTGGGAGGTCTAACTGAAAGAAAGTACAGCGCTGCAGATTACTAAGATAACAATATCTGTGTGACTGAGAATCTGCTTGTAAGAGGCACGGAGAGAAAATGAAGGCATGATTAATTATAGTATATATCAGGGTTTCCCAACGTCGGTGCTGGAGGGCCGGATCCATGCCAGATTTCTAAGGTAACTATATTTATCAGAATGTAGATCAATCAATCAATCAATCAGAGGTTTGTATAGCACGCTACTCACCCGTGAGGGTCTCAAGGTGCTGGGGGAGGGGGAAGGGGGTGCAGCTCCGGATCAGTCGAAGAGCCAGGTCTTGAGGATCTTTCTGAAGGTGTGCAGTGTGGCTCTTCCGCCTGCTCTGTTTCTGGGGATGCGAGGCGTTTCTGCGAGGGGGAGGTCGGCGGAGATGAGGTTTTGGGAACGTGGAAGGATACTCTCTCGTTGAGATATGTGGGTCCGATGTTGTGGAGGGATTTGTAGGCGTGGGTGAGTACTTTGAAGGTTACTCTCTTCTTGACGGGGAGCCAATGGAGGTCTCTCGGGTGTTGGGTCATGTGTTCATGCCGAGGGGTTCAGAGGATGAGCCTGGCAGCGGTGTTCTGTATGGTTTGGAGCGTGTGTAGGAGAGTACTGTTGATTTTGGCATAGAGGGCGTTGCCATAGTCCAGTCTGCATGTTACGAGAGCGTGGGTGACGGTCTTTCTACATTTAGGGGGGATCCATTTGAAGGTCTTGCGGAGGATGCGGAGGGAGTTGAAGCTGGTTGAGGTGACGGAGTTGATCTGGCGGGTCATGGTGAGATAGGAGTCAAGGATGATGCCGAGGTTCTGTGCGTGGTCTGATGGGGTAGGTGAGCTCCCGAGGGTGGGGCGCCACCAGGTGTTGTGTTGTCCCAGGCGGTGGTGGAGGGACCGAGGACAAGGAGCTTCAGGCAGCTGCTGTTCATCCAGGCTGCAACGTCCTTCATTCCTTCCTGAAAGCGGAGTCTGGTGTCTTCGGGGTTCTTCGTGAGGGAGAGGATGAGCTGGGTGTCGTCGGTGTATGACACTACGTTGAGTCTATGCTGTCTGACGATGGCAGCGAGCAGGGCCATGTAGATGTTGAATAGCATGGGGCTGAGTGAGGATCCTTGGGGCACTCCGCAGTTGATCTCTGTGGGTTCGGAGAGGAAGGGTGGGAGTCTGATCCTCTGGGTTCTGCCGGTGAGAAAGGATCGGATCCAGTTGAGGGTGGTTCCTCGTATCCCGGCATTGTGGCGTCTGGCTGCAAGAGTGTGGTGAGACATGGTGTCAAAGGCAGCAAAGAGATCTAGTAGGATGAGGGTCGCAGTGTAGCCCTGGTCGAGTAGCATGCAGAGGTCATTGGTGGCGGAGAGGAGGGCGGTCTCGGTGCTGTGGTTGGTGCGGAATGCAGACTGGGAAGGGTCTAGGATGGTGTTCTCTTCGATGAAGGTTGTCAGCTGGGCATTTACACATCTTTCTGTGACTTTGGCCGTGAAGCGGAGGAGAGAGATGGGCCGGTCTTTTTTCAGGTCCGTGGGGTCGGCCCGAGGGCTTCTTGAGGAGGGGTTGGACCTCTGCCTGCTTCTGCTATGATACAAATCTGGCAAGTGTCCAGCACTCCAGGACCTACTTTTGGAGAACCCTGGTATATATGCTCACATCATGAACACTTTTAGAAGGCTACGGGCAATTGCACACAATTATTTGACCTGGCTGCAAAAATCGTTGACTTTTCAATCTAACAGGAAATGTGGTTGGGCATCAAATACAATATTTCACCGCTTTTGCTACATTATAAGGGTGACAGACTATCTTCATCCACTGTACACTGGTCCAGCGCTGTTTTGCACAAAACGAAAGCAGGGGCGCAACTATCCCTGAACTTCGGGGGTGTTTTGAAGAAGGGGATAAGACTCCCTGGCCAGGGCTGGCTCAAGCGCTGGTGGCGGCTGTTACAATATTATGTTTTAGTGCTCTCCTCCCCCAAAACATCCCTCTCACCATGACTTCCCTCACTACCACTCTCCAACAGTGCACCACATCTCTGCATAGCCTTTCTGACGTACATTTTACTTTTTTATAGTGCTACACATAGTTAACTCACTTTCAGTTGTGTGATCTGCATGTTACACGTTCTTTGCAGCAGGCACATTAACCTTCAGCACTACTTTATGATGAGCCAAAACTGCCACTTCACAAAATTCCGAACTCTCACCAGTAGGAACATTAATCACAAGAGTTATCTTGACATTTTTATTGTTGCATGAAAACTGCCTGATGCACATGCAAAATTATTTTAAACACAGCAACCACCACCCTCCCACCACCCTCCCCCACCCACCAAAAGTCAATGTCAGGTGCGGCTGCACTGATCACACTACCCTAAAGCCAGTCCTGCTTCCAGCACTGAGGAAGGACAAGCATTTCCAGAAATGAGTCAGAGTTAACCTCATAGCCATTATATGAGGAAATATACTTATGTGGTGATACTTCTCCCCAAATTCCAGCAAGCAAAACAAGTTAACAGATTTCTTGTAGATGATATAAGGGGAGACTAGACTTCTCCCCTGATAATTTTTTTTACTTTTTAGCACAAATTTGCTAAAACGCCACAGACCCTTATAGGGCATTCATGAAATATTCCAATACTTTCATAGTGCACCAGGGAAGCTTGGGCTTTCCTAGGAGTAGATCTTGTTTTTCTCAAATGCCTTAAATCAGAAATTTCTTCCACTATACCAAAGTCATCATTTTTTTTATGGTTGAGCCCCTTATGCCAAGGTGCACATTCAATAGGACAGTGCCAGAAATCTACCATGGAAACTTCACCCACAGTCCTGGGTACCTCCAAAAATTCCCTCCGGTATACAAGGGTCAGCATTTTGCAATTGACACTCCCCTATAAAATCAGTACAGGAAATCTTATGCCAAGAGATACCTCAAATATCAATTCCATTTTGCTATACAGGGCTTATATTTGGTTTCATCTGTGGATCAAGCAGAAACAGTATTGGAAATGAACTAATCCACGTTCTAACATGCAATATCACAGCATCCAACTGATCTTATGAAATGTTTGACTTCTTCGGCAACCATGAATTTTGATCAAGTAGCACTTTGCATTTCTGGTTTTTGAGAGCCAACTTACACTGTCAACAAACCTACATGTCTCAGAATAAGGCATTGTGGTGAATAGAAAGCCAGGAATGGCTGAAGGCATCACAGAATCCTCAATCCAGCACCATATCTCAAAGCCTAAGCCCTAGTCTCACTCCTTGTGCCATTCCACATTCTCAGTCCACCCTCCCCTCTTGCACCAACCCCATTGTTGCAGATGGAGTTAAGTAGGAATCTAGTACTATGAAAAGAGCCGGTATTCTGAGGGTGCAGTGTAGAAATAAGTATCATTTTTATATGTGCAGAGTAAGAGGTGTGCTCATGTAAGTGCTGTGTGAGTAGTGTGAGTGAGTTCAGCATGAATGGTGCGAGTGTAGGGTGAAAAATGTGCTGATGTGAGCGTCGGGTGTGCTGCATGAATGCAATGTAAGAGGAGGGCCCATGTAAGTGTGGAGTGAGAGGAGTTCGTGCAGAATGAGAGGAGTGAGTGCAGGGTGGTGCGAGTGGTGTAAATGCAGGATGAGAGGTGTGCCTGTGTGTGGTGTAGGGTGAGCAGCAAGAGTGAAGGGTGATCTGTGAGAGTGACTGGTGAGTTCATGGTGAGAGGAGAGAGTGGTGGGTCCCTATAAATTCGGTCAGACTATTGTCACTGTGTGCAGGCAGGTTGAACAGAGTGCCTCTATGAATGCAGGCTGAGAGGTCTGTCTCTGTGCGCGCAGGGTGAGAGGAGGAAGTACAGGGTGAGTGGTGTGACTCCGGGGTGAGTGTTGTGCTTGTTTGCATGGTGTGAGTGCTATGCCCATGTGAGTTAAGGGTGAGCTCTGCGAGTGATAGGATGCTTATGTGAGTGAACAGTGAGCAATGTAACACTGTAAGAGAAGGATGAGAGGAGTGACTTTGGGGTGAGTGATTTGACATATGAATTTTGGTACGGGTGAAAGTGCAGAGTGCGTGGAATGAATGCATGGTGAGTGATGTGTTTAATTGAGCGAGATTGCAGAGTGAGCAGTGAGAGCGACATGTGAGTGAAGTGTCACACGAGTGCAGAGGGAGTAGTGTGCTCGTGTAAGTGCTGGGTGAAAAGCGTGAGTGCAAGGTGAGTGGTGTGAGTGCAGTGTGATCACTGAGTGCAGGGTGAGTGGTGTGCTTATGTGAGTGCAGGGTGAGTGGTGTGCTTATGTGACCGCAGGGGAAGTGGACATAGAATGGCGTGAGCTCATGGCACGGGGCATGAGAGCAGTGTGGTTGCTGTGAGTGCAGTGTAAGCAGTGTGTACGTGTGAGCAAAGAGTAAGAAGAGGATGAACGGTGTCAGTGCAGGGTAACAGCTTGAAGGGTGAGGAGTGAGTTGTTTGAATGCAGGATGTATTCCCAGACACCTGGTGTAACTCAGCATTGTATTAATCGCTGGCGTAGGCTCTCAGATATAAGCGGAACAACTGCTATTATGGCATCAATCAGGAGTGGAGGAAATAAATAATGTGCTGATTCTGCAGCACATTTTCAGTCTCCTGTTAGGCTTGCCAGCTGATCGGATTCCTACCAGCACCACTGGTATTTTGATGTCCCATTCAGTACAAAAATAATCAAAAACACCTAATCCCAGTATCTTTAGCACTTATCTGTGCATAATTCAAACAGCAAATATAAATAGAGAGCCCTTTCAAATGTGTGCTAGGGCTGCATTAATGATCCATGACTAATAGTTAAAGGAAGCCAAAGACAGAAATGTCATGTTACAAATGAATGCATTAACAACCATATTTAGTGTCAAGGCCAGACCTTTGCAGTATCTTTCAACAAGAAATAGCCGGTATTTTTCTTTCGGAAAAGCGACATCCCTACTCCTGGGAAGATGCCTTTTCCCTACATGCATTCTCTCACTGTTGCAGTAAAGATAAAATACAAAAGTAAGGATCAGGCATAGTGGGGAACCACGGTACTAGAACAAGGGAAAATCACAAACAAAGCCTCCTTAACTAGTTCATGAAAGAAATGTAAATGGTCTTTTAAAGACCTGTGACAAACTTGGGTGTGGCTGTGATAAGACTCCAGACACTGCCCAGCCGAACCCACAGCTGCTCGAGCTGCAGCAGCCCAGGCTGAGAAACATGACCAGGGGGGCTAAAGTCCTTTTAGCCCCATGGGCGTTGCGCGCCTGCCCGAAAGCACTGATCCATTTCAAAAGACAGTCTTCAGAAACCTCTATGGCTTTTACAACAACCTATTTGAAAAATGTGTTGTGTAATGCATAAACAGACCAAATGGTGCTAACTTTTTTCACAGGAGAGAACCAACCAGATCACTGTAACTGAAGCTGGGCTTGCTCACTTCACTTGCTCCTATGGATCAATTAGGGGTACTATTTATGCCCCTTCACTTTCAAAGCTCATCAGCTACCACAGCTTTCTATATTTGCATGTCTAGGACACAGGCCTCTTATACAATTCTTATAAGTTATTGTTTTGCAATTAAGGAATGAATAGTTTCACATTCTTGTTGGGCACATCATTCTAATTTGAGTGCTGATTATGATGTTGCATGGTCAATAATTTTGGGCATAAATAGACCTAGGACTGCCCTGGGATCAATGCTGCTGCGCTTTTGTCACAAGGGGCTGATTTTGCAGCACTGCTGCAACACCGGCCCCCAGTAACAAACGGCCCCCACTGGTCCAAAACCAGCCCCCAACCCTTCCGGCCAAACAGGGAAACACCCCGTGCCCGCTACGGCCAGTCCGGCCCTGTATAGACCTATGTGTAAAATACAAGCATCAGTGTTGAGAATGGAATTTCCTCTGTAGGGTAAATGAGCATGTTTCTCTGCCCTAACTCCTCGACTGCTTGTGAAACAGGCATCCTGACTTGTATTATTGGCCCTGGAGTCATGATAATGTAGCATTTGCACTTAAGCCTTGGCCTGTCCCTTACAAAGTGAAGTTTAGGATCTGTCCTAAGTCCTAAAGGGGCACACCCAATATGCCCTTATAGGAGTATAGTATCTACAGTCGCTGGTCTGTGAGTAGCACCTAAAGTGCTGATGGCAGCGTACAGTTTTGTGAATCTTGAAAAACGGTTGTTTGATGCAAAAATTAACTGAGCTGCACACTAAAACAGTGAGAGTATCTGAGCTAATGGCACCTGAGCCTAATCCTCTCTAAAGCTATAGACGGGTGGGGGCAGTAGTAGTGGGAATGTTGACCTCCGAGAGAATGACAATTACCGGGAAGGGGTTGTGATGCCCCCTTGAGGTAGCACATCATTCTGCAATCCAGTATGCTGTATCCATTGAAGTGTACAGCACTTAGATTTCCTAGGCGAATGGAAGTTCTTTCTTTTTCATAAAAATAAGCATTGGCCTGGATAATACCGGATTGTATCTGTTGTTTGATTGTTGCAATCTGAGCTCTTGCTTTGCACACTACCTCCCTGAGAAGCCTGTGACTGCTCACCCTCCCTACCATGAGAATCAAATGCATAAAGGCTTGTAGGTGGCCTGGTTTGTAGAGCTGTACTAGAATGGAATACAGAACACCAGTGGAAAACAACTTCAACCACCACGATTTGGGCAGAGTAGCTCCTGTCTGCCCTTTCACCTCCCTGAACAAGGGTCTGATAATTGGTTTCTCCAATTTCAAATGAGGCAACTACTGAACCTTTGGAAGAAAAATATATAGAATCGATTTTGAAGCTGACAATTTGTGAGACATGGCCATGCTTTGACAGCATAAGGTAACACACAAGCTCATTAAAAGTACAACATGTATTCTACAGTACACGAAAAAATCCAACACAACTGCAAAAGACCCAAGTATTCTTTCTTTTAAGAAAATGTAGTGATCGACTCCTGATAATCACCTCTTCACGATAGGGCACTTTTAGAAAAAGAGGAGGTAGCAGGCTTTTGACAGACTTTGTGAAATGGACAGGAGAGAGCATGGTGAGTGTGAAAGTACAAGAAAAAGTGTAAGGTGTAATCATGGCAGGCAAAGTCGAGACCCTACATATAAATACTACTGAGACAACTATCGCTAACTCAGTTAGAGAATGAGTCACCTGAGTAATCAATTCGCAGAAGTGGTAAAGCCAAACCTAGTGTAAACCCACAGCAAGACCTGAACATCTTGTGGAACGACTGCAGACCAGCACACTGTAAATATGGGACTGGGCCTTTCTCACAGCCCAAACCTGGAAAGAATGCTGACCCAACTGCAAAACTGAATATTTTTCAGTTTCCGGGAGAATCAGGCAGAAGCTGGAGCAGGTGAGCAGCGCAATCACCACAAGTAAATTATGCCTAATTCTCCCCACACCTTTACTGATTGTCTGGAGCTTCAGTGATTATTTCATGCCGCATGCAGCAAATTTCCATATTTTATTTTGAAAATCACTATATAGCTCTAGTTATCACATTCTGATCGGAAAAGAAAGGTAGTTCATGTGAGTAAGCAAGAAATGGAGAAAGCAAAGTGGGCTAAACCAACTAGGCAAGATACCATGTAAAGATTCGCTTGCAGTAAAGTTCATAGACTCCCCCACTTTAGTGGAGATTGAGGGTTGGAATACAGCCAAGAAGTTCCTCAAACCTCCATGTAAATGTACTTATGGCCAGAATCATGGTAATCTACCTGCATATTTATGAGGGCGCGTGGAGCCCAAAGTATTTACAGTCTGATCCACAATCAAAACTACTTGTGGATGAAGTGAGACCCAGCTTACGAGCACAGGTCATTCTCTGGATGTTACAGGTCCATCCTACTTGGGTATCAGAGCAGCAGGCAGGTACCTGATGTTCACTCTGAATTGGTGGTCAAGAGCAATGCATGTGTGGGTCTGCTGGTGGGAGCAGGCGTCCTTCCCCCTCACCTTCTCTCATCAGAGAGCACAGTGGCATGTGCAGACGTTAAACAGCCTACTCGAGTCAATGACATTACTACTAGGGAGTGAGTGAAACCTTGTATTGTTCTTGCGGAATGTCATAAAAGTCAAGTAACACATGAAATATTCATAGTAGGCATCATTCTATGAAAGAGTCACGTGACATACTGACCAGAGTTATAGCAGAAAATATCTCTTGGTGAGATTTTCTGTTCAGACCTGTGTCTCATGGGCAAAGATGTAAAATGTAATTTATATTGAGAATTAGGACTAACAAATGCTTTAAAATTTCACAAGCGAAAACTTAAATTTGTCTATTCCTATTTGCATTTAAGGATTGGATGGTAATTGAGCACTGCATTACTAAGTTGTTGCACGCTTGAGTAAAGGGGTCTACAAGGATGGCAAGGGCATATCTGTCTCCACTGTGTCACCCCTGCCCCAAGTCAGAGTAAAATTGATTTGAATGGCATAAGCTCCATCTTTGAATGGAAAATGTGGTGGCCGCTGCATGTATTGCTGCCAGATTGGTAAAAGTAGAAGAAATTGGAGATGCACTTTGTGGATGTGCATTGTGAGAATATCACCTGTATTTTCCCTAGGTGCAAATTGTGCACAGTATCCTCACCTGTCCATGTGCAGATAGGGTAAGTTGTTTTTTTGGATCCTCTTTCCTTCTAAAGGCCCTAATTAGGAGTTGCCTGAAGCAGCATCTCCGGGGGTATACCATTCTCGGCACAAAATAGAGGTCTGGACACAATTAACAGCTTTGGAAATAGCAGCTCCACTTTTATGGGGTGTAGATTGACACCTAGTACACCAAGGAAGGTAAGGAGCAGGGGCCGTGGTCACAGTTAGACCCTGGCTCCTTCCTGCCCCCTCCAGAACCACATGGATCAGACAACAGTCTTCCAAAGAGGCAGGAGTCTCCCCTCACCCCAGACACCCTGCCCCGCCCATCACCAATCAACCTGCATTGACAACCCCAAGGAAATCAAGCAACATTTCACCAGGTATTTTTCTTTCTACATAGTTATTGCTGACACTAAAACTCACAATGTACAAATTTAGGAGAAAGGAAACTGTTAGAAATGGGGTTTCTGGTTGGCTAGGGTATGCACCTAAGCCAGGCAGAACCCACCAATCTGACAACCCCTGCCACCCCCTTGGTAGCTTGGCACGAGCAGTCAGGCTTATCCCAGAGGTAATGTGTAAAGTGTTTGAGCAACACACACACACACCAGTGACACAATAAATGAACCACACAGTTGTATATAAAAATATGTTTCTGTATTGCATATAAACATAGGCCAAAACACCAAAAGCCAACAGTCACTTTCCGAACAAGGCAATTGTCATAACATCACAGTTAGTGCAATGAAATAACGACTTATACATTGCACATGTTTTGAAAAAACCATCACTGTATATATTATGCAGATCCTGAAATTATGCTCGCTAGCCTCTCACTGCAAGGCATATAACGACAAATATCATAACATCAGGGTACAAAATGCAGCAGTTAAGTTAGGAAGATCACATAGAATCCTGAATGCTGTGTATAGTAGACACTCATTCATTAGTACGGGTTATCCTGACTGTGCAATGCATAAACATGACGTGTTCCTCACATCAGAGCCCAAAAATACATCAGGTTATGAAATAAATCCCACGAATCATCACCTGTCACTGTGACAGGATGGATCAGCAAATATCCCCATAGGAATATGGGTTGCAGCGCACTTATACGCCTATTACGTGTGGTTTGACTCCTCTCTTTCCTTCAAACACCATACCCTTAAGGTGGTGGGTAAGTGCTTTGGAATGATTAAAACCATTAAAAAAGTATTTGAGTTGATTCCACTGGCTGCAAGGAAAACAGTGGCTGTGGCGTTAATACTTTCTCAACTAGACTACTGTAACAGCCTGCTAGTAGGGGTTAATAAATTCACCTTGAAGAGACTACAGGTAGTACAACACGCAGCGGCTAGACTTGTTTTGAAACTTCCACGTAGATCATCAGCATCAGAAGCTCTGAAAACTCTTCATTGGCTTCCACTACACAAGAGAATTCTATTCAAACTCTTGGTTATCACCTTCAGAGCTACCGGCCAAATCGGACCAGAAGATCTCTCTAGATTTACACCATACATTCCAGGGAGGACACTTACATCCACATCTGCTAACCTCCTCAAATTACCTGGTTTTAAAACCAGGGGAGGGAAAACTGCTACAGTATTAGGTGTAAAAGCCAGGAATTTTATGCCTAACAAACTGAGAACGATGGCATCAGAAAAACTGTTTAGGAAAGCTCTAAAGACCTGGATCTATGGAATAAGTGATGTATCCAGTCTTGCCCTTATCTAGGCTCTAACTCCTTACTAGTCTGCCAGTTATCTGTATAGCACCAGGAGGCTCCTTTGGGAGTGACAGTTTGTGCTCTGTAAATGCCCCATTTCATTTAATTTCATATTACGGGTTATAAAGTAATATCCACGAGTAGGGCCCAGAGCGCCAGTGTGCCTATTCCATGGGAAACAGGAAATTTCAACTTCCATACTCAATGACACAGGGGCCTCCGTCTAGGGCTCTCCCCAGAATTGCCATCATTGGCAAGCAAATGCCCCCAAGGTAGGAGCTAATATGTGAGGGGTGGGGGGTTGGACACCTGTACTGTAGGTATACGAGAGGCCTCGCTGAGGCTGACTGCACACAGAGTGGTCAAAGGCAGCTGCACACGAATACGCAGTGCAGCTGCTGCCAAATGCAGCCTTTCACGAGCACCAACACGCTCACCTGGGCAAAGCTGCTCGTGACAGAGAGCAGCACTTCCCAGTGCCTTCTTGGGGGCAGGGGAAGCTCCATAGGCCTCGGGAACTCCTTGGAGCCATGCATGAAGTGTGGGCCTGTCAGGCGGCCTCAGGGGACATGGGTCCAAAATCTCTGAGTCGTGGGGGTGATCATGGGGCCTCCTCGCAGGTGCTGCAGTGTCAATAATCCTGCCAGGTCACACGCTGCTCCACTCCTAACTTTGATCAGATTGCCTCCAAATAAGCTCTCACACACGGATTGCAGGGTACGTATCAATCGCTCTCCATGCGCTAATTGTGGCATAAGTAGAGTTATCAAATGCAGAGCTCTCCATTCGCTGATGGAGCAAGAGCCAACATACTCTTACAGAGCACTGGGGGCACAAGCAGAGGGCAGGCAGCAGGCCAGCACATAGGGCATCAAGTGCACAGTGGCAGTTCCTTCTGCAGCCCAACAATCTGTAGACAACAGACCAGTCCATTAAGACGAGCAATCCAAATAGCAGTTCCTCCTGACAGCACAGCAATCCTCTGGTGCAGTATATAGAGCCAGCAGCATCTAGTTACAAGTCCCACGTAGTGTCTAAAAACATGGGATCAGAGCCCCTGAACTTCTACTCAAAATGTCTCTGATGTAGAGGTAACTTCAAACAAGCTTTAGAAGTGCACAACACCTCCATTCAGTCCCCAGCCCTGGCTCCAGACACACTACGGGGGTGGAGACAGCGTTGTGAGAGGACAGGCACAGCCCTATTCAGGTGTTAGCGACAACTCCTCCCACCACTCTAGCTCAGGAAGGCCCATCATCCTGATGATGGGGCATCAGGATATGCCGGGAACATCTCATCTCCCTTTGTTTGACTTTTCTAGAGTAAATGCACCAACAGACCCTGTCTGTCTAAACCAGACATTGGTTGGAGTCAGGCTGCAAACCACAAAGTCATAGAAATACACACTTTCAAAAAGTGGCATTTCTAAAATAGTATTGAAAAATCCACCTTCACAAATAAGCAGGAATTATCACCCCTATTCCAAACATACCAAGCATGGCAACGTTACTCCCTCCAGATTAGAAATTAACACTGAAAAACATATCAGGGAATTTCCAATGCAAACCTATGAGAGGAGAATGCCTCACAGAAGTGAGAAACCAAATAGGCTTTTTGCAACTACCAGGACATGCCACTAGTAGCATGTAATGTATAGGCCCTTGCTCTACAGGATACCACTGTACAGGGGACTTACAGGTAAATTAAATATGCCAAACGGGTGCAAGCCAATCATACCAAGTTTAAAGGAGAGAGCACAGGCACGTTGGCACTGATCAGCAGTGGTAAAGTGCCCTAAGTCCTAAAGCCAACAAAAACAGGTCAGAAAACATACAGGAGGAAGGCAAAAAGTTTGAGGATAATCCTGCAAAAAGCTCCAGGTCCAATAGAAACTGTGGGCCAAAATCAGAGAAGCTGGACCCTGGCATTCCCATGCCCAATTCTGAACATCTCATAATAAGGACCCGAGTATTTTGACTGAAAATCCTTCCACTGCAATTAACATCATTGACATTGTGTACCATTGTCTCACAGACTACTCTGTAGTCTTTAAGGTTGCATCTAAGGTACATATATCAGCTTCCTGACAAATACAGTTTGCCCACAGACATTAAATCCAAGACGAGGCGCATGTCATCTGCGTTCCTGAAATGTCATAATGCATCCGATGTACTGGAATAAAAAAGCAAACCTGTGATGTTTTACGCTGAGCTGTTATTCATTCTGCTGCCTTCACATAGACTCCTATTAAAAGAAGTGTCTCTCTATTGTCGCCCAGTGTATCAGCAACATTAAGAACCTGCTAAAAAATAGAGCATGTGATCTATCTTGCTTCCACTTCCTGTAACATTTCCAAGAAGCAGTCACCCACAAGGAAGCTGGTCGCAAAAGCACTTCCATATGTTTCCATATGTTTGCTCCTCCACACAGCCATTTGATAGTATCTTTTCAGTTCTTTTGGTGTACAGTTTAACACACTTTCTACACCTTTATAATTCCTTAAACCTAAATGTGTTACATAGGTGGCCTCCCACTCCACATCCGAAGCTCTCATTCTCTTCTTGAACTTCACAAGAAACTGAAGACCTGGCTTTTCAATTAACCCACCCACCCTAGGCAGGGACAGGCACACACACTGGCTCAGCACCAGGACACCCTAGCACAGTGATACTCAAAGTGCAGCCCTCCTGATCTTTACATGCAACACCCTGATCTACAGCAGCACTTGGCAGCTGTTCACTCGACTATAAGTAAACAGGCAAGTCTTTATTTAAAGGTTAATTGAAGTTAAAGAAAGGCAGTAACTAGGTTTTCCTGCACCACTTAACTTTACAAACACCTTCATTTTCAAAGCCATGTCGCAGCAAAAGTGTAAAAATGTGAAAGGTCTCTTCAAAATTAAAAAGTGTATTTCATTAACATGCAGAACCATTTCACCTTAATACATCAATTTTATCAGTGCATTTAGAAGTATGTTTTTTTTAAGTGATAGTTTCAAACATCAATTTAGAAACATTCATCTTGCCCCACATACTGACCGCATTGCCAATAGTGAACTAAGATTGTTTTGTGCACTCTTAGGGTGGCCTGGGTTCCTATTGTACATGAACATTTTAGTTAATTAAATCTAACAAAGGAGAAGGTTTTGTAGAGTGCACAGCACATCCTTAGTCATGTGTTTTTAAGGTCCTCTAAAATGTGATAAGGATGAAAAAGGAGGGAAAGTGAAATGAAACAATTGTCTAGGATCACACAATTTGGTAAAGTGGGTAGCTGGGATTAATCCAAGGTTTTCTGGTTTCACATTGTATAATTCAGCAAGTGGATGTGCGTTTTGCTTCCCCTATAACCACCTTATCGCAGCAATCCCCGCCCCAAGACGGCCACCCGACTGGCATCAATGGAGCCCTCGGTCACATCACAGAACAAACTTTGTGGCCCCTGGGAAAATGTTTGTGAGTACCCATGCCCTAGCAGCTGATAGTGCACTTTACAAATACAAATAACATAGGTGTCTTTATGCCCATTAGCTGCATAACTCCGGAAAGCAGGTATTGGAATCTCACAGGATGCACAGGAAGGATTGTTTTATTTATAAAACAGTAGCAGAATTACTTTGGCAAGACATGCTATTTATAGCAACAATACTATCCGTGCAAAGGTCATGAAGGGTTTTAATGACTATTATAAACACGGCTGTGGAAATGATAACTGGTGAGCGAGTCTTAATAAAAGACAGCACCTACATGTGACTCACATACGCATTTTCTAAACTTGTTTTTTTTATAGGTTTTTCAGGTTGAAGGTGCCAGGAGAGCAAAAATCCACTAAAATCATGGTCGTCTCAATGCAACCCCATGAAAGTGCAGAGTTGGGGGATGGATACTGCAATAGTAATTTAGATTGGGCGCTGTCTTTTGGCGGATACCCATGGGCTTCAGATGGGAGTGTGTGATAGGGGTGCCGCTAGTGAGGTGACAGTGGTTACCCTCCTTCATATCTACTTTCAGCAGCAGACTCACCTCACGCTGAAGTATCACTTTTGTTTTTCTTGGTATATGAACAACACAGAGGTCCACTACAATTTGGGGGGACCTATTGGTATCATGAATGCAATATTTCAAACAGACCTTTTAGAAGTGTGTGACCGGATGAGTTTCAAGAGTAAGGGGTGCGGACCTTTTATGGACTGTTGTGGACAGTTGTGAACAATTGCTACTGTTTTATATGTAAACAAGCATTAACAAAGCCAAACTGCATGATTTTAATGTGCTAACCATGGAAATGGCCTTTGTCCATGTCTGAATTTGCTAAAGCTTGTTGACATGGAAACAAACAAGGAAAAATAACGGATAATACACAGGTGGAGAAAATAATAGGAAGGTTCATACAAGGGCAAACGAACTGGAAATGAACGTACCTAGAAAGTCAATAGAAAGGACGCAGAGGAGAAGGAATGATGGGGAAAGTAGAGAGAGATGAAACACACACAAGTCCTGACTTAAACATTTTAATTAGTATTGCTGTAGTGAAAAGCAAAAAAGAAAGGAATGTTTTCTGTGTGCAATGAACTCCTAATCAGTAGGCAGCAGGGATCTACCATGCCAGGGTTGCAGCCATTCCAAGGTCGCTCCTTGCAGCTCAACTGCAAATAGCCACTCCTTTAACATTACCCGGCACACAACACATCACTCATTACCAAACAAATAAAATCACAACACAATCATGAAATGGTGGGGGATGAGGTACAACCAACGGTGGGTCAACCAATCATTATGGATCTCATGTTTGTAATGCTACTGTCCATCCTTCCATCCTTATCCTCTCTCCTAATTACGACACCGTTCAGCATTACGGAGATTTTATTTTCACCTTGGTGCTCCTATCACTATTAAGTTTAAAAGGTATCATGAAGATTGAGGGAGAGAGAGAGAGATGGTCTTCAGCTAAAGAGCACACATTTCCCCTATGGAAGAAGCTACAGAAACACAAGCTTTTAGGAGAATAAAGCGGTATATATAAACACCACAGTCCAGGTAAATAGAAGAGTCCAACGAATTGTAAACTAGAACACGTTTTGTTTCCTGAATTTACAGAACCCTTTACCTTACTGTTCTTAGCTACCACAACTACTGTCTGCACACCTGTCAATCATTTCTATCCTATTATTTGAACTCTAAGTGTTTTATATCCCAGTTTATTTTTCATGAAGCCCTCATGAGTGGGGGGGGGGCGTGAAGGAGGACTGTGTGTTGCTTTATAAAAACCAATTTAATAGAAGGTCTATGTATCACGGCAGAAGGGTGCCCTATCATGTCTATGGAGATAAGCACATGATTAAAGTACTATTATTTGCAGTATAGATTTCTCCAATACGTCAACAGCACCTAGGACGTTCTGAAAATACTTTCTGGGCAGTTCAGTTAGTATTTCCTTTATTTCTATAGTACGTAACGGGCTACCCACAGGATGGGCCAGATCCACAATGATATTTTTTTCCATAAACATAGGTTTATGACTTAAACTAACTTCACTTATGGATGTACTACTGCAGATTTCTTCACCACGAGTGTTGAGAATTCTGCATTAGTAAATTTCAAGCAATGGGTGCGAGATGGCCGGTTTAAAAGTGTGGTTTACCTTGAAAGTTTCTGAACACCCAAACACTCAAATGTTTCTGGGTATTCACAGACACAGAGCCAACACCATCAGACCTTGTAAATGACCGGAAAAATACAAGAGCTGGAGTAACTGGCCCTCCAGAATGGGAAGGGGAATAGCACACCACCAGATTAACTGGCATGGTAAGGGAAAGGGCTTCTTCCACAGGGAAAAGGTTTTCCCTAGGTGGGAAAAAAATATACATTTGCACAATGGACTGCACTTCCCCTCTGCATACATTTACACTGTATAGATTTCCACAAAGGAGGAATGGGCTGGAACCTGTGGGAGATGTCCTCTGGCATTCCGAGTACAATGAGGCCGGGTTTGGTGGCTCAGTGGACTAAAGCAGCCACTGCAGGGGCCTGTGTTTGACCTCATGGTCACAGGTTCAAATCCCGGCGGGTCCACACAGCCTTTCATCCATCTGAGGTCGATAAAATGAGTACCATTGAGTTGGGTAACAATAAACATCTGTTATTCAGCGCCAGGACACCTATGGGTAATCGTGCGCTTTACAAATACACCTGTTCTGTTATGTCTGAAAATCTGCACCTGGTGAAATTTTAGAACATGCTCCTGGGACTGTTGAGATGTAATTTTCTGCATGTACTTTTAAGTTTTATTTCTTGACTCTGGCACAATGTCTGTAGTCAAATAGATATAATAGAAAGACTACATTCTGAATTTTTAGTCATGAGCATTCTGTTATGTGCATCACACTACAAACATAAGAAAAGGACTATCTTTTTCTTTTTTTTTTGTTAAGTTTTATATAGCGCTGAGACCCGAAGGTATCAGAGCGCTTTACAAGAGCACCAGTTACATAACAGACGGACACATTCATTTTTGTTAGACGCGGGGAGATTTGCTCAGAATCACAGAATGGTGAGCATCCTTGCCGAGACTCGAACCGGTTCCCCGGCTTCAAGGTAGACTGCCCTAGCCGTTAGGCCACAGGCGTTATTGGAAAATGATCTCTAATGCTTAGCAAGCTCCATAGGGCTATGCTGGGCCTGCAGCAGCAGCGAGTGGAGGTCATTGGCATTGCAGTAGAGAATGGGACCAATGCACAGCTGAGAACTGACTCCTCCCCCATTATGATGCGCACATACAGTATACATGCAGATGCTATTTGCAAACAATGTTGAGTGTGGGGAGGACCCATGGCTATGAGATGTGAACCCATGAGTGGGTCATGTTACCCTACGCCCCCATCAGTTATGCATAGGGCAATGGCTGATCTAGTGTATGCCATGTCATTTTTCATGGGCATTTGCTTTAAACAAATATTTAACAAAAACAAGGGAGCAAGGGGTAAAATGTGTGCAGTAAAGCAACAGCACATTGAAGAAGCGTGTACGGCAAGAGTTGTATAAAGACACTGTTAAAATGCGATATGCAAGGTTTTTTTTCGTCGTTTCTGCTGTACTATGGTAAAAAAAAATGTCTGCACATTAGTAATAAATCTTTTAGTAGTAGACTTGGTCATGGGTCACACACACAAACATTAATATGATATAATATGTATATCACAATTATCCATTTTGCATTACCTACGGTCTTGTGCAAAAGATTTTTTTTCGAAAAATAGACTTATTATAATAGAATAGTTTTCATACAGTTTCCTATTTGCAAGGGTTCGGCATACAATGACGTGCATTTGAATCGGATCCATAAAGCTGATGAGAGTAATGTGTATCAAAGAACGGGCAGGTACAGATCAAGATGGAAGGTTCGGCTTTTTCTTACTTATTCAAAGCACTGGAATGCATGTTCGATATATTTCAAAATAAAACAACCGTCTTGTGTTCTGGCAGACCTTTCAACAAGCAGCTACATTATACCTGAAGTTAACATGCCTTAAAATTTTCTCTAAATTCATTACAATATACGGACAAGAATGCTGGCGTCCAACTTAATCCTGCGCGTTGCTTAGACCACACGCAAACCATCAGCCGCATAAAGTCTCATAAAGAACAACTGATGATAGCAGTCATGCTATAACTGCATAATTATCCGTGGCGCATTTTAATAAGAGCAAACATTGCTTATATGCACCCTGCTGTTAATTAGTGTTGTGCTTCCCCACCTCACCCGCGGACTGTCCTCGCGGGGCTTCTGTACACCTCTGGGCAGTTGAAACAATGCACTACCTATTCCACAGCTGCTTTCAAAGTAATACACGAGAAGAAACCTGCAGATTGTTCACAAAATGAAAAGAAACGCAAGCATTCTGCACAATCAATCCATGCAAACTTCAGTCTACTGATGAAGCGCATCATTTTGCACTGATGGCTACATTGCCATGGCAACAGTGTTGCCATTGATTAATGCTGGGCCGGACCAATGTTTTTGTGTACTCACCGTGAGTGTCGCCTCCTTGGTCTGCTTTTTCGTCGAAGACGGGGAGCCGGGACTCTGTGGAGAAAGGCAAGAGGCATCATCAAAGCTGGACTCGTTATCGGACATCTTTCGCGGCTTTGGGTTCAGCTGAGCGCGGCACGCTGCCCGGGTCCGCCACTGGCGGCGGAGGATTACAGGCGGCGCTGTAACTACAGCGTCACCATGTCCTGAGGTAACTGAGACAGCTGAAAACCTGGCCACGCGAGGCTCGCAGACTGTGGCCAATGAGGCAACACACGCGCTCAGCTCGGCAGCATAATTCATACAAACCACATCCACACCTCCCGTTCCAATCACGGATCCGTGTAGGAAGTTAACCCTTCCCTGGCGAATAAACACACAGTCTCCATCAAAGGAGTGCTGGCGAGGTCAGGAGATCTGAAAACCTCATTTATCTCGCTAATAGCCGTTGCAGTCCTGTACGAGTACCTTTGTTTATTGTTGACACGCTGTTAATGTTGCATAACCCACACAGGATTTGGGAGGTGTTCATTTTTAACGTATTCTTTCAAAGTTTTAAAATGATTTACTTCATTAACATTTAAGTTATTATCCTATTTTCCCCTGATTAAGTGCAAACTAAATATTCCTGTTTTTGGTCCAGAAATGTCCTCTTATAATTAAGTCTTTTGTTTCTTAGTGTCTAATATTTAAACATTTACGCGATAGCAGGTCATCAAAACAAACATATAACTCAATGTAATAATTCTGTAGTGTTTCTCAGTTTAAATTGCACAGTCGATGACAGTGACATCAGAACACCTCTGTAACTCTCACTGGCTCTTGTTCCCCTTTGCGCCCCGTTGCTCATCCTTTATAACATTCTGTGTATAAACAGAGGGCTGCTGACGGCAGCACTGCAGCCACCACCACAGAGGCACCACCCACAACAGCCCAGATCACATATATCGTCACTGACACTACCCTGCTGAGTTTAAGGTATGCTTCAAACACTGCGATGGGATTGGCGCGCCTCTGGATAACCTGGAGTCAGGTAATATGCACTCTTTTTGTATAAAGCCTAGAAATACTCGACGTCCAGGGTCCTCAAACTTCTACACATGTTAAGTCCTCACATTAAATGCACAATGCTGCAATGATAACATATATGTGAAAACCCTGAATACAGGCCCGCATTCAGGCTTTATCAACGCCACCCCACCCTCCTGTGTCCACAGACAGCATTAACCCTTGATTAGAAGTGTGGAAGGGCCAAGCCTTGAGGTTGGCAGGCAGAGGCCCTGCCTGCCATCCTCCAGGCATGGCCCTGCTGAACGCATCAAATGTGCAAACACTGCACTTGCTCCCCTCCTGTGTCTTGGCAGAGCTGGTTCTTGGGAGTGGTGCGTTGTGGAGGCACCGAGTTCCTGAGACAGCCAATCCACTGATACAAATGGAATCCCACAATGTGTGTGTGTGGTACCATTTGGGAATTTTCTTTGATACTCATCATCTATTCTTAAAAGAAATCTCATGAAAGCGCTGGGCCGACAGCGCGGATCGACTTTTGTAGCATGGGCGAAAGGCAGCAAACAGGCCAGCAGGGGTGGCACCGAGTCAGTCACTGCTCCTTCTTTCTTGCTGTTGCGCCTCTTTGGTGTCCGGGCTTCGTAGGTCATCAGGAATCTGACTTCAGAGTCTGGGGGTGCCACCTAAATATTATATTTAGGGATGTTACAGGGGAGTGACAGGTAGGGATCAATGGGTCCCTTACCTGGGGTGTCTACACCCTCTATTATGCCACCCTTCCGTGGGACGGGGGGCATAGTCCTAGCCCTGATTGGATAAGTCCCACTATCTTCAAGATGGTGGGCACTGAAGAATGTGCTTCACTTTGCCTCCAACACCTGAGGGTTGGAGTTGGCAAAGGGGGACACACCTTCTATTCTCACTTAGTTTTCCCGTTGGTTCTCCCGCCAAAAGTGGGGGCTTGAATCGGAAGCTGCCACCTGCTGCTAGCAGCAGAGGCTGGGATCGCATTACAAAGGAGGCAAGGCTTTTAAAGCTTCCCTGTCTCACACTGTGCCTGCTTTAGGAAGGAGGTGCGACACACCTCTGCCCTGGATGGGCTTTGCTTCTGCCCTCAGAGAGCAAGGGCTCTCACCACAGTGGTCCGGAAACATGTCTGGCGATGGCAGGCTTCCTAAAGTCAGTCAGAGACCACACCAGGGTTGGTAGGTTTTGAGGTGCCATCTGGGTACATGCTTTAATAAATCCAACACTGGCTTCAGTGTGGGTGTATTAAGAGGAGTCGTTTGGTTCCATACAGTCATGGGTTGAGAGAAGCCATCATGGTACTAGGGAACTCGAGTTGTCGAGTTTCCAGACCATGTACTCTCTATGGCTTCCCTGGCACTTACAATATTAAAAATAGACTTACATTTTGTAGGGGCATATCTGCTCAGGCAGATATGCCCATACCAGAGATATATTCACCCTGTCTTAGGGCTTGTAAAGCCTGTTAGAGAGGTGATTTACTCTTATCTTAGGTAGTGCTGCTTGACATGGCACACAGTGTGCCATGTCCACTTTGTTGTTTTTCTCTCCACCAAGGCATGCAGGCTGCAATGGCAGTTTGCAAGGCTTTGGTGAGGGGTCTACGGAAACCAACATTTTACACTTAGTGAGCCATGTGACTTACTGCCTGGAGAGGAACATCTAAAAGAGTATCAGTGTCCTTAGTACAAGCAATGGCTTATGATTATGTCATTTGAGCACAGCACACAAAGGAAACAGCTTCACACTATGCACCATACTCTCTAGTTCCTGCAGATAGTTGGTAATATATAAATATTCCATGCTCACAACTGTGTCTAGTCAGCGAGAAGCACTCAGACACCAACATGTAGCTTCAAGCCCTTTATTAGGTATGAGAAACGCCGGCCAGCTGATCCCTTTCGCAGCCGTCAGACCACTGCTGCCTAACGCGTTTCGAAGTAATATCTTCTTTTTCAAAGGCTAGTGGTGACAAGAAACCAAGCACAGTCCGGTCACAGCCCCCCTAAATCCACGAATATTTGTGCGTCCCCTACTGGGCTGCTCTGTATGAGACTTCGCATAGTGTTGTGGGCGTTGCAGTTCCGGCAGGAATTACGTTCCATGTTCAGTGCAGGCAATGTACTGCTGGTAAAGTTTAAAAGCCCACAGATGAGCCTCAGCGGGAGGGTGCTCTCTAAATCCGATGTTGGTACCCCACATGGAGAGGCAGGTGAATACCAACCCCTGTGGCCCCCGAGGTGAATGGGGTGGTGCACTCTCGACAGCAGGACGGTCGCCAATATCTTCCATGCTCACAACTGTGTCCAGTCAGCGAGTATCTCTACTACGCGTCACTCCCCCCCCCCCCCCCCTGGCAGGAGCAATCTTCACAGCAAGAACACCAAAGCGATGGAGAGAGAGGAGTGGTATTCTACTGCCAAAAAGGGTCCTACCTGTTGATGAAATATCAGCGATTCCCCGTATATACTAGCTGCAGAGCAAGTCATGAAGCCTGTGGACCAACATTGATTGGGGCACCACTGTGTGTTCGGACGCCGCATTACTTAATGGGCACACATAGCGGACTCAAACTGTGCTTTGCAGTAAGTAAAACGAAGGTTGCAGCATTCAGGTGATTGGAATCTGTAACAGAGGTGCGGGGCTAAGACACAAGCTCCAATAAGAGCCATCATGTCAGCATTTGAACAAGTCCTCAGGTGCACAGACCGCTATATTGAAACCGGCACTGATGAAAGCCGTCAGGCTGAAACGTGTCTGCCTTAGCGTTTCGGCAGCTCACCTGAAATGTCATTTTTTATATGGGATAGAATAAAAGCCACTTTATTCTGCACCCTAGCTATGTCGACTCCATTCTAATTTGAGTGGAATTTGTACCAGATATACATGTATATATGAAGCTCCACTGCCTATTAAAACAGCAAGGACCAGCACTCTCGTTGATTTTAAATCCAATTAGGGATTTATTTGTGAACAGAAAATAAACGACAGACGCGTTTCAGCCTCAGCTTTCGTCAGTGTCGATGGGCGCCATAGAAACGGAAGTACATAAAGGTAAAAATTAACAAAACTAACGAAGGACAATTCATTTACATATGGTATGGTCAGCGCCATATTGGAGTGTGCAAAGTGGTATGAGTTCAATTCAATTGTAACCAAATCAGTGATTTTGTGATATTACGTCAAATTACAATTATCATTCATTGCAATAAAAAAAACTTATAATAATAAAGTTTTAGTACCCATTGCATTCATTATGGCGTAAAACATAAATCAATTTGGTTATTGCACAATATACGAAGGAGACAGATATCAAATCTCGACTTCTCTCCACCTCCATTGTTATCTACTGGATAATCAGTTTATACCACTGTTCACACACTGTATGCCACATGTCACAGCAACATTTCGCTTTTCGTTATTTAGCCCTGAATGGGCATATGCATTCCCCACTAGGGAACTTTGTCTGGAGCTCGATAATGTATCTCGACTCCAGACGTTGTAACCTCTTCTCTCTGTCTGCTCCCCTGATTTCATTGAGGATACAGTCTACTGTAGGAGTTGCTGCTATGGTGGATTACGAAATGACATGCCACAGGGTAAATCGCATCGTTGTTAGCGATCGCTCCTTGGTGTTCTAACACTCTCATTTTTACAGAGTGTATAGTACTGCCCACGTAGCGTATGCCACATGGGCATTCCAGGCAGTAAACCACATAGGTCGTGGTACAGGTCATAAATTTAGTAATCTTTCTGTGTTTCCAACACCTTGGAGTCTGATATGTAGTGACTCTCTTACTGGTGGTGCAAGCTTTGCATTTCCCGCATGGGAAAGAACCATGAAGGTTCTGTAGACTGGAACCTACTTTGGGCGAAGGGAGGTGACTTTCCACTAGGTGATCTCTTATAGATCGAGATTTCCTAAATTAAATTTTAGGATAAATCGGGGAGTTCTCTACCCACCACGCTATCGGAGTTCTCTACCCACCACGCTAACTGATTTTAACGTTTTCCACTTTCTGCATAAAATAGACCTTATCTTCCTTGAAGCGGTTGAATAACTCGTAATGAGTCTCAAGCTCCATGGATCTTCTACTGCTCTCAGTGTTAGCGTTTCTTGAAGCAGTGTGTGCCTCTCTTTGCTCCTGACTTTCTGTTGGGCCATTAGCAATGTTTTCTGTGAGTATCCCATGGATCTAAAGCGTCTCCCACTGTCATTTGCTGCCTTCTCATATTCAGAGTTCTGTGAGCTGTTCCTCTTTATACAGAGTAGCCCACCATAGGGGATGTTCTTTATGAGGTTCACTGGATGGCTACTGCGTCCATGTATAACGGAATTACCAGCCGTTGATTTCCCATATCGAGCTGTCTGAATGACATTCGAACTGACAAAGACCCTTAAGTCTAGGAAATTCACTTCACTGGTGCTCTTTTCCCCAGTGAATTTCAGATTCAGTTCATTGTTATTGAGGTCGGAGATATATCGTGCAGCTGATTCTTTCGATCCTCTCCAAATGATGAAGAGATCATCAATATATCTCCGCCAACAAATCACCTTTTCGACCCATTCTCCCTTATCATCGGCCCAGGCCACCTGCTTCTCCTACCAGCCTACGAACAAGTTCCCATAACTGGGGGCGAAGCAGGTGCTCATCGCTGTCCCTTGTGTCTGCCTGTACCTCTGGCCCTGGAAGATAAAAATATTATTGTTTAAGCAAAATGTGATTAATTCTAATAACATTTAGCTGTGCTCCAGGTACCTCACCGGACGGTGTCTCAAAGTTATTTACAGCTGCCAAGCTATCCTGGTGTCTTATGCTGGTATATAGATTACAAACATCCAGCGTAATCATCACAAAGTCTGTTTCCCAACCTATATCTTGGATTTGTTTTAGGAAATCCTTGGTGTCCTTAGTATAGGAAGACAATTGCGTGACGAAGGGTGAAAGAAAATAATCTATGAATTTAGACATATTTTCTGTTAATCCCCTATTGATGACACAATAGGTCTCCCTGGTGGTCCAGCAGCGTCTTTGTGGACCTTGGGAAGGTGGTAAAAAGTTGGAATTTTAGGGCGTTTGTTCTGTAAGAATAAAAATTCCTCTCTCCACAGTATGCCTTTTCCATGCCATTTACCAATGAGATCTGCATAGTCTTGAATGCTCCTTATATAGTTCTTGTTAGATTTGGGGGTCTCTAGTTGGCAGAGGTAGGCATCTTTGTCCAAGTAGGGGCCCTTGCTTCTAGTCAGGGTAAGGGGGTACACTCCTAAAATAACCCCTGCTCACCCCCTTGGTAGCTTGGCACGAGCCGACAGGCTTATCTCAGAGGCAGTGTGCAAAGCATTTGTGAACACATACAGTAATCAAGTGACAACACTACAGATGGACACCACACAAGTTTTATATAAAAAATAAGTATTCTTTATATAGACTTATCACAAGACCACAAAACGACAAAAATCCACAATACTGTACTTAAAATTGACAGAATTAGCTTAGTTCTCTTAAGATGGTAAATGCGACACTTAAAGTTCAATGTACCTTAAGATGCGTAACGCAAGACAACGAAAGCGTTGCAAGGACGGTGATGCATTGAAAATCTGGTGCAAAGAAACAAAGATGGCGCTTTCCTCTTCATGCGACGCGCTTCCCGATGATGCGGCGGCGTCTGCTGCGACGTCGATCCTCTCCCATGGCAATGCGAGTTGCTTCCACAACGTTGCGAGCCGCGACAGGCCCTGCGACACTCTTCCCGGTGATGCGGCGGCATCTGCTGCAACGTCGATCCTCTTCTCCGGCGATGAGCCACGACAAGCCCTGCTACACACTTCCCGGAGATGCGGCGGTGCCTGATGCGACGTCGATCCTCTCTCCTGGTGATGCGAGACGCTTCAGTGGACCTGCGATGACTCAGCGATTCTGCGGTGATGCGGCGGCGTCTGCTGTGACGTCGATTCTCTTCTCTGGCGATGCGATGCATGTTGTGAAGCTGCAGCGGCAGTTCGGCGACCCGCTTCTTGCTCGTGAGTCATGCTTCCAGCTCCTTGCGACATGCAGTCCCTCAGAAAGCCTCGCAAAACAGCAGGCCCTTCCAAAGAACTCTTGGGGAGCTGGTGGGTGAAGTCTGATGTCCCTGAGACTTCAGCAAGAGGCAATCTCTTTTCTCAAGCCCTTGGAGATCCTTCACAAGTTGAATAAAGTACACAAAGTTCCTTTTCTCCTCTCTTTGGCAGTCAGGCAACCACTGTAGGCCAATCCCTCAAGCTTAGGGATAGTCTCTCCTCAGTCTCTCTGGATCCGCTCCTCAGCAAAGGTTTCTTCTTGTTTCCCAAAGTGATCTAAAGTTCTTGGGTTTGGGTCCCAATATTTATACTCAGTTTCTCTTTGTTCTCTGAAGGCAGAGAGGCCTTTGCCTAGTCCAAACCACTTCTGGTCAGTCCTGGAGCACTTTGTTTACATGACTCCTTCTTTCCTTTCACAGTGCAGGGCAGAGACATCAGACGCACCACAGGAGGTGGAGCCAGCATTGTGGAGGGAAGGCACAGCCCTATTAAGGTCCCAGGTGCAACTCCTCCCACCCATCTAGATGTAGATCTCTCTATTCAGCCCTGTGCTGACTCACCCTGTCTCTTGGAATCCCCCAGCCCTGTCACTCAAACTCCAGACAAGGAATACACAGCCTAGCAGAGGCAGGTTTGGATGGTTAGACAAGAAAATACCTACTTTCTAAAAGGGGTATTTTCAAACACAGAATGTTAAAACCAACTTCACTAAAATATTTATTTTCTCATTCTGAGTTCAGGCATACTAAACTCGAATTTCTCCATGTTCCCTGAGTCAGTTAGGATTATAAGATTCTGGCCTATGGGGAACAGGTAGCCTAGCAATAGTGAAAAACGAAAATGGCTGTAATTCACTATTAGGACATGCCACACACACCATGGCATGTCCTACCTTATACTTACGATGAACCCTGCCCTTGGGCCTACCATAGGGGTGTCTGATATGAAGAAAAGGGATGGTTTAGGGACTGGCGAGTGGGTGCACTTGCCCAGTCAGCATGGCAGTACCAGACTGCACACAGGCTCTGCAATGGAAAGCCTTAGGCACACTTTTACAGGCTGCTTCTGTGGGTGGCACAACCAGTGCTGCAAGCCCACCAGCAGCATTTGGATTACCAGCCCTGGGCACTCCTGGTGCACTGTACTAGGTTCTGACAGGTAAACCAAACCAGCCAATCATGGAATCACTAATCCATACATAAATTTACAATAGGGAGCACTTGCACTGTGGCACTGGATAGTAGTGGCACAGTGCCCAAAGCATCTAACACCAGCAAAAACACATGAGGCAACAGCAAAAAATGGAAGGAAGACCCACGCCAAGGTGCCAGGTCTAACAGTTCTCTTCCGTGGTTGGAGCATAGTTGTCCTTAATCTGTAGTTGTCGTAGGGCTTCTTTACAGTAATTGTCTTTAGTCTGTAAGACGACATTGCCGCCTTCATCGGACGGTTTTATTAGTACTGTTTCGTCTTGTTCTAAGTTCATCAAAGCCTTTCCTTAGTTGAAAGTGAGATTTCATTTGATCCTTTTAGCTTGTTCCTCCTACTTTCTCCGTAGGGTGAGGAGTTCTTGAATAACAGTGTCCGAGAAAATGTCAATTGCATCGGTTGTCATCTGTGGGCAGAACCGTGAAGATGGCTTGAACGGGCTTTTTTCTCCTACTTGTAACCCACCCATTTCCTGTGCTCTTGTGATATTGTCCCTTTCTGGTTCCTGCTGTGTGTTGCTTTTATTGCCTAGCTCCTCAAAAATTGCTAGAGTGTCAAGATCCTGAATATTCATAATATCTGGTTCTTGTGTTGTTGCTGGACCGCTTTGTAACAGTTGCCCTGGATTTCTTAATTTGAAAAATTTAAATAGTTTGATTTTCCTAATAAATGTAAAAAAATCTATGCGTGTTTGTGTATATTCATAGTTGCTTTTGGGACAAAATGTTAAACCCAACTTCAGTACTGATTCTTCATCTGTTGTCAGCACTTTCGGGGTTAGGTTGACAATAGTTTGGTTGTCTTCTAGTCCTTGAGGGTTCGGCCCCTCCGATTTTTGGTGGTCTTTGCTCCATCTCCCTTTCCGGTGCTTCCTGCCGCCCCTTCATTTGTTTCGTTTGATTTTTGTTGTTTTTTCGGGGGTCGCCTCTAGCCCCCTCTCAACCATGTCTGTCTGATGAGGTTGAATTCCTCGTGAAAAGAAGGTTGTTGTCATTGGTTTTGGCCTGTACTTGTTCCTTCCTCCTCTGATTGGTCTGCACTTGGGACTTCAGTTTCGGAGGTATCTCTGGCCTAAATTATCTTTTTCTTAGCTGTTCTCAAGTCCCTGCGCGGTGCGTCATATCTTCTCGCAAAGGTCAATATCCTCCCTTGCTCATAATCATGAGCATCTCTCTCAAACTTTTGTTGCTTTCTTAGTTGAATCTTCTTTTCATATGTGCTGAGGCGTTTCTCTATGATTTCTTTCTCCTCATCTTGTTTGCTCTGTTCCACTGTTTCAAGAATGCTGTTTTCCAGGGATTCAATGTCTTTTAGGGCTTTTTCACTGTCACTCCAAGCGAATTTGATTAAAATCTTCAACATTCCCTGAGAAGATTCGTCCTAATCTCCCTGTCGTGGAGCCTTTCAAGCTGCTGGTACTTATTTCTTATGCTGGTTTGCGCTGCACTTGGCATCTGGCTTGCGCCCTGTGTGTTTCCCCCAGGGTGAGTTGTAATAATTCTTGATGTATATATATATATATACATCTCAATACAAATTGCCCCCTGAAGAAATGATTATTCTTTTTATTATTCTCAAAAATGATTTTGGTGTGTAACATCCAACCCACACATAAATCAATTCCAAGCAATATTATATATCTCTCTCTATATATATATATATATATATCTCTCATGTGATCAAGGCCCTTTCCTGGCTGAAACGCGTCATGGCTGTAGAGGTCTCAGGGGAATAAAGAGTTATATATATATCTCCCCACAACCACTTCCGGTATTCGGCGATTGCTCAGCCAGATTGACACGGCAATCCAAAGGTCAGTTTCCTTCAATATTTATTTCCTCATTACAGGCTATGACACATTTCTGCAGGGTCCCCTGCCTTGATCATATATATATGATATTAGGCATGCTTCTGTATGACCATAATACATTTTTGATGAATATGTCATTTTATGTTATGTTAAAAGAATCTTAAAGCCCACGTCCACCGATTGGTTTCATGGCGCTGAGGGAACAAACAGCTTGCACCAGGTAATTACTCATATGCCATTCTAAGGAGCCACATCTTCAGGAGCTTCTTAAATGTAGTGTAGCAGGACAGAGACCTGATTCCTAAAGGGAGAGCATTCCAAATGGGGGGCGGGGGAGGGTCATTAGTACAAACATGGTCAGAGACAAAAGCAGATCTGCCCTTCTAAATTGATTTAAAAATGAGACACCCTGCCTTGAAGATGTAACGCTGTTCTATAGCAGCCAGTGCAACTTCCTGAGTAAGGGGGAAATGTGGCAAATGTGGGGTTGGAGAAACAGCCTGGCAGCTTGGTTTTGTGACATTTGAAGTCTGTGAATGAAGCACTTCGTAAGACCCAGATACAGAGAATTTGCATAGTCTGTCCCGGAGACTAGTGCAATGACTACTAGCACGAGAGCCTCGAAGGAACTAAGTAATTAAATCATAATATCTATATAGGGTCAAGTTCACTGCATAAACCTTATGTTAGAGAATGATCACATAAAAAAGTCACCATCAACAAAAACGTGATAGGTCACAAATAGGGCAACCACACAACTGCATATTGATACATGTATGAAAATACATTGTGGACCTGTTAATTACAACACTACAGGGAATATAACCCTGCAAAGCAGCAATGTCCCAAATCAATTTCAACTGATATTGGCAGTGTCTTTCTGGCTTACTAGGATTTCTGGTAGTATTGTTTAAGTCTTGGCTCCTGACAACTACATTCAATGCAGGAGGCCCCCTATTTAGATGTATTTGTTAAATTGCTTAAACAGACTGATTCGTTCCTGATATTGATTTGAGATATTACCGCGTTGCTGGGCTATATTCCCTGTATTGTTGTAACTAATGGGTCCACAATGTATTGTTACCTCAACACATTGTCTCAAGAACTGCTTAGACAATAAGGAGACCAAAACATCAACGGAGTAACCATGGCCTCGTAGGAAGACTTGGGTTGTTTTGCTAATAACTAACGTATTGAAAGACACATGCCTCATGTGCTTCACAACTTTAATAGTGTTAGAATTATTGCTTGAACCGTTACAGGCAATCGATCTGAACAAAAGCATAAGGTACAGGTTTACCCATCTTGGGAAAATTAATCGAGCTTGCCATTCACTTGGGTTGGCTAAAATAATAATTTTAGGGACATGGTCATATGATACTACAATGAACCGGGTGTACTTAGTATTAATGATGTATAGAATATGTGACATTCAAATGCTGTCAGCTAATATCTGACTTTTGGAGAAAACAATTTAGTGGAATGAAGTGTTAACACGTGCACAATTATTCAATGAGCACTTGAATATTATGTTACACACTTTTGAGATGCACCTTGAATAGTCCCTCTAAACGAGGTTGAAACTGTGGGCTCACTTTATGATAATATGTGTAAAAATAATATATACTCCAATTTTGGTAGTTGTATTACTTCCAGCCCTGAGGAAGTCGCTTGGGTCAACCCCTGTAGCGACGAAACGCGTTGGGAGTGGAAGACTCATTGAGAATAAAAGAAACAACAGAAGCCCAACTGATCATTGTTCTACTTTGATATAATGTCATATTGTGATTTATAACAATTTGCGTGTGCGTTAACAGATGTGAATAATGTAATCAATATTTGATTGAGCCTTTTTGGGGATTTGGGTGTTATTCCCCGAGTTTGAAAGCACTGCAGGGTACTTTTAGTACATGAAAGAATAGTGTGTAATATTGTAGGAGCACTTGGTTACCCTTTACACCCAATTTTGAATAATTTAGAATCAGGGAGTCAAGGCTCGGGGTGCAAGAGGCATGCTTTCGAGGACATGGCATCATTGCTAAGACCCATGAAAGCAGGGTCGGAGTGCAAGAGGCATGCTTTCGAGGACATGGCACCATTGCTAAGACCCATGAAAGCAGGGTCGGAGTGCAAGAGGCATGCTTTCGAGGACATGGCACCATTGCTAAGACCCATGAAAGCAGGGTCGGAGTGCAAGAGGCATGCTTTCCAGGACATGGCACCATTGCTAAGACCCATGAAAGCAGGGTCGGAGTGCCAGAGGCATGCTTTCGAGGACATGGCACCATTGCTAAGACCCATGAAAGCAGGGTCGGAGTGCCAGAGGCATGCTTTCGAGGACATGGCACCATTGCTAAGACCCATGAAAGCAGGGTCGGAGTGCAAGAGGCATGCTTTCGAGGACTTGGCACCATTGCTAAGACCCATGAAAGCAGGGTCGGAGTGCCAGAGGCATGCTTTCCAGGACATGGCACCCTTGCTAAGACCCATGAAAGCAGGGTCGGAGTGCAAGAGGCATGCTTTCGAGGACATGGCACCCTTGCTAAGACCCATGAAAGCAGGGTCGGAGTGCAAGAGGCATGCTTTCGAGGACATGGCACCATTGCTAAGACCCATGAAAGCAGGGTCGGAGTGCAAGAGGCATGCTTTCGAGGACATGGCACCATTGCTAAGACCCATGAAAGCAGGGTCGGAGTGCAAGAGGCATGCTTTCCAGGACTTGGCACCATTGCTAAGACCCATGAAAGCAGGGTCGGAGTGCCAGAGGCATGCTTTCCAGGACATGGCACCATTGCTAAGACCCATGATAGCAGGGTCGGAGTGCAAGAGGCATGCTTTCGGGGACATGGAACCATTGCTAAGACCCATGAAAGCAGGGTCGGAGTGCAAGAGGCATGCTTTCGAGGACATGGCACCATTGCTAAGACCCATGAAAGCAGGGTCGGAGTGCCAGAGGCATGCTTTCGAGGACATGGCACCATTGCTAAGACCCATGAAAACAGGGTCGGAGTGCAAGAGGCATGCTTTCGGGGACATGGCACCATTGCTAAGACCCATGAAAGCAGGGTCGGAGTGCAAGAGGCATGCTTTCGAGGACATGGCACCATTGCTAAGACCCATGAAAGCAGGGTCGGAGTGCAAGAGGCATGCTTTCGAGGACATGGCACCATTGCTAAGACCCATGAAAGCAGGGTCGGAGTGCAAGAGGCATGCTTTCGAGGACATGGCACCATTGCTAAGACCCATGAAAGCAGGGTCGGAGTGCAAGAGGCATGCTTTCGAGGACATGGCACCATTGCTAAGACCCATGAAAGCAGGGTCGGAGTGCAAGAGGCATGCTTTCCAGGACATGGCACCATTGCTAAGGCCCATGAAAGCAGGGTCGGAGTGCCAGAGGCATGCTTTCCAGGACATGGCACCATTGCTAAGACCCATGAAAGCAGGGTCGGAGTGCAAGAGGCATGCTTTCGGGGACATGGAACCATTGCTAAGACCCATGAAAGCAGGGTCGGAGTGCAAGAGGCATGCTTTCGAGGACATGGCACCATTGCTAAGACCCATGAAAGCAGGGTCGGAGGGCCAGAGGCATGCTTTCCAGGACATGGCACCATTGCTAAGACCCATGAAAGCAGGGTCGGAGTGCCAGAGGCATGCTTTCGAGGACATGGCACCATTGCTAAGACCCATGAAAGCAGGGTCGGAGTGCAAGAGGCATGCTTTCGAGGACTTGGCACCATTGCTAAGACCCATGAAAGCAGGGTCGGAGTGCCAGAGGCATGCTTTCCAGGACATGGCACCCTTGCTAAGACCCATGAAAGCAGGGTCGGAGTGCAAGAGGCATGCTTTCGAGGACATGGCACCCTTGCTAAGACCCATGAAAGCAGGGTCGGAGTGCAAGAGGCATGCTTTCGAGGACATGGCACCATTGCTAAGACCCATGAAAGCAGGGTCGGAGTGCAAGAGGCATGCTTTCGAGGACATGGCACCATTGCTAAGACCCATGAAAGCAGGGTCGGAGTGCAAGAGGCATGCTTTCGAGGACATGGCACCATTGCTAAGACCCATGAAAGCAGGGTCGGAGTGCAAGAGGCGTGGGTGGAGGTGGCCGATGGATCGGACATGCGTGCTGGAAAGAATAGAGAAGGGGGGAATAAACAGTGCTGCAACACTAGTTCCTACGGAACAACAGGAGAAGGTTCTTTCAAGCTAGGGAAGTATTTTAAAGTAACCACAGCTAATCTCGAAGCACTTTGAAATACGCTCATTGGAAGGCATCATTTTGCGCTTGATCTGAAATATAAGACTGGTGTGAATGCCGTTTGTCCTCCTCCTAATAATTCATCCCTGCTTTTGAGAGATGGATCAATATCTGGCATCATAAATTATACGTTCGGGTATGAATCGTGTCCTGAGCTCTACCTTTCAGAAATATGTCATGTTGCTTAGTAACTTGCCTCCAAACGAATCTGCCCCCCACTGCAGCCAAACACACGCTATAAATAGAGACTGGCAGGGTATACACAGGGAAACAACACTGCGGCGCGGGCAGAATCCCCTTAGAGAGCGATGAATTCGAGAGGCAGGTGAGATTCACCTGGCAGTCACTTGTGACACTGGCGGTTCTCGCAGCCAGCCGAACGCAGAGTTAAAATGTCCTTAAAATGATGTGTTCTACGCTCATAAGGCTGCTGCTGTAAATCACCCGGAAGTAACTACAAGCCAGCACGTCACAGCGCACCAGTCCACACCCAAACACGGCGGGCGCACGTCCAGCACGGTTGAAAAGCGCATTTACTTGTTAAAGGTCTTCGATAAACATTTGACGATATCTGTGATTGCAACATTTTTCAAAGATGCAAGTTTTATCGTACAAAGCAGTAAACACTCGCGCAAAGCAGGACGTGGAGGAACTTCTCACAGTGAATGACAGCTTTCGTGCTACACACACACACGGACGATTGTGTGTGTTATTTTGTCACTAACTATAATAGGAAAGAGTATTTTTAAGCAAATAAAATAATGGTATACATACAATAATCTGACCCCTACCTCTCCCCAATCGTAGAGCACAAGGATATTCAAAGTAGCCAAGTAATTATATGCACAGTAAAGCACAACACTGTAGGAAGCACAGACGTCGGAGGAACATCAGTACAGTGGGTTTGATGGGGGGTCCAATACTCTAAAAATGCTAAAATGATGTTGTATTTTATTAAAACATATTTCTTGTTGCCTCAAAGTGGTCCACTGAAGCGCCTGCTTACATGGGAAGCACGCTATGCAGTGGCGTAACGATAATTGAGGGCCCCCCCTGCAAGGTACATAGAGGGACCCCCTCCGGACTCTATCAGAAGTTCCCCGGCCGAAGTGAAGTGCTGAGGAGGCCCCCTGGAGCTTGCCCCCCCCCCGCCCCCCATTGCAGAAGCCTGTGTTACGCCCCTGACGCTATGTCACATACGCTTGTGGTTCGACGGGTGTTGTCTTTGTTTTTGAGCCTATGTGGGAAGCGTTTTCATGCATGAAGACCACCAAGGTGCAGTCCTCGTGTTATGGGATGCAGCAGTTAGCAGTGTGGTGGATGAAGAGGTGAGAGACAGGTGCACAGTTCACGGTTTTCAGTACGCTAGAAGCTCTGCAGGTTCCTTCATGGAATCTTTTATGATCATAGTTCACTGGGCTGGTTACTGCACTGGGTTGTATATTCTGAGATATTTTGTTTAAATGTTGATGGCCCTGAGGAGGCATATTTGGGCGGGAGAGAACTGTATAGAGATCTGCCGGGGTGGACTTTTTTTTACTATCATCCCATGTCTGATTATAATTGTGAGATGTAACAAAGTGGTCATAGTTTGAAGATCTTTGGTACAAGCAGTGAACTAGATTAGAGTCCTCCAATTGGCCAGCAGTATGTATCAGATCTCCTCAGTTATTTCATGCCTGTTTATTTGATGATGGCTGGTACAGTATTGTGTGCTAGAAAGACCTGAAGCAGATCTGTTTTAAGTGAGTGTAAGAGGATTCAGCCAAATAAAGTAGCAATTATACAGCCTGTATGCACTACAATCAGCTGTCAAATGCTAAGTGTTATGATGTGCGCAGGAAGGATTATAAATGAAATGACATTACTATATATCACTCAGGCTAGCAATAAGGGAGCCCTTCATCACTTACATGGATATAGGAAGTACTTTGCCGGTTCTATATATGTGGGCTTTTAACTATATATAGTGCTTGCAGGTTCTCTTATCATTCTGGGTTGCATTGCAGGGTTGTGGGATGAAGTGACTGTTTTGGAAATAGACGTTTTCAACTTCCTTCTGAAGTTAAAATGCTCCTAAATGTTTTAAGTCTTGGTGGGTTGGGAGTCCCAGAGCTTGGCAGCATGTATTTACAAAGCAGTGCCTCCTATGCATTTTTTATAGTAAAATGGTAGATGATCTGTGTTGCAAGCTTGGAGCACAATATTGTGTTATGTTTGCATTGTTTCAATTTAACTTATAGAACTAGCGGTCCTTTTGTTAAATGGTAGCGGCAATTTCAGTCGATAACCCTTCAAGTATTGCCCGGCGATAATCGTCTCTCATACCATTCGATAAATTACCAATGAAAGAGGCAGGCGCCGGAGACTGGAAGGCAGGAAACAAAGTTTTTATTCCGTCGGAGCAGAACACATCAGATCAGACAGCAAGGTATCGTCACGAGGTGCTCTAACTGCATCTCTAAGGCCTGGCCTCTTATACACAGGTTTATGACTTTATTGCAGGTTTATCATACATGGCACATTCTTGAGATTGCTTTGGAACATGAAAGAACATCCTCGGAATCCCCACTTCGAGCTCGTTCCCACACATATCTACAGTGGAAGTCCCCACCCCATCCACAGTAGGAGATGGCTATCACACAGCTGGACATTCCGCCAATTCCCGGGGTGTGTGCGACCGGCCGGGTCTCAGGGAGTAGGGGCTTTGATCTACTGTAATCCCTTTGATGTGGGGTGTTTCCCTTACAGTAGGGGCAATAAACTGCATCCGCAGGGCTAGGTGATGGCCTGGGATCGATTCGGACAATGGGGCGCAGAGGAAGGGGGTTATCAAAAGAGATGCATGACCATGTATGGGGTGTCGGTCGGGCGTAGGATGTGGTTCCATGGCAGGGTCGCGCAGAAGGAGAGGGTTTATGGCCCGCGTATGAGAGAGCGGGGGTGGCCGGCGCGTGGGGGATGCTTGCAGCGCCAGGGGGACGCACTGGCGATCGACAATGAGCGGGGGAGAGAGTGGGGTGCCTAAAATGGCGGCCGTGCGTTCGCTGTGCGTGGCGCTGGGGAGAGTCAAGATGGCACAGATAATGTTCAGTTATAAGCTACATTTCCACAGTCCTCCCTTTTAACATATCTCGCCAGCTTGTCTAGTTCGGATCTATCCCCATAATACTACGAACTTCCACCTCATAAAGAGCTTTCATTCGCTCTGCTTCAAAGTTCAAAGTCTTAGGGCAGATACAGTTCATAAAAAGCGAACATAAAGGTGGCAGACACTGAATCCCCAAGCAACATCCACATAGTATCACAATCGGTATTAGGATAAATGAAAATAGCCTCCATCCCCAACTTTTAATAGTGTCCCAAAACCAGCTTCCAAGGGACCATCCCTCTTGCTCCTGATGAACCTCTGCGGAAAGTCTGTGGAGGTGTTCAATTGCTTTGTAGACTGAGGGTGAGTTATCCGGTACATAGGTACAACAGCTGGACCCAATGATGCGACATGCTCCTCCACGATCAGCCAGAACCCCATCTAGAACGAGGCGGGTCTGAAGAGCCACCAGGCGGACGGCCTGAAGCTCGGCAGTGTTGTTGGCGAGGATGCCAGCCGTAATGTTCATCGCCGTCTCCACTGCCTGGGTTAAGTGGCGGATGGCACGGCTGTTTGCCATTGGGCCCCAGAGTGGAACAAGTCCTTTACTGCATCCATGAACTGTGCCCCGGTGGAGTCGGCTTGTACAAGGTCTTTGGCACGTTTCTGTCGGTGATGGTTTGCTGGAGCCACATATGTCGGAGGAAGGACAAAGGTGATGTAGCAGGTGCCTCCACAACCTTTCGGAAGCAAGGTGTAGGCCTTAGTACCACAGATGAAGTACATATTCGGGGAGGCAACAAAGGAGGGTGGATCGACTGAGTCCAATGTTCGGGTGATGAGGCAGGAGCTGTGGCCCACCAGCTGCGCCCCCAGGCCTTCGAGGCACACAAATCCAGTGATGTTGATGACGGATAGGGCCACTGTCAGGGTGGCGGCCGTCCGTTTCCGGAGGTAAGAGAAGGTGGGTCTGGCTGGGTTGTTGAACACTTGCATTTCAACTCGTTCTTTGGCAGGGATGTCCATGTGAAAGGAAGTGTTTGATCTCAGAGGACAGAAGGGGGCAGAAGTCTTTCCAGTTTTGTTCAGCCAGAACCCATGGTAGAAGTGCGACACAGTTTTGCCGGAAGTGGCATTGTCCCTGTAGCTTTCCTGCAGGAGGATTAGCCAGGCGAGGCAGGAACCATGGACAGAAAAAGGTGAAGGGATGAAAGGGATAGAGTGTCCAGTGGCATGTGGTAGCAATCCACAGATCCAGCAATTAGTGGCGTTGGCGGCAAGATTGTGTTGGTGGAGCAACTGCACAAAAGAGTTATTCCAGAACTCCTTACGCCTTTCTCGGAGCTGGGGTGAAAGTGAGATCAGATGGTGTTCTTTCATGGCGGTAGGTTGAACGGTGGTCAGCAATGTCTTATGAGCGGGTGTGCTCTCCTCCATGATCCAGAAGGTGACCATGAGGAGAAGGCAGAAGAGAAGGGTAATGAAAAGTGTAATAGTCTTTGAGCTGTGCATTCTGTCAGTCTTTGGGATTTTGTAGTGGGTCTTCGGACGTCCGGTCGCTTCCATCATCTTCATATCGGGCGCTTCCATCACCTTCAAGGAACTCGGTAGCGGGCAGAACCACAGACTTTGTTTAGTTTCTCTCCTGGTGGCCTTTGAGGTGGCTAGGCTACCGCTCTGAGATCTCCACTTAGTTTGTGGTCTGCTTAGCCGAAGTTCTCTCCTTTCGTCGCAAGTTATACCCTTCCTTGGATGGCACGGTGGGATCGGGATATTTCACTAGCTCAAGTGTCTCCGTATCTGGGCGGCGGTCCAGGGATGGTCGGTCTTTGTCCAGAAGTTCTTCTTGGGCGGTGATGTTGTCCGTAGTCGTCAGGGTCGGTGATACCTTCTTGCAGTGGTGTGCATGCAGCCAATTACGTTTCCCCTCCACTCGAAGAGCTGTTCGGGTGGTGATCAGGACTTGTAGGGGGCCCGTCCACCGGGGCTCCAGACTCTTGGTGCGCTGGAAATTACGCACTAAGACGAAGTCACCGGGTTGGATGTCGTGTCCGGGGCCCCTGGAAACATCGGGAATGGCGTGCAGCACCTGCTGATGGATAACAGACAATGTTTCAGTTAGGTTATACAAATAGTCAGACATGAGGACGTCCGGGACGTCGTGGATGGATGTTGGCTTTGGTGCAGTCCAAAGGTTCATGGGCCGCCCGAAAATGACCTCGTAGGGTGTCAAGTGGTGTTTAGTGGGGGTGGAACGCATTGATAGCAATGCTAGCGGGAGGGCGTCTGGCCATTTCAGTCCTGTGGTGGCAACTATTTTTGCTATCTTAAGCTTCAATGTGGCATTATGTCGCTCAACCAAGCCTGCAGATTGGGGATGGAAGACCGCATGGAACTTCTGTTTTACACCCAGCCCCTTTAAGATGAGTTGGATAACCTCAGCTACAAAGTGGGGGCCGTTGTCGCTCCACAAAATTCGACAAAGGCCGTATCGGGGCAAGAATTCTTTCAGTAGTACTTTTGCGGTAGTCATAGCGGTGTTGTCGTGGGTTGGGTAGGCTTCCACCCACTTGCTGAAGGCACACACAACGACAAGTACATACTTCAAACCTTGGCACCTTTCTAACTGGACGTAGTCCATTTGCAGGACTTCAAAGGGGTGATTGGGGACCCCAAACCCTCCCCGGGGTACAGCAGTTCCTTTCCCAGGGTTGTGTTGGAGGCATACCAGGCATTGTTGGACCAGACGTTTGGCTGAGTCTGGGATTTTGTCGTTGTGCCAGACTTTGGAGATGAGTTCGATCATGGGGGCAGACCCTATGTGTGCGGGGGAGTGTGCCATGGTCAGCATGGGGATCAAGTATGAGTCGGGTAGCAACCATCTGTTCGAGTCTTTAGTTCGCCAGCAACCGTCATCGTCCTTCAATCCCCCCCGGGCCCATTCAGTTAATTCGTGTGGTGTGCTGGCTAGTTGGATATCCCTAATCGTTTCCCTGGCATCCTTCCATTTCTCAGTTTGTGACCTGGTCACGTACATATGGGTCGTGGACCTATTCTCGGCTGTGGTTCGGGCAGTAATGTCAGCTAGTGCATTTCCCTGTCCTATAATGTCTGTCACCTTCTTGAGTGCCTGGCATTTGATCACAGCCAGCCGTGTGGGGAGGAGGACTGCTTCGGTCAGAGCAGAGACTAGATCTCCATGCAGGATGGGTGTGCCATGGGAAGTCAAGAATCCCCTCTCTTTCCATAAGAGCCCAAAGTGGTGAACTACCCCGAAGGCATACGGACTGTCTGTGTAAATGTTTGTGGTTGTCCCTGTTGCCAGGATGCATGCTCGTGTGAGAGCAATTAGTTCCGCCGCCTGTGCGGATCGCTGTGTGATGCGGGCTGTCTCAACAACTGTTCGGGCTGTGGTGACTGCATAGGCAGCTGAGGTGGTGCCATCGGGGAGCTTGATGCATGAGCCATCCACCCACAGTTCTCCGTCAGGATCCGGGAAGGCAGTGTCCCGGAGGTCAACCCTACTCTTGGTCTGTTCTTCGGTGAGGGTAACGCAGTCATGTATAGGGGACGCATTGGGGTCAGCGTCAGGGAGAGGTAGTAGAGTAGCTGGATTCAGAGTGGTGCATCGTTTCAATGTGATGTGGGGTGCGAGTAAAGTCAGTTCGTAACCAGTCAGTCGTGCGCTAGTCAGGTGTTGAGTCTTGGTTTGGTTCAGGAGGGTGTCAACCGCATGGGGTACCAATACTGTGAGGGGGTTCGAGAGCACGATCCCCTCACTTTGCCGGATAGAGACAGCAGCGGCGGCTACTGCTCGAAGGCAGGCAGGCAAAGCTCTGGCTACAGGGTCAAGAGTGGCAGAGAAGTAGGCACAAGGGCGTTGTTTAGGGCCTATGGACTGGGTTAGGACAGACAGCGCACATCCCTCCCTTTCGTGGGTGTAGAGGGAGAAAGGTTTAGTGTAGTCTGGGGTTCCTAGGACTGGGGCCGAGCAAAGGGCGTCTCGTAATTCTTTGAAGGAGGATTGGCATTCGGGTGTCCAGGGGAGGGGGAAGGGGACATCTTTAGCCAGCAGGGAAAGCAGAGGTTTTACGATGAGACTGAAGTTTGGCAACCATTGCCGACAAAAGGAGGTGAGGCCTACTAGGGACCGCACTTGCTTCTGAGTTTTGGGAACAGGGGTTTCTAGGATGGTCTGAATTCGGTCAGGGGTAAGTTTTCTCCCGTCTTTGGATAGTAGGTGGCCTAGATATGTTACTTGGGGTTGGCAGAATTGCAATTTCTTCCTGGAGACCTTGTGACCGTTCTCCGCGAGGAAGTGGAGGAGGTGAATGGTGGCTGTGACGGCAAGTGGAGTGGTGTCGGCCGCCAAAAGAATGTCATCGACGTACTGTATTAACACCACTCCATCGGGTAGTTGGACTGCATCTAGTTGCCTCTTGAGGGCTTGGCTGTAAATGCTGGGACTCTCAGTGTAGCCTTGGGGTGCCCTACAGAATCTGTACGAACAGGCTTTTAAAGTGAAGCCGAACAGGTAGCGGCTGTCTGGGTGGATGGGGATGGAAAAGAATGGGTTCTTGAGATCAATAACGGTAAAGGTGGTGGCAGTGGATGGAATCAGGGTGAGGATGGTGGTGATGTCTGAGACCACGGGGTACTGAGGTATGACTACTTAGTTAACTTCTCGTAAGTCAACAATAAAGCGGTATGCTTTCTCATCTCCCTCGCCTTGCTTCTTTACAATGGGTAGGATAGGGCTGTTGCAAACATTACTGACTACTTCTTCTACCACTCCTGCATCGACTAGGGACTCGATGATTTCCACCAATGCCTTCTCGCCTTCGGGCGATATCCGATATTGTGGAAGCTTTGGGAGCACTGCGTCCAGTCGGACGGTTATGTGTACTGGGTCGATCACCATGCGCCCTACATCTGAGTCGGTTTTAGGCCATAGATGTGAAGGTAATGTGTCGAGTAGGGATAGGTCAGCATCGGTTATAGAGAGCATACGCCGTGTGTGACAGGGTCTGAACAGATCTGGGTTATCGTGCAGGATGACTCGAACTCCGTCTGGGGAGCATCTGATGGCAGCTCGAAAATGTTTTAGCAAATCAAGTCCCATAATAGCATCGGGGGTATTGGAGGAGAGCAGAAAGGTCGTGTCAGTGGCGTTATCTTCTACGTCGAAGGAGATTGGTGCTGATAAGGGGTTAGTGGAGGGCATTCCATCGAAGCCTATTGAGGTTACGTGTGAGCCAGACAAGGGTGCCCTAGGAATCAGTCGTTTAGATAACGCACTACGTGTCGCCCCAGTATCTACCAGGAATGGAGATTTTGTGCCCAAGACCTTAGCGGTGACGTAAGGACCTTGCTGGTCAACACGGAGTTAGACTGGATCCTTCCCTTGCCCCTGGCGGTCCTATGCGAAGTCATGGGTGCTTTCGTAGTCGGACTGCTGACACTGGTTTTGTCGGGGGCGATCAAAGGTGTTTGGTCTGCCTGGCCTGTCGTTGATGGCATCGTTCGTGTACCCTCGTCCCTGTCCTCTATTTCTGGGGTCATATGCTGTGTCTCTGGGGTCCCTATTTTTGTTCAATTCCAGAAGGACCGGGCACTGGGATTTCCAGTGTCCGAACCCTCTACAGAACGCGCATTGGTTCCCATCTAAGTCTCTCCGTCCGTTGTAGGGTGCAGGTGTATGGTCTCTAGGGGGTAGCTTTCTAGGGGCGGTTGGTTGGTAATTCCCTTTCGGTGGTTCCCTTCCTATAGTCACCCCTTGCAACTGTGCTATCATTACCCTCTCCTTCAGTTCCTTTTTCTTCCTCTCTGACGCCCTATCGTTCTCATTCTTTTGGTTTTCGTAGTATTGGGCCATCTGGAGGATTGCTGCGGGTTTGGAGGCTGCCCAACTACTCTCGCTGGTCTGTAGCTTCTGGGAGACTTCTTGTGACAGACCTTTCACATAGTTTTGGACAAAGAGGTGATGTCCGGTTGCAGTGGTCATGTCCTGGCCACTATAATCGGAAAACACAGTCTCGAATCGGGAGAAGTATTCAGACACATCCTCCTGGGGTTTCTGGCGATAAGCCGTCACTATCGACCAGTCTACTTTTCTTTCTGGGATTAGAGTCTTCAACTTCTGTACAATCTTGTCTGGGAGCTCCAATATGGCTTTCGGGGGTTTCTGTCCCGGTTCTCGCTGTTTATCTATGGTATCGAGTTGTACCCAGGTATATCCAAACGGCTCCGCATGGTCAACTTTCCGGATTTGTTTCCACACATCAGCCGGCAGACATAGCCCGAAGAACAAGTCGATATCTGCTAAAGTCATTATTGTTGAACCTAAGGCTGTACCCAGTTCGGTGTAGAAGGCAGTCGGGTTCTTTCTTAAGTCGGGTAGAGTTTTTCTAAAGGTCAGAATATCTTGTCGGTCCCATGGCTGGTAGACCCAATTATATACAACCCTCCCCTTCGCATCTTGGTGGTTGATGTCGTCATGTGTTCCCTGACCTCGTGGGGGGACCCAGTAGGGGGCGGCCTCTTTGATGGGCATCATGGTATCAGTCCTTTCTTCCTGGGGCTTAGTCGTTATGGGGGTTTCTGCTTTGGTTGTCTGTCCGTGTTCTTTAAGGTGTCGATAGACCTCGAGTGTACGAGTGAAGAGGTTCGTCACATCGCCCTCTCCTTCTTCCCCAATGTCTACCTTCCTATATAGGGCCGCTAAGCCTTCGGGACCTTTATCGCGGTACCTATCCTCATGTGTATTCAGAGCGTGATAAAGTCGTACGACAAAGTGTCGTCTGCGGCTGTCTGCCTACGAGTTATATACGTCTGTTATATACTCCTCACTTTCCTTACGCTCCACCAGTGTCTTTACTATCTTGTTGATTCCTGCTCGTTCATCCTTTGTTAGTCGATTCATTCTGGTGGAATCTTTCTTTCTCATCTCAGGGTTATCCAACGTTATTGCCGACGTTGTGTTCAGTACAAGAGGCTCGGCCGGCGCGGAGGCCGTGAGGACCGAGGCCCCTGTACTGCTTTCGCTCGTGTTTGGGGGTTGTGGGTGTTGCACTACCGATTGGGAGGGTGCGTATGGAGGGGGCATGTAAATGATCGGGGGACCTAATAGTAATTCGTCATTCGTTCGTTGCTTAGAGGACAACTCAGGGTAGAGCATAGAGGGGGTCCTAACAGCGTTCTGGCCTGATGTTTCGGGCTCCTGTCTTAGTTTAGTTTCCCTTCTCTCCTTTATTTCTTCTTCTAACTTTCTAGCGGCAAGGTGAGCTGCCTTTCGTAATTCCTTTTCTGCTTTTACTTCTTCCCTCTTTTTCCGTTGCGTTGCTTCTTTGCGCCACATGCCGATACTGTCAAGCATAGTAGGCGTCGTCTTATTACTACGCAGAGCTATTTCTAGCATTTCTATCTTATGGTCGTCGAAGGATCCCATCAGTGGCCACTGACTCTCGGGGTCCTTCTTGGTATATTTATGCCATAGCTTGCTATAAGCTACGGCGACTAGTCCATATTTAGTGAACATGTCCTTATTAGGGGTGCCCTCCAGAGGAGCCGGGTGGTCCACCTCTAATAAGCGGTCCGGGCAGAACCAACTACCAATCAGTGGGGAGAAGATAGGCATGACGGGTTTCAACGGGGACAAAAGTCAGCACTACCTATCTTTTCACTGCTTGCAAAGACTAGACAGAATATCTCTATTCCTCGTTATTTGTAAGCAGAGAATACCTCCAAAGAACCAATATCGAACAACTAGTGTTCGGACAATCAATCAATCAATCAATGGGGAGATAAAGATAGGCACGACGGGTTACAACGGGGACAAAAGTCTGCGTTACCTACCCTTCACTATTTGCAAAGACGAGACAGAATATTTCTATTCTACGTTATTTGCAAACAGAGAATATCTCAAAGAGCACTATTCTTCAAAACAATCAATGTTCGGACAATCAATCAGTGGGGAGATAAAGATAGGCACGACGGGTTTCAACGGGGACAAAAGTCTGCGTTACCTACCCTTCACTATCTGCAAAGGGAGAGAGAGAGAGTATTTCTACTCCTCCCCGTTTGTAGACAGCGAATATCTCAAAAAGAACAATCAATGAGCAAAATTTCAAACAATCAATCAATTATTTCGCAATTTGTCGTGTTTCACGACCTTACCCGGACCGCGTGGACAGTTTCTCGTCTTCCGCCTCCAGCGCCCGATCGTCCTCTACTCTCCGTATTTGCAGCTGCACTCCTGATGGTTCCCAGTCAGGACCGTAGATCACTCGAGAGAGGTCTGCTCGGAACCAGTGAAGTTCGGATGATCGGCTGCCAGACGAGGGTCTATCGGGCAGGAGCTCTCCCGATCGTTGCAGTCGTTCACTCTGTCGTCAGGACCTCTCCCACTGGATCCACGTGTCGCTGATGGGCCCCACGCTTTGGACGCCAATTTCAGTCGATAACCCTTCAAGTATTGCCCGGCGATAATCGCCTCTCATACCATTCGATAAATTACCAATGAAAGAGGCAGGCGCCGGAGACTGGAAGGCAGGAAACAAAGGTTTTATTCCGTCGGAGCAGAACACATCAGATCAGACAGCAAGGTATCGTCACAAGGTGCTCTAACTGCATCTCTGAGGCCTGGCCTCTTATACACAGGTTTATGACTTTATTGCAGGTTTATCATACATGGCACATTCTTGAGATTGCTTTGGAACATGAAAGAACATCCTCGGAATCCCCACTTCGAGCTCGTTCCCACACATATCTACAGTGGAAGTCCCCACCCCATCCACAGTAGGAGATGGCTATCACACAGCTGGACATTCCGCCAATTCCCGGGGGTGTGTGCGACCGGCCGGGTCTCAGGGAGTAGGGGCTTTGATCTACTGTAATCCCTTTGATGTGGGGTGTTTCCCTTACAGTAGGGGCAATAAACTGCATCCGCAGGGCTAGGTGATGGCCTGGGATCGATTCGGACAATGGGGCGCAGAGAAAGGGGGTTATCAAAAGAGATGCATGACCATGTATGGGGTGTCGGTCGGGCGTAGGATGTGGTTCCATGGCAGGGTCGCGCAGAAGGAGAGGGTTTACGGCCCGCGTATGAGAGAGCGGGGGTGGCCGGCGCGTGGGGGATGCTTGCAGCGCCAGGGGGACGCGCTGGCGATTGACAATGAGCGGGGGAGAGAGTGGGGTGCCTAAATTGGCGGCCGTGCGTTCGCTGTGCGTGGCGCAGGGGAGAGGCAAGATGGCGCAGATAATGTTCAGTTATAAGCTAAATTTCCACACTTTCCCTTGCAACACTCTGGGGACAATACACAGTGCCTTGAACATAGCTCTTCTAGCAATAGATAACCATTGGAGTGAGTCAGGACTGGAGTCATGCGTTCTCTTAGGTGAAGTTCAAGTCTGGATGCAGCATTTTGGATTAATTGTAGATTCAGGAGCAATAGTTAATATATCACTGATTCCAGAGTTTTCCATGGTTGACTATGTCAGGCGAAGTAGGAATAGGGGTTTTATCAATGCTCTTTATATATCTGTTTTCTAGATGTGTAAATTGTTATATATAACGTAAGTGCGATTTCTTAGTGCAGTGAAACAGACAGGTACGATATAAACCTCATAATTAATAAATAGGTATCAGGGGCTTAGCAATGGTGCCATGTCCTCAAAAGCTGGCAATGATAATTGACCTGTTGTGTGCAAGAGAAGTATAGGAAGTGTATAAGAAGTCTGCAGGAGTGCCAATGGCCACGAAAGCGCTAGGGAGATATAGAATCAGGGACGCACACACAAATTAGACAATTAAGTGGGACTCACCAGTGGAGGGTGTTTGGCTCCGCCCACGTTTGGAAACAGGAGTTTGTGTTTTGATTGTACAAAAGTTGTGTGCTTCCACAAAAAAAGTGCTTGCCCTCTACACAGAGGTGATCATTTTGTTTATTTATTCAGCTGCCTGAGCTTGAAATTTCAGGGGCACTACATGACACCTTAATGCTTTTAAAGAGACTTGGATAACTAGATAATCAAGCGTGTTTTTCTCTGGCACTAGTGCAGATGGAAGGAGGACAGTCCTTAACCTACACAGACTTTTAGTTTGGCTTGACAGTGCAAAAGTCACCTTACCTTTTAAACTACATCAAACATTTTCTACAGTTCATTGCTTCCACATGAATATATATTCATTACCATTATATCTACTTGTAATACTTCACATTACCATACAGTATTCCTTTAAAGCCAGACCAATGTTTGCTCAGCAATAGGGGATGTTGGACTTGGCTCTTTCTGCAGAGTCATCCCCAGACTTTTTGCCTTCACTCCTCCATATTTACTCAATTTGTTGTGTTGGCCTTAAGACTCTGCACACATTACCACTGCTAACCAATGCTAAAGTGCTTGTGCTCTCTCCTTAAAATGTGGTGGAATGGGCTTATACAAAATTGGAGTATTTAATGAACTTGTAAGTCACTTACCTGTGCCCAGGGTCTGTTAATTAAATGCTACTAAGGGTCTGCAGGATTGATTTGCCACTCACGTAAGTAGCACTTTAAACATGTCTCAGGCCTGCCATTTCAGCATGTGTGTGGGCAGTTTTAAACTCGTGAATGCACACTCCTGGTTGAGGAGAGTGTCTCCCTTTTGCACTCGTAGTTAGCGTTCAATCGTTATTCTTGTTGTAATAAACTTTCTTCACATTAAAATTTTCAAGAGTCTTTCTTTATTTTTCTTCAAATTAATCATTATTTCAATAACCTAGTCATATATGCAGGTTATATATGTGAACTTGAATTTAACGGTCATTCAAGTTGCCCAATGCATTTCGGGCTACTAAGCCCTTCATCAGGGGCTGGTGTACTGTAAAGAAGAAGACAGGGTATCAGACAAGTAACAGAATGATATGTGATGTTGTACAATGATAATAGTGACATGTGTGACGTGCTGGGTACTTCGTAGTGATGACTTGGGAAGTTGTCACGTTGTGGCGAGGTGAAACAAACGTGTAGATAGAAATGGCGGAATGTGCAGTGACTGAACTCTGTGGAAGCATTAAATTAATAAAAAGACGTACGAGTGGTGAACGGCCCATGGTGAAAAAAACAGCGAACTTCAATGGGCAACTGTGCCGCCCCAACGTACGCCAATCTGCACATGCACCGATTTGAGCTCGATCACATTTTAAACAAACATGAACGGGATGAAAATCTTGTTCTATACAAGAGATATATCGATGACATTTTCATCCAAAGGCAAGGATCTATTAACACACTGGAAACTCTCATAGAGAAATTAAATAACATTGACCACCGCATCGAGTTCACACATACGATCAGCACGGATTCAATAACATTCCTGGACACTCGAGTGACCAACAACGACGGAACTCTCATCACGCAAGTATACACCAAAACTACGGACTGCAACAACTTGTTACATTTCCACAGTTTCCATCAACCTTCCCTCAAGAAACAACGCCAATGCCAAATTCTGCATTTCTACCTCACAGCTCCTCAGAACCGACATATCAACCCCGCCTGCAAACCTTTGCCTCGATTCTGGACTCAACATTGCAAGCCTCATCGACAGGATCCTCGATGATGAAGGACCTCGCATCGCAGTCTTTCAGCATCTCAGAACCGGCGCATCGCTTCAGCCGCATGATGTATGCTCAACATGGATCCTCGGAATACTCCACAAACCAGGATTTAAGGTACTTTGTTCAGCGAGCCTAACAGGGTCCCTGTAGCCGTCCTGTGCTCCATCTGGGTCAGCTTGAACTTGTGACTTTGTATCGGTATGGTGCTACCAGATATCCACAGTATGCGCTTTGAGCTTTTTGGTGCTATTTTTACTAAAAGATTTAAAATTGCATATCTCTAGATCTACTGATTGGATTATTGTTTACTTTTTATCCTGTTTAATTTATTAACAAAAGTTAAATGTTCTAACTTAGTGTGGGATCCTTTTTCTGGGATGTTTTCACTAAACATTGCCTCTGAGTTAAGCCTGACTACTCTGTGTCAAGCTACCAGGGGGGTGAGCACAGGTTAATTTGGGGCTTGCTTCTACCTTACCCTGACAAGCATTGGGGTAGCTGCTTGACCAGGGCTCACACTCCAGTAAACCATCAATCCAGTTTCTCATAGTTTGCAATAAAAGAATGAGAAGTATACTTCACATTTCCCGACCAGAATCTATCCAGGTCATTAAGTATTTCAATGTAGGCATGGTGTGCTGCTGATCCGGTTTTATGTAAACGTATGTTGGTTCTCTCTGGCTGGCTGAAGCGGATGTTGAGGGGGTCAAAAAGGACAGTGCACAGAAGCATCCATCTTGACTTACACGGTTAAATGGACATCTTTTAAGACAGTGACTTTTTACATGCTTTGCATGTACATGATAAATAAATAAATAAATAAAACATGTTATCTATTGAGTTTTATATAGCGCTGGCTAGACCTGGAGGTATCAGAGCGCTTTATATGAGGATTAAACAGTGTTACAGCGTTAAATCAGTTACAGTTACATCAGTTACTAGTGCATTTAATAGCATAGAAAAACAAAACCGATGGAGTAAGGGGGATAGTAGTGGAAAAAGTAAGGGGGTTTGAGTGCAGATCAGGGATCAGCAGAAAGGCCATGGGGTAAAGAACAAGTAGGGGACACCAAAAAAGTCAGTCAAAACACCGGTGGTTACCTCCCCCTTGAGGTGGGGAGGGAAGGAAGCAACGGGGGAGATGAAGAAAAAACAATGTTCGATGTACGGCTGGGGAGGTGCTGGCCGAGGGGTGTGAACCCCAGAGCCAAACTTCTCTATAGCTACATACGATAGCTCCACCGGGCATCAGCCAAAGGTTATTCTGGCTCCGTGATAAGTCCAAACAGGTAAGGATTCCGCCCAGGGGGCAATGCCATTATTCCATCGAAAGCAGCGTTGGTGGCCTCGTTCTCTAGCTCGCCCCCAGGTCAGGAGTGGAGAGAGGAGAGGTGGAAGGGACAGGACAAAGACTGCAGATCTTCCCCATTCCCAGCAACAGTAGTGAGAGTTTAGGCATTTGTGCAGGCTCCCAGCGGCAATGCTTCCTGTGTTCACTAACAGACGACACGTATTGTGGATAATTAGTGGTGACCATTAGGAATCAGCAAACTTAAGAGGGGGTGATAGGAGAATGTAGTTATATGTATCAAATCAAGCTCTGGCTAAAGCATCATTAATTGGTGGTGTCCATTAGGAATCAGCAAACTTCAGAGGGGTTGATAGGAATAAGTAATTATATGTATCAAATTAAGCTCAGGCTACAGCAACATTAACCTGTGCTTCGTGGGTGGCCGCCATTTTATAGTCAGACAGAGCATAGGGAGGGTATACATGAATTTATCACCCAGAGACACTGTTTACACTTGTGACCATGCCCAGATGGATTTTTTGGGGAAGCTTCGAAGGTTCGAGGAGGCAAGCAGATATTCTTACATGTGGGTCACAGCTTCAACATTAACAGCGTTGTGTCAGGGGCGCATCTGGACATTTGCCATTTTGTCCCTCGTAGAGTGCACTCAGTGTTCAGCGCTAACGGGACAAAAATCAGTGTAACAAGTTCGACAACCAGCCCGACACCATGCTCGTTGGTTGCCCGCAGTATTTCGATATTCAAGGATCTGCTGCTCTTTCAGTTCTGGGTCATCTTTGTGACGGGTAGGTTAGTTGACTGTTACGTCGGCGGGAGCAGTGGGAGCAGCATAGCAATGCTGCCATACACCGCGCTGTCCGCGGTAGAGGGGCACAAGTCCGGCCCCCTAGCTCCGGTAGCGGCTCGGACCGAAAGACATGGTGGATGTAAGAGTCGCCATACGTCCGGCTCGGAGGGTTAGATTCTGGAGAGTGGGAGCAGCGTAGCTATACTGCCATGCACCGTGACGTCAGGCGGTGGAGGGGCACAGATCCGGCTCCTGTAGCGTCTCGGACCAAAGGACAGACTGTATATTGGAGTCGTCACACGTCCGGCTCGGAGGGCTTGATCCTGGTGAGTCAGGCAGGGTGAGAGGAACATCGGGTCCTTGTTGTTCTTCCCAGAAGGTGAGCCAAGTTTAAAATGGCTAGATGCCGATGCTAAAGGAATTTCGATGTGAGTAGATTGGAGGCGGATGGGTGGGTAAACAAGGGGATTTTTACCGATTTGGTAACCCCTGTCTCAGGAGCTCCCGGAGAAGCTCCTACCCAGCGGCCATCTTGGGACTTTTTTTCAACATACTCACAAAGTGTTCTTTATTCCAAGTACATTTCTTCGTCATCTTTTTATCGAGACACTTGTACACTCTCTTCAAGGCTGCAAGAACACTTAGTATGCTGTACTTTTGTGGTCCATCTAGAGACAGCTATGTATCGGAACGACCACTTCAGCTTTGCACTTCTGACATGCCTTATCACTATGTTATCTATAGTATAGGTAGTGTTAGGTTGGAGTATCATAAGGATATCTATTTATATATTCATATAATCGCTGCAAAGTTATGATGGCTGAATTATTCATCTTTCACCATTCTTGTAATGCTGGTAACAATGCTTTGTGTCCTTCTGCTGCTAATGGCAGCTCTCACAAGAATATAATTGCTTCAATAAATATTTGAAATGCCAATTTGTGTATTCCTTGTGCCTCCTTTTGGGCATGTCTGAGTAATCACAAATAAGTAGATCGGTTTCCACAATTTCCTAGGGGGGGAATTAGAGTGGTCATGTTCTGAGGTTGCAGACACATTTTCGGTACCCTTTCAGGTTAGGGCTCCAGATGGCAAACTGTGAGCTAATCAGGAATTGGGCCAATATACTCTGAATATATGAGTGGACTAAGTCCCAATAGTTTGGTGTTTATGTTGTCCAGAAGCACAATCCTACCAAATTAGTAGGAATCATATGACATGGACTGCATGGTTCCTTTCTGACCCAGTCAGTGTCCATAAATGGAGTACACATGCAAAGGAGCAGTGTCAAGAGCAGCCATAGTACTGTGTATCCCCTTCTTCACCCATGAAGGCAAACCTGGACAGGACACTTTACAGTCGATCCTGATGGCAGACTTGTTAACCCTCTTGAATGTGTTTGTGGCTCCCATATGTGGGGATGTAGTTTCAACACCAGGTTGCTGATGTGTGTTTTTAATTCCCATAGAGTGCATGTGTGCAGCAAGAGGTTGTATTAAACAGGACATGGGGGGGGGGGGGCACATGTCAGCACGGCATGCAGTAAGAAACATGTCCTCTACATTAAAGAAAACCTATCTCAAAATATGCCGCAGGCATTGCCTCTCCACACAGCACTGTAGACTGCGCTATATGCTATGGAAACAGCTGATTTGTTTTAATATGTTTAGACTTTTAAAAAAAATATGTTCCTGCCCATCTTTTAATCATCCTAAAATATTTAAGAACAGTGTTTGACATTATCACCATGTACTACTCCTATATAGTGTTAAGTATGTATGATATGCCTACTTATAGGGTCTTTCAGCCACCCCTCTTCATTCATTGGTCTGTTACCATGTTATGCACATTTTTCTTCTGTATGATACAACATACAGCATGTGGCAGTCAGTCAACCCATTTAATCCACTGGCTAACATCAATGTGACTGACAGCATCTTGCCTTTCCACAAGGAGCACATCCATGCACAAAGAAGTTCCTTTAACTGCCAGGGACAACGTTGGCAATGTGTGCTTTTTGAGACCAAAAACATTTAAGCCAATATGTGGGTTTTTTTTTTAGACTGATAAGAGCCTGGCAGCTTCTTGAAACAAAAGATTTGCAAAAACCGTGACAGATCAAAATAAGCTTTAACCAAGCCATAAGCATGGTGTAGGAAAGTGGTGTGGTTATGAGACCTCACCATGTCATAATGTGCCAAACTTTAAGAGATCCAGTTAGGTTTCTTTAATAAAGCTTTTAGCACAGTCCTGGGTAGCTGTGGTACAGAGCAGTAAGGCTTAATCAAAGGAACAAGTGTAGAACATTTAAAAGTACCAAAATAGTAACTAAGCAGAAAACACAAGGCAATACATTTTTGACAGTAGTTTATATAAATAAAGTGTATTTTTATCTTAAAATAGAGACAAGCAAAAATCTTTTCCGTGCAACCGGAGATATGAATTTTTACAGGTAAGCAAATCACTCTGGCCAGTACAGCAACTTCTCTTCAATTGGATGGGCCACAATGGGTTGGGGCCAGTCACAGGGACCACTGCGGTCCAGGGAGGCAGTTATCTGTCAGGTCCGGCAGTCTCAGGGTCTTTGCTGAATTTTTATCCTGTACAGTGATCCAGACAATAAGTATTCCTGATGCACAGGATGCAGGATGATGAGCAACCTAGTGCTATTTTTCTTACCGAGACCTGGCTGCACGACATTTCAGGTCCCGACGTAGTTGTAGCACTCCCCACTATATACTCCATTGTCAGAAAAGACAGCGAACTAAAGATAGGTGGTGGTATAGCTATACGAAGACTTTCGATTGTAAATTCGAAGATTTAACCTCAATCTTCAGCCAGGCATCTTTATTTAAAATCAAACTCTCACCCCAGTTTACCTTCTCGGGTATACTGGTTTATCATCCCCCTGGACCTTCTGGGTCATGGGCTTTGTCTTTTTCCAATCTAGTGACCCCTTACCTTTTGAACACTGCTAATTTTACCATCCTCGGTGATCTGAACCTCCATCTTGACGACCCGGCATGTGTAAAAAGCGCTGCATTCATTGCCGACCTCGAAGCAATGAATATTCAACTCTGCAACTCAGGTGCAACTTATGTGGCTGGTCATTTATTAGACCCCATTTTTTCCAATTTGGCCGATATTTGCTGTCCCTCAGCTGTTCCTCTGTGCTGGTCAGACCATGTTGCTGTTCCTTTTCAGATAAAAGTTGCTCCGGACTCCTCGGTAGCCCCGACGGGTACCAAACTCAAAACTAGAAATTGGAGAAAGCTTGATATAGGAGCTTTAAATATTCTTTTATCCAACAGCATACCTGCAATTAAACAAATAGTAATTGCGGATTCTTGGGCCATTCAAAATTGGATTTTTAATTCTATAGACATCTGTCTCCCTCTTTCCAATAAACGGATTAATAATCACCGGCCCCCTGCACCCTGGTTTACAGAAATGCTAAAAAATGAAAAAACTAAATGTAAAATCTTGGAAAGAAAATGGAGGAAAAGCTATGCGCCTGATGCCAAATTGACATATAAAATGTCCATAAGGGACTATCCCTCTCTGTGCAAAACTCTTGCGGAATATGTCTCCTCTACCATTTCTAAAGCTCAAAACTCTTCCAAGACCCTGTTCAAGGTGGTTGAAGAACCTTCGGGTTCAGAAAGTCAGTCTACCCCTCTTGTCCTTAATGAAGTGCAATGCGAGGACCTTGCCCACTTTTTTGTAAGTAAAGTTGAAAAAATATATTCTGCACTGGCTAGTGACAATCTGAACAATACTGCACAGCTAGCTAACCACCCCCTAGTGCCGCCATTGAAACATCGTCTGAGAACTGTAAGAACATCAAATCTACTAATAAGCTGGAGAGTTGGTTCCTCCTACATATGAGCTCTTTCAATCAGCTTTTGGCCAGCCTAAAATCTGGCTACCCGGGAGATTTACTCCCCATTTCTGTGCTGAAGCAACTTGAGTCACCTTCTCTTATGCTAATTATGTAGTTCCTTAATGCCTCCTTTCAGGAGGGATTAGTCCCGCCTGAATGGAAGCACGCTGTGGTTCTCCCGCTTTTAAAGAAGGCCAATGCTGACCCTTCTCAGCCCTCTAACTTTCGACCCATCTCACTGCTTCCGGCACTTTCCAAAATTTTGGAAAAACATATAAATTCCCAATTATCTTCCTTTATCGAGACCCATAACTTCTTACATCCTTTACAATCTGGTTTTAGAGCAGGGTTTTCAACTTAAACAACTCTATTTGGAGTTACTGAAATGCTTAGGCATAGCCTGGATATTGCGACACGGTGGCCCTTATTTTACTTGACCTGAGTGCTGCATTCGACACTGAGTCACACACCGTGTTGCTGAAAGCCTTGCAGTCTCTAGGCATTGAGGGCTTAGCACTCCAAGGGCTTGATTCCTTCCTTACCAATCGCACATTTCAGGTCTTTTCTTCCACGGCCAGCTCTAAAAAGCATTTATCCCCGTATGGAGTGCCACAGGGATCTATACCGAGCCCCCTGTTTTTTAATGTATGTTCGACCATTGGCAGATATTGCTGAAACGGCAGCGCTGTCCCTGTTTTCCTATGCAGATGATACCCAGATTATGTTCTCCCTTTCTGCAGCAAGGGATTCTGAATCATCTGCTCTCCAGTCTGGTTTGAGGAAAATTGCGTCGTGGATGCAGCTAAATCTACTCAAACTCGACGGAGAAAAAACAGAAGTTTTGAGCCTAGGGAAAAATAATGACCTTTGGGGTCCCCAGCATTGAAATGGGCATTCTTCCCCAGCCTGCCTGTCAAGTTAAAAACCTAAGTTTTTTCATTGATGACCAGCTATCAATGAAACATCAAGCTATGAAGGAGGCCTCAACCTGCTTCATAGCTTCATTCTTAAATGGTTAAAGAAGATTCTTTGGATGTTGCCACTTGCTACACAGAGAACAGTAGTCCAGGCCCTTGTCACATCTAGGCTGGATTACAGCAACGTTTTATATCTGGGTTTGAATAAAGATGTGATACAAAGACTGCAGGTGGTGCAGAATGCGGCTGTCAGGCTGCTTTGCCAGGTCCCCAAGACAGCCTCCATTTCAGGCTTTCTTCATAACCTTCATTGGCTTAAGGTGGAGAATCGTATTAAATTCAAAGCCTTGAGCTACATGTTCAAAATTAAAACTGTTTTAGCCCCACAATACCTGTAATCTTTAGTACACCCTACCTACCCTCACGTACTCTTCGCTCTACTACTCTGCTTAAATATACTGTTCCTAGAATTAGACTGATGCGTGGAACTCTCTTCCCATTTCACTACATAATGAAACAGTTTATGGGAACTTTCAAAGAGGTTTGAAAACTTGGCTGTTCAACTTGTAATTTCTCTCCCCTTCCCTCCCCTCCCCCTACCCCCCTTTTCAGGCTGACGCCGGGAAACCCCTTGAAGTAACTGAGCGCCGTATAAACTTAAAATAACATAACAAGCTGAAGAGAATGAGGGAGTATTCCTGGGACCACCCTGTTACACCCCCGAGCATCAAGGGTCATCTCCAACCTCAGGGTTCAATCTCCCACGAAACATCAGGTAAGTCCAGTGCAGGTCCAGTCAATACTGGTCAACTGGTCTCCCAGTTACAGCAGGCTCCGTGGTTATTTAAACCTTTTGATTTGGGGGACCGGAGTCCAGTTTAACCTCGGTTATGGGTCCTATTAACTTGGTGACACTCCAGAAGGGTGAGGACTCAGTCACTCAACAGGCACTTTGGTGTCCAGCGGTGGTCAGGTGTTCCTGAGTGCAGCTTTTGGTGATCCTGAAACTTAACGAGAGGCTAGCCCACTAGCCCTTGGAGTCACTTTGTCAGTCCTGGCACAAGTGGAGCTCTTTTCCTTGAGTGGGCACAGCAGGTACAGTCCTCTTTGCGGGTCCATCGGGTGCAATAGGTGCAGTCCAGTCTTTGGTGCAACTTATCTTTTCTGGGTTCAGGGGGCAGCAGGGTAGTCCTTCTGTCTTCTTTCAAGACCAGAATTGATCTGAGGACTGAGTGCCTTGAGTGTTTGTGGTAGGGGAGGCCTTGCTGGCCAATGAGGCAACAGCTCCCATCAGTCAACCCTTCCCACTGTACATCAATTACCAGGGGGTTTGGCCAAAAACAAACTCAGAATACCCTTCTCTGCCTAAATCACAGTTGCAATCCTTTATTTGCCTCTTGCAGCCCCTGGTACTACCCTTGCGACCCACGACTTCAGTGAATAAAAAAATTAGTGCCCAGAACTGGCAGCTTGCCCTGCTGGGCATCGAGCTCCACTGTCCATAATTTCTGTTCATTTGTCAATCTACAAATAGTGAATAATATAGCAGTATTCACTAATTGTGTAATATAATAAAAGACGAAGCACCATCAACTGGAATACAACCTTAAATGGCAGCAAAAGTATGTGATATAAAATGCTTTAAATCTATGTTGTGTGTATGCAAATGAAACTGTGTGAGTTTGTCTAAGTGTGAGCATGTGGGTATGTTTGTGTGAGTAAGCATGCGTTTGAATTAAAGCGAGTAACTGACCAGTAATGAATGATATTGTGTATTAGCAAGTAAGAATGAGGGAGTCGGAGTGAGTGAGAGTAAGCAAAAGAGAGAGTGAGAATTATGAGTAAGAGTGTGAGTGAGTGAGAGAGAGTAAGTGAGCTGGAATGGGTCAGTTAAAGTGAGAATAAATGAGAATGAGAGAGTAAGAATGTGTGTAAGTGAGTGTAAGTATGAGTTAAAGAGACTTTGAATGATAGTGAGAGTGAGTAAATGAGTCACTGAGTGAAAATGATTGCGAGTGAGAAAGTATGAATAAGTTTGATTAAGAGTGTGTAGGTTTCAGGGTGGATTAGAGAGAGTGTTCAAAAGAATCAGTAATAATGAATGAGTGAAAGTGCATAAAAATGAGTGTGAGTGAGTGAATGTGAGTTTGAGAATATGGTCTTATGCTCGCGAGTCTGCTGTTGGCCCTGGCATACTGAAGGAACTTCTTGCTTATAGAGGCATGGGTGACAAAATACCGACCCTGGCAGTTTACAAGTAATACTTTGCATATGTGACACCCATTGAAAAATGCTGGGGCTGGCATAGAGAAAGTAATTCTTGGCATGAGGGAGGACAAATGTGACATATGATAGGACAACTATGGTATATGGGAAGAGGCAACCATGGCAAAATGCTGACTATCATACTAGCAGGCATGTTTGACGTTAGGATCACCATGGTATATAGATTGAATTAATAGCAATATTTTGTCACTAACATTTGTGTCATTTTCAGGCCTAAGGCGCATCTATGGCTCTCCTGACAAAATACTGCACCTGGCAAAATAGAGGGGTTCTTTGACATCTGGGGTTACCAATAGCAGTTCTGAAATGGGGACTGTTAGGTTTGAATGACGTTGGCACACCATAAAAGGATTTAAATACTTAATGAGTGTCATTTGAGAGAGTATGGCATTTTAGCAACTTTATGTTTAAATTGTACTTTACAAAGCACAATTTTAACCATTTTTTCATAATCTTCTTAGGGGAGAACCCCAAGTTCTCTCTCAAAGACGTTGGCTCACTCCCTTCACTTACTCGCTATAATTCAGGTAAGTATTACAACCAAGCACTTTCAGAGATCAACAGCCATTATTGCAGGAACATATGGTAAACAGTGTCCTTGATGAGCAACTGGTACTGGGACATTACACTTTAGGTGTCATAAAATAAATTCATTAGCACAATGGGTAGAACATTGTTAAACAAATAGATGCCATTTTTCATTATTTTCAATACTTTGAATAAAACTTTCACCTCTGCACATTGCATGAGTGACAGTGCCTTGCAAATTATCAAAATTCAAAATATATTAAAAATAAGAATTAATTCAAGCCAATAACATAGTTCATATTAAATACATGATCTATAACAGTTAATAAATGCGGGCATAGCTACTAATGTGTTCTTAAAGTCTTTTTATTCCTCTTCCTATGATTTATCAATACATTTCTTGTAGCGGTGTACACTAGGAGAACTACTATATCCTGACAGTTTATGATATAAATAATTTATAATTTAGGGTCCCAGTGCTGTTCTGTGTTTCTTGTGATTATATCCTCTTCAGATGATCATGTAGTCCAAAGAGAATTGAGCCATGTTCTCCTAGCATGTTGTGTTAGCACCCTAACATAGGTTGTATCTAAAACAGACATTTGTATTGTTATATTAATCACACAGCCATTATGGAACTTTGAGGATGCCAATTGTTATGTCATCAGGGATAAGGTCTTGTCCCATCCCTTTCTGGGAAGATTCCAAGTCAAAGGTCCTATGATGTCAGTTCCTGCGATGTCATTAAGGTCAAAGGTGTATTATGTTACTTCTGCTACGACTGAAATTTGATGAATAGATGTCCATGATGCCTTCAGGGCTTAAGATTCTTAAAAAATATCATCATTTTGACATGGTTTCAAGAATTAGAATATTCTTCATTATTCATTATACTCCCTGCTGTACATTATACGGATTTTACAAGTCACCAAGGAGTTCTGTGACCATATAAAGGAGCAAGGTCGGAGGCAGTGTTCCCTTGAAATCTAAGGAGACTTGCAATATCCTCATATGTATGGCAGGGGGTACTTTTTTCCTTATAATATATGTTCATACCATAACCCATTCCACCGCCGCCTTGGTGTTTTGTTCTTTGATATGAAAGATATAGAATGTTTGTAAATATGAGAAGTAAAACTAGAATCTTGTAAGAAATTGTGTTATTGTTGGAGAGGATCGGAAGCCCCATTCAAGCAACAACAACGTCTTGTGTCAGGGTGAGCCCCAAAAGTCACTAAATGAACCTGTGCCTAACCCTCTGGTAGCTTGGCACAAAGCAGTAAGGCTTAACTTAGAAGCAATGTGTAAAGTATTTATGCAGCACACAAACAGTAATAAAGTAAAACACAACATAAGAAAAATCCCTAGCCAATTTATAACAGAGTACATTCTAATAAATAAAATGATACCAGAACGTTAAAATCCAATCAATATAACTGGAGATATTGAATGTTAATGTATTTTTTGTCATGTAATTCTTACTAGTTTTACATCGAAAAGTAACCCAGAAGGTACTTCTGAACAGATAATCACCAAGATACAAAAAATGCCAGACCAGCCAGTGAGTCAGTAGTGAGTAAAACATCAACAACATGGTTAATAAAAGGTAAAGTATTCTGGCTACAGAATGCCATTAACATTTGCAGTCCCAAAAACTGCCAGGAAAGAAATAAGTGTCTACTTACAAAACCAGTTCTCAGCTACGAAGAGATCACGGTCTCCTCTAATGACAATCGTGGCTCAATAACTATCTCACTAGTGGGTACAGAGAGAGGATTGAACTTCTAGACAGAGGCAAATCGGTGTTCATGTCTGTTTCAGGAAGGATACAGGTTTCAAATGGTCTTGAAAACATTTGGCTAATCATAATATTTGCAAATTAAACTTTCATGAGATTGTCACGATGACCGTGCACAAGTCTACTATGGCCATAGTTGCGGATGATTTCCATCGGCAAGTATGAGCAATTGTGCTGTGGCTAAAGCAGAGGCCAATAAGTGTCTTTTACGGTTATTCACTACCAGAGAGGTTTGTTATGCATGGTTAGGAAAGCAACCCATGCTTTGTCCATCGGGGCTGGGTGCATATATGGATTTGCAGATGTCAGTGTAGAGTACAGGGTATTTATCAGCTATCCTTCGAGTACCATGATTAGCTTTCTCTATATCTCTCTTTTGTAAGTGTATATGTATTGCAGAGTCCTGCATCACATCTCACTTTGATGGAGGGCAGTATTTATGCCGCTCTCTAGTTGGTGGTATTGCAGGAAGACACCTCATTCAAGGTGGCATCCCTACCTCGATTCTTGAAAATGCTTTACCTTTCCTTTTGCTGAAACCTGAGAAATTAAAACTATGACTTTACTGTTTCCATTTATGCCAGCTGAAGGGGGGGCACTCTATCAACAGACCTGTGTTATCTCAGATGGGTGCTTGAAGATGAACAAGATTATCCAGCCACAAGTGAAGATGTGTCTTTTCCCATATTTGAAGTGTAGTAGAAAATTAGAGGGTTATCATTAGCCACTCTAGGTATACTTGGTAGGGATAGCATTTATTTACTCGTCATGGTGTTCCATAGGCCATTTCAAGTGTCACCCATTCTCGTGTTTCTAGATACGGGGCGAAGTAGTAGGCCATTTGGATAGATGCTGTGCTTAATAGTACAGTGTGATGTTTTGGAGGAAGAAGCCTCCTGACGTTCTATATGCATAGAGTCTTGGCTTTGACAGAGGAGGTTTATCCAATTGTCAGATATAGGATTTGATCATGAGGTCTATTTGGCAAAGTGAATGTTGTGGAACCATTAATGGCAGCATGCCTAGTGTGTAGTTGCAGAGGGGTGTCACCACCATTTTTATTGTTTGTACACTGTCCCAGACAGACAGGTGCAGTGCACTCCACTTCTCAAAATCCAGTTGCGTTTCTTTTTTTAATATTGAAATGTTGGTCTTCACTATAGCTTAGATGAATGGACCGATCCAGATTCCCAAACACTTCATCTGGAAGGGTTTTCATTTAAATAGCAGGTTGGGTAGTGAGGCTGCTGTGGTGTTGGTCATTACTTGGAGGACCTCACTTCTTTCCCAGTTTCCTTTGTAACCGGAGAATGCGGAAAACTCTTCTAGGGCTGTATTTAGGGCTCTCCTTGAGAGCTCTAGAGAGGAGAGCGTTAACAAGATATCATCCGCATATAACAAATTACATGTGTCCTGCAGCCATGGGGATGCCCCACATATTTTTAGAGGTATGGATTGGGGAAACCAGAGGTTCCACTGCCAGAAAAAAACATAAGGGAAGTAGTGGACAGCCTTGTCGGGTTCTGTGATTAATGAAGATGGTTCGGGAATGGACACTGTTGCAAATTAATTTAGCTATTGGGTTGGTATGCATGGAGATAGAGTTGCAAACAATTACTATTTGAGCCATGGTGCAGAATAAGTCACCCCACTTCACCCAATCACAATCCTTTTCTGTATTGAGGGAATAGAGTCACTTTCTCAGTGGCAACAGTTCCACAACTCCACAACAGGTGAAGCACTGTATGGAGGTGGTTCCATGAAGAACATCCAAGAACAAAGTCCACCTTTTTTTTGTGTCTACTTTCTTCAGCCTGTTAGCCAGCACTTTGGGAAAGATTTTAAAATCGCTGTTGATCAGTGATATCGGGCAATCATTTGTACAGTACATGGTGTAATTTCTGGGCTGCGGAAGCACCATTATGTAAGAAGCCTGGTTCAGGCCACCCTACAATTTTGCCTCTAGGAAAAGATTTCCAAAATGGAGACTGAGTGTTCAGCCATTATCTTGTAGAACTCGATGGGAAAGCCATCCTCTCCTGGTGCTTCACCTGTAGGCATGCCCTTGATTGCCTCCAATATACTGATGTTTGTAATGTTCTATTTCAGCATTTTTGATATCCTCTGGTAGGACGGTAGAGACACTCAATACTGAACTGTTTCTCTGCGTCCGTGGTGGCCGGGGCTTCCGGCTGCTGAGAGTACTGGCTAACCATTATCCATGACTTGTCTTTTTGGAATGGAGTCACAGATCAAGTGATAGTAAAATCGAAGCATGATCCGAAATTGTGTTCTAATTGTGCAACTGTTATTTTAGGCGCGAGACCCCCTTTCGCCAAGAATTATTCATTTCTAGCCTCCGTACTGTGGGGGCACAAGAAGAACGAGTAGTACCTGTCCTTTGGATGATGCAGACGCCAGGTTTCAAGTAGTGAGTAGTTAAATGGCTTTGGGTCTCCATATGTACTAGCGTAATGCAAGGTACTAGAGGCACACAGAATATTGCTTGCCAGAGATGCCTTCCTGCTTCCAAAGTGGGAGCTATGCAGAGTGTGAAGGAACATGAGAGGCTGCACAATCCAAAAAGGCAGCCGTTAACCTGTACGGTGTTGTCTGTAAGGTCCAGTGCAGCCAGTGAGACAGAGAAAAAGTGTCAGTCTCTGGCGGAAGGGTGGTCTTCAGGGGCAGCAGTGTACCACCGACACATTTTGGTGGGAAGTACACTTGACAGTCTCAGATCCGTGGCAGTCACCAAGAGCCTTCAAGATGGGGCCATTAAGGCGGCTTTTTGCAGCATGTGAGTCGCGGCAGCACCATCACCTCCAGCTGCGAGGAAAGCAAAATACTGACTTCTGCTTGAATGTGGCTCAGGTTCGGTGAGAGACTATGAGCTCTGCAGGCAAGGTGCATGCCAGCAGTGTCGAGTCTGCCCAGTGGCCGAAAACACTTTGTCAGCTAAACAGTGGGTATGAGACAAATACCTCTGTTTTAGTGGGTTAGGGCAGGCAGGCGGGGTGGTGGTGAACACAGTTAGCAAATCACCAAAACGTGGTCATGGCATTCCAAAAAATGACTTAGTAGGGCAGGCCGGATGGGAGCACTCTGAGAGGTGCCCATATTTGTCAGGGCAAAGCTCGAATTTTAAAAGTTTTAGTGAAAATAGCATCAAAAAGCAGAAAGCGCCACTCAGTTATTTGGTCGTACTGGACCGGGAGGAAGTCACAAATTCAGGCTGACCGCAATGGAACACAGGCTGTATACAGGGACCAGGTTAGTCCCGTTGAATAGTTACCTTCTCAAGTCCTGGTGAGGTCAACATTGGAACTTCACGTTGACAATCATCATGGGCGGCAGAGCTTCACAGAACCGGGCACGTTCATGGTCGAGAGGAGCCCAAACTTTACCTTCTCATTCAGGACAAGCCCTCAGCGATGCCAGCCAAGAGTTCAGGACCCGGAGGCCACCTCCTGGGGATCAGGACTCAGCCCAGCAGAGGCCAGCACCAGAGCTCAGCTATAAATACCTCCTTTTTGCTCATCATTGATAATCTAGAAAAACAGTGCAGAATGAGGGAAAAACACATTTCCTTTTTATTTTTAGAAGTGCAGCTTTAACTGTGCTCTGTGACCTGCCTTTCCCCTTGGCTGCTAGCTATGGCAGCACTCATTGTGAAGTCAGAACTCACCTTATAAGTTATTACAGTCTACATCACTTCATTATTACAGGTGACTACAGATACAAGTCTCTCGTAATAAGTAAAATAGAGAGTGGCTTTTATGCGGGCTCTCAAGTATTATAAATAAGTAAAATCGAGTATTTAACAAAAGATTTTCCCAGGACATGCAGACACCAACGTTTCATCAGCTTTCTCAAGTGGACTGGATTCAGGCTGAAGCCCTCTGCATCAGTGGCGGCCGGCATGGCTCGCGGGTGTGGGGTGTAGGGGGGTGTGGAAGTGATTCGGGCTGGGGGGGCTTAAGTGTGCACTATTTAAAAAGAAGAACATACCTTGCACTGGGCCCGCGACTCTGCTCCTGCTCTCCTCTGAACGGGAAGCACAGCCAGTCCCCACTGACCAATCACAATGCTGCAATGCAGCGATGTGAGTGTTCTGAGTGCCGTGACATGGCGCTAAGCCAGGGGCTGGAGGGATGGGCATGTTCTCCATGCAGGCTATTATGCAGCCTGCATGGAGAGGGGGGAAGTGCACATGACTGGTTTAGGTGGCTCTAGAGGGCCGACCAGTCAGTCATGGAGTACACAACTCCTCCCCTGCCCTGCTCCGGGAGCACAGCAGCCCTGCCCACCAGCAACGCAGAACGAAGAAGAAAATGATAATCACGCAAAGTTATCATCATTTTATGTGTTGTGCTTTGCACTTCTCAAAAGCAGTGGGTGACGCTCCTCCGCCATTGCGGAGGAGCAGCCACTGCTCTGCATCGTCCAACTGGACATTTCAGCTGTGTAAACAGCTCCACAGCAGCCACACTGAGCGATCAGCTGCACTAGGTCCGACTCTTGAGCAGTGTAGCAGAAAGACAGATAAGGACAGAGTGTGGGGAAAGGGGAAGCCTCATGCGACTCCTCCAACTAGATCACCTTTTCAGCAACAACCTGTTGCATTCCAAGACTTGCTCTGTGGCTGAAAAGCCCGATAGGGCTGAAGGTTGCACACATGATAGGCAGCTGACTGACTCCAGTGCACCAGATGTGTAAAACAGAGAGAGTCACAACATCAAGCCACCTTCTCCGTTAGATTAACAATAAAAACAAATCCATGAATCAGTCTGTCTGCCGGTTACAGAATTGTCTATTTAACTCTTACTGTTATCTGAACAACATCTGATAATAAACCCCATAGTTTTACCTTTTGTTTAGTGAAAAGCTTTTCTGTGCTCACACAAACGCTCGTCCATACACACACTCAGGGTGGACGGGGGAGACTTCAAGAGAGGCTACAGGGGAGCCAGGAAGAGAGGCGAAGAAACAGAAGAGGATGCATTTCTGGAAAGAAGCTGTATATCTCAGAGGCGAATGTAACTCCTGCTCCGATCTGCTGGTTCCTGTGAGGCGCGTCAGTGGTCACACCTAATGGCGATGGATGTTTGTTCCAAGCAGGCAACAAGCTCTAATCTCAGCAGAACACGTGGAGGCTTAATGTACCAGCCTCAGGGATTGGACTCGTGTGGCCTGCGGATAAAGGGATTTAACCCTAGTGGGAACATTCGGTGGGTTACTACACCTACTGCAAGGATTCATTGCTAGTTAGAGCTCACAGTCCTGGCGTGGACAGCAAATGCAAGCCCCGCAGCAGAAGAGCAGCACTTTCAGAAACAAAAAGCATACAAATTAACACTTTTACCTCTGCAACGCAGAGCCTTTAATTTCAAGTCCACATAATATCTACCTTCTCTCGCTCCTATCCTCTCCCCTCCTTCATTCCTTGATCCCTTCTGGGGCCCCACTACCATATTTGACCAAGAGGTTCTTTGCTTTAAATTTGTCACTTACTTCATGTGACGGTGGTCCATCAGTCCCTCTGGCTCTGGGTTGTCACCAATGCATCAGCTTCTCGGAATGCATGGAGTAGGTTTATACAGAGACTACCTCTCAGAAGCCTCCGTCCATTGCTAGGCTCATGGCTGCTGCTTGCATCCGGCATTCTGATAGAGCAGGGCCAAAGCATGTTCTTTTCACGCGCTGCCAACTTTACAAGTCCACGTGCTATATAGGATTTGTGAACAGATACTCCCCGTATGCATTGCCTCTTTTGATGCAGCACAACCCAAGCATGTTCGTTGGCACTGGGTTTTCACTAGGAGTGAGCAAATAATTCCACTCCACCAGCAGAGTTTGCGGAGTTTTGCCCACTCTGCGTTCTGCTTGGAACGCAGAGTTCTGGCAAAACACTGCCAAACGCCATGTGCAGAGTTTTTCTTGCGTGCCGCTCAATAATGTTGAGATGGCGAGCACAAGCAAGAATTTGTGGCCCCTAGCGCGATTTTTAGGTGCTAGAACCCCTCCTGCTGAGATTTATCAATGTGGGTGGTCACGACCGTTCAAATCGAAAAAGCTGCCACTCAAGTAGAAAATCTACTTAAGCAGCAGAAAGAAGCCACGCCCGCTGGTGTGCCACGTGGTGGTGTTCGTAATAATTGTGCAGCGCAACACACGTTCCTGACACAAAAAATTAGCAGTGCGACGAGTTGAACTCCACAGAATTGCTTGGAGTTTTTATATAACTCCGTGGAATAGTTCCACCTGCCCCTAGTTTTCACTTTACCAGTGTAGTTGTATCATGTGGCTCAGGGCTGGATTTACCAGAATGCACCTTGATACAGCATGATAAGGCAATATATTCTCTCCAAATTAGTATATGCTGGCACTTAGACCATCACCACTTAGTGGCCCTGGATAACATGCCTAAGTGTGTACTGGAAAATGCTCCTAGAGATCACTGAACTTTACTGTGCATTTCCCAGCATGCTTTACCAATAAACAGGCGAGACTGGGTGACAGTAAACCAGATAAGGCTGAGAACAGTCTGCACCAGAGTATTTGATGTGTGTGACAAGGAAACCATTGACAAGTACATTTTGGACTTCCTTCCATTTCAAAAGATCTCATAAGATCCACATCAATCTACTTTACTGAGACATACCTGAGGGTCACTGCTTGTTTTTCGTAAACTGACATGGCTTGGCTCAATTGGATGCACTGGCGAGCCTGATGAGAGATACCCATTGACTAACAAAAAAGACAGAAAAAAAATGTTAAAATTTAGCAACGTGTTACAAAATCTTCTTTTATATAAAGCAACATGACAGATTAAATCAGAAACATGCATTGGGTGCTACAATTCAAGGGAAAAGAAGATGCAAACCGGTCTGCTTTCCTCTAAAAATTTGAGAGATCTGATCTTGAATTTAAAAAATACAGCACACAGGAAAGGCTTCCTCCTTTTTTTCAAATTGGTTCTTAGAGCCAATCAGCCAAGCTTGTCCTTTCACAACTAGCGTTCTATTGATAGACAATCCTAAGCTAATGCAAACGCTCGGTGAATTAAATATTAACAACTTCCTAACCCAAGAAGCATGTTATTTAGAATTTTAAGCAGTCTTACTTTCAAGCTTGGCAACCTCATTGCTTTCAGTTTTGATAAGCACTATGCGTTATGGTACTTTCCACATTCATTAGTCAAACACGGTTTCTTTTTTCAGTTAAATGTCATTAAGATATCTTAGGATGCTAGTGTTTTTATCTAATGTCTGCTCAGCAAGCAAGAATATTACTGTTGTCTTGAGTTAAATGTGCCCATAATGTCTCTAATTACCGCCATAAAATACCTTCACAGGGGTATACAGCCAGTCATAGGCTCTAAACACCATTTGTTTACTATGCTAATGGAGTGTACAGCAGAACCTCCCATCCTTACCCATTTTTCATATCCTAAGAGGCTTTTGGCACCAGTATTTTCCCCATCCACTCCATGAATGACATTGTGTCATCAATCCCATTTAGAAATTAATCTAGCACCCTGCACTACTGAACCAAACCCTCACGGTGCATCAAAACCACAACTTAGCACAGCCAAAGAACACATTACCAGAGCTTTAAGGTTTCCAAGTGTTGGCCCTTTTTGCAGATTAATCCCCACGTGATTTGCCTTTCTGACCCGGTTTTTCTTGGCTATAGGATTCTGAGTACTTTATCACTGCTGATCAGGGGTAAAGTGCAAATGCTCCCGGTGTAAATTGTGAATGTGATTGGTTATCCATGATTGGCGTATTTGATTTACTGGTAAGGCCCTAGTAAAGTGCACGGTGTGTGCCAGGGCCTGTAAATCAAATCTACTAGTGGGCTTGTAGCACTGGTTGTGCCATCCACATGAGTAGCCCTGTAAATGCGTCTCAGACCTACCACTGTAGTTTTTGTGCGCACAGTTTGAAACAGTCATATTGAACTGGCAAGTGCACCCACTTGCCCGGCCCGAACCTTCCCTTTCCTTACACGTGAGGCACCATCCTAAGGTAGGCCCAATGTACCCCCCTGGGCAGGGTGCAGTGTTTGTGAAAGGTACGACATGTGCTGGTGTGTGCGACATGTCCTGCTAGTGAAACAATGTGTTTTTCGTTGTTCACTGTACCACTGACTGTGTATTCAGAGTATAGATTTGGATTGACAGGAGCTGGGGATGTGTATTCACTCTAGACAGTCACAAGGGGGGTTGGGGTGTGTCCTGCCTTGCCTGGGTGACCCATAGCTGGGTTGGATAGACCTGGTCTTAATTAGAGTGGTGGGAGGAGTTTCACTTGGAGCTGAATAGGCTGTGCCTCCTTTTTGCAATGCTGTCTCCAACCTCTGTGGTCATGCTGCACCAGGGTGGACAGGACTGATTTTGACTGGGTTCAAAGATGCATGCCACAAATAGAACAATGAAAAATGGGGTATAAGTACAAAACCTAAAACACTTGATTTTATATTACTTCAAGAAACAAGAGGACCCTGCAAAGACGAACAGCTGAAGAGCTGTGTGAGGAGCGCTACCTTTTCTGTCTGAGGGGTGGGTTGGCCTGCAGTTGCTGTTTTTGTCTGTGGTGGAAGAAAAGGACTGACTCTTTTTGCCCTGCTATGGTATCCTGCTTGTGAAGAATCTCCATGGGCTTGTGTGTGCTGGCCTTCTGTTGGAAGTCTCAGGGAGATAAAAGACTTCAGGGAAAGATACTTGCTGGATATAAAAAGAACCCGCGTGGGAGGGGAGCTGGAGAAGTTCTGTGAGGAGCGCTGTCCCAGGTGTGTGTGGGGTAGGATGGCCTGCAGTAGCTGCTCCTGACTGTTCCTCACCTTTTTAAAAAGAAAGCCTGCAAGAGCGCTTTTTGTAACAGCCCAGCATGTGGTGAGCGGTTTTATTTCTGTTACAAGCCAGGGCACTGTGCTGACCAAGTTTAGGAACTGTGGAGCTTTTAGAAATGAGGGCCTCTAATTGGCAGGATGTTACCCTGTCAAAGTAGGGACCCTTTTTAATAGTCAGGATAAGGGGGAATACACTCTTAAAATAACCCCTGCCACTCCCTTGGTAACTTGGCACGAGCAGTTAGGCTTATCTCAGAGGCAGTGTGTAAAGAGGTTGTGTCTCAATTGGCCCTTAAGGCAGGGTCATGCCCAAACCTTTTGCCCTTTGCCTCCTATTTTTCTGACCCTGTTTTTGATGGCTATAAGATTCGGGGCAATTTACTCCTGCTGATCAGAGCTTAAGTGCATATGCTCTCTGTATAAATTATGATATGATTGGTTATCCATGATTGGCATACTTGATGTACTGGTAAGTCCCTAGTAAAGAGCATGGCGTGTGCCAGGCCCTGTAAATCAAATGCTACAAGTGGGCTTGCAGCACTGGTTGTGCCACCCACGAGTAGCCCTGTAAATGTGTTTCAGACATACCATTGTAGTATCTGCACCTGCAGTTGTAAATTGCCATGTTGCCCTGGCAAGTGCACCCTCTTGCAAGGTCCAAACCTTCCCTTTACTTACATGTAAGTCACCCCTAAGGTAGCCCCAAGAAAGCCCCACGGGTAGGGTGAAGTGTATGTGAAAGGTAAGTTATGTACTGGAGTGACGTCCTGATCGTGAAATACTGTCTATTTTGTTTTTCACTACTGAAAGGCTATCTGTCCCATAGGCTTATCACTGAGGCTGAGCTGTAACATTTTACAAGCGTAGCTTTCCGTAGGGAAAAGATAGAAAAATGGAGTTTAGGCTCTCTGAACTCAGAATTTATTAATGCACCTTTTGGTAAAGGTGTTTTAAAGTTCTATGTTTGAAAATGCCACTTTTAGAAAGTGGTCATTTTCTTATTTTACCATTCTATGTACCTCTGGCTGTTTATGTATTCAGCATCTGGTGTTTGTGTGTTGCGCATTCACTAGGGGGTTGAGGTGTTCCCTGCCTTGCCTGGGTGACTCATCACTGGGCCGAATAGATCTGGTCTGCATGTAGAGTGTTGGAAGGAGTTTCACTTGCACCTGAATAGGCTGTGTCTCCTTTTTCACAATGCTGTCTTTGCCCCCTGTGGTCATGCTGCACCAGGGAGGATAGGACTGGTTTGGACTGGGTTCAGAGACTCTTACTGCAAAGAGAACAATGACAAAATGGGGTATAAGTATTGCACCTAAAACCCCAGGACTTTAGATTACTTCAAGGACAAGAGGACCCTGCCAAGAAGAAGAGCGGAAGGACTGTGTTAGGAGAGCTACCTTTTCTGTGTGAGGGGTGGGTTGCTCTGCAGTTGCTGCTTCTGTCTGTGGTGGAGGAAAATGACTGACTATTTCTACCCTGCGTTGGTGTCCGGATTGGGAAGAATCTCCTAGGGCTTGTGTGTGCTAGCCTCCTGTTGGAAGTCTCAGGCAGATAAAAGACTTCATAAGAAAAGGTCCTGGTTGGATCTTAAAATAACCTGCCTGGAAGGAGGGCTTAGAACTGTGTGAGGAGCGCTGCCCCTGGTGTTTGGGGTGGGACGGCCTGCAGTTGCGGCTTCTAGCTGAGCAGGTGATGGACTGGACTGTTCTTCACCTTAGTAAAGGAAAAATGCAGAGAACGTGTGATGCGCTGGATTCCTAAACCCCAGCTGAGGAAGAGCTTAAACAATCAACAAGCACTTCTATTCTTTTTGAAGAAGTGACCAGCGTAGGGTGTTGTGCCCCTTCATGTCTTTTCTCTTAATAGCGAATGAGGAACGCGTATGTCTGCCCTGCAGCTTGTGCAGTGCTACACTCTCCGAATAGTGCTGGAGGGAAATGCTTCAAAATTAAACAGCCCACTCTACTGTTGGTTCCAGTGTTCTGAGCTGAGCACCAACCGCTGCTGCCCTTGCTGTGAAGAGGTGGAAATCAGAGGCAGCATGGCCCAGCAGGTAACCGTAGCGTCCAAGGAGCCGCCAAGGACACTGGCCCTGCTCACTGGTGGCCGGATCAACCCAAGTGTTGGAGAGGCCAGGTGTCACAGGAAAGGAACCTGCGTGTCAACTGGGAGCCGCCAGTAGTTGCACCGGATTAGCCGTCGGCAAAGGGTGGCCTGTGAAGTTGACACTACAGCACTCGTGGAAAGCCGGTACTGTGGCCCCTACGAGAGAGCTGAGAGACAGAGCAGCGCTCCTCTCAGCTGTTCCCTGGCCTCCTGGGGCTTCCTGACTGCCCCGAGTTGTCTAGATGGAGGGAATCGTCCGGGTTTTAAGGAACACAGGCCCCAGTGAGCAAGGCCCACCAACATTGCGCTATGAGCGTGCTGCAGGAGTGACACCTGCATGTGGGAACAGAGCGGGGGCACCTCATAGCCACCCAGCATGATTGATCGCAGCTACCATCTTGTCCATTAGTAGAGGGGGGAACCCAGCAAGATCCCCATACCTTCCTCCACTAAGTGTGCCCTACCCCTCCAGTGCTAGTTGGACCATGAGGGGGCATGTGGGCATTCATGTTGGGCGGGTCCACGACAGAGGCCCCACAACAAAGGTCCCAATCACCCTAGGGGCTTCCTTCCTTTCTGGAAGCCAGTAAAATTACTGTAGTTGTCCACCTGGTGCCCCGCCACTATATAACCTACAGGAAGGGCACAGAAGCACTGTGGCTTCGTGTGTAGGATGATTTAGGTATGATCTGAACAACTGCATGTTTATATCCTGATGTCAGGACTGATGTTGTTCTAAGACCATACTAAGACCGGATAAAAAGTATCCTTTTTAGGAACTTCAGATTATGGACAGTGAAAATGTTTTTCTGACGTGTGTAAAATATGAGTATTTTTTTTGTTGCACTACCTGTGATGTTATGACATTTTCCCTATGGCAAAGTGATTAATGAACTTTGTAACTGATGAGTATTTACGTCAGTGCACTACATGTGATGTCATGATAATTGCCTAGTGGCAAAGTGAATTATGTGGTTGTGGTCTAATGTGTTTTTATGTATGATACAAAGGAGATTTTTATATAACCTTATGTGGAGTCTCTTTGTGGTGCACCTGTGTGTCACTGGTGCGTCTGTGTGTTGCACATACGCTTTACCCATTGCATCTGGGATAAGCCTGACTGCTCTGCCAAGCTACCAAGGGGGTGAGCTAGGCAGTCTTGTGTGTTTAACTCCCCTACCCTGACTAGAGTGGATAGTTCTGCCTAGCTTAGGTGTATACCCTAGCCAACCAGAAACACCATTTATAACAATTTGCACATAACGAACAGTAAAACAGTGAAGATACTACAAAGGACACTACACCAGTTTTAGACAAAGATCCAATATTTTATCTGTGCAAAACAAAAACAAAAACGATAAAAATCCACCTTACAAATCTTAAAAATATCAACTTAAAATACAGTTCCTTGAAGTCGATAGCTGTGTCTGGGGATGTCACAGCGTTGTGAATAACAAATCTAAACAGTTCTGGCTCACCATGGCGTTGCAGGCCAGCGATGGTGTCGGAAAGACCAGCAAACAGTACCTTTAGAAATGCAGGGTGTCGGTGGCCTGGTGATGAGCCTTGAAGGGTTGGCGTTGGTTCCAGAGGTCAGTGCAGGAATCATCGGGCCCTTGAAGTCACACGTGTTGCAGATCACACTCCATGCGGTTGAAGTTAGGAGCGCTGGCATCAGGGCTGTGGTGTGAAGAGCAGTGGTGCAATGTGCGGAACCCTTTGGTCGGAGACGGTCATTCAGTGATGTCGATTAGACCAGGTTTGCAGTGCAAAGTGATGCTAGCACTGCAAGGATCAACGCAGGTCACAGTGCAGGCAGCGGGGTCGTAGTTGTTGAAGCGCGGTCATCGGCTGACAGCTGGAGTGGATGGCGCCAGCAGGCCATGGTTGCAGTCTGGGATGGGGCAGTGTGTTGTGTAACTTATGAGCGGAGCCCTCAAGCCACGGTGCAAGCAGCGGTGTGGATGGTGGTGTGGAGCGTCGTCCCGGGGATACCAGGGTGGCCGGGGGAAGTGAAGCGGCACAAAGTGCAGTGACCACTGGTAGCGGTGCAAGCAGCGGCTCGGTGGCATCGTTGGGCATAGTCATTGGTGAAACAAGGGTTGCGATGCGTAGTGCGGTGGTGCCCTCTGCGGTACTGGAGGCAGCGTTATTGATGGCATTGGGCTGCTTTTCTTTTCCCGTCGCAGCAAAAAACACAGTTCTCAGTGCTGGTAGCAGATGGACTTGAAGTTTTTGCTGTTCCTGAGACTTCTTGAACAAGAGACAAGCTCTACCTAAAGATCTTTGAGAAACTCAAAGAAGTTGTTGAAAGTTCAGTCCAGTCCTTTCTCTGCCCAAGAAAGAAGCAGACACAGCAGGTCAACACTGCAAAGCACACAGCAAAGTGGTAGCTCCTTCTCACAGCTTCTCCAGCTCTGGTAGGTTCCATGATCCAAAAGAGTTCTAAAGTCCTGGGGTTAGGGCCCCAATATTTATACCACATCTTCTCTTTGTGGTAAGGGTCTCTGAGCCCAGTCCAATCCAGTTCCACCCTCTCTGTCCCAGCTTCACTACAGGGGGTGTGTTCGCATTGTGTAGAGGAGACACTGCCTATTCAGGTGCTACTGAAAACTTCTCCCACTACTCTAATTGCAGAAAAGGCCTATTCAGCTCTGGTAGGAGTCACCCAGGAAAGGCACACCCCCTTGTGACTGTCTACAGTGAATGATCATCCCCAGCCCCTGATACTCCAAAACCAGACAGTCAATACACAAACCAGCTGAGGCACACAGAATGGTTAAACAAGAAAATACCTACTTTCCAAAGTGGCATTTTGAAACACACAATTTAAAAACCATATCCATAAGAAAAAATGTGTAATTAAATTCTGAGTTCATAGAGTCTAAACTCCATTTTCTATCTTGTCCTAATAAAAAGTTACACTAGTAAGCTGTTACAAAGCAACTACCATGTTAGCCTATGGGACAGATAGCCTTGCAATAGTGAAAAACGAAATAGACAGTATTTCACTACCAGGACGTGTCACACACACAAGTACATGTCCTACTTTTCACATACACTGCACCCTGCCCAGGGGGGTACAATGGGCCTACCTGAGGGGTACTTTACATGTAAGAAAAGGGAAGGTTAAGGCCTGGCAAATGGGGGCACTTGCCAGCTCGACATGGCAGTACAAGCTGCGCATAGACACTACAGTGGAAGGTCTGAGACAACTTTGATAGGCTACTTGGGAGGGTGGCACAATCAGTGCTCCAGGCCACTAGCAGCATTTGTTTTCCGGGCCCTTGGCGCACACGGTGCACTATACTCGAGACTTAGTACTAAATCAAATAAGCTAAACATGGATACACCAGTTCATAAACACAATTTACAGTAGGAACACTTGCCCTTTAACACTGAACAGAAGTGAGAAAGTGTGCAGAGGCACTAAACCAGCAAAACAACTCCAACATACCAACAGTAGGCCAGAAAGCAAAAAGACAAGGGAACCACCCCAAAAGATGCCAGGTCTAACAGAAGCGCTTTATTGGGGTCCCAATTTCAGGGCCCAAATGAAGAGCGTGTTGACTGCACCTGCCCGTCCACTCCAGCTAGGGAGTGGGCCTGCAGCAGCACCCCAGACGTGTCTCCTACTCAACCACAGCACCCCTCCCTTTCCAAAGGAGGACTGCAATGTACTGCAGCACGGGTAACGGCTGCATCCGCATTCCCCTGGATTGACTGGGTGTCTGTTAGAAACCTTCCTAGAAGGGCCCACCACCACAAAGGATGCGGTGAGAGGAGCATGCCAAAGAAGCAGCTGAGCGGAATGAAGACAGAAGACCAAGGCCATCGCACATGGCACTGCAGGCGGCTGACCACGCTGGGGTCTGACAGACCCGGCTGAGGATAGGACTGAGTGCTGGTTCAGAGGGTCCTGCTGTCGTGCCCTCAGGACCTCGAAGACTGCTTTGACCGGCCAAGGCAGTCCAGCTCCGTCCGACCAACCTCCCTGCTGAGGCCTGCACAGTGCGTATTAGACCTGGCTTCCCTGGCGTGGTTTTCCCTGAATTTCTGCCTCTACCGTCTGTGTTTTTGATGCTATCCTGGATTTCGTTTTTGCTGGTTCAGATGCTTTCGGCACTTTGCCACTGCTGATCCGTGTCAAAGTGCAAGTGCTCCCTGTATAACATGTTATTGTGATTGGTTATCCATGATTGACATTTGTTTTACCAGTAGGTCCCTAGTAAAGTGCACTGAGTGTGCCAGGGCTGGTAATTCAAATGCTTCTAGTGGGCCTGCAGCACTGATTGTGCCACCCACATGAGTAGCCCCAAAGAGGTGTCTCAGGCCTACCACCGTAGTGCCTGTGCGCAGTTTCTCAAATGCAATTTTTCACCTGGCCTGTGTACCCACCTGCTAGGCCTTACCCTTCCCTTTTCTTACACAAAGGACACCCCTATGGTAGGCCCAACGTACCCCCCTGGGGTGTGTAACATGTCCTGATAGTGAAATACTGCCAATTTCTTTTTTCACTATTGAAAGGCTATCTGGCCCGTAGGACAGAATGGGGAATGCTGTGAAAATTAGAGTCTGGTATCCCTCAACTCAGAATTTAATAACACATCTTTTAGGACGGATGGTTTTTAAATTCAGTGTTTGAAAATAGCACTTTTAGAAAGTGGCTATTTTCTTGTTCAACCTTTCTGTGTGCTTCTACCTGTTTGTGTATTGACTGTCTGGCTTGAGAGTGACGGGGCTGGGGTAGCTCCAGGTGTCTGGGGGAGTCAGAACTAGCCTGAATAGGCCAATCTGCATTTGGAGTGGTGGGAGGAGCAGCACCTCGGCCTGAATAGGGCTGTGCCTGCCTTCCACAATGCTGGCTCCACCCCCTGTGGTGTGTCTGATGGCCTAGGCCCACACTAACAAAAGGAAGAGGTTGTGCACTGGCAGAGTGCACCCACAACTGGTTTGGACTGGGTCCAGGACCCCTTACACCTAGAGAACAAAAGACTTTTTTGGTATAAATATGAGAGCTGAAACTCCTGAACTTTAGATCATCCTGGAATTCAAAGGAACCTTTGCCGAGGAGAAGAGCTGGAGAAACTGAAGAGAAGGACTGCCCTTGCTGTGTGTTCTGGGGCTAGCCTGCAGTTGCTATTCTGCCAAGGAAAGGAGAAGCACTTTGCTGTTTGCTGTGTCCCCTGCTTGAAGAAGATCTCCAAGGACCTGAGGAGAGCTGGCCTCCTGTTTTGAAGTCCCAGGAACAAAAGGACTTCACCCCCAGCTTCCCTGAACTCTTCTGTGTGAGTTCTGACCTGCCTAGAGTGCCTGACCCAGTTGTAGGGCCTCTGGAGGTTGTTTGCTGCTGTTTGGCAGCTAGAAGAAGAAGAAGCGTGAAAAGAACTGCAAAACCCGACGCATCGCTCTTCTTGTGGCACATTTCACTGGCGCATCTCGACGGCACAAGAAGATTTCCATTGCATCGCTGTTGCGCAGATTGTCGCAGCACCTGTCGCCGCTGCAAGAACCGACGCATCGAGGGATTACGGCTGAAGAGGACCGACGCAGCGCAATGCCGCCGCATCGATCGCTGTCGCATCCCAAAGAGCCATGCATCGTACCTGTGTGAGACGCTTTGCCGACGCATCACCTGAGAACCGGAACAGGCACGAAGACTCGACGCATCCCTCCCCCTACAGACAGGACTTGACGCAACTCGCCCGTTGCATGCAGCGGGGCTGTCGCATCGCCTCCTCATGGTCTCAGGAGTGTCACATCGCTTTGCTCTCCGACACTGCACCTGTTTGGCTTGGGAACTTTTGTCGCATCTACAGGTACTTTGGTGCAAAGTCACGCATCTATAGATTTCTATGGTGCAAGTTCTTAAAACCTTATGAAGTCATATTTTGAAACTGTCTATGCTGGATTTTTGTCATTTTGGTCTTTATTTTTCTACACTGGAGTAGTGTCCATTTGTGGAGTTTTCACTGTGTTACTGTGAGTGTTGGTACAAATACGTTACACATTGCCTTTGGGATAAGCCTGTCTGCTCGTACAAAGCTACCAAGGGGGTGAGCAGGGGTTATATAAAGTGTGTATCCCCTTTACCCTGACTAGAACCAAGAATCCTTATTTGGTCAAAGGTACCTACCTCTGCCAACTAGAGTCCCCCAGTTCTAACATTGGTGGTCAGCGGTGAGGATTTGAACTTGTATTTGTACTTAACCCACAGTGATTGGTGTACATCACAAGTTTAGTGCAGACTACTTTGCAACCACATTCTGTGTTTTGTTCTTGGTTCTATTTTTGAATGCCCCTTAAAAGCATCATGTCTCGGAATAGTAAGGCAGCAAGTGAGAAGGCAGAATTGGAGTTTCACATTGAGGATTTGTATTCCTACAAAGTAGATCAACTCAAGCAATTTTGCAAAGATTTTGGATGTTCCATGAAGAGCAACTCTAGGAAGGATGAGCTGCAGAGGGCCTTAAATGCCTGGTGGGAGGCCAAAGAGGCATAGGAGGCAAATGGAGGGGAGAATGCACAAGGGGATGGTCTTAGATCACAAGATCTGCCAGTGGACAAACCAGCCTCCAGGGCTAGCAGCAAGCATTCCAGTAGGGGCTTTTCCCCAGAGGAGTTACAGGAGAACCAAAGAGTTAGAGATCATGAGTTAGAAGTCATGAGACTCAAGAGGAAGCAATTGGAAATGGAAAAAGAAAAGATGGCAGAGGAGAGCAAGAATGCTCGTGCCTTGGAAGAAAAGAAATTGCTTTTGGCTCATGAGCTGACCATGAGGGAACTGGACATTAAGGTCAAACAAGTGGAGTCCAGTTCAAGCGGTGGCAGCGCACAGCCAGTGCAAGGGGGTAAGGTGTACATACCCAAGGATTTGGTACAGAATTGTCAGAGGGGTGAGGATATCTATGCCTGGTTTACATCATATGAGATTGCATTGAAGATGAATGAAGTGCCTGAGAAGAATTGGGGGGCGGGCCTGTGGAAACACTGAGTCTTCTGGGAGCGATTTTCTATTCCCCTTAGAGTTGGCAGGTACACTGACCTACCCCAATATGAAGGAGGCCTTATGCCTCAGGTATGGACTCACTCGAGAGCAGTACAGACAGAAGTTTAGGAACTTCAAGAAGCTTGATTCCAGTACTTGGGTTGAATGTGTGAATCTGTACACGCGCGCACTGCAAGGTTGGATAAAGGGCAGCAAAGTAACTGAATATACGGGGCTGTGCCATTTAATTAGTTGGGAGTACTTGAGTAGTCTGTGTGTTCCAGAGGTGCGCCAGCATCTTTTGGACAGTAAGCTAACTGATCCCAGTGAGCTTGCCAAGGAGGCGGACCGCTGGACCAGCACCAGGGTCCACAAGGGTATTGTGGGTAACCCAGCCAAGGGTGGGCAGGGTCCCCAGCAGAAGAGTGGGGGGGGCAAAGGTAACTAAAAGGAGTTCTATAAAAGGCCCCAAGACAGTTCAGAGGGAAAGGAGTCCCAGCCCCCCCCAGCCTAAGATGACCTGGCCCCCTAAGGGCAGGCGTGACAACCGGGGTCCCCCACCTGTTTTTCCTGTTAGGAGGTTGGCCACACTGCCCCTAAGTGCCCCTAGAAATCCACAGCACCAACTGGTGCTCACTCACTGGGTTAAGGGAGTGCAGCGTTGGAGGAAGAATTAGTTCCCAGTGAAGGGGGGGAACCAGCAGTAATGACTCTTGTCTCTTCAGGGGACAGAGAGATGGTCCAGGAGACCTGCCTGCCTGAAAACAATAAAAAGTACAGGCAGTGGGTGACCATCAATGGGAGGAGGGTGGAGGCTCTGAGAGACACATGAGCCAGTGTGACATCTGTCAGGTTTCAATGGGTGTCTGAGGAGCAGGTTATTCCCAATGCCCTTCACCCTGTAGTTGCGGCAGAAAACTCTGTGAGCCTATGTAAGGTGGCGCTAGTTCCCTTTGAGTGGGGGGGGTCTCAGGCTCCTTGAAGGTCGTTGTCAGTCCATCCATGCCTGTAGACTATCTGCTGGGATATGACCTGGAGAGTTTCCCATGGAAGTAGGTGGAATACCAGGCTCATTTGGAGATGTTGGGTCTGCCTAACTGGGTCTGTGTGACCACTCGGTCAATGGCAGCCAGTAGGGGTAATCAAGAGGACCTGGAGACTGAAACAGTGGCCAGGTGCCTGCCAGGAAGAGGAGGGGCAGGGGGCATGGGAAACCAATCCCTGCAGTTCCCACGGTCCAGGAGGAAGCAGAACCTGGGGGATCGCCCAGGAACCTACAGGGGAACAAGTGGCCGAACTGGGAGACCTGCCTGCACTGACCCATTGGAAGCCGGAAGGAGGTCCCTCCAGGGAGGAGTTCTGCAAGGCACAGATGGAATGCCCTTCCCTCATTGGTATGCAGCAACAGGCTGCAGACCAGGCAGCAGGTGATCAGTCTGGATCACATCTCATTTACTGGGAAGATGGATTACTCTACAGTTAGCCTAAGGTCGCTGAGCCCGGTGCAGCCCGTATGCTGGTGGTACCCGAGTGCTCCAGGAACTTCCTCCTGGGTCTGGCTCATGACGTGCCTCTCGCAGGACATTTGGGGTGTGACAAGACCTATCAGAGGCTCGTTACCAACTTTTACTGGCCCCAAATGAGGAAGCACATCAACACACATTGTAGGACTTGTCAGACTTGCCAGGCAAGTGGCAAGAGTGGAGGAAGTGTAAGGCTCCCCTCCAACCCTTTCCTGTGGTGAGCACCCCTTTTGAGCGGGTGGGGCCATTGGAACCCAAGACAGCCTTAGGCAACAAGTTTATCTTGGTCTTGGTGGACCATGCCACCCCGTACCCGGAAGCTGTCCCGCTCAGGACAATCACAGCCTCTGTGGTGGGCCGTACATTGATGGGGATCTTTTCTCGTGTGGGGTTCCCCAGAGAGGTGGTCTACCAACTTCATTTTGAAGTACATGACATCTTTGTGTGAGGAATGCAGTGTAACTTACAAGTTCACCACTCCTTACCATCCTCAAGGGAACGGGTTGGTTGAGAGGTTCAACCGAACCCTGAAGGGCATGATCACCCCCTGTGATGTGTCTGATGGCCATGGCCCACACTAACAAAGGAAGAAGCTGTGCACTGGCAGAGTGCACCCAGAACTGGGTCCTGGACCCCTTACACCTAGAGAACAAAGACCTTTGGGGTATAAATATGAGAGCTGAAACTCCTGAACTTTAGATCATCCTGGAATTCAAGAGGAACCTTTGCCGAGGAGAAGAGCTGGAAAAACTTAACAGAAGGACTGCCCTTGCTGTGTGTTCTGGGGCTACCTGTAGTTGCTATTCTGCCAAGGAAAGGAGAAGGACTTTGCTGTGTGTAGTGTCCCCTGCTTGAAGAAGATCTCCAAGGACCTGAGGAGAGCTGGCCTTCTGTTTTAAAGTCCCAGGAACAAAAGTACTTCACCCCCAGCTCCCCTGAACACTGCTGTGTAAGTTCTGACCTGCCTAGAGTGCCTGGCTAGAGTGCCTGGCCCAGTTGTAGGGCCTCTGGAAGTTGTTTGCTGCTGTTTGGGAACTGGAAGAAGAAGAAGCATGAAAAGAACAGCAAAACCCGACGCATCTCTCTTCTTGCGACACATTTTACCAGCGCATCTCGACGGCGCAAGAAGATTTCCATTGCTTCGCCGTGCTGCTGCGAAGATCATCACAGCGCCTGTACCCCCAGTTCTAACAGGGCACTTCACCAGCAGCCCTGCCCACCTACCGACAGCCGTGCTCTCTGTTTTTAGCACATGGGGAGGGGGGGGGGGCAGGGGAGGTCTTCCTGCCAAATCTACAGTGTGGGCGCCCCCCTTTTCTGATAAAAAGTACCTGGGGGAGCACCATTCAGGATTGCAGGACAGATCCCAGATGGGGCACGATCAGCCCTCGGACCTGGTGTTCTCTAGGGAATTGCAGAATTACCGTATACCACATAGTAAGTGCCCAGGTGGTCCTGTGCCCTATGTTTCTTCCTACATCGGGGAATTAATAGAGGGTTTATTAATAGAAAAAGATGCCCTGTCCGCTATGAATTTATTGTGATCTATGTACAGGGATGTTTGGTAGCCACATTTTTGCGCTGATTTATAGTATGATGAACATTGGGCTCATACTGGACACAGACATAATAACAAGTACTGCTATTTTTAGAAACTGCACCCTATGTAATGTCAGGGTGCACTAAATGTGGTGTTATGTATAATGTTTCCACAATGTTTTTATGACATGTACAACTTATACGTCTTGGATATATTGCAGTAAATGTGGTGTTATGACAAATGCCTGATTGGCAAAGTAACGTATTTGACTGTGGTGTGTGTTTTATGTATAATACAAAGGATATTTTTATATAACCTTGTGTGGAGTCTTTATATGGTGTGCCTAGAGTGCCACTGATGTGTGTGTGTTGTGCAGACACTTTACACATTGCCTCTGGGATAAGCCTGACTGCTCAGCCAAGCTACCAAAGGGGTGAGCAGGGGTTATCTTGGGTGTGTAACTCCCTTACCCTGACTAGAGTGATGGGTTCTACCTGGCTTAGGTGCACACCCTACCCAACCGGGAACCTCATTTCCAACACCCAACCATCTTAGTTTTGGAATCTCGGTCCTAAATTAATTATGGAATAAACAAAAGTCAAGTCCCAGAATGACCTTCACTGACTTACTCACACATGGACTAAACATGGACATGAAATACATAACATGCCTTTGTGAAACCACTTAACACTTCAGCAAATGAAAAAAGGTTTTGGGTGGACAAAAACCATGTGATGCAAATCAGTGTTTAGGACTGACGTTTTAGTTATGAGGGGAATCTAATTATAGCATATCACAAACACAGCTAAAAAGCAAGTGTTCTTACATATAGTGTGACTGTAATCAGTGCCTAATTTGAGCCAGTGGTCTTTGGTGCTTGGCCCGGGCACTCAATAGACAACACACGTTTGTGACAGTCTGCCACATGGTGGCGTTATCTAATTTAGAGACAAGCACAACAGCTGTTTATTAATTTAATATACATTATAAATGACTATTACCTGCTGCCCAAGCTATTCTTATGGCTTTAGAGCTCTGCAATAATTCGAACTGTCACACTTGAAGGAGTGTGATAGATAGTTATTGTGTTGGTACTGTCATTGGCAGCGGAATGGGGGCAATGTGTAGTGTGCAAGCTGAAGTGGCCTCCTGACGGGGCTCACAGAGTGGTTGAAAATTTAAATTGGAACTTATTTGAATTCAGAACTGACTCACTGTTAAAGCATCACAATTTCTCCTCACCTCATGACCATCAGTTTGAGAAAGAATACTGTAATCAGTAACTGAAAGTCAACTGCTTGCCCTCTGGCAAATGGTCCGTCACTACATGACACCACGCATGGCACTTGCTTCTTGTTTTCTTAACTTTTGGTCTTTACAGGCTGTGGTGTAGCGGTCTAGTCTGCGACGCACACTGCGTGTCACGTCAGCGGACTTCCGGCGGCGGCCATTTTGGGTTCTCAGTAGCGCGCCGAATTTAAGCAGATCGGAGCTCCGTGCCGGCGCTCCTGCAGTGTGACAATTAAACCAGCGTTACCCTCGCAAATCGTGTGGTGTCCATTATTTCACAGCGCCACAGTAAGGGAACTGCTACATTACAATGACGACGAGGTGGTGAAGGTGCCCCGTGCTGCATCCAAGAGCCACGTGGTGAGCAGTGGACCGGCAGGATACCTCAGCACTACACTGTGGGGGCGTGGCAGTGCATCGGAGAGCGACCAGAGCGTGGAATAGGGCGGTAAGCAGACCCTTAGCCCCAAGCCCGGAAAGGAGGAGCAGGAGTGACACGCAGCCCCGGAGTAGTAAGGGGTGAGCACCACTGGTGGGCTAGTGAAGGGGCGGTACCCAGTGAAGCTGGAGGGAGACAGTGTGGACCACGCGGAGAGCGAAGAATCGAGCCAGGAAGATGAACCAGGGGGCAGTGCGGCCCGAGTGACCGGCGCTCCAGGCACATCCACTTCAGGAGCACGACGATCGGGAGCAGGACAGAAGATGAGTTCCCAGACGTTCTCCCTGACGAACCCCGTGCCCTTCCTCACAAAAGTCGGAGAACCAGAGATGCCATGGGACGATTGGAAAAGGTATTTCCTGAATTACCGGTCGGCATTAGAGGAAGAGGGCGAGACGGAATTCTCGAGCTCGCGGAGGAAGAAGATCCTCCTCCATCATCTAGGCCCAGCGGGGCAGAGGGTGTATTTAGACCTGGTGAAGGAAGTAAGGCCGGCGGCGGACGACAACGTGTTTCAACACGCGATAGACAACCTAGACGCCCATTATCGCCTGGCGGTGTGCACAGCCATCGACAGGTACAACTTCTACCACAGGGCACAAAACAAAGGGGAAACGGTCGATGAGTACGTAGCAGCACTACAGAAGCTGGCTCTAACGTGCAAGTTTGGGACCCTACAAGAGGAACTGATCAGGGACCAGATCATCATGCACACGGTAAATACCTCCATTCAAGAGAAGTTGTGGGCAAACGGTGACGCACCACTAAAGACGGTAGTATCCATGGTGAAGAAAGTAGAACTGACCAGGAGGTGCGCGGAAGCAGCCAAAACGGGAACGCCTGCCAGAACAAGCCGTGTGCAAAGTAGAGGAACGAAAAGCCACTGACAGCAATGCGCCAGCAGGACAACAAGGCATGCGGACCTATAGAAAGGCCAACGCCCGGAATACGAAACCACAAGGACAGCGGCAATGGAGCACGAACGCATGCTACAGGTGCGGCAGCGGTGCCCACGCCGCCAACGACAAGGGATGCCCGGCGTTCAGAGCTAAGTGCGCATACTGCGGACTGTTGGGACACTACGAAAGGGTATGCCGAAGGAAATCTCCAAGGCAACAGGTGAAATACGTAGCGCAAGAATCAAACAAGGAGGAAGACAACGAGAACCCGGAAGAAGAAGATGAGATCCTGATTGTGGAGGAACAGATTCTGGGCATAGATAGTTCGGTGGACAAGAAACCAAAATGCGACATGAGCATAGGGGGAGTGAGAGTCACAATGGTAGCCGACTCGGGATCGCCATACACCATCATCAGAAGAAAGATATGTGAGGAGGATTTCGCACCTGGGACAAAGTATCAGCTGAGGCCCACGGACATCCACCCCGTAACGTTCACAGGAGAGCCAATACCCATGGTAGGATATTGCCCCCTAACCTTCGAATTTAGGGGCAGAAAGTGCGAAGGTAAATTATATGTGGCGGAGAAAGGACCATCAGTGCTGGGGTGGAAAGACCAAGGAGAGCTAGGGATAAAACTGAACCCGGGAGGACGCATGCAAGTTCTCATGACCGAGGAAGGACCGGTACAGGAGGGGCAAAGGTGGAAGGAAGGATTCCCGGAAGTCTTCAAAGACTCCATCGGTCGTCTCGCGAAGTTCACCCACAAGATAAACCTGAAAGAAGGGGCCCGCCCGGTGTCCCACAGAGTACGAAACATCCCATTCCGGACCAGGGAAGCAGTGCAGGAAGAATTGCAGAGGCTGGAGGACAATGGGGTAATAGAAGCGATCGACAACACGGAGTGGTTGGCCCCCTTAGTCGTGGCGCAGAAGCCCAATGGGAAGGTGAGGCTGTATGTGGACCTAAGGGAGCTTAACAAAAACATTGTGGTGGACAAGTTCCCCCTTCCCAGGATCAACGAGATGTTGGCCAAGACCCAAGGGGCAAGGTGGTTCTCCACAATAGACTTGACGTCGGCCTATCACCAAATTGCCCTACACCGGTCATGCAACCACCTGACATCGTTCATCACCCCGTTTGGATGCTACCAATTCCTGCGGATGCCGTTCGGGTTAGCCTCAGCAGCAGCAGTCTTCCAAAAGCTCATGTACCGGCTGTTCCATAAGAAGGAGGGCATCCAATTTTTCCAAGACGACATCTTGGTAATGGGAACATCCAAGGCGGACCACAACAGGAAGTTGGAAGAAGTGCTAACAGTGTTAAAGCAGAACGGGCTCACAGCCCAATGGGACAAATGCAAGTTTGGCATGAACAAGGTCACGTACCTGGGGCACGAGATCAGCCAAGAGGGCATCAAACCCAAGTCATCCAACGTAGCAGCGATTAAAGACGCACCTACGCCCTCGAGCAAGGAGGACGTCCGGACGTTCCTGGGGATGGCTGAGTTTTAGAGCAAATTCGTACCACACTTTGCCTCCAAGACCCACCACATGAGATTGCTCTTAAAAGATAAAGCAGCGTTCCGGTGGATGGAAGAGCAACAGCGGGAATTTGAAGAGATGAAGAAAAATATCAGTGAGGCGGTGCCCATTCAAGGGTTTGACCCAACGGCGCTTACCGTACTGACCACGGATGCCAACGACCGGGGACTTGGCGCGGTACTCACGCAAAGGACCACTGAAGGGGTGACATCCACGATCAGTTTTGCGTCCCGAACGTTGGCTCCCAACGAAAGCAGGTTTAGCGTCATCGAAAAGGAAATGCTGGCAGTAGTGTGGGCGATGGAGAGGTTCCGGCAATTCCTGTGGGGAGGAAGATTCCTGCTACGCACGGACCACAAGCCGCTGGTGAAGGTTCTCACATCCAGCGGACAGGAGCATGCCACACCGAGAATCGCCAAGATGACGCTGAGACTCTTAGACTATGTATACGACGTGGAGTTCCTACCAGGGCACAAGAACAAGGTAGCGGACTACCTGAGCAGAGCCGCGTTCAAGGAAGTCTCAGAAGTACAGGAAGAAGGAGGATGGGAAGAATATGCGGTGGCATTCACAGGCGACCACGAGAGAGCAATAAGTGGACAGGAATGGGAAATGGAATACGAGAAAGACGAAAAAACGAGAGTAGTTAAGGCGTATGTAACCAAGGGATGGCCGGACAAGAGGTTACTGGAGGAAGAACTAAAGCAGTATTGGGAGGTCCGGGAGGAACTCTCAGTAGGGGACAACCCTTGCTTTTTGTTACGAGGCAGCAAAGTAGTCCCCCCACACTCGCTGAGGCCGCGCATCATTTCTATCGCACATGAAGGCCATTTGGGGATAATGAAGACAAAGGGAAGAGCGAAGGAAGACTACTGGTGGCCGGGAATGGACCTCGCAGTGGAGCGCCACGTGAGGGAGTGCGAACAATGCAGCAACGCGGACAAGACCCAAAGAATGTTAAGGCCACCCCTGGGGCGCTACGAGTGTCCCGAGAATCCATGGGAAGAAATTTCTATAGACGTCCTGGGCCCAATACAAGACACCAACGGCGTCCAAAAGTACCTTACGGTGGTCATCAACCGTTACTCTAAGTGGCCGGAAGTCCATGTGGATGACAATGCAGAGACGGACACTATACTAGAATTCCTCACCGAGGTATTTATAAGAGAAGGCATCCCCAAAGGGATCCTAAGTGACAATGGCCCGCAATTTACATCGACCAAGTGGGAAACGTTCATGGACAGGAATGGCATCACGGCCCGGCACACGCCGATTTACCACCCGGCAGGGAATGGAGCCACGGAAAGGTTCAACGGGGTGATTATGGGGTCAGTGCAAGCAGCGATCAGCCAAGGGATCAATTGGGAAAGGAAGTTGAAGCGGCTGTTATGGGCCTACCGGATAACTCCCGCCTCCACGGGATACAGTCCGTTCCGGATACTGAGAGGGAGAGAGCCCTTCACGAAGGACAACGTGGCTTGGAAGAGACTCACAGTAAAAAGTCACTGGTCACCAGCAGTCGTACCCAGAAACCTGGAGAGGGCACAAGCAGTGTACACAGAATATTATGACACGAGACACAACACCAAAGAGATCGCACTAGAGAAAAGTGAATGGGTGAGAGTTAAATTACCAGCACCAGGAAAGAAAGGTGACAGCAGGTTCACACCTCCGTTCCGTGTGGAGGAGCCATACTCCAGGTCTGCCCTGCTAAGTGATGGGAAAGTATGGTCCCAAGATCGCATGGTGAGATGCACTCAGGCCAACGAGAAGGAACCTGGCGGGGAAATGAGTGACACAGGGGCGGCCAGCACCACGCCGGACCAAAGGACAGAACGAGGGAGAGCAGGCAGAGAAGAAGGCAGTCCTCAGTCAGGGCCAAGGAGCATAGGAAGAGAGGGAAGCACCGGACAAGAAACGGGCACCCAGAGGGGGCATGAAGTAACAGAACGGAGCAGGGCAGAACTCAGGGGAGAGAGTGAGACCTCCTACCCAGACGGAGCAGACACCCCGAATGCGGGTGAAGGAAGCAGGAGGACACTTTATGGGAGAAGAGTAATGCTACCAAGGAGGTTCGAGGAGTTCAGTATGGACAACAAGTAAGACTGTTCTGATAATAGAGGGGGGTAATGTATGTTGTGCTATTGTGAAAGGGTGAGATGTGGTGTAGCGGTCTAGTCTGTGACGCACACTGCGTGTGACGTCAGCGGACTTCCGGCGGCGGCCATTTTGGGTTCGCAGTAGCGCGCCGAATTTAAGCAGATCGGAGCTCCGTGCCGGCGCTCCTGCAGTGTGACAATTAAACCAGCATTACTGTTGCAAATCGTGTGGTGTCCATTATTTCACAGCACCACAGTAAGGGAACTGCTACATTACACAGGCTACAAACACTTTGTGTCATCTGCAAATTATGCAGAAAATTGTGGATTACGTGGCATGTGTACATAAGTATGCCACCAACGTCACGAAGCAGATTTGCATATTTTTAGTGGTCAAGGCTACAAACGAAGCTCAAATATAAGCCAGCTATAAGCGAGCAAACCTTATTTAGTAACTAAACGTAGGAGTACCACACCTACCCTTCCCCACAGCTAGGCTCGATACCGTTACTTCAGCAATCAGTCTGCATTTCAATTTCAGGTCCAAATCAATTCTCCGGATGCCTCACAATAGTAGCACTTCAAAAACGTTCACGCCGCTACCTCTGGGGTGATTGTCATGGTAACGGATTTCAGTGCTTGCACACCACAGGCCGACCGAAAGCACGAAATATGGGTGGGGGAAAAGGATAAATAATTTCTCCACATCCCTCAATTACTCCCAAAAAGCAGAAAGACAAATACATTACATTAGCACCAGGTCGTCTGAAGCCAGCTGCAAAGTGCAAGGTTGGACATTTAAAACACACAGCCGTCTTTCCCTCAAGGTAACGAAAGAGAGAAGAGACTAGCTCCTGTCACGCATTGGCAGCCTCGGCAATCGTTGCTAAACTGTACCTGCGGGGAGGGTCGTCTTCTGCGTCAGGGGGCTCTGAGGGCTGCTGGGCGAGCTGACTGGCCGCTCCCACGTCGTCTCTAGTCAAAGAAAATTAAAATGACAGTCATTCGCCTCAGCGTTTACCAACATTACGGGTCCATTTTCAGCTTTCATTCTCCAGAAGACCATACAAATGACAGCAAAGAGCATTATTTTTTTCTCTCTTTTAATAGAAAATCACCAAGCAATGTACTCTCTTCTTCCATCACAGGCACTCTCTAAAATTGGGCGGTGTTTGTAGCGCGTTTGATTTTTGAAATGAGGCATTCTCAATGAAAAGTCACAGTTTATCATAGCCACTATCTTTTGTATGCAGGAGGATGCGGTGTGTGCTAGTCTCGGTTAGCCTCTTTGCCTATCACCTGCCAGAGCACACTTTTGATTCTCTCCTTCTCGTGCAAAGATATTAGTTTATTTAAAACATTTACTGACATGCTAATTGCTAACAGGGGATTTGAACTTTTTTCCCTAGTGGTTCGACATCGCCACGGTTTAATGTGACACTGAGCTTGAGCTCTGGCTGGGGGCTTATCTGCTTCCTTTAAAATAAATACATAGTGTGTCAAAAATGAAAATGCGATAAACAATGTGCCCAGTTCATTATCCAATGTCCTTGAATTTTCAGAAGCTTGAATATCGCAATACAACAATCCTAGATTCGATTGGCAATACATGCAATCGGTGGAATAAACCACAAGTACCATACATTGGATCACAGTAACATCTGTAATTTATAGAGCATTAGTGTGGTGAGAAGCACTATATAAAAACACACTCTTTGGCAAAGTCTTGCTTTTTTAGGGTCCGTTTTGCTAATAGTTGTGTGACTGTGTGTGCTGCCCCGAGCTGTTCTAGAAAAAAATACCACAATGAAGCTTCATCTTAACTCTCAGCCCAGCAATCCATCCTGTCCATTCACTAGCCTAATACTTTGCATTATATGCCTGTGCCCTTTGCAAGTTGTTATTCCCTATTATTATGAACCGAGTGTCTAAACTATTTGAGAGACTGAAAGCTTGAGAATACAACATAGTTACCATCCATAGAATTTGTATAGTAAGGATTAACTTCCTGTTTTCACTATATATAAACAGTGTGGGTGAGGTACTTGCGGCATCTACAAAAGATCTCCCACAGATAGGACCGCGCCCTGCCCTGGCCCTCCTCTACGCTGACGACGCTGTTCTTATGGCCTGTACCCCCTTGGCTCTTCAGTCCCTGCTGTCGAATTTTATAGAATATATGAATGAACTTGGCCTCCTAGTTAAACAAGGAAAAAGTTTTTTTTTTTTTTTTTTTTTTTTTAATTTTTTATTCAATTCAGTGAGGCAAGAATGTTACACAGAATTCATAATGTACAGAAAAACAGCCTTAAATTAAGTACGTATACAAACATACAATCAAATACAACAAAAATAATCCTTGACTTTACAGACAAACCCGAAGCTGATCATCAAAGATACATTCCTATAGCCAATTTGCGATTGGCTCCCATATTGCTACCCCGAGCTTCTTTCTTACCCTACCTTTTAATTTATACAGGGCCATTTCCAAATTATACAATGATATAAGCTTAGCCCTCCAATTATCAAAAGAGGGGGGTTCTGAGTCTAACCACTGAGATGTTATACATAGCCTCAACACCGACATACATATGAACTTAAATCCTCTGTATGAAACCGTTTTACTCCCCGCCTCCGTACCATGTTCTATTCCAAACAGAACCAAATGTGCAGTCAAAGTGATCGAGATACCCAAAGATCCTGAAATAAAACGTTCAATATCCAATAAAAGTTGGGAGAGCGATGGACAGGAAAAGAACATATGTTTTGAGTCTGCAGCATGTAACCCACATCTAGCACAGCTTGTCCCCCTACCCACCTTCCACTTTGTAATCTTGGCTGGCGTATAATATAGGTTAAATGCGGACATATATGCTTGACTTCTTAAACTGCCAGAGAGCAAAATAGCATTAGCAGTCCTCCAAGCCAGCTGAAGATCAATATTGGTCAAGGTTAGTTTCCCCTCCCACATTACCTCAAATTTGTGAATATCATCAGGCTCCTTCTGCATAAATTCTTCATATAATTGTCCGATTTTAGATTTACGCTTTATCAGTTCCAAGATCCGAATCTGGGACACTTGACAATTCCCCCTCGCAATTTCAGCCTGAAGGTAGCTTCTAAGTTGCAGATATTTAAAAAAGTCCGCCCTACCAACCCCAAATTTCTCTTGTAACGATAAAAAAGTAAGAATATTGCCAGTTTCAAAAAGATCCCCTATTACTCTTATCCCTTGCTGTGACCACCTCCTCATAACTGCATCATGACAAATAGTGGAAGGCAACACACACGAATCAAAAGGTGTACACCATAAGATAGTGGGCATATCTAATTGTTTCCTAAACCTCCTCCATACTGCATATGCTGCCTGTAGAATCTTAAACCTAGTCTTTTTATAGTAGCTAGGCTCTAGCACTTTAACCAACAATCCTCGAGCCGAGTCACCAAGACACCATTCGTAGATTGAAGGAGAAAAGGCAGCCTCCAGTACTTCGGTATTTCCACATAACAAAACCCCCATATATTGAAACAGTGAAACACAATAATAAGCATAAAAATTAGGAATAGCGAGACCTCCCCGCTCTGCCGGCAAATATAACCATTTCATCGCCCTTCTAGAACGCCGATACCCCCAGAAAAACCGTGAGCACATACGCTCCATTCTCTTAAAAAAAATATTAGGAAAGATAATTGGAATCGCCCGAAACAAATATAAAAACTTCGGGAAGATTGACATTTTTAATACATTCCCCCTTCCATATATAGACAGATGGAGCCTATTTATGCGCTCCAAGGTATTAGTTACTGATATGATCAGTGGATCAACATTGATCCTTGGTATCTCCTGGATTTTAACAGAGATAAGCACCCCTAAATACATTGCCTCCTTGGATATATCGATCCCTAATGGTAGACCAACCTCCGTGTGTAACACCTGTGTCTTGTCCAGATTCAGTTTATAGCCTGATACTACACCGAAGTCTCTAGTGGCAACCACAATTCTTTCCATGGCTTTCCCCATATCCGCAGACAATACCGCCAAATCATCTGCATAGGCCAAAACTTTCACTGAATATAGGTGTGCTTTAACCGGACAAATTTCAGAATCAGCCTCCAATCTGTTTATAAGAGGATCTATATATAGAGCGAACAGAAGTGGGGAACAGGGGCACCCCTGCCTCGTGCCCCTGCTAACCATAAACCTCTGAGACTCTTCTCCCTCTAATCGTACTATCGCATTCGGCATACAATACATAGACTGTATTGCTCTTATAAAGTTCTCGGGAAAGGACTTCCACCTCATCACTGCCCACAGAAACTCCCAGGAGACCCTATCGAATGCCTTTTCAGCATCCAACAGGGCCACCCCCACAGGAGCCCCCGTTGCCTGTGCCCAATCGAAAACCGAGATAAGCCGCCTAACGTGGTCCGTAGTACCTCTCCCAGCAATAAATCCGTGTTGCCGTAATGAGACTAAGGGGGTAATAACTGACCTCAGTCTCTTTGCTAAGCATTTAGAATATATTTTGTTATCGGCATTTATAAGGGAGATTGGACGATATGAAGAGTGCTCACAAGGATCCTTTCCCTTCTTCTTAAAAATTATTATTACTGTTTCCGACCAAGAAGCTGGGGGAAACCCCCTAAATGCAGCCTCAACCACCAAAGTAAATAACCCAGCTAACCTCTTCCTAAACTTAGTATAAAACTCCAACGGGATTGAGTCCGACCCCATCGCCTTCCCTGAGGCTAGTGAAAGCATAGCGATCTCAATCTCCTCCCAGGAAATCCCATCTACCAATTCCTCTTTATCCCCCTGTTCTAACTCAAGAGGGCTCATTTCCTCTAAATATTGCTGTATTCCTCTAACCGGTTCTGCTGTATATAAGTTCTCATAATACTTTTTAAACGAATCATGAATTAGGGAGGGAGTCTCTAATACGTTCCCATCTCTATCCTTAATCTTTAATATCCTGGAATAGACCTCCTTTTGTCTAAGCCTTTTAGCCAAGACACTCCCAACCTTTTCCCCATATTCGTAAAACTCCCTTCTGTGAACATGGTATTTAGCAGCTGCCTCATCAGCATATCCTTGATATACAATTGAGCGAAACGCAGCTACTTCCGCTTGCGCCTCGGTCACTCTCCCAGCTAGTTTTATCTCAGCAACTAGTTTCTGCTCCAGCAGCGAAAGGGCCGCCAAGTCGTTTAGACATTTCACACGGTCCTCCTTCTGCTTCCTTGCTGCAAACCTTATTGTCTCGCCTCTTATACCCGCTTTAAGAGCATCCCACACAATCTCGGTCCTAGCAGATCCAGTGTTCAGCTGAATAAAATCAGGGATCCATTGTTCCATCCAGCTACAATAGTCATGATTCATCAATAACTTCCTATCAAAAGTCCATTTCCTTCCTTTGGCTTTTAACCCACCACATTCAAACTCCAATACTACTGGGCCATGATCTGAAATTATCTTGGGGAGGACGTTTATAGAGGCACTCAATAATATAACATCAGAAACCAAAAATAGATCAAGTCTTGCCATCATCTTGTGTGGAGCAGAAAAATACGTAGACCCATCTTGCCCTGTTTTTAGTTCCTCCCAAACATCATATAAACCTTGATCTTGAACCAGAGCCTGCAAGCTCTTAAAAGCTCTATGTTTCCTGCCCTTATAGACTTTGGCTGTCCTTATATTCAATTGTGGATACATATGTATATTTAAATCCCCACAAACCAGCATAGGCTGAGGATAACTAGACAGCTCCGTATTAATTACCTGAAAAAAGTCTGGGTCATCTTCATTTGGTGCATATATTGAACACAGTGTCATTACTTGCCGTGAAATTGCTACCTCCATTAACACCCACCTCCCGAATTTATCCGCTTTATATTTTTTAACCTCCATCAGTCCCCTTTTAGCCAAAATTGCAACCCCCTTTTGGTTAACTGCCTGCGATGTGCATGCCAACAATTCGAGCCCCAAAGAGCCGAGCCAGGCCCTATTAGACCATGCTATATGTGTTTCTTGTAAGAAGAGCAGATCCCATGAACTTTTATACACTATTCTGGCCAATACTCGTCTTTTTTTAACATCATTTAGACCACAGATATTTAATGAGCAGCAAGTTAATTTCATCATTCAAACAAAAGAAAAAATTCTTACGAAAAAGAGACACACTTATATCAAATAGCTTGCTCTGCTTATATTTGATACTATCAACATTTTCCAAAGACATTGTGCTGTGTTTTACCTCGAGCCCAACTGAATTGATTACCACCCAGGCCCTACCCCCCTTACCACACCCCCCACCACCAGCACCAACTGAACCCACCCCACCCCACCCTGAACCTCCCTCAACAGGCGTTGGGAACAAGTCCCTGTTGATGGTAAGCCCATGCTTGACCCCACCTCTTTCACCCCCCCCCGTACTCAAATAACAAAGAAGAGTAATAAGGCAAACTATAAAAAGGCATTTGGCATAGCTAGACACATACCTTTAACTGCATGGCTACAACGCTTCATCACTACATCGCTATAAGCATCAAAACCAATAATCCTCAATTTGCCTAACTCATCACATTGACTGGAGATATTCATTTGCCTTAACTTCTGATGTGAAAAACTGACTATGACCACCCTTAATGACTTTTAGTTTGGCTGGATTCTGTAAAAACGCCTGGGCCCCCTTTGCTTGAAAACCCGGTATCAGCTGTCTTAGCCTCCAGCGACGCTCCACCGTGTCATGGCAATAGTCTGGCTGAACAAAAAACTCACACACCCCAGCATTCCTTCTCTTATTCGGGCGGGCCAGATCATATAACTCCTCCCTCGCCCTGAAATTATTCAGACATATCAAAATAGCCCTAGGGAATTCTACCTGACCCTTCTTCTGGACAAAAGGGAATCTGTGAGCCCTTTGAACCTCTTTTTGCCACTCCCAATGCCCCAGCTCCGGGAAAGCCTCTGTTAATAACCCCACCATAAACTTTAGCGTGTCTGAACCCTCCTTTCCCTCTGGTATCCCAAGCACCCTCAGATTATTACGCCTAGACCTATTTTCAAGGTCAGAGATCTTCCAGCGTATGTCCTCTCGCTGTGCCTTAAGAGACTCCGTAAGTTCTTTCTGGGCTGATAGTTCATCCTCGAGTGTAGAGATCCTTGCCTCTGCCTCGGTCACCCTTTTGGACACATCCACACATGTCTTTGCGATTCGTCTTACAGCGTTTTGCAGCTTTTTACACGCACTCTGAGTACGTAACAAGCCGGTCTGAGTCTCAGCCCTATGAGTCATAATTAAATCATAGATAGTCGCTAGAGTAATCTCTCCAGGGGTTGACTCCTCCATCCTTTGTTGACCTTGTGAAGGCGCGACTGGATTACCGGGTAGACATGACAAAATAGAACTCGGGGAGCTCTGATCATCCCACATAAATGAAGCCTCAGATACTCTCAAGACCCCTCCGCTATTAGTCTCCTCGCTGCTCCTCAGGGGCTCTGCCGGGTCTCCTCCGACCTCCTCTTCCCCCCCAAACTGGCCCCTTCCAGCCACTCTTGGACCGCGCTGTCCACTGAGGATCTATCGGACAAGGAGAAGAAATCCTCCGTAGTAGATACTTTATCCGGTGCTTCCCCTATGCCCGATGAAGGCTCAGGAAAGTTAGCTCTTAATGACTTTGCTACGTTTGCACTCTCCACGGATGATACTGCTAGGATTTTCTCCTTCTCCTTCCCCTTCTGACTATTCAGTTGCTGCGTCTGATGTAGCGCCTGACGCATTTCAGAGCTCTGAATTTGACCTAGCCCTTCTTGGACTACATCTCCCAGAGTCCCTCTGTCCAAAGAGCTTTGATTCTTATCCGGATTTAAACTCAATTGCTGCTGCTGAGTTTCGTGCTGTCCCTCCTCAGTAAACTCAGTGGGCTCAGTAAGCTCAGGGGTTACAGGGATGCCCACTTTCTGTTTAGCCTTAAACATTGCGGGGATTTGCGAAGAAGCAGTCAGCTGAGACTCTGTCTGCGTCTCTCCCCCCTCCTTCTGTGCGTATGGCGCTTTCCCAATCTTACCGGCCCCATTCGGTTTTATGGACGTCTGCCGTGTTCTTACCGGTGTCCCGGCCATATTCCCAGCACCTCTCTGCCGACTCTTTCCCACCATGGCTCCAACAGCAGTAAGTACCCGCCAGCGCCAACGCCAACGCCAACAGCTGCACCAATATCCGGTGACCCCCGACTCTAGGCGTGTACTTGTCAAAATCCTCCAAAGCATTCACCCCCAGACAAGTTCCACATCAAACGGCACAACTCCTCTGCGGAAGCTCCGAATCGCCGCGGGCAAACTAAGGAGGAGACAGGATCAGAAGGGCGTGAGCCGGGAAACAGGAGACGGGAGTCGGAAATCGAGAGGCACAGCTTCTCCGCTTCGGCGTGAGCCGGGAAGCAGGAGACGGGAGTCGGAAATCGGGAGGGACCGCTTCTCCGCTTCGGCGACTTTGAGCCACACCGCCACACACAGGTAACAGATACCGGCTCGTACTCACTTCCAGGATCCAAATATTTAAAATATTTCGCACGTCGTGGTCATAGCCCGAGACAGGGCACGGGAGAGTGTAGAGGTGGGAAGCACTCGCCTAACCGGCCACAGCAGCGGCCGCCATCTTGCCTCCGGGAGCAAGGAAAAAGTTTTATTATGAAATTTGGGAGGACTAGTAGGAAATGTAGAGATAGAAGGATAGACGGCAAAATCATTGGTTTTACTAATACCTTTTCTTATCTGGGGATTTTATTTGACACAATGTTTTATGGAATAAAACCATTGCCAACAGGAAGCTACAATTTAGTAAATCTTGCATGGCCCTTAAAAGTTTTGCAAGACGATTGGGCTCTAACCCACCGGAAGTGATGATGAAGATCTATAAAGCCAAGTCCCTCAACATAGCCATATACGGGGCAGGCTTGTGGGGACATAAAAAATAAATGTACAGATGGCCAAATCGTAGAAAATGTATTTTTCAGATATCTGCTTGCAACACCTAAAAGCACATCCGTATATGTAGGTCACTCCGAATTAGGCGCACAATATATCATAGATTTAACAAAGCTGCAGCCAATTATCCTTTGGCATGCAAATCTGGATGTCAGAGTATACAAGTCTTAATCAAGCAATAGTTGGGGACTGCCTTAAATTAAGCTCAAACTTAAGAAAGAATTTCATGGCTGGCCTATGTACAATGTTTTTCAGTGATAAGGGCTACCCTGATTATTTTGAGAAACCAGAAACACTAGACAATTAGTAGAAAGACCTTGAAAGAGGAAGGGATGATACATCTCGAAAACCTTAGACTGCTAACTGAGATCCCCAAACCAAGTGTCATGAAAAATCAATTGATTCTAACTACTTTAACATGCAACCCTTTCTCAAAACTGTATTAAACGGAAGGCATAGGCTTGTCTCGACCCGCTTAAAACTTGATATATTCCTTATATTGGTCAGCTTCCCAAAAATGAATGACTTGTCTATAAAACTGACCATTTGTCCTTTTGACAATATGAGGCCCCAGGATACAATGCATGTAGTTATCTTCTGTAAGTTTTATAGCCAACAAAGGAAACAATATATTTTACAGATAATCAGCTCACATTGTTTTACCCAATGCCGCAGCATATTTATTTTTGCAATCATTACCTACCCTAGAGATCTGTTGTAGAATGACATCCTTTCTATGGGTGGTCTTTTATACTAGAATGAACATTTTACCAATTTGTGACTAGGATAGGCAATATTGTAACTTGTTTCATTGATTTAGGCATCTCCATCAATGTGACTAAGGGAAAAGGGGTCAGAATTTGAATGTGCAATACATTGTATTATGTTAGCCTTGTACATTGGAGGGCCAGTTTAGATGGAGGGCATGGCGGACCAGGATCTAGGTTCTTGCCCCCTATCTTAGACTAGTCGTGCCCAAGTATAGGGATATAGCATGATTGGTAATCACATATTACTGCCCCTCTAGTTTGGATACACGATGTAATGGGCAAATCAACTTACTTTAACATGAAGGCACTTTACCATATTATCACATTTAATTTTTTACTGCCATAGCTATAGCTGAAAAAACTATCTATTGGTATATTGGGGAATTTGTAATAGATTTTAATTGTCTTAAATATTGATTATAGCAGACTGGCTTTGTAGAACCCGTGCTAGGAATTGATTGCTAACTAAGGTGTTTTATAAAGTGGGCTCTCCGAAACATTTCGATAGACACATATATATATATATCTGTATAAAACCCCCTGACAACTGACTGTTACGAGACCTAACAATTTTAGCTTGTGTTTTACATCAAATCTGATTTTATGACATTAATTGTATAACAATGTTTGTCTCGAGTGATGCTTTTATGGATGTTTTTATACTTCTGAATAAAGTTATTAACTAACTAACTAACTAGTAAGTATTACTATATGCTCATTGTAGAGTGATACTTTATTTTGAACAGAGGAATAGTGCAAAGCAGTTATTGATTTATTGAAAAGTCCAATAAAAAGAATTTGAAATGAAGCTACATCTTGGGCCACCACAATATGGAAGATGGGAGTCACTCTTTTGCCAAAGAGACTGTATTAGCAGGTAACCTGTACCTTTAAAGAAGAGCTTTACGAGAAGGAGTCACAAGAGAAAATTTGTGTTGTGAGGGATTTAAAATATAATACACAGTAAAATATTCCACAATAGACACTTTTTCAAATTATCAGTATTTTATTTGCATCTTTAGGAAAACCTACGTGTGCACTGATCTTTACTTTGTGATAAAAAAAACCCATTAAAAGCAGGAGTGATTAGCACATAGTACTTTTTTAAATAACCGAACAAGACATCTAAAAACCACACACTTTTCTAACAAAAAAGCCACAAATTAGCAATTCGAATACCATTGTGTCAACAAAGGAAATGAAGTAAGACCAAACACTCATTCACATTTACGAACTATGCATCCCGTGTCTCCTGTAGTGTAATAAAATGACTGTTAGATGCAGACGATCAAAACTTGATGGGAACACAAATGGGACAAGGTAAACATCCACAAAATGCAGTGGATTTGATGAAGAGCCATCCAAGCTAAGGCAATCCACGAAAAGCACATTAAAGCCAATACCCAAAAGGGGATGACGCAAAGCCCACTCTTCTTCTGTACTCTTATCGAGAATTGATGACACAGCCTCTTACCTTCAGCTAAAGCTGTCAGTAGCCATAACCAATGATGCAATATGTTTATTGAAAAACAAAATACCAATGTCCAAAGCAAGGTACTAGTCTTCAACTCTCAATAAAACCCCATTCTAAATCAAGGTTATGAAGAACACTAATCGTTAAATGAAGAAATAGGCATTGTCCTCTCATGGCAAGCGAGGCAAAAAAGGATGCTCCCCTACCATAAATGGAGTGTCACTGAGGAAATTAAGCTATTAGATATGTATGATATAAACCCAAATGTACAAAAGAAAATAATTGCAACACAATCAGCAAAAGAAAAATATGGACTAAGCAAACAGTCTTCTAGAGCAGTGGTATTAATCTTTTTACTTATGAGGACCCCACTGAATCATTACTGGAATCTGGAGAAACTCACTGAGTCATTATTGGAAGTCTGGGACCCACATCCTAAGAAATGAACAAGTGATTTGAACCCGAAAACCATGCAAAAAAATACAAAAACTATACACCGCATTAATACTGAAATATTGAAAAATTGTTTAATTCACAATCAAATGTATAAAATCTTTCAAATGTTCAATATTGCTTCTTTATTTGTATATACTTTGTTTATTTCAATGTATTAATTTTAATATTATTTAATATTCTATGACAGTTACGCACTCCCTGAGTAGGCCTCATGGATCCCCAAGGGTCTCTGACCACAGGTTAAAAATCACTGTTCTATGGTCTTTACACTATTTCGTTTTTTTAAAGCAAAACTTCTGAGATGAAATGTAATGTAAAGCATTATGTGCAAATACGACTTCTTTGAGGTCTGTAATGGTCCTTGTAATCCACACCTGTGAGTTAGTACAATAAACGAGGATAGAATTTTGCACATATCTCGCAGTAAAAAATATTTGTTTTTGACTAGACCTTAAACATCATTATAATCAGTACTTGACCTTTCGCTTCTCTGATCAGCTAAAGAGTTTGAGCACCTTAAAACAAGAGGGCTAATCAGATAAGACAAAAGTGGGCATGTGCATACAATTTTAAATAACACATAAACATGGGTGACATCAGTCCACCAGTGCCCAGGCATACAGAAATAGCATGCTGGCAGGAGGAAAATCTGCACAAGATGCACAGAGTGTATGACATCAGCAGAGGTTCCTGCACAAGGCATATGGAAACAGTATTACAACAGCAGCATCAGGTGTACCGAAGTGTGGACGTAGCCTTCCTACAAACACAAGATGTCACAAAACACAAACGGAAGCAATCATAGCTGTAGCAAAAGTACAAAAACACTCATGCTAGAGTTTTGACCATTCAAAGAGCAGAGGCAGTTTGACGCCGTGAGACACAAGCTCAAATTTGTTTACGCAGGGAAGAAAATTGGCAGAAGTAATGATGAGTACAGCATGACTATATATACTTATTTTCATTTGTCTTGGGACCTGATTATGAGTGGTCCAATTAATTGTGATATGTACCTTAACTCCTTTACCCCACATACAGCAATTAAGAGTTTGACAGCTAACACGTCACTTCTGCAAGTTTCCCTGATAAATTGTGGCAGGGCCAAGTGGATATAATTTATCAGGGAAAAAATACCCATTAGTTGCCTACACATGTGGATTTTGATGCAATAAACTCCAAAATCCACAATGGACTCCTTGTTATGAATCTTCGAAAGTGCGTTGAGTATTGGCCCAAATACCTGACCTCTTGCAATGAGGGCCTTGGTATCGTCTTAGCAGTCACACCTCTCTAGCCTGGCTGGGTTGTAAGCATTTTGCTGGTTTATAGTTTGTTTAACCGAGGTGGGTGTGTGTTCACTGAGAGAACGTCCCCAGACCACCATGAGCTAAGCAACTGGGGTCATCAATGTAATGTTGGTTATTTTTTAAACATGCCTGAAAGGAGTTGGGAGCTGGTTAGTTGAGAGAGGGGAATTCAGGAGACTGGGTTGGCAGAGAGACTGTGAATAATGATTAAGCCTGACGATTGAAAAAAAGTCCACTGACCGGCATCATAAATGTTGTCCCTGTGTAGAGTTTTATTTCAGTAAACCTACTCAGGAACTTCTGCATACTGGTCATGGGAAACGTCCCAGTCCTCTGGAATCCTGACTTAGATCTAGACTACCAACCTTTACGGCAATCTGGTGTTGTGAGGTGATAGGTTGGCTCATATTATAGGATAAAAGTGAAACATCAGGACCTTGACTTAAGCAATATCATTAGAAGGTACAACCACTTTCCACAATAGGAACAGACTACCATCCAAGCAACTAGGATGATATCAAGGAGATAATTAATGCTATTAAGAGGTGACCTAGCTAAGTATATCTGATATGTTCCTATTGCTTTAAAATGTGCATGGTGTAGGGCAAAAGAAAGCTAGACTGGTTCTTAACCTCTTCTGTGCCCATGACGAGATAGTCTTGTCATGGAGCACGGTCGCGCTGTGCCCATGACGAGACTATCTCGTCATGAACCCCACCCACTAATGCAACGCCCGGCACAGGAGGGGGAAAGGGCGTGGCACTGAAGGGGTTAAATGACCTCTTCATAGAACAGCAAAAATAACAGTTGATGGACAGAATGTAGAACAATGTCATACATTCACCCCATTACAGAGATCTGGGCCTAAATCCATCGTTTTTTTGCTCACCATGCCATTCCAGTTTGAATCCAGCCATATGCAAATCAGTCTTGACCCTGTGCCTCATGGGAACAGTCCAGCCCGAACTGCCAAGCCAGGTACTCCCTAGACTGGAGACAAGCATCCTAGGACCAGTGTTGGGGTTTTACCCCTCTTCAGCCAGGATAGCTTGATTCCAGTGGCATGCAGAGCACGGGACTCACGTCTGAGCATACCCGTCCCACTCGGGGTGACAATTGCAAAAATAACAGTTGATTGACAGAATGTAGAACAATGTCATACATTCACCCCAGTTCAGAGATCTGGGCCTAAATCCATCGTTTTTTTGCTCACCATGCCATTCCAGTTTGAACCCAACCATATGCAAATCAGTCTTGACCCTGTGCCTCATGAGAACAGTCCAGCCCGAACTGCCAAGCCAGGTCCTCCCTGGACTGGAAACAAGCATCCTAGGACCGGTTTTGGTTTGCTTTCTCGCCCTAAGTGCGCCAGGTATGCCCAGACGTGGGTCCTGGGCTCACTGTGCCACTGGAATCAAGCTATCCTGGCTGAAGAGGGGTGAAACCCCAAAACCGGTCCTAGGATGCTTGTTTCCGGTCCTGGGAGGACCTGGCACGGCAGTTCGGGCTGGACTGTTGCCATGAGGCACAGGGTCAAGACTGATTTGCATATAGCCAGGTCTAAACTGGGGTGGCATGGTGGCAAAATAATGATGGATTTAACCCAGATCTCTTGACTGGGGGTGAATGTTTTGATTTGTTCTGCATTCCGTCCATCAATTGTGTGTCTTTTGCTTTCTCACTCTTCAGAGAACAGAACATTCACAGAGAAAGTCTAAAATATAATTGCTGTGTAAAAGAAACCAAAGCCAGACAGACTAAACATCCCAGGTGTATCATCAGATACCATAATAGAGCATACAGTAGGAAGTCCATTAGACGGAGTGCGTTAAAAAAATAATCAGAACAAGTAAGACCATGATCAATATGTCTCTGGGTGAGGAATATTGGCCATTTATGGACTAGGTGGTGTGGTTCTCTCGGAAAACTGGCTTCAAATGGACTAAATGGTGTGCTTTATGAGGAATATTTACTTACCACCTATGGACTAGATGGTATGGTTCTCGAGGATAGCTAAGATCCCAACAAAATAACAAAAAATATAGAAATAATAAACCTATGTTATTTTCTGAAGGTTGTGCAGTATGTAAATAATGGTGCCAGCATGTCTCCAGTGATGGAGCAAGAGGTTTGGCCTCATACTCCTATCCTTTCCTTTGTCTGAGAGTAGCATACTCTTGAGGGTGGGGCCACCTGTACCTCCTAAAATTTTGATGTTTGATAGTGGCATGTCGAGTGCACCCAGCTGAAAATTTCAAATCTAAAATAATCCTGTGCAGATTGCGCGAGGATTCCTTTTGACCTTACAATTAGACAAAGTTTGCCTGTTTGTTTTTCAATTATGTTGTTTTCATTCTAAACCTGAATATACAGGATATATTTTGAACACTTCTTGTATACTACAAAAGTGTACCAAAATTTAAATTAACATTGTTTAAATACAAGTGGTGTAATTCATGATAAAACTGAAGGAGGATAAAAACTAATTTATGGCAAAAGAAACAGGTGAAATTCATCATCAAAAGGAATCCTCATGCGATGTGCACAGGATTATTTCAGATTTGGAATTTTCGCATGAGTACACTCTCCATGAAATGAAAACTACATTTGTAATGTGTACTACTACCCTGAGGTGTCTAGGCGCTATAGCTCTAGTGATAGATCATAATCCCTCAAAGATAAGAATGGCAGAGTCCATAGTTTTAATTATTGAAAAGCCAAGTTTTGAGAACTTTCTGAAAGGAGAACAACTACGTTTTATCTTTAAGGTGAGAAGGGACTGAATTCCAAAGTTTGGCAGTGCAGGTGATAAAGCTCCCGCTGGCCCATTTTTTCTCTTTTGAATTTGGGAACCACTAGATTTTGTGCTAATGATGATCTAAGATCCGCTGGGCACGTACCACTAAAATCGATGTCTAAGATATTTAGGTTCTACCCCATGCAGTGCTTTAAAGGCGACACTGAGTGCCTTAAAATCAATTTGCTTCTTCACAGTCAGCCAATGTAACTGAGCAAGACCCTGGGAAACACATTGGAACTTGGGCGTTCCCAAGAGAAGTCGTGCTGCAACATTCTGAAGTATTTGCATCTTTGTAAGCTTCTTTTCTTGATGTTGATGAAGTGTGTTACAATAGTCTATACTTGAGATGAGAGTAGAAACGACACCTTTCCTTAAGTCGTTTGGAATGAACGGAAGAACTTTCCTGAGCATTTTGATCATATGAAATTACCCAGATGCTTTGGTATGCATCTATTAAATGCCTTCAGAGATGTTACCATCACAGTAATTAATGAGCTATTGAGAAACATGTCCCTTGGTGAACAAGGTTTCTGCAATGAAAATGTACCATAAGACTATTTTTACATATGTTACCACGTTGCCATTTTAGTTCTATCATTAATAAACAGAATGTTTTACTCCTAAATTATGATGGAGCGGACATAAGAGCACAGAACTGATGGATGGTAACCAATGTCAGGCGCGCAACACCCATTGGACTCACAGGGCTTCAGCCCCCGCCCCCCGTCGTGTGCGGCAGCCCGGGATCAGACAGCTTCCCGGCGCACACACAGCCGCACCCGAGCACTTCACAGGTCTTTAAAAGACCATTTGCATGTTAATGAGGCCTCGCTGTTGTTTCACCCCTTCTAAGGGCCCCTGCAGCTCCACTCTGCCTATGGCTTAAAAGATTCAGCCCCCCCGAAATTTTTTCTTAGCCCTCCCCCGAAATTTGGCTGTAGTTGCGCCTCTGACCAATGTGTTTACCACCCTGAGCATTCACGCTGCTAGCACTTAAAAACAAAGTTAATGGGTCTCAGTTGGATATTGACATATACTCTCCAGAACTTTAAGAGCAGAGTGTGTGTATTTACACACAAAAAGCGCTTCTTGTACTTTTACAGGTACAACCGAAATGGGGGGGAAAGTGTATTGCATGGATGTGTGTTGAGGTACCACAGGTACCACTGGACGGAGGCCCACAAGTGACGGGGACCCTGCTTGGGGCCACCAAATCCTTTTCAGACAGCTTGTACTTAGGCGGTCAGACCGCCATGAACAGGCTGTCGGAAAGCGACATCCTAATCCCTCTGGCCGTGCCTGTGCCTTCATTTCCGACTGCCTGCATCTTAATGTGGCAGTCAGACTGATAGGCTGGCTGTCGGTGGGACCACCACTGACGGCCTGTCGGAGGTGGTCCCCCCACTATTCTAATCAAGCCCAAATGAGATAGACTGCTGGAAATTATATTATAGGTATCCATCATATAGAACCTTTGCTGTTCTTAAGACTTCAGAGATCGTAAGCCCTACAGACATAATTCTTATGGAAAGTGCACTGTCGTTTACCAAAAACCAAATATCAAACTCATAACAAGCACAGTGCTGATTGTATCACACACAATCCCACCAACACTGCTCATAAAGCGCACTCTATGCCCAAAACACAAAAACCTTTTACTATTAAGGAAAAGCAGACGAATTGGCAGGGTCAAGACCGGTTTGATTTACTTTCTCTCTGCTGTGCATTTCATTTCACTAGATGCCCTTTAGATGCATTGTTAAGCTAAGAATAAATCAAATTAAAATCATGCAGAAACAGGTTTGGAACATCATTAGTGGCTGCTGGTGCTCTTTGAAAATGATAGAACATAAATACACACCGAGCTTCACCTAGTGAGTGAGTAAAGCAAAGGTCACTGCCTCCGCCCAGAATGCATCGGGTGGTGCCAAATAGTGCATTTACACCACCATTTTCAAGTGAATACGCTAAGGCCTCCTTGGTTCTAATGTAGCTCATATGAAATATTCCATTACTTTCAGGAGTGCCAAGAAGCATGAGCTTCCTCAAGGGTGGTTGTGAATTCACCCAAACCAAGACACATGTGGAACAATAAGGGTGAATTTTGTAGCTCAACTTCCCGAAAAATGGTCTATACAGCTGTGCTATAGGCAGTTCAGATAATGGTTTTCACTCATGCGGTTGTCATACAGGAAGAACAGGCACAAGTGCATTAATTTTAACACAATTTGTTCAAACCATGAGTATATATAGAAATAATGCTGCATCAAACGATCCATGTAACGAAGGAAGCGTGTGCCATGTCATGGTTTGGGGGATGCTTCGATGTTCACCCCATGTTTTTCTATGCTATTGAAGATTGATATCGTCGGCAGTAAACCTGCCCGAAACATGTCACAATCAGTGGAGGTAAGACCTTTACAAATGGCGGCCCCTATAGACCAGTATTCCTTTACTGTGTTCAAGCTTGGAACATGCAGGTGTTGCAGATTGGTACTCAAGTTATAAAGTATTTAATGATACGGAGACTTTCTTTCTACAAATCGTATGGTGCTTGTCAGAACATGTGACATTGATTCAGGTAAGCAAAGCTGTAATGGCTTTGCCTTATTTTAGTTTCTGGTAAGTTTGCAACTTTGTAGCAATTGAGGGAACCTGCTAAGAGCGGGACGTGAAGCACTGATCGTAGCGGTATTGAGTTAATTTGTTTCGGGAGGTTTTGTTACTTTATAGCATTCGAAGGAAAATGTTTATAGCACCTGAGAAAATGTGCTGAAAGCGGACGTGAAATTAACCTGGGTAGGTCAAACCGTATCGGTTTTGTGGTAGGTTGTTTGAGATGTTTTTGTTACTTTATAGCATTCGAGGTAAAATAATTAGATTCAACTACTATGTGGGTTCATTTTTGTCTGTCAATTGGGCCAGGTATGTCTTCGTCCTAGTTTCCCGACGGGCATAGTTGAACTTCTGTATCTTGGAAGTACTTGGTGAAACATGATTTTTACCTGCCCCAGATAACTAATGCTCACAATATTTACCCTTAGTTCTTGAAGAAAATATGTAAATATGTAGGAACTAGATAATGATGTCTGTTTTTGCAAACACGCCATAAAAAAATTATTGTACATGATTATACAATTTGTGCATTTTATTTACTAGGTGTCAATATGGTGCATAGGTGTGTAATCCTGATTGTGCGGATTAAGTTGGGGAATACCATGCACCCTGATCATGTTGAATCACTATGAATGAAATGGTGTGTGTTGCCAAAATAATTAATATTTTATCAAAATTTAGAGTCTATGAAGATTACAACATAGTTCCCCTTTCCTCTCTGCTTTCGATAATAAATGGAAAAGAATATTTCACGATGACGGGTTTCAATTTCATTAGTATTGTATTATCTATGATGGAAATATTTATTCACATTTTCTCTCTAATCTCTTTTTCTGAATTGCTGGTGAAGTTATAATCATGGGTTAATAAGCCTACTTTCTGTGTTATTTGAAATATGTATTTATTCTTTTTCTAATACGCGAGTCTTTTGGCAGGACGCTATTAAGGAAAAAGATTATTTTTTCATAAATTGCTACTACATATGAACAATTTGTTTTATATATAACATTGTTGGGTTGTGGGCTTTGGATGTAAAGTTTTATAAGAGATGGCACGTTTATGAGTTTCATAAATGTGGATTTTATATATTATCTTAGCAGCCCTGAAGAAGTTAATTAAGTAGGGACCCTTGCTTCTAGTGAGGGAAATGGAGGCTACACTCCTGGATAACACCTGCTCACCCCCTTGGTAGCTTGGCACGAGCAGAAAGGCTTATCTCAGAGGCAGTGTGTAAAGCATTTGTGAACACATACAGTAATACAGTGAAAACACTACAAATGGACTCCACACCAGTTTAAAAAAATAAGTAATCTTTACTAGACTTAACACACGACCAAACGACAAAAATCCACAATACTGTAATCAAAAATAGACTTTAAAATGGTAGAGATAGCTTAGTTCAATGTAGATGGTAAATGCGCCACTTTACTCTCAAAGTACCTAGGATGCGTCACGCAATACAAACAAAAGGGTCGCAGGGAAGTTGATACGCCATTCCTTACACTCAGGGGAGGGGATGTGTCGCTTCCTTACTGCAGCGCAGGGGAGGTGATGTGTCTCTTCCTTACTGTGTGAGGAGTTGATGCGTCGTTTCTTACTGCGGCCCAGTGATGATGTGACAAGATGGCACCTCGATGCGATGTGACAATCCGGTGCGTTGCAACAAAATGGCGTCTTTGATGCAATGCGACAATGTTGGATGCGATGCGTGCACGCCTGATGGCCGTGCAGCGAACTCAGTAACTTCTGAGCCACGACAGGCCCTGCGACACGCTTCTCCGGTGATGTGATGGTGACCTCTACGGCGCCGATACGCTTCTCCGGTGATGTGACACGCTTCGTTGGTGATGCAACGGCGAACAGCTGCGGCGACGACACACTTCTCCTCGTTGAGTCGCCCTTCAAGCTCCCAGCGACACGCAGTCACAAGAGGTACCCAGAACAACAGCAGGCACCTCTCTGCAGGTAGAATTCCCAGCAAGGAAATTCAGGGGGAGCTGGTGGTGAAGTCTTGGTGTCCCTGTGACTTCAGACAGGAGGCAAGCTCAGTTCAAGCCCTTGGAGATTCTTCTTCAAGATGATGAAAAGTTCACAAAGTCTTCTTCTCCTTTCCTTGGCAAATAAAGTAACCACTGCAGGCCAACCCCAGAAATAGCACAGCACAGGGGCAGTCTCCTCCTTCAGCTTTCTTGGTTCTTCTCCTTGGCCAAGGTTTGTCTTCATTCCCAGAAGTGATCTAAAGTTCTGGGGTCTGGGCCCCAATATTTATACTGAAAAATCCTTTGTCCAGAGGGTGCCTGTACCCAGTCAAAACCAGTTCTGTACAGCTTCCTGGCAGGAGGCGGAGGCAGCATTGTTAGAAAGCAGACCTGGCCCAGGTAGCTGAAAGGAAATCTCCTCCCCCCTACTCTCCATTCTATGAAGGCTCAGGTCAGTGAAAGGAAATCTCCACCGCCTACTCTCTATTCTATGAGGGCTCAGGTTGGTGAAAGGAAATCCCCTCCCCCTACTCTCTATTCAATGCAGGTCCTATTCAGCCCAGCCCTGACCCATCAGACTGCTGGAGCCAAGGCCCTCTACAGCCCCCTGTCACTCACAAACCAGACATGGAATACACAAACATAGCAGAGGCATACTGGGTGTTTAGGCAAAAAAATACCTACTTTCTAAAAGTGGTATTTTCAAACACAGAATGTAAAAATCACCTACACTAAAAGATGTGTTTTAACATTTTGAGTTCAGGCATACTAAAGTTTATTTTCCTATCTTTTTCCCTGGGTCAGTTAGGATTATAAGATGTTATAATCAAACCGCCCATTCTGGCCTATGGGAACAGATATCCATGCAATAGTGAAAAACAAAATTGGCTGTAATTTACTATCAGGACATGCCACACACACCAGGGCATGTCCTACCTTTCATATACAATGCACCCTCCCATGGGGGTACCCTGGGCCTACCTTAAGGGCGACCAACATGTAGAAAAAGGAAGGTTTGGGACTGGCAAGTGTGTGCACTTGCCAAGTCGACATGGAAGTCCCAGACTGCACACAGGCTCTGCAATGGCAGGCCTGAGCCATATTTTACAAGCTACTTCTGTGGGTGGCACAACCAGTGCAGCAAGCCCATCAGCAGCATTTGATTTACAGGCACTGAGCACACATGGTGCACTGTTCTAGGGTTTGATAAGTAAATCAAATAACCAATCATGGAGTCACTAATCCATTACAACAGTTTTCAATAGAGAGTGTATGCACTTTAGAACTGATCAGCAGTGAAAAAGTGCCCAGAGTCATAAAACCACCACCAACAGGTTAGATAAAATACAGGAGGAATGCAAAAAGTTCAGGGATGCCCCTGCAAAAAGGGCCAAGTCCTACACCCCCCTTGGGCCATCATTAGATTGCATGGACTCAACATCATATCCTATGCAGACACACAACTCATCCTCTCACTCATCAAAGACCCCTCCACCACCAGAACAAACTTCCACAACGCCATGACCAGTGTTGCCAACTGGAATTATGACCGACTGCCTGAAGTTCAACACGGACTAGACGGAAGGGCTTATCTTCAGGAAGAACACCTCCCCGTGGTACACCTGCTGGTGGCCCTCTGAGTTTACACCCACCTCCACACCAACAGACCATGCTCGCAACCTCGGCATCATCCTTGACAGTAGACTCCCCATGAAGCAACATATCAACAAAGTCACCTCCTCCTGCTTCCACACCCTCTGAAAAATCTTCTGCTGGATCCCCGTCAACACCACAAAAATCGTCACCCAGGCCCTCATCACTAGCTGGCTCGACTACGGAAACGCACTGTACTCAGGCGTCACCACCCAACTATTCAAGAGACTCCAGATCATACAGAACGCAGCAGCCAGATGCATCCTTAACCTCCCCAAACTTACCCTCCTCATCCCCCAACTCAACAACCTCCAGTGGCGCCCCGTCCAGAAGAGATGCCAGTTCAAGCTACTGACACATGCCTATAGAGCCCTACTTGACCAGGGACAAGCATAAATCAACCACCACATGAACTCCCACCAGACACCTATGCTCGACCACTCTGGCCCTTGCACCCCGCTGCATTCACCGAAGCCACAGCGGAGTTCACACCTTTTCCTACCTCACCACCAAGGTCTGGAACAGCCTGAGACAGCAAAACCTCAGTGCCTGGATACCCTTGGGGGTGAAGAGCAGCATTTTATAATAACTTGATTGATTTTGAGGCCAGAGTGCTTTAAGATTGTTAGCACTGCTAACAGGTGCTATACATGTTCCTTCCATGTGGAACTATAAACCGTGATAACGCCAATTCAGGCAGCTGCATACCCATTATGCTCCCTGAAAAGTAAGTTCATCATTCTTCAGAAGATGGCAGGAGACCCATGCAGGCCAAATGGTAGTACAGTAAAATGATACAGACCACCAAATGTGTGATGAATGCGGTCATTTGTCTTTCTTTTGTGCTATAGGTATCTTCCAGCAACCCTTACTGAGGTCAAGGGTACTAATATGTTGTGACCTCCTTTGTTTATCCTTAATTTCATCTATTCTGTGCAATGGGTATGCACCCAACTTGGAGATTTTGTTCACCTCCTGGAAATCAAAACAAAAACGAGTGCTATCTGGTTTCAGCACCAAGTCAACTGGATAATTCCGTTTACTTTTTGAGTATTCAATGACCCTTAAATCTAACAGTCTTCACTTACGCTGTTATGGTATTGTGTCTAGCTTCTGGGATTCTGTATGGCTTAAGTCTAACCTTCTTCCAAGGTTCAGCTGCAATATTCTGCTGAATGATCATTTGTTCTTCCTGGAGTTAAAGAATAGATGGTAGAAACCTCATCCGAAACTTCTAAGTGTTCCAGTTGTTGTACTCTTTCTAGTTGGTCATCAATGCAAGATTTCCTCATATCATTTCCACTCAAGACTTTCCACAGAGAAACATCTGGAGCCGAACCTTCCCATTTCTTTTTTAACAAATGCACATGGTATAACTGAGTTTCTTTGTGAGCCTTATATTTATCTTTAGACTGTAAGTCACAAACTTAATTTGGTTGAGAACTTTATAAGGCACTTGCTATTGTCTCAACATCTTGTTCAGATGTAGGTAATAGCAATAGAACTAAATATCCAGGCTGCAACACTCCAAGCTTGGCTTGTCCATCATAGCAAGTTTCTTGCTCTTGTTGAGGTCTTTTGTCATTTTGATCACTTTTAGTTACATAACTGTAAGAAATTGGGTTACTGGCTGACGGGGTTTGGGGTGAAACCTTAATCAAGCAGGTACTACATTCCGTCTCAGAGTGAAACACAAGCAAACCCAAAATTAACCTCTGTTTAACCCACTGGTAGCTTGCCAAAAAAGCAGTTAGGCTTAACTTAGAGGAAATCTGTAAAGTATTTATGCAGAACCTCAAACAGTAATAAAGTGAAAAACACAACAAAATTACCAACCAGTTTAGAAAAATAGAGTGAAATGTAATAAATTATTTGACACCAAAACAACAAGAATCCAATTATTAGAAGTGGATATATGCAATTGAAAAAGAATTAGGTAAAAAATAGTGCTTAAAAATAAAGTGCCAACGGTAGTTATAAGGTCATGCAGGACTGGGACAAAGTAACACGTTTAGGCTAACCATGAATGATCTGGATACAGGGACCAATTTAGGCCCGCTGTACCTTTAATCCTGGTTGCGGAACGTTGCGATGTCCTGCGTCAAAGATGCGCTGCGCAGTAGCAGTGCTGCAGGGTTGCGATGCAAGGTCCTGCATCAAGGATATGTCATGCAGCCGTGGTTCAGATAAGCTACAAGGTCCTGTGTCGAGGATGCATTGAGCAGTGGTGGCTCTGATGCGGAGCTGCAAAGTGCTGCACTGCATCAATTCTGCTAGGACCACAGTTGGTCTGGCAGAGCACTTTCAGTCCCACTTCCAAGGGTCCAGGACTGGGGTGGCACCACTTGAGGGGGGGTTGGACTTACAGCAGGTAGAGTCCAGGTGCATGGTCCAGGGTGGTTGGAGCCCTTTCTGTCCCTGAGGCTCTGAGCCCTTGCAGTCACCCTGCAGACCCTGGGCTCAAGATTCAAATAGTCCTTGTCACTCAGGGCATCAGTCTTATTCCAGCAGAGCAGGGCAGCAGTCTTATTCCAGCATAGCAGCACAGCAGTCCCTCTCCTGAGTCTTCCACAGCTCCAGATGTGTAACTGAATGTTAATACATGGTGTCCACTTGAAGTAGGAGAAGCTTCTAGAGCCCTTACTCTACAGAGGTGTCTGAATTTCCTTCCTTCTTACCCGGGACCCAGCTTGTCTGGGGGTACAAAAGATCAATGTGGAACCCTTTGTGAGTGTACGGAGGCAGATTCTTTGTAATGTGCAAGTGTGGTAGATGACAGCTCCTGCCCCTCTTCATGACAGAGTTGAACCATTCTCCAAACACGTATTCCCCTTACTTTGTCTCACTGCCTGGGAGTGTTACACAAAGACCAACTGCCAGCTACACCAAGTCATGTGACTCAGGATACAGGCATCAACTGGTTGGGACAAGCAAATGTAACTTTCTAAAAGTGGCTTTTAAAAAACTATGATTTAAAATCCAACGGTACCATTAAAGAATGTTTCTTTATAGACCAAACTCAACTTTCAATTTAGAGCATTTAGGAATGTCATCACTTAATAAATTTTGCTGACCAAGTGGTCATCCATCTGCCCTTGTTTGCAGATAGCTATTTCTAAACATATTCTTTCCATTTCTGTCCACATGCTTACATTGCAAGAAAACTGTATAAAAGGACGATGGTTTGCAAGTTCAGTGTACTTCCTCCTACAACACTTGAGTGTGTTGTGTGGACGTGGTCCCGCTCATGAGTATTTAATAAACTTGTTATTTTATTTCAACTCCAGTGCCGATCTCTTTTTGTTAGTCTTTGGACCCGTGGACGAGAGGGTGACCCTGCACCAGTGTGCTCACTTTTGGGGACATTTCCACAGGCCCACTAGTAGCATTTAACTTGCAGGCCCTGGTTACTTGTAATACCGCTTTACTAAGGACTTACAAGTAAATTAAATATGCCAATTTAGTATAAGCCAATTTCATCATGTTCAAGAGAGGGAGCACAAACAATTTAACACTGGTTAGCACTGGTAAATTGCATAGACTCCTAAGGCCAGCAAAATAAAAGTCAGCAAAAACAGGAGGATTGAAGGCAAAAAGTTGGGGAAAACCACATCAAGGATGTAAGGCCCAACAATAACATACTCTAAAAGGGGGTTGTCGGGTCAGGCTCCTTATCTGAAACCTCTCAAGACATTTTTAGGAGGCTTTCAAGGCCTTGCCCAAAAAGAAGCTCAAAAGAGGAGTGACCAGTAGTTTTCGGCTCTTGCCACCAAATACCAAAAAGAACTGTGGGCAAAATGGGATCCCAGTTTCTGGTCTCCAAATCAAGTAATTGCTTATGCGTCAACCTTAGTTTAGAGTTGTCTCTTTCCACCATACAATCAGTTTGAGGATGAAAGGCCAATGTACTGATCAATTTTATCACCAGTTGAGCGCAAACTTGGCCCACTAAATGAGAAACAAAATGACTTCCATAGCAAGTTAGAATATCCTGGGGAAAGCCCACCAGGAAAAAATTTCTTTCATCACCTGGAAATCTGAATGATATTAAGTTACTTGAGGGGTACTTACTCATGGTACTTGGTGGCATAATCGACCATGACCAGTATGTACGTATGTCCCGTCTGAATGGGCTGAAGGGGTCCGGTTATATCCATTCCCACCGTTGTAAAATGTAAATCAGAAATGGACAAGGGATGACGTGGGGCTCTAGGAGCTTGGTGGAGGCTCTACTTTTGGCATATTTCTCACTTGGCACAATACAGTTTTAGCTGCACAATGATTCCCTGACAAAATAAATTTCTGGTATAATTTTATCCAAATTCTTCCCAAAATGACCTGCTAAAAGGTGACTACGAGAAACAGTGCCTTCTTGTGGAAGGATTGTGGAGCTAGCAGTTGAGCAAGTTGTTCCACCCCTTTCCAATACAGGAGACTGTTTAAAAAAAAAAAGCCTGGGGCCTTACTTTCAGGAGGTGGTTGTCTTCTTTCACTGAAATCCACGCTTCTTATAAAGTGGAATCCTCGCATTGAGTAGCTGAGAACTCTCTATCTAATTTCAAAACATCTAGGGAAGCAAAAACAAAAGTGAAAGGAGGGCCCTGACCTTTCCCCCTTCTTCGCTCATTTTTACTTTAAAAAAATCATATTGGGAGTTTCCCACTGTCCTGAAGAACAAAGAGCTTCTGCCAACCATAAACTATTTGTTCTGCTGGAAAATCAATACCAAGAATCAAGGGTTTTATGAATATTAGTTAGGATATCACACTGACTTTCATCATTATAGGGGTCTCATCTTTCATTTGCATGTCTTTCTTAACCAGAGGATATTCTTCTTTTTCACCATGAACATCTCAGATCCTGGTAATCCCTTCAGCATTGGCTTCACTAGGAGTAGTAATATACAGACGCCACATGACCAGCTGACCTCAACCAATATCCAGGAATGCTTTGACCGATGCCAGCTCACTTTTAGTGGATAGTGGAACTGGGTGGGATCTGGACTTGCACACAAAGCTTTCCACACCACTTCAATCTCCATGGGTTCCTTTTCTTTTCACTGGGGACAGAATCTGGCAATATGGCCCAAGGTTCCATACTCAAAACACTGGCCCTTTATGAATCAATGGATTTAATATATCCAGGCATCTCATTAACAATGGCGTTTCTCAGGCTCCCTAGGCTCATAATTTTCCTTTTTGGCAGTGGATCCTCTTTCCCTGTCCTCAGTGTTTGGGCTCAGTTGAAATCTGCAGCTGTTTCTACAGTCACTGCCAAGATATGGTTGTGTGTTTTTCACCCCAGATTTAAACATGGGGCAGAAATGAATACAAAAATTGCTCCAAACAACTTTTCTCTAGGATTTATTCTTTGGTTGCCATTTCAGATTTCTACCCCCTATCTTCCCTGTACTTTACCCTATAGAACAAAGCCCTTGGATTCTCATAGAGTATCTTTTATCAGTTGCAACCTAATCTCATAAGTCTCATCATCCATCCCTAACCTTTCTAACACACTTTTATGTGTCTGGATAGGTCAGGCCTTTAGGATTTGCAGCCTGATAGGCTGCCTGTAAATCACCTGTAAAGAGTGGCCCGAAATATTGTCCCCATAAGTCTCGAGGCCATGCCACAGCATGTGCAATTCATAAAACAAATATTAAAGAAGAAATCTGGATCCTCACCTGCTGATTATTCCTGCAAAATTACAGAAGGCAGGTCTGTATGCCTTCTCTGTTGCCTTAACATGGCAGCCAGTCTTCTTATCGCTGTATCTTTACTGAATTTTGCAAACTCTCCCTCTCCTGTTGAGAGATGACAAATGAAATTCCCCATTGCCGTCTTATGATTCTGCTGTCCCTCCTTCAGTGTCTGTATGAAGCCTCCATACTTCCAAATCCCACTTCTGACACCACATTTTGGGAAGGAATTGCAGAAATAAAATCTAGGATGTTTTACTTTTATAATTTCTGCGTCTTTATTTGAGGGCCATGCAAACTAACATCAGGAAGAAACAGCTGACAGACCTTGGTGTAAATGAAAACTGCAAAAGCTTCCCAAGTAGCAAGTAGAATTGTGGAACTTCTTCCCCCTCTCTTGGCAGGTGAGTGGATGATGGTGGTGCTGGTCGATGGTTCCCTCAGGTAAATAAGAGGAGAAATGTCCTGGTAAGTATGTGCAGTTCACTCTCTCAAAAGAAAAAACAAAAGCAATACCCTTCCACCATGCCACCTTAGTCCCTTGACTCTTATTAAGAGACCCCGAGCTTGTTCCTTTCATCAGTGTGGAAGCTGCTTGTACATCAGTGAATTTCTTAGTTTTATGCACGCCCATGTTATCCTGTGTCAGAGGGCCACCCCTCAAGGTTTAACAATCACCAGCACACACAAAAACAAATATGAACAATCAACCAACGCTGAGTCCACCATTCTGCTTACTTAAAAGAGTAGTCTTCAGAATGTGTCCTGCACATTCCTCTCCCCCCCCCCCCAATCGTCAAGACCCAGCAAGGCATTTACTTTCCCTTCCCACATGGTTCCCGACATTTACCCAGTCAGCCACAGTCCAGGAGCACTGTGGCCGCTAGATAACATTCATCAGCAGGGACCACCACTCTTTGAACCAGATGTTCTCTTCTGCCTCCTAAGTAACCTCTTCGCCTTTGTCAATGACCACTATGTCTGTCTCAGTTCCTCGGTATGGATTCTTCCTTTGCCTAAACATTCTGCAAAATACTCCACTTGGCTGGTCACTCGATTGGGATAGTTCCTCTCCTCACTGATCCCAGCATGCCCCTTCAGTGCCATCTTCATATCCTTCCTCTACTGGTGTCCCACTCTACCCTCTACTTCCTTGTGTGCCTCTACCTGCAACATTTGGGCATCTTTTAGGGAGCTTGCTCATTTCCTTTGCTGTCTTTTCCCTGTAACTTCCGACGCAGGTCCTGATCAATCTTGTTAATTTTGTTTTCTTTCAGGGGCCTACGGAGAGCCTAAACTGGTAAGCTCCCCCACTGGAGTTGTTGTGCCATTCCCTGATTTTTGTATACAACACTTACAGATTTCCCAAAGCATTAACCAGCTGGTAATTCATTTACTTCCCCAGCTAATACCTGACACATGTCTCTTTCAAGTTTGACTACTAGGCATAGACATATCACTTTAGACGCCCTCCAAGCTGCGCTGGCCCAGACCCGGGTTCTCTGGTAGAACCCCTATACACAAATACATTTCATGTACATTGAGCAAATACCGGGGGAATGGTTTCATCTGAATCTTGGTAGCAGTGTCTAATGTTAGCCCTTCTCTGGTCTTCTCTTCTCCCATAGGTGCCTTGGAATCTTCCCAGGTACCTCTCACAAGTCCCTTAAAATATCTGTACCTGCTTAATTCAGTACTACAGCTTTTACATCACTTCTCAATCTCTCCCATTAGGCAGTAATCATATTACCTTGTGTCACCCATGTCCTGAAGATGACCTTCAGTCATGAAGGTAAAAACGCAGTTGACTTGTAACAGCTATATTTGGATTCTGAACTACGACATGATTCTGCATTCTTTCTGTTTTGTATCAATTCATGCATAAGATTGTCTAGAATCTTTTCTAATACAATGTAGTTTTTTTTGTTTTTCACATGCTTTTCTTATGCCGTTTAATTATTTCTTCATGGACACAATGTGTTTAACTTGCACTTGGTACATAATCTAAAAGCATGGTTGATACTGCCTTGTAATTTGTGATGCATATATTGTCTGCCTCTGCTGATCATACAACTGCATCTAATCTTCAAATTGGGAAAAGTGTTGTTTCTTTTGTAATTGATGTATCCTTAAATGCATATCCCCCTACTGATTCCCATTGAGGCATTCTTGCATGATACTACATTTACCCAGGTCTCAACAGGGACTACGGATAACCAGTCCCACTGGATATCTGATCACTTGTTATAGGTATGTCCTGTTTTGAGAGCCCAGAGAAATATCATTCCCCAGGGCTGAAGATTTTTACATGAGCATAACTTTGTGCGGATTCTGAAACACTGTTGGGCCAGATTTATAGCTCTGACTACAGAGCTCCCAGTCAGCCTTTTCGCCGTGAGATAGAGCTTGCCTGTTTCTCTTGTGGAAATATGGATTTTTCTGATCAGTTATGTCCCCTATCTTGGACCCCAACGGTTTCATGTATAAATCACAAGTACATGTATGTTCCCTCCAGTTCCAGTTATGAAGACGCAAATACATGTGCGTCCACCATCAACATGTCCTCTCTCAGATCCGCCATGAATAGGCCGGATATTCCATTCCTAAGTATGAAAGGCCACCGGCTTTATATGGTTCACTTATGCCATCTTACAGTCCAGGCAAGTAGGCCCTGATTCTGTCATCGAACTCTTCTTGCCTTCTGCCTCTGAAAGCTCCAGTCTGAGCCTGCATCTGTGACCATGAACTTTGTCTCATTCCCTGCGCGGCTCACGAAGCCTGACATCAGCCTGCTGCCTGCCAAAAACTGTATTTCACCTTCGAAATTATCTACTCCGTTCCTTGCCCGATGCATTCCTGTCTAGTAGTTTAGGTAAACATTCTTCCAGCTACCGAGCAAAGGCCCGGCTTCTCTGTCTTTATGCAAGTAATTCATAGCCCTATTCCTATGGAAGATTTCTACCCACGCATCTAGTGTAGACACTTAGACGCTTGTACACGCACTAACAGTCAGTATAGTCAGTATAGAATAAGATTCTACTCTAAGAAGACCTCTCTTTTGGATAACTTAGTTCTTTAAACATAGGATGTTAGATATGATTTGGGATTAGGTTGACTTGACCCTTCAGACTTCTGTCGCCACATGTAGAGCTAAATGTCAAGTCCCCTTCACCCCCTAGTTGCACGTCAATCACACGTCATGCTGCTGCGCGCGCATTTCTGCCAAGTATTTCTGCTGACATTGCGAAATTCTTTCATAGAACCACCCTCTTATGACATCACATCTGATGACGTTCTTTAATCACTCCCAGTTACGCCTATTTTTGCTACGCAGGAATATATTATCCACACTATCAATTGTTACGCCTCTTGTATTTGCTTCATTGTAATGCCTATTGTATAAAAGTAATTGATTGTCAATAACGTATGTACTTCACTTCCTGAACCTTCGTGGTGATGGAACTTGGAGCAACCGATTATAATCGACCATTGGAATAAAGCCCATTCCGAACCTCTAATACCACGGATTCTGCCTCTTATTTACTGAGCTATTTTATTATGTTTCTGTATCAAATTAAGTCCCGGTAATTAAATTATTTACCACACTCTGGCGGGAACAAAATGATTAATTGAGCGGATATGCTCTCCGTCCTATATGAACATAATACAGGGGTGCAAGTTTCTATCTGCTATATTGACTCCAGGAGGTTGAACCAGGGAATCAATTATCTCTCCTTTGAACACAAACACACAGACGCATGAACACACCCACACACACACACACACACACACACACACACACGCACACGCACACGCACACGCACACGCACACGCACACTCTTTTCTTCTGGAACCTTCTCCTTTCCTGTGGTAGAGTCCTCGTTCTTCTTAGTGCTCGCGGTGGGTAAGAGATCAGTGAATGAGAAACTGCATCACAAAAAGTAGAAGAGGCTCAGTTCCTCCAGCTCTCGGACACCATAGTCAAGTTCACCAGTTTGCAGTAGGCACTATAAGCTCGGGGTACAGGCAGCATTTGCACCCACAGTCAGTCATCCACACTCGTTGGGTCTTGTTTCCAATTTCACATTTTTGGACTAAGGACTACGTGACCACTTCGCATCCTGTCCCCCCCCCCCCCCCCCCACCACCACCACCAGACCTTGGAAAATTGACATGGCACCTTAGAGTCGAATCCAATTCCTCATGGCTGGCGCTTTCGACATAGATATGTGAATTAATAAAGGTCAAAAACTCAAAATGGCACAGGCGTCCAATCTACAGGAAGAAGACACTTTTGCTCTGTGTGAGAATGAGAGCAAGGGCATCATCGTTGTAGTAGTCATCACTGAGTTTTGAAGTTACACTGTATTTTTTAAAATTACTCTTAATGATAAAGACAATTTGTCATGCTTCTCTGCAATCAGAAATGTGTGTTCCGTTTCATCTCTTTTCAATAACTGTCAATTTTCTTGCAGATCCACCTTTCAGGGAAGTAGAAGAGAGAAGAACACGGATCAAGAAAGGACTCTGGCTGCCCAGTTCAATATGCTCACATGATGTTTAACATCTGAAGAAAATCCTCTCCCATGGGCTGTTAAAGGGGTCTTGGACTGGTCTATTTTTAGTATGGAATAGTGGTTATGTGATCTCTGCTTCTGCACACGCTTTTCACTTCAAAGGCTACGAGTTGCTGCAAGCTTTCCCCTTTGCAATCCTTCACTCCTGTGAACACAGGGTGCCTCTGCGTGTGCCGGGCCAAGTCTTTAATGAAGGCAGACATTTTCCTATTATCCTGCTACAAAGAGCTGCCCCGTAAACTCCCACACTACACGTGTACACTCTGTAGAAGCGCATAAGATCATGGTAATTTTGGTGGCATAAAGGTTCAGCGGAACAATTACCATCGCTGGCCTAGGTGGGCTTGCTACTACTCCTGGAGCAGGATGGAGAAATGTTTTGTGTAGAAACTGCTCACCCTTATGTGTCCGTCAGTCTGATACTTGAACTGCAAAAGTGCTTCAGATGAGCAGAGCTGCATATATTTTATGCCCTACTTTAAATTGGCAACAACAAGGCATTGGATGGAAAGCTTAAATGAATCTCAGCCACTGGCAATCACACTGCAGTCCATTGTTTTTCGACCTCCATGCCACTTTAGTTTGGACCCAGCCATATGCAAATCAGTCTTCAACCGAGTCCAATGGGACCAGTCCAGGCCAAACTGCCGAAGTGGGACAGGTATGCCCAGACATGTGTCCCATGCATACTGTGTCACTGCAAGCAAACTACACATGGCTGATGAACCCTAACTAGGGAGAAACTGGTCCTGGGCTGCTTTTGTTCCAGGTCACAGAGAACCTGGACTGAAAATGTGGACTATTTTGTTGAAATTGAAGCAGGGTATTTGCGTATGTCCATATGTCTGATCCAAACTGAGGAACCATCGTGGGCAAAACAATGATGGATTGGGATACAGTCTTGAGTAAACACCAGTGGCTGAGATTAATTCAAGCATTCCATCCATTGCTCTTTTTTGTATACTTTACTGTGTTGCCACTTTTAATCGTGACACAACAAGCCCGCCCCCATTTAACAAACTCATGTGGTGGGACTTTTAATGGCAGTCACTGGGATTTAAACCTGAGAGGTAGCATGTCATATCCTGCAAGTCACCGTTCCTCGCTCAGCCAATCACTGACAATTCAGGAGCAAGCTCACATTAGGCCTCTGAATATTCATGAAGGTAACCGGAAGCACATATTTAATCTGCTTTCCATAGCCTCTCTCGCTATGGCACAAGTTGTTTTTCAGGACTCTGCTGATTGTCCGTGAAATATTATTAATATTTCCAAATCCCGAGCTGTATTTAAATCAAAACATACCGAAAAGGAAGCCTCTAGCACACCCTTTGCCTCTGTGTGTTGCTGTAGGTTGGATTAAGTGGATTCAGACCTTTACCTACTTGTTTCCAAGGACAAACGCCTATAAAAACCCACCTCGCCGCCAAGACCTGGAACACCCTCCCCACCCACCTACGGCAGACCCAAGACCTGCTGACCTCAGAAGACTCCTCAACACCTGGCTTTTCGAGCAGTAGCAGCACTCCCCACCCCCAGCGCCTTGAGACCCTCACGGGTAAGTAGTGCGCTTTACAAATGATATGATTGATTGATTGATTAAAAACAATGTGGGACCCTCATAAGGGCAATTCGTTTCTTTAGCATGAATTATTCTGAAGTGCACTGCCATGTGGGAAAAATAGGATAAAAAAATCCGAGTAAGGCTCAATAAAGAGAAGAATAAACTTGAAAATATGTGCACAGTTCTTATATCCATGGACTGTTTGCACTCCTCCTTTGCACTTTCGAAAGCAAACAATGATTGTTTTATGATTGTTATGAACGGGTTATAGTTCTTTGCATATTATAAATGATAGTTTAATAGCTGATCGAAATGGGTGATGTTTATCAAAAATAAACCAAGTTCAAAACCTTGGGCAGATAGACGGTGTGGAAAAATCGATTCCCGAGTTCATTGGTTGTAATATGTTTTGACCGGCACTGCTATGACTAATGCTTCTTTGATTACCCTGACTTTCATGATCAAACACTCCTTGTTCACACAACCAACGAATCTAGCCCTGGACCTATAGAGAATATGAAGGAGCCCTGAAGGCCTCAATACATTGAAAAGTTTTCTGCCTGAGGCAGTGGAGAAGGACATGTTTATAAATGGAATCTTCAGATCATTAAAGCCACTGGAATAAGAGGAAAATTTAAAACCACTGTGGGTGTGGTAACATCATTTTCATAATCAAGGAAAATTGTCAGATACGGTGGCTAGCAAGGGAGCCCTGGACCGCACTGCAAACAAATAAAATGGGACAACTTTGCCTCAGTTATGTAGTGAAAGACTTCTAAAACCACAGCAGGCCCCAGTGCCAGGTCACGGATGCTATAGATAGCTATGGCCCTTGTCTGATAAAGTCTACCAAACACGGCGGAGCAGTCAGGGGCTGGTACTCCTGGTACTCAGAGCTACAGGCGATCCCTGATATCACAATCTTGTCTGTCACGATATCATATCAAGATGCTTTCCATCACTGTGAGAGCATTGTTGAGTACAAACGCAGAGTTCAAAAAAATAATGTGCATAGAGACTGTTGCAGGAAATTTGATATCCATGCTAGAAAATCTGTCACACAGATTAATTTTGTCTAAAGATACGTTTTATGGGAATGTCAAAGGCTCAGCATACAGTACAGCCTGTTTTTTTTTTACCATATCCATGAAAACATTATCCAGTGGAACAAGTTTCAAAGTACATAGCGAGCCACAAGAAAGGCCCTACTGCAAATGAACACAGCACAATGGTCCACGCCTCTTTGCTAACCGGTAGAGTTACTGCAACAAACCACAACGTTATGGAAAGAATGCTTCTATTAACCTCAGTCACTGGTGATCACTCAGCACACATTTCAGTCTTTAGTTTTTCCACCCACTGTGCCATTCTAGGGGATCAGCCCAATGAACATGAGTCTTCCTCCAATAGGAATGGTCCAGCAAGAACAGCCAGGCTGGGGTCTCTCCAGGTGGGACCACAAGCAGCGCCACACTGGATAGCATAAGTTTTGAATTACAGCTGTAACGGTGATAGCTAGTGTGAATTAGATGCAAATCTTATGAAATATACTTGCCTGGCATATGTATTCTTGTATGTTACAATTAAAAATGTGCAGTAATAAATACACAATTCCCTTCCACAGGAAACTTGCCTTCAGGTACAGCTGCACTGATGTTTTCCGAGGTAAGGCCAAACTCAATATTAACTTCTTTAGAAGAAAGAAAACGAGAACAAATTCTCGAAAAAGATATTTAAAATAGATGCATTTCCTTAGCATCGAATTGTATGACCAAAGGTGATATCCGTATACATCATGAGCTTCAAAATAATTTGTCATCCTTTCGAAGGGAGCCAGGGTTTACCAATGGCAATTGAATACTATTTTTGCAGTTTCTGAGTACTTTATTAAAAGATTTTCACAGCATGCACATATACATACATGCATACCATTCTCTCCAGAAGGGATGATGTTTGACCGTAGAACGATAGGTGAATGATGCCTAAAGCTTTCAACACTGATAATATAGAATTCATTTTTGATTCTTTACCAAAGGGGTTGCTGGAGTAAATTTGTGTGCATCTATCTTGACCCATCTGAATGCATTACTATGACCTTTCAGTCAAGCGGGAGAGAACCATGATCAAGAGAATTTCCATAGTGTGTCCTAGAGCCTAACACAGACAGGACTCTAGTGCTATGTTTTGACTGAGAGAGGAAATACACATTTTCTCTAATTACTTTAAACAGCAGAAACTTTAAGGATTCAGTGGAGAAATTGAATCCACTCTCTTGAGACAAACACCAATCCCTGGGTTCCAGTAGGCCGACAATCACAGTTTCTACTTCCAACACCTCAGTCCTACCTGGATTCAGTTGCAGCCACTCCATCACACTCTTCTCGAATATAGAAGCGTTCACAGTTAGATCAACCTCCAAATCCAGAAAGTTCCAGTTGTCACCTGCATGCATACACACGAGGAAGCAATGGGGCCAAGAGAGACAACCAGAGGCTCAAATACATTTGTAACAGACTGGAAGATTGTGAGAGGTTTTTAAGGGTGCTACAGACTCAGGCTCCAGACATATAAGCGTAGGAAGCTGACAGAGTTCATGAATCCTGTCCAGCCAAAAAATCATTTAAACCATTGCGGTACCAGTGATCTCAAGTCAGCAACTTCAAAAGAAGTCAAAAAGATACTGAGGTCAACCGTGCAAAATATTGCTGATAGATCTTGCATCACCAGAGTGCGGACACCACCTTCATATGTATCATGTGAAGAACATGCAGTACCAATCCCCATATCCATGCACCAGAAAGGCATATTTCAAGGTTGTACTAAGTATAAATCAACAAATAGGTGATTTTTTTTACCTCAGAAAAGGTGAAGTGGGGTATTTTGCCAACATAAACCAGGAAGCAGACAGGACAAGGCCTAAAGAAAAATTTAAGTAGGATTAGGTAGCGTGTTATAGATGAAGATGAGGAAGGACAAGAGAGGGAAATGTATTAAGGCTGCATCCTGGGACGCAACCGAAGAACAGAAAATAAACAAAAAGAAATCCTGAACACTGAAAATTAGGGGGGGGGGTCAAATAATCAAATCTATTGCGTACTCAAATTCTATAGTACAATAAAAATTCAAATAATTGATCAAATGTAATTTCCTTAATTTTTAAATTAAACCAACTATAAAAAAAAGTGACAAAAACAATCAGCTAGCTAGGCATCTTACTAATGCAAGGAGAGTAGTAAAGTAGTGATAAATAAATAAAACCATGCATTATTATGAAAATAAATCAGTGCAAACAATTAGCAGCAGTTAAATAAGCATGAGAACCCATAGGCTTCAATGCCACAAAATGTATCTTGATTTATGTAACCGTGGCTTATACCAAGAAATAACATGTTGTAGGAAGATCTAATTATTATTAAGGGGACCCAATAGTACATATTCAACACTAAGATTAAAATCCAGCAAAGTACACAAACAGATTAATACCACTCTATTCTGATCATATCCTGGAATTCCATTTTATTTTCAACTTAAACAATTACAGGTTCTCTGTTCCAAGGCTCCAATATGGAGGTCTCAGTGTCTATAGGATGTCCAATGAACAACTGCCTGGAGGAAGTCAAGTTGTACAGATAGTGTAAAGACATATGTCTTAAACTGAAAAGCCCATATGCAAATTGCAGCATTAAAAGGAGGAGGAAGAAATGCAGTTATATTGTTTGTCTGGATGCTCAACAATATTCATCTACCTAAGATGGCTGAAATGCAGTCAGAGAAATATAGCAATAGTTAGACTATGGTGTTGAGGTATTGTCTTAAGCAACATTAAAATTGGAGTAGGCACAAACGTAATTTGATTAATTACCAGCTTCCATAGGTCTTCCTTGTATACCACTCAAAGCATATGTCTGCACAAACTAAAGAGCAGAACTGACCACCATGTATGCTGTGAAATGAACAATAATCAATACAGACCATCAACTCCACAAGAACAGTATAAACTCAAAGACAGACAATCCTCCAAAACTAAGATTGCACCAAAAAACAGCATCTCTTCAATATGTACTTGGAAACTTCTTGAAACAGGACCTCCACTGGTAGATGTACCCTTTATCTAGAATTGGCAATGCTCTTCTGGTACTGTGATGGGCAACAACATCAACAAGGTGAAGGGTGATACACTTGTATTATTCTCAGACAATGGTGACCACTAGAGCCCACTTTCAAGTTCAATGCTTTTGACACACTGTGTAACTCAAGACAGAGACTTGACATGTGGAAATAAGTCTTGGTCTTGCTTCAATAGGAATAGTTGGGCCCAAACTGCCAAGCCATGTCCCATCCAGATAGGAACAAACGTAACTTCAGAAGTTTGCTGGCCTTCTTAGGCCTAGCCAGTGAGGTATAGTTTGATTCCTGTGATGATGGATGGAATGCTTGAATCAATCCAGTCACTGGACATCGCAGGGATACATTAGAGTCAATTAATGTATTTCCCACACTGGCACTCTAGAATGAGACCTGCCACATATAAATCAGCCTTGTTCCTGCACCATTAGAAACAGTCCAGGTCACTCTAGACATGAACGTAAGCAGCCCCAGGATGGTTTCCGCCTAGTTATGCCTTGTGAATGAGGCACAGCTTGTGTCCTGTACAACAGTTGCACAGTAAGCACAGGACCCACTTCCTGGCATATCCCTGCTCATAGGGAGTCAACTTATCAAACAACAAGGTCTAAAAATGATTTGCAGACGGCTGGCATCTTTCTAGGAAGGCATTGTGGGTGAAACATCGATGAACTAGAATGCGGCACAGTGACTGAGATAATTCAAGGGTTCCTTACATCACTACTGTTTTAGCAGTAGACTTCCAGTGCGGAGATTATTGCTTCTTCCAAATATAAATAGACCTGGATAAAGTCTATGTTCTTTAAGTACTGGGAGGAAAGCATCTGCGCAGTGTGCGCCCATTGCCCATTCCATGTGTCCATTTCTGGAATGGTTGTATATTATGCTCTATATTTATTTCTTTGACTCCCCTAAATAACCTAGAGAATCTGTAAAGACTTAGGTCAAAGGAGATTGTAAACGGGATGTTCCTATACAGAGTATAACACAGCTGTCGCAGTGTCAATCCACTTCACTTAGCACGCTTGCTCTAAAGGCATTGGAAACAAAGTATGCATCTGTACTCCTCAAGATCTGAGTGAAGGGAGCGGCCTTCCAGAAAACCCTGCATTTCAAACCCTATCCCAACAGCGTACTGAGAACAGCCTTCTGCTATGACTAATGGAATTTTTTACAAACCCTCTTCTAAGCACACCTGGACTTTGGTCATGCCGTGCATTTTCACAACTGCCTTTGTTCACGAATCTATAGTGGGCGTGGCCTACAAACATGCCCTTCCTTCAATCCCAAGTGTCCTAGAGCCTACCTTGCATCACCTTTGTCAGTGCACAGTGGGCTCAGGACAGATGTGTCCATTCTACTTTGTGTGTGCTCAATCCCCATAGCTCTTGATGTTATCTTTATACTATGCAGGCATTTCCTGATAAGAGGTCACTTTCTGGTCTCACTCTTCATGGACAAGTAGTAGTTTATTGTTTAGTTAATTAAACCCATAACAAAAGTGATTATTCATAAAAAAAAGTGTAAACATACTCAATACATTACGCTATAAGCTCATAGTAGGTCAAAAAAATGATCTGAATTTTTTTTTACCTTGCTCTTCTAGCAACTATTTTTGATTGACAAAGATATAAACATTAAAAATATAAAATAATCTAAATTAAGGACATATCTCTCATAAAAGCTATGGAGAGTGCAGCTACAAGCATGACCTGTGCAAAAACAGAGGTGGAGTTAGAGAGAAATTTAGATATAGCCGTTGTGATTGTTACATCATGATGGAACAGTTCGCATTAACAGCCCTGCACAGAGTATCGCAGGTTCTTATTCTTCTCTCTTCGAAAGCTAACAATTTCATAGACCTGAAACTGGGAATAACTGTTGGCCTACATGTGCGCGAACCACTGTCCAGAAAGAGAGGCTTCAGGAGCATTCTCCTTTCCGCCATGAGTTCAGGGCAAACGCAGATGAGGTGAAGATCCTCATAGGTGGCAGTCAGTACCCCCCGCCTTCTCCCATGGTGGCAGATTAGATCTAAGTTGAGTGAGACCTAGACTTTGCCTCATATCTCAGATTGACTATGTTGCTCTAAAATTCTATTGGGGGGTTAATATTGAGTAGCTGCCAACTATAATCCAAGCATGCAACTTCTGGACAAAGCAGATTTTTCTTCAAGGAATTAGGTCTTTTTGACCAATGAGTTGACTATTGTCTTGAAGGCTTCTGATTTAAGAGAGCCATTCCAAATGGAGTGCTCGTCTATTACTTCGTCCAAATATACACAGGTAGGGGTCTGTGGATTGTCTTTTATGTATAAGGATAATATTTCATTTAAAGTTCTGCTATGATTTATGCTTAAAAACACTTTGCTTAGGCACCATATCTTGACAGTACTGGTTTAGCAATCCAAAACGCAAGGCATATTTGAGCCGACAAGGTGTATTTTGGGAGAGAGAATAGATATCTAGATGTCTTTTGGAATGGCTCATTCTATTATGCTTGCATTACGGTGCACCTCTGTCCCATAAGCCAAAGTTGGGAGGACCTTGGCAGGGATCACCTTCAAAAGTAAAAGCAGACAAGCGTCTTGTAGTTCATTGAAGATAGTATTGAAGGCCACCATTAGAGCAGCACCCTTTCTTTTTATTTGAGGTTTATGTGCTGCAAATGTGCCTCTCAAGACAACAAAGGCTCAAAAATACTTATTTGTGCTTACATTCTCTAATGGCTCGTCCTTAAGGAACCAAGTGTACCGTGCCGTCTTTTTTCCTTATTATAGATAGCATTTTGTTTTTAACTGTTCTCTCCAGTGCATTGTTTTCTGAAACGTTAGGATAGTGTGTTGATCAACCACTGCGGGCCGATCTTGGTTTGGCTAACTAGGACTACATTGTTCACGTAGAGTAAATAAGGGACACTAAAATTGATCAATGGAGGGAAATGTGATGTGACCTTATTTAGAGCTTGAGAAATGTCAGCCAGACACAGGTTGAAAAAGAGGGCGCCAGAAAACACCCCTGCATTAATCCTTCAGCTGTCAGAATTTTCCTTGATATTCTGTCTCCATCTCCAAGTTTTATTCTAATCCATGTATTTGTGTAGAGCAGCTCGATAGCTTTGATTAGGGGGAAAGGAATGCCCCACTTGTAGAGCTTGGCCCATAGAATGTTCCTGTCAAGTGAATCAAACACAGACTTGTAATCCATATAATAGAGATGCAGGTTCTGTTTTTTTCCCTCATCTTATCAATAATAATGGAAAGCAGCATGATGTTTATCGAAGTTGTTGTGTCCTTAATAAAGCTTGTCTTGTTTATCCAGATGAGTTTGTTCTCCGCAGCTCAATTGGTAAGTTTGTCGAGGTAGATTGCAGCGAAGTATTTGGCTTCCATGTCTAATAATGCTGTTGACCGGTAGTTGACTGGGACTGTTAAAGCTCCACCCTTACTTATTGGACTAATTATCAAACCCGACAACTATCCGGAATCTCCTCTACTCACAAGGAATAATTGAGGAGGGTGCACATTTTTTCTTCCCAGAATGCCGGTCATTTTTGTATAGGGCTTGCGGGGGGTGCTGTTGGAGCCAGGGGTGCCATCACACCACCCTCGACAAGTGACTTCGCTAACCTGCTTTGGAATAATGGGGACTACATCCCGTTCAATGTTATACCCGCTTTGTTTAGTGCAGCCCTTGATGTTCATTGTATAAGTCTCCGACTGCTTTCCGCCAAAGTGTGATGTTAAGTGTGAAACACCGTCTGATTCAGTTATGTAAGATACTGTAATTGGCTGCGTTGTTCCAGTGAGACCGTTAACCATGTCAATCAAAAAGTTCTAGAATTGGCTTTTTGCTAGCCTCAATTAGTTCCAGCCAGTGCTAGTCCTATCTCCATGGACAGGTAATCCGCTGTGTGTTAAATGTTGGAATGTGTGGTAAGGACAGAGCGCAAGATACCACGCCTGCTCTTTTTTTCCATAGGCCCAAATCCCGTGTGGGCCCTGGTTACACACACAACTTAAAAAGGCACTCAATTCAAATACCTTCTTAGTTACGTTTTTTTTTATATTCCTTTTTTATTAATCATATTTTGGTGTTTCGAGAACCATCTAGAATGCTGACAAGCGCTTTTCTTGCTAGTATGGGGAGTTTTCTTCCTAGCAGGTATGTCCTCTTACCACACCTTCTCCTCCTCCCCCAAGCAGGGGTGTGTAACTTGTCTCCACTTAACTCCCTCAGAAGTTTATTTACACCAGCTCTCGGATCCTTCTCGGCCTCTAGTGGCGTCCCCAGCAACATTTTCAAAGAGTGACACGGAGTTTGCTGTGGTGTTTGAACCATTCTTGAATTTAACAACCAAAATGCCTACACTGCATGCCACTCAATAAAAAGTGTTTGACTGAATTAAAATGTATAGGTGACGAATGCTAAACGTGGATGATGCATATGAGCTGAAACAGCAGTACAAAAGTAATTGAGGCTTCTTGCTAGAACACAAATCATATAAAGAATCTTATCGTTGTTTGCCCTGCAGTTTGCACATCTGTTTTGTAGCCTAAATACAGGGTCGCAATCATTATCACCATATGCAAGTGTCAGCTGCATCTTATTTGAATGGATTCCCAGTGGTAGCAGAGAGAACCACAACAAAACCTGTGTAAAGAGTGATATGGCACTGTCAGCGTTTCCAGTGTACTTTCGTGCTAAATGTCTCCTTTTTGTGTTCAGACTAGATATGTTTCAATTCTGTAAGAGTCAGAAATACGGGTATTGGCCATAAAACATTTGCACAAGTAAAACGTAATCCATTTGCTTCATTCATATATTTTGTGTAGAAAACGAGCTTAGCTGCTGTTTTCGTTAAATCAATACCTTCTGATTGAGAAATTCACTTTCAGAGGCGCATTTATTCTTGTTTGTTTGAGATGATCAGAGTGTGCGGTTTCTACAAAAAACACCACAACAACACAGAGCAAAGATCATTGGAAGCAGATGCCAAGATGCACGATTTCTTGGAAAATGCAAAAGTTAAGAGCTCACGGAATCACACCACTGTGTGCTATTTCTCTTAAGACTTTCGAAGATGCATGTTTTTCATTCTTACTATTTCAACCACTATGAAATGTGTCTACAATCCATTGCTTCCCAAGCACTGACAGCGATAAAAAAAAACACACAATCCACCCACAAATCACGTCATCTAGCATATCTTTACCCATGCATCAACAGGACTAAACTCCAAGGAGTGTTTAACTTCACAATTCAAAGGCTTAAAGCAGCCTCCAGAACCAAGGAACATATAGTCACAATCCAAGGTAATGCTCCTGGTAATGTACATTCCTCAGATTAGGCCTCATGCCCCTCTCCATACACAGGAGATGGAAACACCCAAAAGGCAAACAACCTGCTACAAAGTTTAACTTCTTCCTTCTCCAGGAGTGTCTAGAAGGAATCACTGACACCCAAAATCCTCCTGAGTTAACTAGCAAAGCAGACAAAAGACTACACTCGAGTTAGGGCATGTAGTAGAAAAAGGGGTGTAATGTAAGGACTGGGACGAGAAAGAAGCATTGGAGTAACGAGAGATTACAGGCAAGTAGTTGGAGTATTAGCCTGCTCAGCACTCCCTCGTCATAGTCTTTACATCATGAGGATCTAGCAAAGCAGATGAGACCGGTGCACCGTTTATTAAAGAAACTAAAGAAAAATGCCCCTTCAGACGCAATGTCTGGATATATCTTTCACAGCAAAGCCATTTGCCATCTCCAACCTCCCCTGGGTGGCACGCAGCTTCTGCAGATACACCGGAAACCCCGTCCAATCATCAGATGGGGAGAGCAATTTATGGTCAATCTCTTGAGACTAGAAAGTAGGGAGACCGGTTTCAGGTCTCCCATCTCTGACACTTCTAAAACGCTCACAGAAAAACACCAATGTGCAGTTGGAGAGGTCCTTAGGGACGAGGAGTTCCACAATCAGTTGTCAAAAAGGAAAAGAGAGAGGAAATTTCAAGAACAAAAGAAACACGATAGTAATGACACAGTGACAGTCAGAGACTTTAATCCTTATAGCATGCCCCTCCCAGATCAGTCTGTCCTGAGACGCTAAACACCAATGAAATTTGTTTGTCCAGTGAAATTCAACACCTGCAAAGAGAATTCCTACAGGAGCAACGAGTAGGTATTTCCTTTCCTTTCGTTTCATGGCCATGAGCCCATGGCATAACGTAAAATGATAGCCGCCCCTGCCGAATGTGATGAGGGTCCCTCACCCCCAAGAATCTCCCATATCTCACATATTAGAACCGGGCTGAATGGAGCCCCCGTGAAGGATCAGGGGCACTTTGGAGAGTTTGGGGCTACCTGTGCCTCAGGGGCTACAGGGGTCTACTTATGCCCCTGCCATGAGCCATTTGAGGGCTTTGAGATCAGTATATAAGGTAGACAAATAAGGACAGATCTTTTTCAATGCCCTCAAAATCACAAAGCATGCCTTTTCAGTTGCCATCCGGTTCTGATCCCATAAGTTAATTCCCAACCATTCTCTGGGAGGGAGTCATGCCAATGTCATGGTCCATGGCATCATTTTGCATAGTGAAGGGGTGGCATCTTCAAGCCAGTGCTTGACACGAAAGATCCTTTCTGAATGGCTATTGACTGATTGCAGTCTAGTTCACTTTTGTGTGCCCATTGTAGGATATAACGCTGTGAGCCTGGCAACAACAGAATGCTAGTTTTCTACCACGGTATGGATGGTTTGAAGTTCAGAATGAATATGTCATGTTTATTTGTATAGCACACAACTCACCCGGGAGCAGATCCTGAGGCTGGCTGTATAATGGCCTGTAGCTTGGCTTTGAGAGGCTCCACATGGTCATTTCCGAATCGATGACGACGATATACCATCAAGTTGTGCATAATTTGAGTGCCTTGAAAAATTATATGACCAAATATCACTGAACACTACTATGTCTTTTTATCCTACTTACTTCCTATCAAATATGGTGTTGTCACTATCAGCAGCAATGCCTCCTTCAAGACCTTAAATGTGTCAATCTTAGATAGGACGGCTTACTTTTCCTGATCCTTTTTTTCTCTCTATGGCTGAAAAACACCATAATAATCAATAACATTTATTATGAAGCACATATATCTGGTGCACCAGGTCTAATGATACCCGTATAGCCATTCTCTTCTAAAACTCAAAAGGATCTGTGGATTCCTCTCTAGCTTGATATTCAAGTAGGCGGGAATGCCCCAGAGACTCAGGAGCAATCCCATGAGAGTTCGTGCTGGCTGGCTGAACACTGGAGTGTATAGCGAAGCATTCTTCGCTAATGAATGCAAGAGTGCCTTCACCAGGGAATCATGGGGCTCTGAGCAGAGAGACATCAGGAATCACATTTTGTAATTTGCAATTACAATGTTAAAATGTGGAAATTAAAATTTCATCTGTAATTTACTCTTTTGAAATTCTTTCCATGATATTTTCATGGAGAGAGCAATAAAATAATTTATGTATGTTAGCTGATAGAGAGTGCGGTCATTTACATGATTTGCATTAGATCATTTGCATGAGCAACTATGTTATGTGGGCGACTTTAGAATCTGGTATGGATCTGGCCCACAAATACCTCACTTGGACACACCTATGAAAGATCCACATCGATTTGGGTTGTACATTTTTGACAGTTATGTAAATACAGTCTACACTGTTTGCATGAGAATAAATGGCCAGCAGCGGCTTTCTATGTAGAAAAGTATGATGACCGTGGCGGAAACTCATCTGCCGGCATTTTGCGACCCGGCTCAAATTGAAAGATGCTCAATCTAATTCTAATGTGGAAAATGACATAACAACATGACCTTCAGAATATTATGTGGTTGTATTTAAATATTATGGAATGAGCTTTTCTCACTGGTGTATTTTGATCTTTTATTTGGTAGTCCGCTCTGCTTCATTTTCTCATTTTTCCTGCTGAATTGATGTTTCAGAGAATAGCTCTCCTCCCACTCGGTTTAATTAGCCCTTCCTTCAGACTGCTCCTGCAGTGTAGCTCTAACACTGTTGTGTTGATGTTAGTCTGTTATTATGGAAATGATTCCCCTGCTTTGAAGCTGGGATTAGATCTTTGGTGCCACCTCAAGTACCAAGAAGGAAATGACTGGAACAGATTCCAAAAAATTAACAAGAGTATATTGTACTGAAATGCAAAACATTTACCAGCTACAACACAAGTGTAATTCCGGAATGTATGCAATGTATCATGTTAGAAGGTCCTCATACTGAACAGCAACAGATTCAGTCAATCAAAAGCCTTGATAAACAACATGCTGCTAAAAAAGATTTCTGAATCCCTTCTTCAAGGGGTGTAACGCAGGCCCGTACTGTCCCGGCACACAGGGCGGGCCCTCAACTCATCAGGGGCTCCTCTAAGCTTTCAGGGGGACGTTCATTTACCCCAAGGAATATCTGTGAGATATGAAAACTCAGGGACCCTTCTTCACGTTTTGCAGGGGGCCCATCATTTTGCGTTACACCACTGCCTTCTCGTTTGACTTCGTCATCTCCATTAAATGTGCCATTCGTTGCATATTAAATCTTCAAGATAATTCCTCCATCTTATCTTCAGCACATCACAGAGCTGGTCTGTTGGATCACTCAGCACAACCTGGTTAATGCCTAATGGCACGGTGTCACATCTAGATACAGATTCATCTCCAGGCATTCCTTTAGTGAAAACCTACCCACTTTGGCTTTTGTGTAATCATCTACACAACATCTTCACAACTATCCTCAAGAGCCACCACTTCCAACTTCAAGCCTCCGATGTAACTCAGCAGCCCATCAACAGATGCCTTCGGGATCATCATATGGACCATTTTGCATCAAATGAAATTTTTAGAGCTGTGCCATCTACCCCCATCCACGTATTTTCAGTACCTTGGGAAACATCCTCTGCATCGGGAGTAGAACCACGATGTGCTGTTACAATGAGGTCTGAACCACAAATGCAGACTTGCCCTAAGGAAAGCATTGTTGGACTAATGCTGGACTTTAAGTCCAACACTTTCCCTACTGTTGTGCAGACTGGAGTTGGAATAGTAAGTTATACTATTCCAAAGTCTAGCACTTTCCCTAAGGCAAGTCATTGCAATGACTTTTGTGGTTCAGGAATGCGTTGTAAAGACGCATTTGTGGTCATAGAGCATTGTTAAGGCACGAGTGGTAAATGCCTGCATGGTTCCGACATACAACCCAGTGTCATGGATGATTTTACCACGGTTTGTAGAAACTTTTATTTGTTAAATTCGGATATGAATTTCTAGATGAGATGCTCTCAAGCAAATAAATGCAAATTTAAGATACGAAAATGAGAATATTTCTGCGCAGAAAAAAAGACTTGTTGCCAGTATTGCATTGTGATGGACGCAATCATTTGTGAATATTCATGGAGTATGAACATACTCATATACTCACAGCCAAAGAACCATTCTTGTTGGTGCCTTCATATCCTGGCAAGTTCAACTTCTTAAAACATTTGGGAGTTGCTGTGCAACAGCAGAACCACAATTACTTAAATAAAATAACAATTTGTGACAGTATCATAGAAGGCCCAAGACAAACACATCTAAGCAAAATATGTCAATTATGCGTCACTTATAATTAGAGGTAAACAACTCTGGACAATTTAAGAAAATGCTAGCAAAACAAAATTCCGCAAAGGGATGTTTTTGCAGAAGGAAGATCCAGCAGCTTTGAACAAAAACATTAAAGAAGGCAAATTCTACCACAAAATATGACTACAATTATTTTTCGTGGGACGCTTCAGGAATAAACGTTGCGGAGCGAATAACAAAAAATTTGGGAACTTCAATAATTTCTAAGTTCTTAATGTCGCAACACTTAGCGGGTATAATTGAAAGTAATTCATTGCCTCAGTTCTAATAACCGCAGATTAGCAAAAACATACCGTTCAAACAAGGATAATCCAAACTTCCCTCCACTGAATGTATATACTGCGTAATGTATTGATGCAGCCACCTATGGCGTAGGAGTTTGGGGTTTTACTAAATGTTGTTGTCCTCTACAGGCTGAGGAAAACCGCTTCTTGAGACGGTTGCTGAGCTTACCGCCGTCCACTTCGGGTCTCATTACCCACTTCGAGTTGAACCAGGGTTTTATAGAAGACAAGATTCAGCTGGTGCCACTTTTATTATGGGTCAGTATCCGGTCGAACCCAGCAGCTAAGCTTCATAAAGATATTATATCTAATTGTCTGACGTTGGATAAGGCCTACTCCATACCGTGGCTAAGTTACACATGGGACACGTTTGGATCCCTCAGTATATCCTCTTGGTTTACTGATCCCAGTTCTATCCCCTAAAATGCCAAGAAGGAGCTGAATATATTATTTAAGGACTATTGTGCAAACATGTTGGACTTGGTCCTTTTTTGCAGGGTCATCCCTAAACTTTTTGTCTTTCTCCCAAACTTTTTTCTGACATGGTGTTGGTGGTTTTAGGACTCTGGGAACTTTAGCACTGCTGTCCAATGTAAAGTGCGTGTGCTCTCTGTGGTAAACATGTTAAGATTGGTCTACACCTGTTTGACGTATTTAATTTACCTGTCAGTCCCTTGTAAAGTGGTATCTCATATACCCAGGGCTGGTAAAATGCTGCTGGTGGGCTTGCAGCGCTGATTGCGCCACCCACCAAAGTACCCTTTCAAACCTATCCCAGGCCTCTGCCATTGCAGGGCCTGTGTGCGCAGTGTTACTGCCGCTGTGACGTGGCACCTAAAGTGTGAGCCATGTCTGTGACCTCCCTTTTACTGCATGTCAGTCACCCCTAAGGTAGGCCCTAGCTAGCCCTATGGGCAGGGTGCATTGTAAGAAAAAGGTAGGACATGTACCTTAAGTGTGTGACATGTCCTGGTAGTGACAAACAGCCATTTTGTTTTCTCACTGCTGTGAGGCTGCCCTCCCATAGGAATGCATTGGGGATTCCCTGATAAGTGTTTCAGTGGTAATTCCGGTTATGAGAGGAGCAGCGCGTGGTCAAGTTTGGTATGTTTGGAACAGTAATAATAAATGCTACGCAATAGTGTGCACAAATTTATTATAACTATTTTAGAAATGCCACTTTTAGAAGTTGGCATTTCTGTGTGCTATGTGCCTGCCTGCCTGATGTGAATTGCATGTCTGCCTTTTGAGTGGCAGTGGTTGGTGAGGTGTGTGTGGCTCCAGGAGGGGCAGGGTGAGTCAGCACTAGGCTGAATGGGACATCTGCATTTGGAGTAGTGGGAGGAGAAGTCACTGAATAGGTCTGTGCCTAGCCTGTACAATGCTGGCTCCTCCCCCTGTGGTGTGTCTGATGGCAGAGCCCCCATCTCACAAAGCAGGGTGTGAGCAATATTTCTATGTAGTTATATGGTCTACTTCAAATCAGGCTGAAAAAAGTTATATTGAGTGATTGATTGATCTAAACTTGAAGTCATTTTGTGAAAAGATTTTTATCAGACTGGATAATGATTATAACTCAATATGCCCCACTTTTGAACATATGCTTGAATTAAGTGTTTTCAAGATAGGTACAGGGGCGGTAAAAGTAAACTGCTTTATATCTTTTCAACAGAGCTACTTCAACGAACCCTAGGATAAACTGAGTTAAAAGGAGAGGGAAACCATCATTTTAAGAAGGTAGGATGTTTTGGAGGTAAGCCATCAATCATAAGTCTTCATATTATCGCTGAGTTTCTGAGCAGAAATAATAATTAGATTTGTTCCATAAATTGTGCATCACATATCAGAGAACATTGCAAAAGGCTGAAACAAAGAGAGCTACTGTCCCTCCTTGGTCCCTGTGCTCAAGAATTCAGGGCTGCTCCTTTCCTGTCTGATACAGAGATGAGCACAACAGGTGTTTATTAATTTAAAAGACAGTACAAATGACTAATAACCTGCATCACAGCTGTTCTTGCTTTGCTTTGGGGCCTGGAAGAGTCTGAATTGTCTCACTTGTAGGAGTATGATTGTTAGAAGTCGGGTTGGTAATGTTGTTGGCAACACTGGCAAAACAATGGCCAGTGCGATCTGCAGTAGCCTCCTGATGTGGGCCCGACACATATTGTTTTACAAATCAAGCACCAGACCGCAATAAAAGAGCAAAATTAATTGACCATTTCAGCTTGTTTATGTCACATCGTGTAAAGAATATGGACTTTGGAGATTGCCTTTGTATGCATCAACACTGGGGGAAAAAAACATAAAAACATTTGCTCGAGCTGGAAACTGAAGTTCGCCCACACCCAAATTATTTTCGTCTTCCCATTGATGTCTCACATTATTATTATGCATGTTTTCCTCATTTTGAGACTGACTCAGATACTTAGAGCCATCATGTACTCTAGTACTCCCTGGTTTAAGTTGAGCACAAGATTATGCGCATGAAATAACCGGATATAAAAAGTCCACGTCTTGGGTCGCATGCTATCAAGTAATTTTGGGTATCCAAAGATTCCTGCCAACTTCCTAACAATCACGAAGTTGGGTAAGATTTTAAACAGTACAGGTGAAAAAAAACTATATTGGAGATTTTACATGTGAAAAAAATGACAAAACCAAATATTTTGGCTGATTTCTCTCTACAAATTAGTTACTGAAATCAATTTGCTGGAAATAATTTGTGGGGATAAATTTAATTCTAGGTGAAGTTCTGTGAAAAAGACAGACTTCAAAACTTCACAAAGAATTCACAACCAAAATTCATGTTAAATGCACAAAAACTGGCCAATTAAAGTGCTCAAAGTGCAAATCCTAATTTGGAGAATGAAGACCGAAGTAATGGCAACTAGTGCAGCAACCAGCTTTACTTTTGATGGCGATGACACCGAAGCGGTAGACTGTTTTGGTCTTCTGGGATCAAGCATCAATAATAAAAGGTTCCAACAGTCAAGACATATATAACAGATCATCAGAGGGCACAGCTGTGACGAAAGACTTGGGAATGTTTTTAAATGCATGCAGAATGGTAAAAGGTAAGAACTGTACAAGCCATGGCATTCCCTGTGAAACTTTGGCTATGAGAGTTGGACAATGTATGGGATGACCAGCGACAAAGTGAATGGACTCCATCATGCAATGAACACCCCAATGAGCAGTCGGAAGACCCATATAAGAAGAAAATGCAATCTGGAAACAATCCTCATCTACTTGGTCACCAGAAGCTAATATTTATTGCCTTGATGTCACGTATGTAGAAGAATAGAATTCGGATAATTACAATGTTGTGATCATTCACCTACAACAAGAACACATCATAAGGAAAACGTGTTTAAGAGCATGTTGTCACTGCAGTAGCTCTTGAACTGTTATATTTGCAGCGATTTTACTTTTTTTTAATAATTGTTTTATTAATTGCTTTATGCAATCTACACTCAATCCGCTTGGGCTGCAGAATGCAGTACAAATTGTGAGTGAAAGAACCGAACTCATGTTACATTATACAATTGTGCTTACACACTGAATGCATGTGGGAAAGAATGCAATGAAGTGTGTAGATTCCAACATGGGGTGCGGATTTCAAGGCACAGTTCGGCTTAGTACAGTTTGAGTTGTAAATTTAATTGTGTCAATTTTAATAAATGTCATACATTTCTGACTTAAAGTTGTGATTTATTTATACCTAGTCTCCATTCTCCCAAAAATATCATTCAGATTGCACTACTAACAAGAAGATGTATTAAGTAAGACATGAAGTTGGAATGTGCTACCATTAAATGAAACCTTTTCTTCCCACAAGGCTTTCCTTGTTGTTGAAGTAAGGTTTTCATACTCTATAAAAAAGCATCTGCCGTGCATGCACGGGCGGATCAGAAGCCTTTCTGTAAATCAGAGGTTTCCCTACATATGCACTGAAGCATACAATAATCATGTTTTATGAGTTTTAGCTACACATATTTTCCCTCATTTTTGTTGCCTCAATTTATCTTGGAACTAGACATGCAACTAAAATATGTTCCACGTGTGCTGAAACGCATAGAGCGATGCTTTTCGTTTGTCAAAAAGAAAAGGCAATGTAAGAGGTTAGAAAGATTCATAAGTGTAGCGAACATGGAACAGGGTCAATCTGTCCCCAAGTGTGTTCCCGATATTGGGTGCGGTGCTGCAAGCGAAAAACAGAGCAACAATTCCCACTGTGTGCCTAATGGCCCGACGCTATTTTTATCAGCTGTGGGGTACACACACAGGACAGCTTAAGATAAATCTTCACTTGGAGAGCTTCTTTGCATCGCACAGTCGTCGCGAATGGTCCCTGACGGCCGCTTGCTGCAGTGTGACACCAAGTCAAAGACACTGGAATATTTTGGTGCTGAACTCCAAAAGGTAATGTGGTGCTAGGCCGGAAAATAAACACAGACTTCCACATTTACACTTTAAACACCAAGAGTGGTTAACGTAGTGGTGCATGCTTCAAAATATTTGTAATATGTTTTGACAATTAAGGGCACATAGGCAGTTGGTGCTCTTTGCCCTTAATTAAGAAAAGTATACAAAAAGTGATGGATGGAATGCTTGAATTAATCTCAGCCACTGGCAATTACTTGGAGCTGCACCCCAAATCATCATTATGTTTTTGCACATCATGACACCACAGTATAGACCCAGCTATATGCAAATCAGTCTTGAGCCTGCTACAATGGGAACATTCTTGCCCAAACTGCCAAACCAGGTCGTCCATGAACCGGAACACACGCAACTGAGCACCCGTTTCTCCCTTGTTATGGACTCATCAGTCGCATATAGCTTGGTTCCAGTGATATAGTGTGCATAGGACCCATGGCTTGGCATAAGGGTCCCACCAAGGGCAATGTACTAAAGTTTACAAAAAGTGATAGATGGAATGCTTGAATTATTCTCAGCCACTGGTAATTACTTGAGCCGCACCCCCGGTTTCTGGGTTGCTTGTGTTTTGGTTCAGGGAGAACCAGGCTTGGCAGTTTGGGCTGGACTGTTCCCACTGCAGCAGGATCATGATTGATTTGCATTTAGCGGAGTCTAACATGGTATTCAAAATAACAATGGATTGGGTTGTGGCCTGAGTAATTACCAGTGGTTCTCATTAATTCAAGCAGTCCATCCATCACCTTTTGTATACCTTAATTAAGAAAAGGCAACTTTAATGCAAATGACACTAATTGAATAATCCCCACCACAACCTTTAATGATTAGGTGAAATGGAGACAGGGTGGTGTGGTGAATATGAGGGAGCACCGGGCGGTGTGTCTGGTTAGTGCAGAAGAATGCTCTCAGCCCTTCTCCTTTTGGTGAACACCAATCTAGCAGGTAGCTATGAAGTAGCGAATAGCCATGATGCGCTCCTTACCAGGATTTGCTCTTCTGCTGAAGGTTGAGCATGTATGTCCCTGCAGGATCATATTTGTCAACAGGGGGGACTAAAGCTATCGTAGTAGGCAGAGGATGGAGAGTGGCTAAGGATGTTTAAAGGTAATATGACAAAGCTCCCACAATAACCTGTTGAGGTGGATCCTTCCAAGGCAAACCAAAGACTCCATAAATAGAACAGTGACTCCTATATTAGCAATTACAAATGTCAAGACTCATTTGAGGAATATTAAAAGGTAGATTAATCAGCAGTGCAAATAAGCAATTAAACTAATGATAGTTTCAAAGCAAGTTCACAAAAGGAAAAAGCCTTATGTAATGCCCAAAAGAAAACTGAATAAAAGCCATAAAGTGTGGTAAAAATAGCCTGAACTATTTCAGACAATTGGAGCAATATTAGAAATTCTATTTAACTAAATACACAGATTGCAAAAGTAAGAAATGTTTACTGTCTCTTCCTTTCTATAGAGTTGAAGTTTGGCCTCAAATGATGGAGACTAAACTTGTGCTTTGCCCCTAGATGCCATGCTCAGCCCCTACCAGGGTGCAGACCCAGTCTTTGGTGTTCAGATGCACCGAAGGGAACTATGTGTGTGGCTGTACTCCTTGTGAAAGGACATCATCCTGTAACTCATAGTGAAGCCAGTCAATGGCTGAAGTAGGTGACAGAAAACTGAATCACACAATCATAGACTAATAGATTAAGACTGTCTGGGAAACCCTATAAGTAACCATGCTATACATACTTATAGTAAAATAAAAATGTATTGGCTAGAACTGACCCAAAAAGTCATAAGTTTGGCACTGACTGCTAGCCTCACCTTTGAGAAAGAAGGCAGAAAAGAAGAGAAGAAAAGAAGGAATGGAAGAAAGGAAGGAAGGAAAAAAAGAAGGCATATAAAAAAGGAGGAAAATGGCAAAAAAGAAAGGAAGACAGAGAAAGGATGGAAAGAAGGGAGCAAAAAGTGAAGGAAGGAAGGAAAAAAGGAAAAAGGAAGGAAAAAAGGGAAAAAAAGGCAAAAAGGAGGAAGAAGGCAAGAAAAAAGGAAGAAGGCAAGAAAGGAAAAAAGAAAGAAAACATGCAAAAAAGACAAAGAAGGAAAGAAAACGAAAAAGGAAAGATGGCAGGAAAGTAAAGCATAAATAAAGAAGGTAAAAAGAAAGTGGGAAGGAAAAAATAAAGAAGCAAAGCAATCAATAGAAAGAAAGAAGGAAAGGAAGAAGTAAATAAAAAAAGAAGGAAACAAGGAACACAAGAAGTTAAGAAGGCAAATAGGAAAAAAGACAGCAACAAAAGAAGGAAAGAGGAGATTGAAATAAGAAAAGAAAGAAGGTTCACAGTATCAAATAGTGGATACTGAAACCCAAATCACCGCCCCCCCCCCCCCCCATGTTCAAATTAAACTGCTATAAGTGTGCTGCAAATTAAACACCATACAGTTTGGTTTTCTTCCTGGGCAAAGTATATCAATGAACCATTGGTGAAATTGAGTCTAGGAACACAATATGGTATACTGTGACTCAGCAGTAGTCCACTTCAAAAGGAATTTACAACATCATTGGAATGAGACGAGAAGTGATAAAGCTGGAATGTACCCTGTGGTCACTGCGTCCTACTATTTCATCAGGGAACACTGACACTAAAAGGAACTCCTTGTGTGCAGATGCATAACTTTGCAAAAAAGTAAAATGCAGTCACTCAAAATGGCGTTAACCAGAGGCTCAAGTGGGCTGATCCATGAGCCATGCTGTAGAGGATGGAAGCAAATTGGGAATAACACAACAGCCTAACAGTGGGTGAAGAGATGTGGCTGAAAGCCCTTTTAAGTACGTCTACTATACATATTATTTTAGCATAATCAAAATGTCTTGGCTGAACCAATAACAAAAGAGAGGGTGCTGTTGAGGAATACCAAGAACTAGAATAGCATTAAACCTAATATATATATTCTTTTAAATCAAGTTTATTCACTGTAGTAGAACAGCATTAATTTTCCATTCATGCAAAGAATTGTTGGATATTTAAATGCATGTTACCCTAATTGTACAGCTGGTCTACTAATACTGTGTTGGCACTATAGTTGAGCTGTTTATACCGTCATGAAAATGATTTCACCCTATAATGTGTTCTATTTTTCTTCCTCAAATGATATATGGGTTGTTTACAGGCATGTCATGTGGAAGGTCGAGTGTTAGTTTGCTTAAAGGCAGGTAGGTGATACCTGTAATCTGTGGGGATTGTGAGTGCATCCATATAATGGCTTCGGTAGCATTCTACCTAGCCCGGGTACTCACCAATGACTACGCCACACATGCGTAAGAACTCAACGTTCTAAACCTGCATTCACTTCATTACCCTCCATCGCTTACATTACAGGTCTGCAGAGTCCATCAGGAACCAAAAGAGTTCCATCATTCTTATTTACACAAAATTGAAGCTTCGAAAGGGCAATTGTAGAATGTTCACCTGTGCTTTTGTTTGCATTTTACTGTGTGATTGATGTCTGAAATTTCCTTCTGTATTATTGGCATTCAGAAATGGGTTGATGCACATAAGATTTTACTTCTCAGGATGTATGACTGTGAGAAATTAGTTTGGTGGCTGAGGGGTGTGTTAACCCGCTTCAAGCAAAAGTCACTAGTCCCGTCGGGTGAACCACTAAAATCACTAAATTAACCTGTGCTTAACCCTCTGTCATCATCGCACAAAAGCAGTCTGGCTTAATGTAGAAGCAATGTGTAGAGAATTTATGCAGCACCCAAACAGTTATAAAGTGAAAACACTATACAAGAAACATCCCAAGTCAATTTAGAAAAATAGACATTTTAATAAATTAGTTGGCACCAAATTGACAAAAATCCAATCAGTCAAACAAGAGTTATGACTTTTTAAAGTTTCAGTTAAAAACTAGCGCCTATAAGATCAAAGCACCAAATGCAGATACCTAGTTGCACAAGACAGGGGCAAAGCTGAAATTTAATGACGACTGCGATGAAGCATGGGTTGGATATAAGAAATGGATTGGGTCAGTCTACGCTTACCTTCGGACTTAGCAAAAATTTCTGAAAAAATTGCATGAGAAGGTACAAGGCAGTGTCCAAGGAGAAGGCATCTTTGTTGGGGAGCTGCCGGGCGAAGTCTTGGTGAAGAATCCTTTGTTCAGACTTAGTCTCTTTTTCGGAATCTTCAGTGGGACAATGCAGCAGGCTGTAGCCGACAAGGGCTCCACAAGGCCGGATAGCCCTTCTACAAGGAGACACTGAGCAGGATTTGCTGCTGCGGGGCAGGTAGGTCCCTATCTCCTCAAGGTTCTCAGTACATATTTGGCCAAACATTTTCTAAGTCACAAGTTTTTAATGTGAGCTATGTGGGAACCTTTAGTACCACTTCCAAGGGTCCAGGACTAGAGAGGCACCACTTGGAGGGTCAGGACTCCGACAGGCAGGATCCAGGTGCGGGTTCAAGATGTTTGGAGCCTTTTCGGTCACTGGGGCTCTTATCAGGAGGATAGCCAACTAGCCCTTGGAGTCATTCTGGAAGTCCTGGATTTAAGTGTAAGTGCAGGGCTCGATCAGCAGGGCAGACCTCTAAGACTCTAGCCAAGCTTCAGACAGCAAAGACGTCCTTCTTGGTGGAACAGAGCAGTCTTCTGAATTGCATAGCATCAGGCATTCCTCAGAATACTCCTGCAGGTCCATAGAGTTAAGTGAAGAGGGGGTCAGAGAGAGTCCCCTTTCTATGCCTGGTGCCTTCTTTGTAGTGTGAGAAATTTCTAGAGGTTCCACTTTCAAGTTGTTTGGAACTTCCTGCCACTGTGCCCTAGCTCCAGCGCAGCCCATGCAGCTAAGAGTGGTGGGACCGGGTGGGGGGAGGGGATTTCAATAGACGACAAGGAGGGAAAAATAATGATTTATTTAATTTTCCCTTGTGATAGTCTGTCGAAATTCCCTCACACCCAGCCCACTGCTCTTACCTGCACAGTCCGCGGCTGCTGGGTACAGACATAATCAACTAGTGTGACGTTCTCTGTGGGAGAGCAGGGCTCAGCCTATTGATAGGCAAGTGAGGCTGTGCCCAGCACCCCCATTCAGACACACCTAATCCCTTTATTGTGTGGCTGTCTGGGAGGAACATTCAAAGGCCAACTGCCATCACACCTAGTCATGTGTCCCAGGAACAGGCTGCAGCACCAATTAACTAGGGCAGAAAAATGCCAACTTTCTAAAAGTGGCATTTTCAAAAGTGTGACTTAAAATCAGAGAATTAAAAAAACTAAAATTTCTCAGACACCAAATATGACTTTGCTACCAATTCCCAATCAAAGTTAGCACTCAGTAAGACAACCCAACGGTATCCTATGGGAGAGGGAGGCCTCACAGTAGTCTAAAACAAGTTTGAGAGTGTTTCACTGCCAGGACATGTAAAACTTAAAAGTATGTGTCCAGCTTTTAATTCACAGGCTATGAGCTGCCTAGGGCCTACCTTAGGGGTAATGTATATTTAATAGAAAGGTCGTTTTAGGCTTGGCAAGGGGTTTGTATTGCCAAGGTGATTTGGCAGTTTAAAGCTGCATACAGGCTGATACGGCAGACCTGGGACAGGTGTACTTAAGTGGGTGGCTCAATAAGTGCTGCAGGCCCGCCCTGTAGTAGCATTGAATTTGCAGACCCTGGGAATATGGTATAGCACTTTACTATGGACGTATAAGTAGACTGTGAGGCAGCAAGCCCGGGGACACGGTTCTTAACTGCCTTCATGGACCAACAATGGAAAAAAACACTCCCTCGACCGAGGACCGGTTCTAGAGGGTCGGTTTCTGGGAGGCTGGGTTCAGGAGACTAGACACACCCACATGTCATGTTTCCCTACAATGTGAGCAAGGCCCGAGGAAGGAAGCAGTAGGAGCTGACCCCGGAAGCAGTTCTCCATGACCAATGAAAACGGATCAACACGAAGGGGGATGGTCTTCGACAAACAGCGGATTGGAGGCGAGCAGTGAGCAGAACGGGGAGAGACCGGAGAAGGAAGACAGAGACCGTAGTGGAGCGATCGACGAGGAGATAGACAAGCGGTGGAGCAAGGAGTGGTGGTGTCCACTGGAGGAGGCTGGAGAGCGGCCACAACTCAGGAGAGTTGCGGCAGAGCTGGTGAGTGACCGCAACTCTGGGGAAGGTGAGGGAGGGTACGAGGGTGGTGAGAGGATTGTAGAGACAGCGGACACGGGGTAGAGGAGTAGAAACCACAACCAGCACTGGAGAAACGTTTCGTTTTGGCACTACAAACACTTCTTTATTTTCCCCTCCCCTATTCTTATCACCTCCGTATGTACAGAAGCACGTTTGATCTCTGAGTAAAATAGAGCACACGTCCCCTGTTTTATCCTGTTTTGGTTCCTCTCCATTGAGTTTGTTTTGTGAAGTCTTTGGGGTTAATTTCCCCTTGAACGTCCAGACAGCACCCCTTCTGGTGTGGTGATGGGTAGCGCCTTCTTCCCCACCCCACAGTCGCACGATAACTGACGGCTTCCTTTTCTCCCTACTTTATGAGCTTCCGGGGTAAGATCAACGAGACGGAGGAGCCGGGTCGAGCGCCAGCAAACCCCAGTCCGAGAACCGTGAAGACAGACCAGGAAGAAGAGGAAGGAGGAACATTCATAGTGCTTTCGAATACCCTACATCCTGACAATAAAACACGTTCTTTTGGTAAGTACATTCAGCCTCCACGTCTGTTTATCCGGCCTGCGCTCCCACATAGATTAAATGTGCCATATAGATATAAGACAATTTTACGATGGTTGTGGGAGTGAGCACTAGCACTTTAGCACTGGTTAGCAGTGATAAAGTGCATAGAATCCTAAAGCCAACAAAACTAATTCAGCAAAATAGCAGGGGTGAAGGCACAATATTTGGGAAAGACCACACTAAGCCTAACAGGTCTAACAATGCAATATGCTTTTACAGTTGTTTTTGTTACCACAATGAGTGTGTTGCAATCTCTCTAAATTATCCTTAATTGCATTACTCTGCGTGGACCGTGAATTGCAGATGGCATGTCTTTTTCTGGCATGGCCTACGCCTGCATGAGAGTACTTGCAAAAAGGCTGTGTATTTTGGTTTATACAGACACTACTGGATTGGAAGAGATCAATTTTAAAATTGTCAACAATCAAAGTGATCTTTATTTCGGTCTTGAACCATAAAAGACGGTAGATCATAAAAACCTACATCATAAAAAGATAGAAGTAAACAGTTACAATTCATATTGAATGACGTTTCATTGTAAATTACATTAATTACCAAGACAAATATTTAAAAGAAGGGTAAAAGAATAAAAAAATTAAAAGTGATTAAAAAAGTACTAGTGACGAAGGTTAATAGGTATATCTGTTTAAATGGCCCTAGGCGTTAAATGAGATAAGGGAACATCTCCTCCGCCACACAGCGTGCCAATAACGTGATACCGAAAAAACTATAGGTGTTGAGGTATCAGTTTTCAAAATTCTATAGGCCTCATAACAGTATGTAGTGCCCAAGTTCCTACAAACTTGGGCAAGCCAGCGTTTCCTAATCGATTTGTATGTGGGGCAAAAGAACAGGACGTGTAACTCAGTTTCCTTTATAGCTCCACAGGTCGGGCAATCAGAAGGATTGTTAGTCGACCAATTTCCCGAAAAGGCTCTCAGGGGAACTGTGCCGTATCTAAATTGAATATAGAGCTTTCTAGAGGCACACGGCTCAATCTCATCTAGGAAGGGCTCTATTTTGAACTCCTCCTTTATAATTAAGAATTCTAGGTTCAATGGGCCTAGCCTATTATTAGTTAGCAGTTTGTCCTTACTATTTAACCAAAATATGTTAGCCAGTTCAGCTCTAGAGCGATTTGGAGCGATTGTCTCTGGCTGATACCAGAGGGCAGGAATTCCCAATCTCATAAACTCCTTTTTGATGTATACTAGCCACGGTATTTTGGCTAAGCCAGGAAGAGCCATTAGTGCCTTTAAATCATTTCGATAATTTACCAATTCCAGCGTTGCCCACAACCTCCGCCAATACATTAGAGGCCTCAACGCAACTTCTTCCTGTATAGATCTAACGCCCAAATCCATTCTAAGTGGATTGAGTAGTGTACTGGGTGGTAGGGCCATTAAAGACCTTAAAAACAAATTCTCAGACCTGCTGATGTCTCCAGCTGGACAGTGCCCCCAGAGCTCAGCCCCATAAGAGATTGCACCCCGTGCTTGGGCTTTATAGATCTCAATAAAGGGTGCTATAGGTTTGGAGGTGGATGCTCTGTGCAATTTAAGGATCCCACCGCAGGTCTGGGTGAGTCGAAGTTTTGCTTTTGCTAGTTGAGGACCCCATTCCATTCTATCTGTGAGTATAACTCCAAGATATTCAAACACAGTTACCCTATCCAGTCTAACACCGTTAAGGGAAGGATTAGAGCGAGTGTTTTTTAAAATTGTAATAATGGGGCGTCTTTTTTGGTGGAAGGTATGTGGATCCCCTGTTGGTGGGTGTCCTCTGATGGGATACCACATTGGGCAGTCTGATCCTCGACTTAGTGTTTTTCGTGATTTTTTTATAAATAGAATGCACAAAGTTTACTATTGTAACAATTTTTTAGAAAAGCTTATAAACTCAGACACAAAAGAGCTTGCTTGAATAGTAATTGTTATGGGGTTGCAAGACTGAAAAAGTTTAATTCATCAGCTCTATCAATGCTATGGATGAGCATACCTGAAAACACATATTCATGTTTCATTTATATATTTATTTGGCATGTGAAGGGTTGACTTGTGAAAGATAACTACTTTACAGTGAGTTAGCAGTAAGACAGTTATAGCGAACGCCAAACCGCTTCGAGAAGATCCATGTAAAAGATGGATCGGGGATGAAATCTACTCAGCTCTGCGAGTGAGTGACAGCCGAACAGAGGTCATCAAGTCTCTGTCCACTTTAGAGGCAGGGTATTCCAAGTGATAGGAAGTGAAGGCCTTCTTAAAGAGGCATCTTAACTCTAGCCTGTTCAATCATATTTGCTTGCTAGACCTCAAGATGCCTTTGGGTGTGCAGCACAACTTGTCATTAAATCCTGGAAGTATTTAGAGTCAGAGCCACCTTGAATAGAGCACCACTGAAAGCCAATAAAGGTCTTTGAGGGCCAGAGTCTTTTGGACGAGATGACTTAATTTTGCAGTTCCTACAGCTTCATAGCTCCTTTATGTGATACTCCAGCATAAACAGCTTTGCAGTAGACGAGCCTTGACAACTGGAAGGACCCAGACAGCTCAATGAAACAACAGAGGAGACAGAATAAGCAGCCACTGTAGCAAAATGAAGCAACATTTTCTATTTGTAACCACTGTGGTGATGGTGGCTACAAAAATTACACTTTTTCATACTATACTCGCAGATTCCCTACTGTATAAGCTGGGTTCAGGGTATCTCCTAGTTTCTTTCACAGTGGTACATGGTTAGCTATCATCTGGAGAAAGTCTAACTGGGTTAATCTCAGTCTGGTGCTGTTGACAAAGCAATGGCTCTTCTTCATCCAGATGTTCATGTGCTTCATACAAGTGGCACTGTTTTGTTTGTGTTACTGTGGCTTCCCAGAAGGGAGTGGAGCTAAATAGTGTTTGCCTACTCTTGGAATCATAGATGGTGTTGGTCTCTAAAGTTTATCTGTGGTCTCAGACTGATGTTGAAAACTGATGGAAGTTAAGGTGCAGTGAGGGTCAACCCAGGACCTAGAATGACATTGTATATACTGTTGAGGAGGAATCAATGCTAATTTACTATTTTATATACATGACTGGCACCATTCGATACATAAGAATGGCACCACAAAAGTCCCATTTTTGTGATCCCACCATATTTTTAGATTCTCCAACAGTGTATTGTGTCTACTTTGTCGTTTTCCGCCAACAGGTCAAGGAGATTGGGGATTTACAATGTCCCACATTAAATAATAACTGGAAATGAAGGAAATTATAGTGTTCACAACACAATTCATATTCAATACATTTACTTGTGGTACATATTAACTGCAATTAAGCCCGAGGTGATCTACTTTCCTGAACTCAATCCACATTTTCATGACATTTGGTCGATCTCTTCAATAGGAAGTGAACCTAACTATCTACACTAAATAGCCTACTGCTGATTGTGTTAGTATATAAAGACAAGCACTAGCGAAGACAATAGGTCTTGCATATAAAAGTGCTATTGGCCTTGGCAATGTGTTTTTGTGATGTTGTACATCAGTGTGGTTGCTTTTCAGTATGGCTAAAAGTTAGTGATGTGGAGTATCGGAGTGAGGAAGTAAAGTGTTGTAGAGTGGAGTGGGGGAGTAGAGTGGATTTGCTGGAGTACAGTGTCGTGGAGTAGAGTGTCAGAGCTGAGCACAGGGGAGTAGAGTTCCATTGTTCAGTGGCAGAGTGTGTGTAGTGTCATACAGTGGAGTAGGTCGGGGTGGAATGGGATGGAGTGGATTGAGATAGCGTGGGGTGGACTGAATTGGCCTGGGGTGGATTGGACTGAGTGGGTTTGTGTGCTGTGAGATGGGGTGGATTGGAGTGGGACAGACTGAAACGGGGTGGATTGGTTTGAGTTGAAGTGGGGTGGATTGGGGTGAACTGCGCTACATAATTTTGAAAATTACACATAAGAATGAAACAATGTTTCTTTGCAATATATAGAACCAGATAATCATCATCTTTTGAGAACTGTGTGTACAAGCAAAAACAAAATAAAACATGAGTGCAAAGTGAGAAAGCAAGATTTGAGAAAATAGGAGAAAGTTAACTCTAGAAAATAAAACTTTGCAATTCTGTTTGTCCTGCATCATGCAGAGAGCAGTGGACGGGACAGAAGAATGGAAATGTTGCTACGGTTGCAGTGACCAGTTAGGAGGCAGTAAAGAAGAGTGCCACGCAAGCCAACAAATTGTAAGCAACAGGCGGGCTCACACCCCTTTTTGTTACCAACAGCGCCTCGCAAGTGATACTGGCAGGCTTGATCCTAAAAAAAGTGGGTTCTTCGACCGCTCCACATGGAAGGGCTTAATAGCATCTTTCAGGGTAGAGATATGAGCAGCTTCCATAACGATTTAAAAATAGTGGAGTCCATTATTGTCCCTAATCTGCAGCCATATTATGTATTTTATATTATGAAGATGAGAATATGAGGGATTTCTTTTGATTTTGTTTCAAAATACTTAACAGTAATAAGAAATAGTTAAGGGAAGCAATGATGCAGTAGAACAGCAATTTAAAATATGATTTAAAAAAGTACAGGAAGAAATACAAGTATGCTGTAGGGAATTATAAGTGAAATATAACAAAAAGGATAGTAGGAGGTGAAGAAGTGGGAGGTGAGGGAACATAAGGGAATTTAATGTAATCGAAAAAAGATGTTTCACAAATGCATTTTGAACATTTTCAAAATTAGGTAACAGCTATATCTCATAGTTTCTCTACTTTTATCGGGAGGGCCCGTCCCTGGTGGAAAAGTGGTGGTAGGCGTAGGGGATTGGCAGAAGCAGGGCTTTAAGTGGGCCGGGTCTCACCGGGTCTGAGCACCGGCAGTTTTTTAAGGGGGCCTCGAAACGGGTCTCTATCGGGATCGGGCTCTGTTTTGTGCCCTGCGGTCCATTTTTTTTTTCTTCCGGGCGATGTGCACGTGGTGAGTATTGTAGAAGAAGGGAAATCCTCTAAAGAGTCATTTTCTCTGTGGATTCCCTTCTCTTTTTGAAACACTGGAGCAACAACATTGTGGGGGTGAGACCAGGGCTTTAGGTGGAAGCTTTTTCAATATTATGTACAAGCCATAGTTGCTGCTTATTTATCTTATGAAACTAGCAACCATTCACAAAGCCAATAGTCCTGACTTGTAGGTACGATGTGACTTGTTGTATCATATATATTCATTCATTCAAAAACTTTATTTCGGCCACAAAGGCCATAAAAGCAAGAGTACAATGCAGCAATTATATATCAAAAAGCAGATCACATTTTAACCACCAAAACAGAATAAAATGATCAGATTAAAATATTCACATTATTAATAATTGGTGGAAAATTTCCTACGCTGAAACCATACAGCATTTAAAAAACGTGAAACTGCGAACACAATTGGGGGATGGGTGTCGTATTTTAAAACTCGCAGGGCATTAGCACAGTCTCTGAAACCAAGATTCCTACAAATTGATTTTACCCAACGTTTCCTGTGGGTAAGGTACGCTGGGCAAACAAAGAACATATGGACTTCATCCTCCAATTTGTAGCCACATGCTGGGCAAGAAATGCTTTTGTTGGTGTCCCATCTAGAAGTAAAGGACCTGAGTGGTAGGGTACCCATTCTAAATTGAACATATAATTTCCTGGCAACGGGGGGGAAAATCAAATCCAAAAATAACTCCCTCCCATAATTCGGTTTAATCTGAAGGAACTGCTCAGTCAGCCTGCCTATATTTGGATTCATTTGCAAGCGTGTTAGATGGAAATATCTTAATTCTTCAACAAGATTGGTTTTAGAAACAGATAGGCAGGAACCTTCTGGGGTATCCCAGAGTTCCTGGCGACCAATCTTGGAACAAGTGTCCCTAACGTGTGTTAACCAGGGAACCTTCATATGTTTAAGTGTGGGCCAGAGTTCCAGAAATTCATCTGTAAAAATTTCCAGGTCTGGGTTAGACCATAATCTCTTCCAATAGTGGACAGGCCGGGCCGCCACCACCTCTTCAATAGGAAGCAGTCCCAAATCTAGTCTAATTGGGACCAACGGGGTACTAGGGGGTAAACTTAATAATTTCCTTATAAAGGAGTTTTCAACCCTCGATAGACTATCTATTTTGGAATGACCCCATAGTTCTGCTCCATAGGTTGAGGCAGGTCTGGCTTGGGTTTTAAAGATTTCTACCACTGGAGCCGCTGGTTTAAAAACCGTGCCGCTAAACAATCTAGCCATACCTCCTGTTGTTTGGGTCAACTTGAGTGTGGAATTAACCACCTGACCTCCCCACCCCAGATCTTCTTGGTGTGTGATCCCCAAGTAAGTGAACGTTTTCACCCTTTCAAGGGGGATACCATTCAGAACTGGGCTGGGGCGAGTACGTTTAGGAGGATTAAGGATCATAAATTTCGTTTTGGCTAGGTTGATCTCAAGACCCCTGTCACTACAGAAGTCAACAAAGCCATCTAAAATTCGCTGGATTCCCATAGGAGTGCGTGACAACAACAAAGTGTCGTCAGCGAACATTAGGGCAGGAACCTTGCCCGAGGCGAGCCTAGGGACATCAATATCTTTTAGGGCATATATATTGATGCAATGACAGGAACAACAAAATACAAGTCGGGCGGCACACTGTGCTAAACACAGATTTTAACTTACGTGTATTTAAGTCACGCACTTAATTACATTGACCACGCCCCTTTGAGAGACTCTAAAGTTTTTCATCCCACTTAAAGCCCTGGGCAGAAGTATGTTCTTTCTCCGAAATATTGCACACGTGTGCCATTCATCATCACAATACCTGAAGTGTTTAAAAGAGCAGGCACCGTGAATGCAGGCATTGCGCAGGGTTTAAAAACAGCGGCGTGCAAATTACGCATCATATTGTTGAGACCAATTTAGCGAAATTGCTGAAATAATACGCAATATTATGCGTAATAGCATGAAATCCATTACTGGCACCTGGCGCTATATTTTAGTGCAAAACGAGTCCTTTCACTCAATGTGGATGCAAGGACGCGTTTCACGCAAAAAAATAAAGTGCACAAGCGACATAAATAGCAGCTCTTGCTACATTTTTGCAACGCAGGCACCCAAGTATGAACAAGTGTGTAATAGCGGGATCTATGGAATTTCGTGTGACAAAATGATACCAGATTATGCCAGTATAATGTACATTTTTCGTAACCGATTATTAATAATCTCATGGTTACATATGTGAAGGACTTTTTACTTACAACAGCAGTTCAGAGAAGGCACTGACATTTTAAATAAAACCTGAGCTTGTAAAGTGCAAAAAACATATCCGAATCAGGTACATCTCAGTAAGAGCACCAAGAATATTCTATTAAAACGTGGGCGAACAGTCATGTAGTACAAATAGTATTTTTCTACGATTATCCGAGAATTTCGCTGGCTCCCTAGATGACACTACTGCAGAGCCACAGAGCACAAGCAGAATCTTCAGCTAAATGTGTTCTTCTGAGGGCAGACCTCAGCCTTCGTTTCATCGAGCCTTGACACTGCCTCCCGTCACCATGGAAACACACTGATTATGAATTGAATGCAGGGACGGCTATCAGTGATGTAGGTTAATGGTTACTTACAAACGATAACATATTCTTACAATCCCAAGCAATTTTATTTTCCAGAAGGAAGCGGGGTTCTTGCCATGCACACAGTTGGGCTCCAAACTGTAGCGCGCTCTGGTGTCCCCGTGCAGATGAGTACCATCAACAGGACCAGTGGACACGGCAAGGGATTCGGGGAATAGCAAAATATGGAGGGATTGAAACAGAGGTCGCTAATCAATCTTCCCTCTGCCAACATCCTGTTTGGAAGAGCCTGCAGCTTGCCACTTGCCACCCAGCCAAGTAACAACTACTACATAGTGCTAATTAGACATTAAACACTTCATTCTAAATAGTCCGTATGCAAGGCAAACATTTATTGATTAGAAGCCAGCAACAAATTGGTTACCAAATATCTCGAATCTGTTTTTAATGTATGTGTATTTTAAATTGTTGTGTTATTAATGTATGTTTATTTAAAGTTGTCTGATCCTGCCGCTTTCAAGACAGTGAAACTATATATATGAATAATATAGATATTGTGTCATTGTCGATGCAAGGCTCACTTTTTAAATATTTCACATAACCGGGCTTTGATTGAAAAATAATACTTCATCAAATTCATGACATGCTTTCTTGAAATGCTTTGTCTCGCTATCTATAGAATTAACATGGAGGAAGTTTAGGGAGGGCTAGAACATACATAGGTACATATCATCAATGTACATATCGGAGCAGTTTAGTAAAGTATATCTGGATACAATATCTTTGCACGACAATAATTAAAACTCGATCTTCTGGTAGCATACAAGTTTAATCCACCCTCCCCTCTTTCCTGGAGGCTCCTGCGACGATCATATTGACACTAGATAAATCCTTCCGAAAGACTTGAATGCAGTGGCAAATATTTTAAGAGCTCCAGTTTAAGTTCCTTCCTGTGGATAGCGATTATTTGACCCTTTGGAAAGAAATACATGATTAATGCTCATCATTGTAACTTGGACCAGGTGACCTTGCTTCAGAAACTCTAAAGAATGGGTTGATTACAGAGTCCATATTCTATCAAAGACTGGATCAGTCCTTAAATGCCTGCAGCAACAGATGGCTTCTGTGCTCTTCTTGGATGTCTTGGGCCACAGCAGTACTCGGGGCCATCCTTCAATCACTCCACTTAGCAAGGTCACTAATCATGACTTACTAAAGCCAATGATCAAAGTTTCCCCACACCGTAAAAAGTGGGGGAAAAAATTCACTGTGACAAAGTGCCTTTCTCAGAGTAAAAGAGGTCATTAATTTGTTAATACAGATTAAACTGCTGTGTGATATTAAACTAGCATTGATTCCCAGGAAGTGTTATTATGATTTGGTTAAGGATCATCGAGGCATTACTAAATAGTGGCTTATGTGTGATATTTGACATACATGTCTCAATTGCCTCTCCTTACAAACTGCCACAGATATCCTGTCTGCTCTGGCATGTACTGAAGTTACTGTAGCTTGTCCCCTAAAGTGCTTCAGTAAATGGAGTGCTGATCTCAGGGAGCAGGTCCTAGGCCCAGCTCTCACTCTTGCTGTCGGTCCCCAAACAGACGGATTCTTGCCCTTCTTGTGCCTTGTTTTTCCTTCTGTGCCTTTTTCTTTATGCCTTTCCCGCCTCGTTTTTTACCTCCTTTTTCTCCAGCCATAGACTCCACCACAACCTCTGCTGCCACACCTCCCCACAATCTACGGTAGGACCCTTCTCCTGCATCCACTGCTCCTTCTCCTGTATCATCAAATCACCCACCAACACACCATCCACCACCATGCAAACGAACCAACACAACACACATACTCCACAACAACTTGCCTGCCTCCTTCTCAACACATGATTGCAAACACCACCAAGATCTAGGATTCCATCACCACCCTCACCCTGATGCGGTCTTCACCACAAGACCTGGCTCACACTCAAGTCTGCTCCCGACATCGTCACAGCAACGGCCGATGGATACAAGATCACCTACTGAGACCGCACCAACAAACCTGGTGGGCAGTCACCACCATCATCCACAAATAAAACATCCACTGCACCACTGAGACAGAAGACACCATTTACTTCAGGGAAGACCTCAACGTCAAACTCCAAACAGATGGAAAAAACACTATCAAAGGCACCCTCATCTACTGACCACGTGGACCATGCCTCACCTTTTGCAGCATCATCCCTGACTTAATCGCCCTTGCCACTGACTTCAAAGATGTAGTCTTTTAAATTGCCTCCTCTATGACCTTAACAACATCAACACCCCCAGTCTACTTGACAGCATGAATAACATTGGACTCACTCAACTCGTCACAAACCCACAAACAAGGCAGGACACATGCTGGAGCCCATCTTCACCTTAAGCAACAGGGTCAAGTACAGCCACGTCAATGAATTCACCTGGACCGACCACACCAGCGCACAATTCAACATCTTCAACCCCCACACCTCCATCGCCAAGCCACCCAGCAATCCCCACTGCAGTTGGATCAAAGTATCAGGGAGCCAATGGACCGATGTCCTCAACACATCATGCCCTACAGTTGCATCTAAAATTGGACCAAGCTGTCAAAGACTTGAACTCCTGGATCACCAACTGCACTGACATCATCACTCCCATTAAGACCAGCAGACACAAGAGATCCTTCAAGCAAGCAAGATGGTACACTAAGGAACTGGGAATAGTAAAATGTCACTGCTAGCAACTGGAAAGAAGACAGCACACCAGCAAGAAGACGGCACACCAGCAAGGACACCTCAGATAGGACCTCCCTCAAACTCTACTACAACTACTGAGAGAGACAAAGAGGAAAGACCTAGACAAATACATTGAGTTTAATTCTAACCACAGCAAAAAGCCTTCAACATCATCAGAATAAACATCATATTCTACGCAGACAACACCCAGCTCATCCTCTCAACCCAGAAGATTCAGCCAACACAAGAACAAACTTCCACAGGTGCATGACCAGCATCACCAATTGGATAAAGAACACCTGCCTGAAGCTCAATATGGACAACATGGACAACATGGAAATGCTGATCTTTAGCAACATCACCACCCTTTGGAAAGATTCCTGGTGACCGTCAGATCTAGGACCGTCACTCAAACTGAATTACCAAGCCAGAAACCTCAGCATAATCCTGGACAGTAAACTGACCATGAAATCCAAGATCAACGCATTCTCCTCCGCCTGCTTTCACACCCTTTGCTTGCTACATAAAGACTTCAAATGTCTCCCCCTGAACACAAGGCATACTGTCACTCTGGCCTTAATCACCATCAAATTAGACTACAACAAATTACTCCACGCAGGGATCACCACACACCTCCTGCAGAGACTCCAGACCATACAGAACTCCACTGCTAGACTCATCCTCAACCTCTCAAGACAGAAGAATATCACCCTCCACCTCATAAAACTTCACTTTCTCCCCATACAGAAGAGATGCCAATTCAACCTGATAATCCATGCCTGCATAACGAATGACCAGCCTACATCAACCATCGCCTGAATTTCCACCACCATACCAGAGAAGTATGCTCTGCCTCCCTCTCACTTGCTCCAACCCCTGCATGCACCAAAGCAACAGCAGAAGATATTCCTTCTACCACCTGTCAGAGAAAACCTGACATAACCTCTCTCTGCAGCTATTGACCTCCATCTCTCTACTGGAATTCCGGAGAGCGCTCAAAACCTGGCTGTTCAACTGAGTCACCCGAACCATCATGACACAAGTACCTGCATAGCCTCTCAGATGATTAGCTGCGCTATATAAATCCACTTGATTGATTTAATGACCTCCAGGCCTCATGAATTAAAAGCCCTATAAAGAACCCACCAAAAAGGGCTTTCCAAGCTCCTAGAGTCAAGAGAACTTTTCTTGTCAGCTTATCAGCCTGCAATTCCACAATCACATCTCATTAGCCCTCAAGATTATACTCTGGCTTCCTACCAATGAAAGAACTTGGGTCAAAATAGTATGTCTCACTCACAAAGTACCCTATGCCAACCACCCACACATTTGAATTCAACCCCTCCAAACAAATGTATCATCTACTGATCTAATTTCAAATTACCTTGAAGCAAGTCATTTCGCCTGAACAGCTGTTCACTTTGGAATGGTCACTGCACACACATGAGTCAGGAAGATGCCTGTCCCATGATATGAATGAGCATAAAAACTGAACCCATTCAATTAGCCTTCATCTAGGAATGTTGTCATCCATCCTGAATCGTTTCTCCCGACTTAATGGTCAGTCAGCCCCCTTACACAACAACCAGACAAACTTCCCTGAAGCACTCATCACTTCCTGTTAAGAAAACCAAGACTGTCCATAATAACCCATAAACCAGTTAGCCAACAAACAATGGTCTAGAATACTATTGCTCCCATTAGCTCTCATCAGAGTATTAACCCGGCGGTCTATTGGAAGATGTGGAAAAAAGACTGCGTGAACCTTTTGGGACCCATCTGGTCTCCCTTCTCTTTTCATTAGCATGTAACCCCTTCTTTGGATCCAGAAATGTGACCTTTCTGAAATAGGACCCTGAATTATTTTATCTCTGGACATTCCTGCTCCAAAATTTACTTTCCTCACATCCCACCCAAAGTGCTTTGAGGCGGCTATTAGCCGCATGCAGAGTTAAAAAAAAAATCTAATATAAATACAAATGCATCATTTTCTATATGGCTTTATATTTAGGTGAACTTTTTCACAGGCGTGCCTCTCCATTTCTTATAGCAAACACAAATGTTCATGATGTTTGTTTGAGCAATTAGTCCTTTTCACTACTGCTACTTTCCAGGTTACTTACTTTGCAATGTCTGAATTCCAGCAGGTGATCGCTTAATCCCACTCTGAAAATGATCACTCAGACACCAGAGTTAGAACACAGAGGAACACCATGAAAGTGGCAGTCAGAGGAATACTGATTGCTATCTCAGCCCACAAAAACTAACACAGAAAGGAGAAACGTTTCAAACTCAAATGGCAAGTCAGTGACCTGGAATTATCTCATATGAGAACCAGAGCCCTAAAAACTAGGTGCCTATTAAAGCCAAAGCACAGGTGAAGCATGTAGATTGGACAAGGCAGAATACGCCCTACTCTGTACCAGACAGAAATATTACAAGTTTGAGAAGAGGGTGTAGCCTTACGGCTAGAGCGGTCGACCTCGTAGCTGGGGAACAGAGTTCGAGTCTTGGCAACAACGCTCAACATCCTGCGATTCTGTGCAAATCACTTAATCTCACTGTGCCTAACAAAATGAGCGCGTCCTCGTGTAATGAAACTGGTGCTTATGTAAAGCGCTCTGATACCTGATATCTTTGTGTCCAGTTTGTATAAAACTCTAAAAAAAAAAAAAAGAAGAAAAAAAACTAGTAATAGGCCAGCAGATTGCTGGATTGTACAATGGCAAAAAATGGACAGAATCCATTCAATTAAAACGCAGATGGCCAGTTTCATCAGATGATATGGAGATAGCCCAATGCTTCCAGACATTCTACAGTAAAGTGCACTCTTCCATCTACCTCAACAAATAAGGTGTCGGGGGGAGGAGCCTAGCGCGTGACCAAGACGGCCGCGTAGGTGCGAGGCTCCCGAGGACCTCCGCGACCTCCTACATCTATCCTGTCTTCATCCTGATTTGGTTGAGGGGACTGTGTTTGTGAACCTGAGCCGAGGTGGTGCCCGTTTTCCGTTTTTGAATCGGACCCCGTGTGCCGTTATGGGCATCGATTGAAGTTTGCGGCCTGCTCCTCTCCTGACCCCGGACTTGAGTTGGGGGGTGATCCAGTGGAGAGGTGCATAACAACGGCGGGACGAGCCTGGCGAGTCGCGTTCCCCACACTTTCACTTTCGCTTTTGAGCCCCCTTGCCATCATTGTGAGTGGGATCACGGCGCTCCTTTGTGTGGTGGTTGCCTCGCTGGGAGACCCTGCCTGCCCTGCGGGGACCTGCTCCACCTTCCGCAGGAGACCTCTGGGGTCATTTGCCTCGATTGTTCGCCCTCCGCTGCAGGACTCGTGGGTGTACGGCATACAGGACGATGGCGACGAAGCAGGATGAAGAGAGGCTGAAGGCCAAATCGGCCCGGCGTGGCGCTGTAACTCAGGCCAACATTATGGATCGCTACACCCTACCGAAAGGTTCTCCCGGCGGGTTGCATAAGTCTCCTGAGTGCCCTGCGGATGCCTCGGATTTGCCGACGGATCTGACTTTGCAGGACATCATGGGCGCCATAGCGGAGATGAAGACCTCGGTGGGTCAACAGTTTGATACCCTGGCGCACAAACTCGACGCAGTTCTCATCGATGTTAACCTTGTTAGGGCAGACCTTTCCCAGACAAATGACAGGGTTGACTCTTTGGCCCACACCGCGTCGGGCCTCACGACTGAGGTGGCGGCTCTCGAGACGGAGGTGCGTCGGCTCCGGCAGGCCAGCGCGCTCACGGATCGGCGACTGGAGGATTTCGAGGGTAGGGCCCGGAGGAACAACGTTCGCATTATCGAGGTGTCTGAGGGACTGGAGGATTCCGCAGTGGATCTCTTTGTGGAGGATCTGATCTCTAATCGTCTGCAGCCTCGAGGTTTGAGTAAATTCTTTGCAGTGGAGAGGGCCCATAGAGTTCCGGGTGGCAAGCCGAAGGTCGGAGCTCCACCGCGGCCTCTCATTGCCCGTATCTTCAACTTTCGGGACAGGGATGCGATTTTACAAGCCTCTAGAGTGCAGGGGCCGCTTAAGCTTGAGAACGTGGAGGTGAATTTCTATCCTGACTTCACGCAAGCGGTCCAGAAGCAGAGGCTGGGTTTCATGGGCGTCAAGCGTCGGCTCTGGGATATGAACTTGAAATATGCCATGCTTTTTCCGGCCAGACTGCGTGTGGAGTCCGAGGGTCGCTCTCATTTCTTTGACCGTCCGGAGACGGCTGGGGACTGGTTGGACAATTTGCCTAGGGGACATGATCAAGATGGGAAGGGGGCCGCGGGAGGAGAGTGCCCACTGGATCGGGCCTGAGGTATTGACACTGGGGCTAATTCCTGATGATGCCACCTTTCGGCTGTGCTTAGGGTTTCTTTGACTGTCGTGCCTAGTTCCCCCTCGCTGGGAGGTTGTGGGGTGACTCGAGGGGGTTCTCTCTCCTCCTCTTGGGGGTCTTTGTAGTTTAGTTCATGCAAGGGTGACAGGCACACTGCAAGTTGGGGGGGCTTTTCGGGCTCATGCAGGGGTGCAGGGAGGGGGGAGTTTCGTTTGGAATGTTGGGTTGGGGTTGGGTATTGTTTGTTTGTACCACAAGGCAGAAATATTGTTGTGTTATTTTCATGGTGCTCTCTGGGAGGGGACTGATTGGTTTTGGCTGTGATGGGGGGTAGGGGATTGAGACTTCTTTCCTGGAATGTTAACGGACTGGGGGACAGGATAAAACGGGGGGTGGTCCTGCAGTTTTTAAAACTGATTTCACCTGATATTGTATTCTTGCAGGAAACACACCTTATTGGTAATTCCTTCTGTGCTATGAATAGGCGGGGCTATCGCCTCGTGGCGCATTCGGGCTTCACCTCTGGTTCAAGGGGTGTGGGCATCATGGTTAAAACCTCGCTCCCGTTGGAGGTTGACGAGGTGCTCCATGATGACAGGGGGCGCTATGCGGCTCTGGTGGGTAGATGGGAGGGTAAAGTGGTTGTTTTGGTTTCGGTTTATGTCCCGCCGGGGTTGCAGATGACTACTTTTGCTGATTTGGGGCGCCTTCTTCTTGGGCTGCCGGAGGGGATTCTAGTGGTTTGAGGGGATTTTAACGCTGTGGTTTCCGGATCTGCGGATCGTCACCCACCCAGGGATCTCCCCCGGGCCCAAACTTGGTTGTCTGGCCTCTTGGACACCCTGGGACTGGTGGATTGTTGGCGGCTAAAACACCCAGCGCAGAAACAGTACACCTTTCATTCTGGGGCTCATGGTAGTCTCTCGAGACTTGATTATGTACTGATGCCAGTGGCGCAGGCGGGGAGGGTCGGGGAGGTGCGACATCTGGCTCGGGGTATTTCAGACCACTCCCCACTCTTATTACACTTTGATATTGTATCGGGGATGGAGGGGAGGGTGGTCCCGATCAACCCCTGGTACCTGCGCAATCCCGCAGAGTTGATTAAATCCCTTGATCAATATTTTGGAGACAATGTGGGATCGGTCTCGTCTGCTGTTTCTCTGTGGGAGGCGTTTAAGACGGTACTCCGGGGGGAGGCCCTGTCCCTCATTTCCCATTCTAAGAGGTGTGAGCGGGAGGAGGTGACCCGTATCGAGTCTGAGATAACTGAGTTGGAGGGCGACCTGGATTGTGGTGTCACGGATGATAAGCTGCATGCTCTCCGACTCAAACAAGTGGACTACTAGGCCCTAGTCACCGAAGCGGCCAAGGGCCTGAGTAGGGAGCAACAGGGGCGTCTGTATGACTTGGGTGACAAGGCTGGAAAACTGATTGCGTGGCTGGATAAAAAGGAGAGAGCGAGTCGAGATGTTCCGCTGGTTGAGAGAGTGGATGGGGTGTGTGTTACTGATCCAGTGGAAATTGTTGATTGCTTCGCAGAATATTTCCGCGGGGTGTATTCCCCGGTATCCTCTCGCTCGGAGGAGGATTCTCGCGACCTGCTTAAAGATATTGCGTTGCCTTCCCTCTCGGAGGAGGATAAATCGTTGATGGACACGACTCCGACATCTGAGGAGATCGCCCTGGCCATACGTTCGGTCGCCTCTGGTAAGGCCATGGGTCCTAATGGCCTTCCCATTGAGTTGTACAAATTGCGGCCGGATACATTGGCGCCGCATCTTCGTGATATGTTCCTCGAGGCCCGGGCGGTGGGTTCCCTCCCACTGGACCAACGTCTAGCCACTATTGTGGTTATTCACAAGGAGGGGAGGCCGCGTGATCGGGTCACGTCTTACAGGCCCATTTCGCTTTTGAATGCGGAACCGAAAATTCTGGCCAAGGTGCTGGCTAATCGGCTGGCCAGCGTGGTGTGCGATCTGATCCATCAGGACCTATCCGGTTTTATCCCTCATCGCAACACCGCGCTTAATCTGCGGAGTCTGCATGGGGTGCTCTCGAGGGTTCCGTTCATACGCGAGCCGGCCATTTTGGCGTCCCTGGACGCCACTATGGCGTTCGACACGCTTGAGTGGCCATATATCTGGGCGATGCTGGAGAAGTTCGGGTTTGGGCCGGGATTCATTGGCTGGGTGAAATTGTTGTATTCCGGACCGCTAGCACAGGTGGTGGTGAATGGTAGAGTATCGGCTCCTTTTGAATTGGGCAGGGGCACGCGACAGGGTTGCCCGCAGTCGCCTCTCCTCTTTGCGCTCGCCTTGGAGCCCCTGGCGGAGTGGCTGCGGTGGCACCCTTCAATTCGTGGTCTCCGATGGACTCCTGAGTATGAGGATCGAGTCTCTCTCTACGCGGACGATATTCTTTTGTATCTCGCTTCCCCGCGTAAATCGTTGATTGTGTTAGTGGATGTACTGTATTCCTTTGGCCGTAACTCAGGCCTAGTCATTAACTGGGCTAAGTCCTGTGTATATGTCCTCTCAGGGGAGGCTCCTATCCTCCCGCGGGGTTGCCCTATCCAGGTTGCTCAACAGGGATTTAAGTATCTGGGTATTTTCATTACCCTGGACTCTGCGGCCCGATACACTCAGAACCTACTCCCCCCCTCCAACGTTTGAAGGCGGATGTGGCGCGTTGGAGGCACTTGCCGCTCTCGCCGCTCGGCCGGGCGGCGCTGTTTAAGATGATGTCGTTGCCACGGTTTTTATATGCCTTACAAAACACGATGGATGTCGTTCCGGCTAGTTACTTTCGAGAGGTGGAGGGTCTGCAACGCCAACTGTTTTGGGATGGGAGGCCGCGGATGGCCCTCGCGAAGCTGACGCTCCCGTGGTACGATGGGGGGGTCGCCCTCCCTGACATCAAACGTTATTACTGGGCCTCCCAGCTGGCTGTGATAAACCATGGGCTTTATGGGCCCGTCCTTAATCCGGCCTTTGAAATGGACAAATTGTTGTTGCCGGGTGGCGACTACAATCGTGCGCTCTACTCTAGATCGCTCGACGCACGCTTGACAGGTCCGACGCGGGTCGCGGTACGAGTCTGGCATGCGGCAAACTCGGCGACGGGGTGGAAGGATCGGTTGACCCGGGCGACGCCATTGTATGCCTCTCAGTGACTGGGTTGTTTGTGGACGACGAAAGGCTTCGAGAAATGGGACACGATTGGCATCAGTAGGGTTGGCGATCTTTGGACGAAGAGGGGATTTAAAATGTTTGATGTGCTGAATGCGGAATATCAGTTGCATGATAGGGAGTACTTCCGGTATGTACAAGTTCGTCACGCGTTGTGTTCCGTATTCCCGGAGGTTGCGTCCATCCCGGAGTGCTCCCCTTTGGAGGATAGGGTGCTAGACGGACATGTACCGGATGGCACTATCTCATTGATCTATAAAAAACTCATCAACGATCGATCGGGGCTGCTGACCGCCCTACGTGAGGCATGGGTCTCTGATGGACTGGAGCTGGACGACGAGGATTGGGTATCTGTGGTGGCCTCCCCGAAAGAGGTGGCCATACCGGCCCGCCTTCGTTTCGTCCAGCTCAAAATACTCCACAGAGTCTACGTTACGGGACCGGGCCTGATGCGTATGGGATATGCGGTGGATGGGATGTGTAAGCGTGGGTGTGGCTTGTTAGGGACCTTCTTCCACATTTTGTGGGAATGTCCGGAGGTGGCTCGATTCTGGCGCGGCGTGCATGCGGTTTTGCAAGCGGTCACGCATGTTGCCCTGTTTCCCGAGGCCAGGAGGTGTTTATTGAATGTGTGGGAGCCGACTGATTATACGGTGACGCAAACGTGGTGGGTGACATTGGGATATATGGTGGCCAAGCGTGACATAGCACAATTGTGGGGCTCCCGGAGGTCACCCATGATTTCGGTATGGAAGGAAAACATGGATTGGTGCATGTTCCGAGAAAAGGTGGTGTATGTGGCGAGAGGCAAGCCTGGGAAATGGGTAAAGGTGTGGGGCCCCTGGAACTCCTATCGCGGCGGGATTTGTACCCCACCACTGATGCCCGACTTGGCGGCGGCCCTGACTCCCTAGTCTGCGCGTTCCCTTTATTCTGTTATTGTGACCACTTTGTCTCTGCCCCTGCCCCTCTCTCCCTCCTATTCTCGTATGTTGGTAGGACCCTCCCGAGGGGAGCACATAATGTTGCCTAGACTTTTGCCGCCTTGTGTGTTTGTTTTTTCTTTTTCGTTCAAAATGAAACCGCCAATTGCGATGATTGGGCAATGTAGCCGCAAGTGCTACCTTTGATCGGTGGGACTCTTACTGCTTGCCTCTTGTATTTATACATGTGTTTTATGGTCTCACTGTTTACTAGCGGCCGGCCTTAAGATTGTAGGCCCATACTTGTATATTTATTGAACTGTGTAATAAAGGTTTAAAAAAAAACAACAAAAAAAACAAATAAGGAGTCACTGCCCTTACATTACACCCAATTAAATGGAGAACCAAGGGAAACATAACCATTGAGGAGGTGATCTCCACGAATAACAGGCTACAATTAAACAAGGCCGCCTTGCCTGGATCGATTCACTTATTTATTCAAGAAGACATTTTACCAAACTCCATACCCATGGAAGACTAGCAGCTTCAATTTATTCACTAACACCAGGCAAGTGGTAGCCTCCAAGTGGGATGCCTCCACTGCAGTACAACAGAAGCCTGGCAAAGATCCTCCGTTGTGCACCTCCTACAGGCGACATATCATTATTGAACATGGATGCTAAACTGTTCACGTCCATACTAGCCCTCGGATTAAACCCACACATGCCCTCCATAATAGGCCCCATGCAAGCGGGCTTGATACAGGGCGGGGCTTGCTCTGACTATACCAAATACCTATTACACTTAGTAGACAATATCAAAAGAGCTGGGAAATTTGCACTGATCAAGTCTGTAGATGATGAGAAGGCATTTAACAGAGTGCATTGGACATACCTATAAAAAAACATTGCAACACTTTGGGTTTGGCCCCAAATTCAGATTCCGGGTATTTAATCGATATAAAGAATCACACACTAGCCTTAGAGTGAATGGACATTCAACCCAAATCCCAATTTGGCGAGACATGAGGCAAAGTCGCCTCCTGTCTCCATCATTATTTGGCTGTATATGGTACCCTTGGCACTTAGAGTCAGGACAAACCTGGAAATAGGTGGCATAAAAATAGGCAAAGACATTCATAAAACCTGCCTTTATTCGGACAATGTCTTCCTAGCTTTAACCAACCTGAGCCAGTGAGTTGCTGTGATTCTAAATGAATTAGACAGATGTGGAGGAATCTAGGCTGTAACATAAACATGCAAAAGACCCAAATTCCAAACACCCCAAAAATCTAAGTTGATTTCCCTCTTCGTGGCACCAACCCATATCCACTACCAGGGCCTTACAATTACGGCCTCTTTGGACAAGACATCTCAGTTGAACTATAGAGACGTTCTATTTTTTTGAGAAACCACAGTGTGGGCTTAAATGGCTGCACAAGTATATTAGTTCCCATGAGTGTTTAAATGGTAATGCTTCACTTTTTGTAACCTCACTGCATAGAAGTCATACTATACGAGAAGAAATCTTCTCTTTGAATAAAGAAATAATGAAAAGTAGCATATAATCAAATATAGTACATTTATAGATTATAAACAATATAAAATTCATGCGACCATGATCAGACGGACGATACTTTGGGCACAGCTTAATATGATACAGGCATGGATAGAAGGCAATACTCCTTAGAAAATCTAGAAGACATTGGTGCGATTGGAATATCTATGCATATTTATATGTATCACTAAACTTGTTTGGTAATTTACATGAGCTGTTCCCAACTTGGATATATATTATTAACAAGACGTCACGAGAATCTTGGCTTTCAAGATTTCACATTCGTAGATTGCTTTGCTGATCTTCGTGATCTGATTCACAACCCTGATGAAGTCCATCTATTGGATGAAACGCGTTTGCTGGGTTTTATGAGTCTGATTGGAAATGAAAATAAAGATTATATGAAGAAAATACATTTCAAGACTCCCGGCACTTTAATTTTGTTTCAAATCGCATGAATTTGAGATTGTTTATAATCTATAAATGCACTATATTTGATTATATGTTCCTTTTCATTATTTCTTTATAGAGACGTTCTCTAGATAGTCCAGAGGGACACTCAAAGCTGGCACTCAGGTGGCCTCTCGTGGCTGGGCACACTAGCACTAAAAATGGCTACACTGGCAAAATCCTGTTCCTTATGCAGGCTCTCCTGCTTTAACCTCCACTTGGGATTCTCTCAAAATAACAACACTGTTTCAACTCTGTCTCGTTGGGTGGAAAGAAACCAAGGGTGGCAAGGCTCAGGGCCTGCAGGCACCCCAAGGGGTTTGGGGGCCAGCAGTACTGAATCTCACCAACTACTATATTGAGGCTCAACTTCATTACATCTTGGAGTGAAATCGCCCGAGTCTTAGAAGTATTGGTGCATTTCTGATGTTTCCAGCCCAGGAGACAGATAGGAACTCTGGGCAGACATGGTGGAAGGAAGAGCGAGGCCGCACACTATTTTACAAGGAGTAGGATGACATTTACATAGAAACCTGCACCATTGTGATCTGCGCAGCAAACTGGGAAATGCTGAAGAAAATCTTTCACCAGTGGCACTACACACTGGTTAGACTTAGTAGCTGGGCTCCTTCCAAGGCTTGAGACTGTAGAAGGGGGTGTGGAATCCTAGAATCAATTTTACACTTACTCTGGCACTGCTCCAAGCTACAATAGTTTTGGGACTAGGGGACATCGATACGATGTTGAACACCACCTTACCACGATTACCCACATATGTCATCCTGGAGCTACCTAACAGGCAGACCTATCCTTTGTCTTCTCCAGGGGCAGGTTGGGCTCATTGACTCAGTGTCCAGCTAAGTAAACCACTCCATTGCTAACAGGTATGAACAATCCTCCAGAGTACGGATCTAGGCTTTGTCAACTCTGGGACTTGATGGCAATGGAAAAGATGTCCTTTGAACTGAAACAGAAGGAGGAGGAGAACTTTGTTGCAACTTGGCCTTCCTGTTTGTCATTCCTCTCAAACATGACTCACAGACCTTCCATACCCACGCTACATCGGGGTCTTGCATCTGACACCCCTGAGGAGAATCGCCCGAGAGGCTGGCGATTAAGCAGCTAACCAAAGGAGGAGACCATTGTCTGCTTCTGATCATTCAGACGATAGACAATCTTGGGTTATTGGTCTTTTTCCTGGGTAGGGTGGTGTTTCACACTTAATAAGTGGAGCCACCTTTACTGAGGGAGGAAAGGGAAAGAAATGAGGTTTTGGGTGGGCTCTCACTAGTTTTTATTCTGCTCCCCATTGCCCTCAAGTTGTCAGCCGCAGTATGTGCTCTCTTAAAAATGTGTAATAAAATAGAAGTGATCCAAAAATTACTTTCTAAGATTCAGAAAACAATTCAGGCTTCATTCCTGATTGACAATTATGTTATGATTCAATGTTTTTAGGTTTGTTGTGTCTGTTGTTCATTGGTGATTTTTAACCATTCTGCCAAGCACAAGATTTGGCATCACGTGCCTTAGCATCTATGGCTTCTGTTGTGCAGTCTCAGACCACGCGTTTCTCAAAAAAGAGAGAGCAGCCACTCAACCTTTCATTGTTTTGATATTCTGCCTCCGGAGTACCTGACCATAACAATCTAAGATACATGGTTAAGCCTTGTAACCACGCACAAATGGCTGTCTACACATCTATTATCCCTTCACACAGATTGTTTTCATTACTGTCTGTATTTAAGTCCTCTCTTAGTATCTAAATTCTTCTTTTAATTTGTATTTACCCTCGGAGTAAAAAGACACTGTCAGGACTCAGGACTTCATCTTTACTACTTATTTAAACGTAAATCTGCAGATGAGGTTGGATGGTTTCCAGAGTTGCTTCTTTGTTCCAGATGTTCAGTGCTCGCAACATGCAGAACCACAGGAAAGGGACGAACTGAGGAAGAGGAGGAAGGTTCAGTCAGCCTGACCGAAGAAGAGTCTGAAACCACTTTTGTGAAGGTTCCAGAGGCGATGGATTCCAGGCTTTCTTGGTGCCTGGGTTCACATAGCAGCAGTGGAACAACTCAATCTAGAAGGCTATCAGAAGCACGCCCCTAGAGGAGAAACCGTCTGCTACAGACGCGAGCCCACGTTCTTACGAGCATGGCCCACTCCGTGCAACCATTCCCACAGTAACCATAGGTTCTCCACACTACATTCAAGTGCAGCCAGACCCTTAAACTTAATTCCCAGAGTTGCTGCTCCATCATTGTCATATTCATTTTATCCCATGTAAAAACCCTTGGGGTCTCAAAATGGACGCCATGCTACACAAATGGTTGTGTGCTCTGCCCAGCTGCATGGAAGGCTCATATGCTCGTCAGAGCACGCTGCCAGTACCCACCCACATGTGCCTGGCGAGTCCATGCTCTGGCAGGTTTGTTTGACTGACATAGGTGAGCATCAGAGCAGCATGGGCTGAAACTAAAGCCATCAGTCTGCATGGCAGCATCTCTCAACAAAACCGTCAAGGTCCCTGCTTCTGTTAGGCTATAATGCCAATTAACCAGTGGCAACTCCTCTGCTATAGCGGAGGAGAGTCGCCCCGCTGCTCCAGACGAAAAATAAAAGGATAATAACTTATTGTTTTTGTTTTCCTATTCAGTCAGTGGCTCTCTGGGTGGGGCAGGGATGGCTAGAGCAGGGGGAGGAGTGTTTTTCACTCTGTAAGTGTCCAAGACTGCTTGGCCAGCCCTTTTGATCTGACCAAACAGTCCTGCACACTTTGCATCTTCCCCACCAGGCTGTAATGCACAGCCTAGTGAGGAACATGCACAGCTGAGCGGTGAACCACAGCTCTCAGACAAATCTCAACGCTACATTGCAGCGCTGTGAGTGGGTTTGGGGAGCCTGGGAGCCCATGTGCTTCCCGCTGCTGGTACCGGAGACAGGAAGAAGAGGATTGAGGAGAGGCGGTGGCTGGTCGGCTTTAGAAAGGTAAGTGTATTTTTTTTTCTTTTTTGTCCCTCTAACCTCCCCACCCTGCCCCACCACCCGGGTCCGGCATCAGTCGCTACTGCGATTAACGATTAAGTTGCTGATGGAATCCAGGAAACACCATCCACAATGAGATTGGGCTTTCCCTGGTTATAAGTGGACAGTATTTCCTTGGGAGAGTGGTAGTGTACTGGGTCTTTCCAAGATACATAGTTTTTTGGGGGGGAGTTTTATATGGGACAAACTCGACCCGAAGGTACCAGGATGTTTAGGGTCCCTGCAGAGGCTCGAACCCGGTTCCCCAGCTTTGAGGTCGACTTCTCTAGCCGTTGGGCCACATCCTCTCCCCTGTTGCTTAAGGACTCCCAGAGGCATCATTTAATCCCCGTAAGGGAGGAGATGGTGAACATACTTATGCGACAGTGGTGCGGAAATGGCAAGCTATGTAATGAAATGCAGTAGTTGGTCTTTCTTCCACCTATCCCTTGGTTAGGACTTCAGTGGCTTCAGCCCTAAGGGGAGCAGTAATACCGCATTGGATTTCCTGCTCTTAGACTCACTTCAACTGCGGGTCTCTATAATTCCTGAATGCAAGCTTCGCACAGCGTTGAGTGGGGTCCTTCAGGATTCGCACATGGGGATTTCACCAAGCTGGTACAGTAGCCGGCTGGGTAACAATGGAAGTGTGTTCTTCGAACACATTTTGCAGTCCCTGATTTGGCTGGTAACTTCTATTGTTTGTGCCCTTCAGCTTATTTGAAGCAATTGCCACTTGTACACTTTCTCATTGGAGGTGAATATCTAGGACACCTACAATAAATAAGAAACGTTTGCACCCAAGTGAAGATCATTAAAAACTTGGCAAAACTAACTGCCTCAAAGCTTATATTTGCACTTAATCGAATCTTACAGATGGAGTTTTGTCAGCCTGTGTGCAAGGCATTTGGAGTATGAACTCTGCCATCATGAAAGATAGTTGTGTTTTTCCACCTGATTCTGCATGTTTTTTTCCTGAGGCCCGAGTAACCCACCGGCATGATCAATCCAAATGGTAATAATCAAAGTAATGAGCTCTTTTTACACTCCTCACGTTTTCCACTTTATTAAGATATGATTAATGAAAATCACCCAGTCTCTTCTGATGGAGAGGGCCCATTTGTGTCCTGATAAAGAGCTCGCTAACTCCAGATATAACTGTGAATCGCACAGAAACTTGCACAAGACAGACGGAAGCGGAGGCCCTTCGTTGCTGACCTACATGCCAGCCAGCATAGCGGGCAGGAAGTACGTAATTAAGTGTTGCTTTTCATGTATTGCTATTCGTTTATATTTAGATGTACGGGAATTAGTAAACTCTTTCTTTAAAAAATATGCAACATATCTTCTGATTTGCTAAAAAAAAGTTTATACACCAGTTTGTACAACCAGTTTCTGGTCATGGTGGCTCTTATTAACAGCTCCTTTTAATTATATGCTTTGGGCATGATTTTCGCAGAAAATATTGACTGAGGAGTGGCACTTGTACATAGGAGAAAGTAATGCTTTGCGTCAATAACACCACATTGACTGGTATAAATTTGCCAATTATGAATGCCTAACTTCCACATGCTTCTTTAGCATAAAGAGTCTTACATTTCCACGTAAGTGTTACTTATGGGAGTCTCCAGGGTGTGTCAAGGAAGAACTACGGAAATCTTACATATATGTTGGACTCATTCACTGAGGACAACTTTTTATATTCACACAACATACCCTACTCATCCAGCATAGTTCAGTTGCAACAGGAAGATGCAGATGGAAATGCTGCATATTTCATTGTTCGAGGTAACCCCCTCCTGCAAAGCATAAACCGAGACGTCAGCGGACCTCCCTGCCTTCCGTAAACATACACTTGAACTCCGAGAACTGTTCCCTTCCTTTGCAGGTCCAGGAACATTGAAGCTCATTTGCAATGTCTTGGTTTATGTGCACGGCTGGACTGGGGACAGAAACCAGCCCTGACAATTCGGCTCAAGCTGCCAGTTTTGGTGCTAGTGTCCAGCACCGCTGCCGCTATGTTACAAGGGGCCGATATTACAGCACTACCGGAACCCAGTAATAAAACCGCCCTCCATGGGTCAAAAACCAGCCCCCACCCATCCAGCCCCCTGGGAAAACACCCGGCCCGCTACAGCCAGTCCGACCCTGTTTATGTGCTCTTTAAGATATGTGCAAATCAGTGACTTGCCATAAAATAACCATTTAGGTGGGAAGGCTGTATCTTTGTTATAGTATCACAATTGTATGACATTATTGTGTCGTCCCTTTTTTACTGTATCCTGGTTGTACATAGATATTGTTCTTTAAATCATGATTTTTTGTGCAATTTTGTGAACATTTTGTAGAATTAGAGTCATAATTTGAGGAACCTTGAGTGACTTGAGGAGAAAATATCTCTTGGCCATAGTCTTACTTACGCAATGATATTTTCTAATTTCACCAGGCTCCCCTAGACAATAAACATGTGAATCTCCCCATCCTCGAAATGTCTCGAAATATTTTTAAGTGTGTAAAATTTGAATTTGACAACATTTTGCAAGATTTTATCCACATAAAGGAAATTTGCACAGCCTAAAAGAGCGTCTGATAGTTTATATTTTTCACACAGCCATCAGTTTTGGAGGTACAACTGCACGTCAATATTTTAATTGGGTACTTTGCTTTGTATTATTTTGTGCAATTTGTACTTTGTAAACTACAACTTATACTGTATATAGCAGATAGATAGATAGATAGATAGATAGATAGATAGATAGATAGATCATTATTAAATTATCTAGATATGGTTAGGCATTCATGTCATCATTGTAAATTTGGTAATTAACTATACCTGGAGTTTCTGCACATCATCTTAGTTTTAGGTTTGCGTGTTTGTTCATGTCTACCCGGATAGTCAAAAAACCTTAGTGAGGCTAGATTTGTTCAGCAGAACTAGCTTCTGGAGCACTGCAAGGGACGCTCAGCATTCTCAGTTATAGATCTGTCTATCCCAGAAACTGATCCAGGCACACTGTTTTACTTTTCTTTAATATGTATTTAAATACAGAAGCATTATACCTTCTGTATTAACTCAAAAGGAAGTTATCTTTGAACGGTCATTGCTGGACACCTATCCTGGCGTACAAGACCTATATCTCCTCAATATAAAGTCACATATGTGATTAAACATGTTGAGAGGCATGTGTCGCATAACAGATGCATGTGGGTTTCAGCCCTATTATCAATGTCTTCATCTTTTTGGGAGCTGGCTGACATAACATAATGGGATAACTATCAGATGCGAAATTCCCAAAGGATGGTTGACAAAGTAAATGGCTACTGTAACAGTGAAGAACTAGTAAAGACCTGTGTGCACTATTTCACAACTTCAACAAACTTTAAACTCAGCTCTTCTCAACAAAATGATTCTTCTTTTGGAAGTTTACCTAAGCTTAAACTTCCAAAATGTGCTGATGGTTTATGAAATTGCAAGCACAATCAAAAGAGCTCCCGTTTAAAAAACACACAGCCTGATTAGTTTGGTTTGGTCTGTGGAATTTGCTGCGCCAGTTGCAACCTCCGCAGAGGGAGTGGGTAACATTGTAGCTATTACATTGGCTGCAAGATTTGCTTTCTCTGTCCATTGAAGTAACAACCCTTTTAGAGAATTCTCTCTTTGGAAAATCCACCAGTGTCAGCTGATGCGTAAAAACATCCCAAATATTTTATCATTAGAGATGACTCCATTAGTGGGTGTCCAAAATTGATTTGAGAGAGGAGCCACCTCTACCAACACAATAATCCCGCACTGGTTAGGTCTGTGAGAATCTGTGCTCAACCTCTGGTACCTAACTCACAAGAAACATACAATCTTCAGAGAAGTGAGCTGAATTGGTACCAACAATACCAACACAATAACATTTCTAAACCAATTAAGAAAAATAGAATAGAATTTAGTGAACAAAAAACACCATCCAACTAAGTTATAGGGAACCAGCAATATGATTTATTTTTAACTTTTAAAACAAAAGCGCTAGAAACTATAAGCACTATGGAAAGACAAGAGTTTGCGGTGGACCGGAACCTTGGTACAATTCCACCAAGTGTAATAGATCGAAGATCAGATATACCAACTGGGTGGCCCTGGAAATGGTATTACCTTTGGACCTATGTTCCAGCTGCTGTGAAAGGTTCTTCTGCTCAGTCCTGAAGCCTTTATTTCATCAGGGCACACATCTGGGCACCAGGTCTCGCTCCAGCCAGGTCTATTCAGGGTCAGGTCCTAGTTAGTCAGCTGGGCTCGCCTGGAACCAGAGGTCCTACAGTCTCTGGGTGCCAGCAGGATTCAGGAGTCTTTGAGTCCTTGTGTGAGTCCTCATTTAATAGAGGCCAGGAATCATGATTCTTATTCTAGCACGGCTTCTGAAGTTCTTCAAGGTTCCGAAATTTAGGTAGTGGTAGACATGCTAGACTTATCCTGTGCACTAGCCAGTGATTGGGGGAATTCTACTCCCCAATCCTAACACTTTTCTTGAAGTCCCCCACCTCCTTTTGCAGCACTTTCTCTTTGCCTTACTCAAAAATTACACAGGAGCTCCTGTTTCAAGATACCAGGGCCCATCTGCTACAAGACAGGCCGGTCTTCAACTTATTGGCCACTCGGCTACCTACAGGGTCAAAATTGGTTTTCCCTCCTACTGTGGCCTGACTGTTTAGTAGGGTCATGGGTTTGAAAAGGAGAATAACTCCCTGGCATATGTCAAACAGGGCACTGTAAAACATATTCTTTGTTCTTCCAACTGTTTCTGTCCACTCCCAGACAGTTAATATTGGCTTAATGGTCAGGAGTTAACACCTACTGGCCTTTCTTAGGGCCCAGAGGCAAGTAATTGTCCTCTGAGCCAGAGTCATTGGCTCTCCCAGTGAAGAATTTAGATTACATCTCTGTAGGTGTGATAGGTGGCAGAAAGTGCTTCCCTTCTACTTGGGACAGACTGCCTATGAGGACCCTGTGAATGAATATGAGATGTTTTTCCTGGCATCTCCAAGTCACATGAAGTAGTGCTATATCTGCTCTTTGCTCGGTCAACTGTTCCTATTCACAACCAGGTAGCTCCCAGCCAATAAAGTGTATTCCATTTCTGGTGGTGTTATGAGAAGCAGACATGGTTTAAAGCGATTTCTCGCTCCAGATTTTTCTTCTGCCGGTAAGTGATGTCCGATGGCTCTGCATGACATCATTGGCATCTGTGTCGTAGTGACGTCTGCATCACCTATATAGGCACCACCTTGGCACACTTTTCATGACTTTCCACGCTAAAAACACAGAACCATGAAGTGCATTGACATTGGTGTGTTTTGAAGAATTATGCCTCTAAAAGGGTTCAGCCCTGACCTAGAAACCTCTCTGAAGTGCGGGGAGGATGGGTAGGTCGGTAAGTAATCTGCGGCTAGATCATGACTCTACCATAAGGCATTATCGAAGTAACTTGTTCATCTGATAGAGACATCTAGCCTCAGCTTTCATACCTTTGGATAGATACCCAAGAAATACCATCCCTGTAGGAGGGATTGTGGACATGTTTATCCAAGAAAGTCCTAAAAGACAGAACAGCCAAAGAGGACTTTCTTCAGGACTTGACCTTCGAGGCAGTAATGATTGGTAAACATATGCAGGGATGCCCAGGTTGCTGCCTGACAAATGTCTAGGACTGGAACCCCATGTTGCAACGCTGTGGTAGCAGTCTTACCTCTGGAAAGATGCTGTTTCTTTGCCAGAGCATAGGAAACCTTACTGCAGAGGATAACCCATCGTGAGATAGTCCTCTTCTGGACCAAAAGACCTTTCTTTGCTCCAATGTAGCCCACAAACAGTTGGTCGTCCACCCGGGATTCTTTTGTGCGGTCAAAGTAAAACGACAACACTCTTTTTGGGAACACACAGTGGAGTTTCTCCTCTTCCTAAAAGGGATGCAGCGGAGCATAGAAAGTGGGCCAGGTAATAGATTGCCCCACATGGAATGGCGTCACTACTTTCGGAAGGAAAGAGACCCTACTGTGAAACACCAACTTGATAGGGAATATTGTCAGGTAAGGAAACTTGAATGACAAAGCCTGCAATTCGCTCACCCTCCAGGCGGATGTTATTGCCACTAAAACGGCTCCTTTGATGGTAAGCAGTCGGAGGGTGCAATTGTGCAGAGGTTCAAATGGAGCACACATCAGGAAGGTGAAAACCAAATTAAGGTCCCACTGAGGAATAATGAAAGGAGAAGGTGGGAACATATGTACAAGGGCTTTGAGGAATTTATTTATGATGGGAGAAAGGCAGATATGGCTGAAAGGTACCTTTTTAAAGTGCACATAGCAGAGCCCTTCTGGGCAATGGTTAAAATAAAAAGCAAAATATCAGAAAGGGAAGCAGACAGAGGGTTGATGTACTTTCTTTTCTGTACAATATTTTACATATTTGTTCTATCGGCAGGCACATACCATCTTGGTGAAGAACGCCTGGCTGCCAAAATAACATTACAGACTTCGGGATGGTCAAATGCTGTCAACTGTTGCTGCGCACTCTCCACACAAGAAGGAATAGTGTGGACAGGTACGGGTGGAGGACCCTCCCCTGCTGCTGCAACAGAAGATCCTCCCAAAGGGGCAGCCTAATCAGAGGATCGATGCTCAGTTGGAGAGCCTCAGGATACCAGACTCTCTGTGCCCAGTCCAGAGCCACAAGAATGACTCGGGCCCAGTCGTTCCTGATCTTTTTGACAATTCTGGGCAGGAATGGTATGGGTGGGAAGGTGTACAGGAAGCCTGAGCTCCACTCAAGATGAAGTGTCTCCTAACGATAACTGCCTTGGAAACTCCAGCACACAAAACTGCTGATATTGCACTTTGTAGTACCACATGGCAGTGGTGTTATCTGTGAACACTTGTACTAACTTCCCCTTGATGGAAGGAAGGCTTTCAATACCAAACAAATTGCTCAGAGCTCCAGCAAGTTGATGTGCAGTTCATATTCTGCCAGAGACCAGAGTACTCTGATCTCCACCTCTTCCAGATGGCAGCCCCATCTCAGAAGTGACATCTGTCACTACTGTGAGATCTGGTTGGGGAAGGGAGAGAGGTCTGCCTGTGACCAAATCGGGGTTTGTCAGCCACCACTGCAATTCCTGTGCACTTCTCTCTGAGATCTGAACCATGTTGTGGAGATTCCCCTGATGCTGTACCCACTGGAACTTCAGGTCCCACTGCGGAGCCTGCATATGCCATCTGGCATGTGTAACTAATAGTATGCTGGAGGCCATGCAGCCTCAGAGTCATTCTCCCCGAAATCCAGAATAGAAGATAAAACATCGGTATTATAGCCTGAATATCCTGGAATTCCCACTCGGGAGGATAAGCCCTAAACTGTAGTGTGTCCAGAGCAGCTTCGATGAAAGGTAGTGACTGAGATGGAGTCAGGTGTGACTTCGGCACGTTGATAGTGAACCCTAGTGAATGCGGGAGGTCCTCTGTAGTCTGGAGGTGGGAGATGACAGCCTGGGGTGAGCCCCCCTTAACAGCCAGTTGTCGAGATAGGGGGAAGACTGACACCCATGAACTGCGCAGATGAGCATTGTGAACACCCGAGGGGCACTGATAAGCCCAAAGGGAAGCAAGGTGAACTGGAAAAGCTTGTGGACGACTGTAAATCGTAGGCAGGACGGGAATGTGGAAATAGGCGTCCTACAAGTGCTTCGCTACCATCCAGTCTCCCGGGTCCAGCACAGACAAGAACTGAGCTAAGGTGAGCATCTTTAACTTTTCCTTTTTGGGCTCACGAAGATCCTTGTATTTTTTCAGGACCAGAAAGTAGCGGGAAAAACAACCACAGCCTACTTATAACACCGGAACCCTCCCTATGGCTCTAGGAGAGTCATGGCTTCCTCCAGTAGCAAAATGAGATGATCCTCTGTCAGCCGGTTGTAAGAGGGAGGCATAGAGGGGGATGGACTATCTGGAGGACCCACCTGTCTGATGTGAGGATCTGCCACTGGTTAAGATGATGGCTGATCCTGCCACCAACTGGCTGCCCATGATCTAGAAGGGAAAGACTAGCAGGGTTTGGTGACTTGGGCTGCAGGAGGAGTACACAGACCCAATATCTGGTCGCCGGATCCACAGGGTCGGACCGAGCCACGCCGTCGGCTGCGCGGAGGTTGAACATGCTTGGTCCTGTGGCTAGGATAGGGCTGGCACAGCTGAAAGCCCCTTCCATAGCCACGAAACGGGGAAAAAGGCAGACTGTGGACATGTGGCCACTGAGAGGCCCAAGGACTTGGCCGTAGCCCATAAGTCCTTGAGGTGCTCCAGTGCCATATCTGTCTTGTCGCCAAAGAGATGGGTGTCCTCAAAGGGCATGTCCGAGACAGAGGCTTGAACATCCCCCAAAAAGCTGGAAGTTCTCAACCAGGCATGGCGTCGAACAACCACCATGGAAGAAATAGCTCTTTCCAGTGAGTCGGTCCTGTCGAGACCACAACAGATAACAAACTTTGCTGCATCTCTACTGTCTTACACTGCTTGAGAGAGGGCGGTCCAGGACTCCTCCAGGACCTGTGGCAGCACTTGCACAACTGTTTCCCACAGGGAGTAAGAATAATGGCCAAATAGGCATCCGGTGTTCACCGACTGCAATGTAAGGCTTGTGAAAGAAAAAAGCCGGTTCCCAGTAGGAAATCCAGTAGGCCTCATTAAAGGGTAGCAAGGGTTCCGAAGAGGAGACACCAGGCTGCAGGACCTCCGTCGAGATATCACCCTGACCACCACCAGGGCAAAAAAGCACTTAAACAAAAGAATATTTTGTCAAGAAAGAGTGAGTGAGTCGCGAACCCGCAGCAAAAAAAATACAGACACGCATGGTCTCCCATGCTGGTTTTACTTTAAGCCCCTGGGTGGGCCAGGTACTGGAAGCATGAGGGTAGCTGTAAAAAATAAGGAGGAGGTGCACAGAAGCCCCCTACCAGGGCTCTTTTTCGCCCTACATACCACCACCTTCCAGGGGCTTTATTTAATATATTAGAGGGGGCCCACACGTACCTCCCCTCCATCGCCTATTTGAGCCCTTGGAACCACCACCTCCCCGGGGCCAAAATAAAACTATTAAAAGGGGGCCACATGAACCCCCGGGCCCCACCACTTCTCCAGAGCAAAATACACATTTCAAAGTGGGAGGCCCGGGGGACCACAACCTCCCTGGGCTGACAAATGAAAATGAAAGGTGGGGGGCTGCGTGGTCACCCTCCTGGATCCATTAATGGCCCTGGGACTGCCAATCCCCAGGGCTGGCTGCAGCTATACCTTAGGATGCCTACCCCCGGGACATGGCTGTTTGCTCTTGCTTTGCATGAACTTTGACAGTGCCCGCCAAGCGAGAGCAAACACAAATCCGCTCCCAGCTGGTGCGAGCTGCCAAAGTGCTCTCACTTGCTTGGAGTGGAGTTTTGGTCTATTTTCCCTGCCCGCTGTGAAGCAGGTGGGGTAAACAATGAAATGATTACTCCCACATGCAGGGAGCTGCATATTTAGCAGCTCTGTACATGTGGATGCAATGCCGGCTTCCGATGGAGGTGAAGAGTCAACAGGGAGAGCGGCAGAATTCAGGGTCCCCCCATGTTCCCAAATGGTGCAGATTGGGTGCCTTGGGAAGGGCCGAGGCACCCAGCATGACGAGGCCGGACCCCGGTGATGGGGTCACCGGGGCCGAAATCTGAAACCTCCCAGTATTATCTTTTAAATAGGTCCCGGACAGATGGTTCTCGCTGCCCCTCTGCTTATTTAATACATTTAGCCATTGGGACATGGTGATCTCTGGTGCATGGTAAAGCCCCAGGAGGGGGGTCCACACCGTCCCTCTCCATTGATCAAATAATGCCTATCACTGTATCCTATTGTACAAGCTTAGGCACATCACAATTAACCACTGCTCTTGTCTTAGGATGATATATGTGTGACTGTATTAATTGTTAAACAGAGTGTGTTGTGAAACTGCCCATTACTCACTGCACTACGCTGTTACTGACTCAAACTTTTTAGAGCAAGCTGCCCTCTACCATCCATTACGGCTATTTCATGTCAATCGTATGACAGGCTGCACTTGTGTATCTATTTCTCCCAATGTATTTAAATCTGTATTTTGAGTTTTTTGTTTACTGACTAAAACAAACGAGAGATCCAACCATCTTGCAGTGAAACATGTTTATTTGTAAATTCACAAAATTTCTGCACTCGTATTAATGTGGTTAAATGTTGTCCATTCTGCCCTATGAATTTTCCTTTTGCTGTTTTATTATTCATCTCTCCAAGGAATATACAACAGTGTTCATTGCGTACTCAGTTTGTAGTTCATTACGCTCCTGCTGGTCAGATATTGTGTTTCTAATGTACCACAAAAACCAAAAAAATAAAAATAATGCCCCGAGGAGGTGGTGGTCCCCACACAAGGAGCCCTGTGAGAGAAGCCCTGTTTGCCCCGTCCTGGTTTTTTTTCCACACACCTGCTCACACACCCAGTTATACACTCACTCATTCACCCACTGACAGAACCACTCACACACTTAAGCACACACTCACAGACCCACTCAGAGGCTCATGCACTCACTGACCGATCCACTCACACACTCATACACCCACTCACAGACCCATACAGCTACTCACACACCCACTCTCAAAGGTTAAAGGTTACAGTTAGGAAATACAATAAAAAAAATTGAAATACAATCAAAAAACAAAAGGTCTATTTCATATAGTTAGGAAATAGAGTTTAAAAAACTGCAGAAATTCAGTGGAAAAAACAAAGTCTACAGGGACGTTATAGTTAGGCTCAGATTTCACTCATACAAAACTATTAAAAAATCTCATTGCACTGTTTATTACCTCACATATTACATCACTCATGACATGGTCGGTGACATCACTGATGACATCATCCACAGAGCCACTCGCACACCCACTCACAACCTCACATAACTTTTAATATACCCACTCCCACCCCCACACAACCACTCACATACCCATTCACAGACCCATACAAGTACTCACACACTCACTCACTGATCCATAGAACCACTCACACATCCACTCACTCATACAGCCATGCACACAGCCACTAACTCACCCATACAGCCAATCTTGTACCCACTCACTCATCAATACAGCCACTCACACACCCAGTCATGCACATATATGGACACTTACATACCAACTCACACACCAAGCAAGTCATGCATACAGCTACTCACTCACCCAGCAAATCACTGACCCGTGCAGTTACTCATACACCAACTCACTTACTCATACATATACTAACACATGTACTCTCTCATCTATACAGTCAATGACAGAAGCGCGCACACACACCCATACAGCCAGTCGCAGATTTATTTACTCACCCACACACTCACATAACCCCTCCCTTAGCCATACACCACTTATTGCCCTGACTCACTCAGCCATACAGCCACTCACACATCCATCACTCACATATATAACCTCTCACATACCCACTCACTCACCCATACATCACTGGCACACCTACTCACTCTCCCACACAGCTACAGTCACATACTCACCCATACAGCCACTCACACAGCCACTCACACACCAATACAGCCACTCACACACCAATACACCCACTCATACACCTACTTACACATAGATACACACTCCCATAATGTGTTACAAATAGTATCACTCATTAGTAGTATTCAAAGTTTAATAATCCAACATTTGCAGTATCTTACTACATATCTTTAGCACTTAGATACCTTTTAGAAAACACTCACAATCACCAGTGGTCACCAATGATGTAATTTGAGATGTCATCAGTGAAGTCACTGGCCAGGTCATGAGTGATGTAATATGTGAGGTGATAAGCAATGCATTGTGGGGGCATAAGTTACAGTTAGCTCAAGTAACCATAACTGCTAAACTTCTATGGTTTTTTATGATTGAAATCGGAGCCTAACTATAATGTCCCTTTAACCTTTGTTTTCTTCAGTGAACTTATATATATCATACCCTTCAGCTATCAAGCCACCCCATATCTAACTTCCAGGCAACCAGATCAGTGTGTAAGAGGTGTGTGAATGCACAAAACCGCAACAGAGCTTGGATGACAGTCAATCAACTCTTAAAAAAGGATGCCTGCACCATTCCCTAGAAGCATTTCCCCAAAGAAGCAACGAGGCTACCCGACAAAATGGAACATTGAAAAGTACCATCTTCTGCTGCTGCTGTTCATACACCTTTTCATTCGCAATACCAATAACCATTCCAAAAAATGACAACAACAACCCAAGGAAGGCAGACAAATACACTGAAATATTGCCAAAAGGGGCTACATGTTTTCCAAAACTTTGACAGTTATATGAAATGACATAAATGCTAGGTAGAGTAGTGTTCAACGCCTTTAACCTGTATTGAGGAAATGCAACTAATCATTGCACTGCTTCAACATTTTACTTTCAAAAAGATAAAAGAATTTAACTTTTGGGAACATTTATGAGAAATAAAAATTATAATTTTGCCTGGCTCCAACCTTATGTAGTTGGTCTACTGTACATACCATTTTTAGTATCCCATTTGGAACTCTATGGAATGCTAGGGAAAGTAGGAATTTTCATTGGCATTATAAGAAAAAAAGGAAGGTGTATTGAGGAGAAAAAATACAGTTTACCTGAGAGAATGAGCTGAAATCTTACATTCAGCCTGTTATAGAGTGAGGGTGATTCTACAGCCCTGACTATTTGGATTCTATTTCTCATACTTTTCTGAAATGCAAAGCTATTTTGGAACCAATCAAAAGAAAGTTGATTCTTTGACCCTGTAAAAGATTTTGCAATTAAAGTGTTAGGTAGGCAGCGGACAGGTGGGTAAGTGGTGCATACCAGCAAGAATGAGAATGACATCTCTGACAGAGCTTATGACCTATGTCACTGTGCACTTCAGCTAGGCACTAAAATAAGCCTGGGAAGAGGCGAAGAATACATACTGATAGAGCATGGGAATAATACAAGTCTCATGCAGCAGAGAGAAGGATAAAGATACCTATTAAAAGAGATTAATGAGAATATCTAAGAGGGAAGTGAGTAAGATGGGAGGGGTGAAAATGGAAAACCGTATATAAAAGGAAAGCTGGATATGTGGGTGAAGCAGGAAGAAACTGCGATGCACTCAAGCGTGTACATGAAGTCAAAGTGAGATAAATGATAAATTTGCAATATGAATTGCAATTCGGCTGTGCACAAGTGAAAAAGATTAATAATTATTGGGCAGGAGTAAAAGAGGACAGAAAGAGTAACAAGCGTTGGCATAGCTAATAGCTCCAAGTTTCTTTTAGGGGAAGTGTTTGATTATAGTTGATTAGTGGATTGGCTTGTAGCCAGAAGATGAATTTTGCAGTGTAAGAGCTGCATTACAAGCAGAGGCGGCTCCTCAACTATGGCGGAGGAGCATCGCCCCACTTCCTGGCTCAGAGCCAGCAAATGAAAAATAAAACAATGAGCTAGCATAGTTTTTTTTTTCTTCATTTGCTGGCTCTGATCTTGCTTGTGCAGAGAGGGGCGGGAGGAGGAGTGCTATGTACACTCTCTAAGTGCGCATATGTGTTTGGCCGGCCATCTCAGGCCGACCAAAACACACATGCACACTTAGGTTTCTCCAGCCCCTGCTGCATTGAACAGCCGGGTGGAGAAACCCCAACAGACTCCAGGGCCTGAGCAGAGCATATTTTCAGCCTGGTCAGGTCAATCCCCGCACTGCTCTCCTAGGAGAGCAGCACAGGAATTAGATGGGATTCTGTTCGAGGGGCTGCCTGGAAGAGAAGAGGAAGAGCGACACGGCTGTCAGCTTTAGGTATGTTTTTTACATATATTCTAAACCCCCGTGCATGCTTCCCCTCACGCTCAACCTCCCAGGTTCTCTCAACCCACCCACCACCCGTTGTTTGTGAAGGCCACTACTGATTACAAGTTGACTGCTGTGATATCTCTGACAGAATGAGGGTGTTGGGGTACCTACCTCCAGGCAAGTACAAGTGGCCTGGAGTTTTTAGACCCAGAGTTGGGCAATTAGAAAAATATGTTACTAATAATCCTGGGACTGGAAACATCAAGCTCTTTTCAAGGGGGCGTTGCCCTATAGTCACATATACTCCAAGCAACCAAGTAATGAGCTCCAGAGCATACAGTTGAGAGAAAAAATGCTTTGCATTCTTAGGAATTAAATTTGTATAGAGTGTGGCTTTAGGGTTGCCTGAAACTAATAGATCACTGATTACCCCACGTAGGACAGCATGGTGAAGAAGGTTAGCTCTAATCATATGGCAAGGCATTTTGAGCCAGCAACTCTATGGCCTAATAAATAAATGCTGCTGACCCTTTTGATTTAAGATGGGCAAAACATGTTGGCGGGAGCATAGAATGATAGCATAATTAGTATCCCTTTTATATCGTCCACTCATGATTTTATTCCTATGAGGACATCGACTAATAAAATGGATTTAAGCTCGTTCTAGATAGTTTTAACAGTTCATCTATTTTAGCTTTAGTCCGAGTGTGGAGCACATATTCCACAAATTTAAAAAACCCTCACTCCCACTCAGTGGTGGAGCCCACTGTAGACTCTATAGGGTCTAGGGTGTGGGAAGCCGGATAATGAAGTATGCCATAATATTATGTGGGGGAGGGCCTTTCAAATGCCAGAGATAACTCTGAGCAGAAAGGAGACTTTCATTTGGGAGCATGTCAGGATGTCTAGTTTGGTGTCAAAACAATTTATAGTTTTTCAGAAAGTTGGAATTGGTTTGTCCCGACCATTTGGTGCCTGCAGCGTGCATCCTGGGTCAGACGATTAGGTGTAGCTCACAGTTGGTCTTTCTCTATTACTCCCAGAAAGTGCGACAATGAGGCGAGGTGGGGTAGATTTGAAGGGGATAGGTGGTGGCAGGAAGGACCATCTCTGACATGATGGGGGAGGAGCAGTCACAAACAATACTAACACATCACAAAGGCTCTGCCTGAGCATCCTCACATAAGGTTTTACAGTAATCTTTTGTGAACCCAGACAAGCTGGGGTCTTGGCAAAGAGGTAAGAAATTCCAAACATCTAGGGGTTGAAATCACCAGAACTCTCTCCTACCTCAAAGCTAGCACCAACTATAAATATTGGTCTCTCAGAGTCAAGTCCTCAGTACATCTTAGAACATGTGGAAAGCTCAGGAGGACTGTTGTGCTGCCCTGCCACTCTACTGCCTGAGTGAGAAGGACTGGACCTGCATCCTGAACCCAGGGTCAGCAGAGTGACTCTAAGGACTAGTTGGCTGGCCTCCAGATCAGAGCCTCAGTGACAGAAAAGGCTCCAATCACCTTGAACCCAGCACCTGGGCTCTGGCTGCTGTGAGTCTTGGCCCCAAAGTGGGGCCTTCTCAGTCCTGTACCCTTGGAAGTGGGCCGGAAAGTGCTCTGCCAGCCCACCTGTAGTCCTTTGGGCTGAACCAATGCAGCACGACGCATCTGCTTGCAACCCTGCATCGGAACCATCGCTGTGCTTCGCGTCTACGAAGCACAACCTCACACTGCAGCTTGCAGGTAATTGGAACCAACCCTGGACTCTGCATTGCCAGTCTCCATCGACCGCATTCTCGACATTGCAGGACCTTGCACCCCAGCCCACTCCTTCAATGAAACTGCTGGTGCGCAACACATTCTCAATCAGGGATCTCACAGTGCTCCTCAACCAGGATTTAAAGGACTTTGTTCAGCAGGCCTAACATGGTCCTTGTATCTGGCCCACAATCCATTGTGGTAAGCCAGAACTTCAAAATTAGTCCCATTCCAGCACAACCTGATAACCACAGTTGGCACTTTGTGCTTCTAGGCACTATTTGTACCTAATTCTTTACAATTCTCTGGTTCCACTGATTGGATTTTTCGCATTTTGATGTCAAATAAATCAATAAATAATTCCGGTATTTGTAAAGCGCGAACTACTCACCCCTACGGGTGTCAAGGCACTGGGGACCATCGTGGAAATTAAGTGAGCTATTGCCCAGAGTCACATGACGCTGGGGTGAGCTGCCGCCGGAGCGGGGGATCGAACCGTGAGCTCTGTCCTCCGAAGTCAGCTGCGCCACACCTCTCCATAGCACCATACCTCTCCATTTCATTAAATTGTACTCTTTATTTGTACAGTTGGGGGGGGGGGGGGTATTTTTATTGTGTTGGGTTTTTATTTTATTACTGTTTGAATAAATACTTTACACATTGCTTCTAAGTTTTGCCTGACTGCTTTGTGCCAAGCTACCAGTGGGTTGAGCACAGGTTAATTTGTGGTTTTCTTGACCAGAATTGTGGTTGCTGCTTGCTTAGGGTTTCATCCCCCCTCAACCAGTGAGTAGGGTTTCATCCCTCTCAACCAGTGACCCAATTTCCTACAGAAATATAATACAGTTGTCTATCATCATCCTCACATCATCACTTACGCCATGCAACGCCACACTAACTCTTAACAGAACACACTAAACCAAATGAATCCTTAGGGCCTAGATATGTTATATAATTACAAAAAGGTAATAATGTAACTCATCTCAAAGAAACTTCACAGACAAGCACCTTAACGCTACAGGTAATGGGCTTGCCACCTGACAAGCAACTAGAATTACACAGCACAAGAACTCATTATGCCCTGACTGATCCTCTTGCCCTATGCTCCTCAGTCATGTAAAATAGTGTAAATGCACCACTGTCACTCCTTGCTCCACTACTAAGCCTATGGCGTGGTACTGTGGACCTGTTTTCTATACATAACTCCTCTACGCCACAAATGTGGCTCCACATTGTAGAAATAATATTAATAAAATACACTGATACACAATGGCCGCTGAGCTACAGCACGCTACCGACCACACTGCACTCATAAAATTGCTTCGAAATGTATAGAACACTTTCTATAGAATGTTTGGCCCATTTCACACTATAAAGAATACACGTTCCTGCACCAGTGGGCACAGGACACGAAGCAAAACTTTAACACGTACAGCACTACGAGCTTTTGAGATTGTGCGGCTCACGGTGGACACACCAGAGCATTTTTATTGTGAATTATTTCAGTCTTTTTAGGTCGACAGCAGCTGGATTTCAACCAGAAGCCTCCCTGTTTTGTATAACAAAGATGCCATGGATCTACCGAACAACGCTGACATCAGCAGTACAGCTGCGATCATAAGATAACATGAAATAGTTTCATTTTGATTTATGTGACTGCACTTGGAGAGCCGACTCTCAGCGGAGTGTCTTCATCTCGAGGGCTTCGGAGACAGTCAAGCACCAGAGAATTAATTAGCAGAGCCGCTCCTGGAGAAGCGCTTTCTTTGTTGTGAAACGCCACATGCGATGCTATGTCTTATTAAGTTATCTAGGGGTTTATAATGCTTCCTTCCAAGTCATTCTTAAGCCTAATTAGCGTGCACGTTGACTCTGAAAAATAGTGCTTCAAAACTGAAATCTACAGCGTGATCCGGACTGCTGCCATGGGAAGGCGTCCAGCAAGAGAGAGGCTCTGCATACAGGATGTCCCATTAGATCCAGAACTAAACCCATGCAAGATGCGTTAATATCAGCGAAAAATGCATTTGTGTTGAGATGAAATGAACTGACATGGTCAGTGGTTATCCTCAACGTTCGACATGGGTCTGGCCGCCTGGTCTTACACTGGACATTCCTGTACCTCACACCGCGGGTGGGGTCTGGTTTGTTTTCAGTCCCTCCAAGATTCTATCTGCATTACTAGGAGCCACCATGATAGAAAGCATATTACTATCCTTAACTGAGTGTGCCATATTGCAGAGCCTTAAAACATCATAAGGCCTCCCCGGACACCTAGGAGTTAGTTTCGCACCCCAGGTTTAACAATATACAAATCATATTAATTGGGGGGGGTGGGAGGGGTGCAGAAATAACAGGGATTCTAGGGGGAACCCTGAGTAATGAGGACTTTCCAAGGGAACCAGTTATTCCAGGGCCAATTGTCCAGGTAGTTCCTCATTTTCAGTTTAGCAAGGAGTACTGCAGGACCTTTCCCAAAATAAAGATCACTTTACAATCACAATATTCCCAAAACATTTTCCTGACATTTACTGCAGACTTGTCGTTTTCTGATCTGATTCAACTTAAAGAAGATTTGCATCTTTCATATTTTTGCTGAAACCATGAAGTATACTCTGCAATGTTGGTGTGCTCCACTACACTGCGCTCTCATTGTGAGTGTTTGTGGGTTTCACCCACATACACCAGGAATATTACCTGATAGTGCTTTAGTGTTTGCGTCAAGGGAACACACATTTGATGTGTTAATACGTATTTCATTTATGTTGCCGGCTCCTTCTGATCGAGTGTCTGCCCTCATTCTGATAGATTTAGTGGACAGTCTAGAATAGATGAATTGGGGGCACCGCCCCCTAACCCGATTTTAAATGCTGGCTTGAATGGACTATCATCTTATCGTCTCTCACAGACGTAAATCGCGATCAGTTGTTTCTTATCAAATCTTCAATCCTGAGTGTGCAACATATCAGAAAGCAATGCCAATTTTAGTAGGGATGTGTAGGCCAGTCCTAAACATCTGTGCAGAATGAGTTGTCAATGTTCACATCTCCATTCAGGGGATTCTAACAGCTTCCTGACACGAGTCGAGTGCCCACTGTTGCAGCTGAGAACCACTGTACTCTTCACCGGTCTTCTTTATGGAAGTGCTCTCTGGTTGAGGAGACTTCAGGTTATTTCTTTAGATTTGTTTTACTGTTATCTGATCTCTTCATTCTCGCTTAGCAATGATTCAGCCTATCAGTGTTCTCTCTGGGCTCACATGCCAGGCTTACACATTTAATTGTGATGGGTGTGGACAATTATGGATAGCTTGTATGTTCCTTATTGGGGAACTTCTATTAAGCAGCCCCTGTTGTTTCTTTGGGAGATAACCCTGTTGGATCCCTCCATCAATGTATCCTGATAGTTACATCCTATTTCTTGCCACACTTGCCTTTCAGCCATAACACAATTGCTTATACATGTTTTTTGATGGGATGATTTCTCTGGCTTCGGGTCTGACCCTTAATTCAACAGACAGCTCCATTTGACCACAGAAACCTTTGATAGAGGGAGCATTCCAGGGGCTGTATTCACTTCCTGGGTCGCAACAAAACGCCTTTGGCATATTTTCAGTAACTAAAGACTTGGGAAGGTAAGTTAAAGATCACTAATCAATGTTACTTTAATTCCTTCTCTTCTTCGTCACAGACCTTCTGAAAGTCCCTCCACATCCTTCCTACTGGGAATGCAATATCAATTTCTGACGGGCGATACTGCTGCTGTGAATATAATAAGGAAAGGAGAGGTGAGGTCCCTCTTATGTCCCTCCCAAAACGGCGAGGACATTTGTTTAAACTATAACATTCCTCAAGACAGATACTCATCTCCAGTTTGCAGGAGTCCTGCAATGAGTTAGGACTGTGATGAGGAAGAGTTGCTCTTGGAGTAAGAACTATCAGTAAATAAACAAGGCATTCCTGTACATGTAGTTAGTGCTATAGGATGCCTTCTGAAAGTGAATTCACCAGGAAGACTGCATGCTGGGGAACAAAATTGTTCATACATCTAAGGTAACGGTGCTCAACAATTTGACAATCTTATGGAAGATGCCCGTTTTAGCTTCTTTTGATAGTGGATCCACGTTTTGCTCAAGAAAGTACCAAAGTAGGATTTTCTGGGACAATAGCACAGAGCCACTTCAGAAGCCTTTCTACAATTCTTACAAGACTTCAGTGCCATTTAAGGATATGTGGGGCCCCAGGCAAGGCATAATTTAGGGGCCCGTGTAGGTAACATTTTAGAAGTTATTACTCATTTCAGTTAACTATGGCCCTTATATGCCAAACAATGTTGAATTATACATTAACAAATGAAAGCTCAAGCTGTCCAACCCCAGCCAGCCAAAGAGCACAAAATGAAAGCAGGACTATTCTAAAAGTAATTTGTTTTTGTGTTTAAATCTAATTTATTTTTCTTGCAAGATTGTTATTTTACTTCAAATTTAGTTTTTAATCAGCCTGTTCCTTTCAATATAGAGATAGACAAGGTGACTTAGTTGATGTTTAGTGGAGTACTTCATAATATCAAAGTAAGTGAACAGTAATGTGCATGTAGCTGCACATTACTAATCACAGCTTAGGCTCCCTTCAAAACTGGCATCCTTTTTGCAACAGTGAAAATCAAAAGCACTGCTCTGAGTATTTCAGCATTCCCACATGTGAAAACAGCTAATTTAGTCCTTAATTCTCATAACCCCTGCCTCATTCTAACTCTCTTTATGTGTGCACTTTTTACGGCTAGACAGTGAGCTATGGCTCTGTTGAGTAAGAGAAATGGGGGCAAATCGGAGACAGGAGAAGGACAGAGAGATATAGAGAACAGGCTACTAGGAAAGGTAAATTAGAGGTAGATGGGAGATATAGATAGAAGTGAGTAAAAATTCAGATGGATAGAAGGCAAAAAGGCAAAAGTGAGGTATCCAGAAAGAAAGAAACAATCAGGGGCGGCTCCTCCGTTGGAGCGTCACCCCACTTAACCCCCCCAAAACCCCATGAAAAATAAAATGGTAACTTGTTACCATTTTATTTTTCATCCCAGTACCAAGCCAAGCATTAGGATGGAGAGTGAGGTTACTGTTGAGTGTCAGCAGTAGGGAGGACAGCGTGTTGTCTATGCACTTATGTTTAAAGTGCGCATGTCTTTTTGGTCAGCCATCATGAAACGGCCAGCCGCACATGCGCACTTTCAACATCTTCAACCCAGCTTAAGACAGCTGGGTTGGAGTCAGTGCAGGCCTCGAGGGCACTGTAGAGTACCGAGTGAGGCCACTCCCTCCAATCTGGGCACTGATTTTACTACATGAGAGCAGTGCCCCGATTGGTCATGGGAGTTCCAGGCTCCAGCTTCCAGTTCCTGTGGAAGTCCGGAGTAGAGGACATAGTGTTCGCCCGTTAAGTTTTTAAAAATGTATTTACCTATTTTTTTAGTGTACCCGTTAGAAATGGGGGTCTTTAGTTGGCAATGGCTGGCCACTGTCCAAGTAGGGACCCTTCTTCCTAAGTCAGAGTAAGCGGGCTACACCCTTTGATAACCCCTGCTCAACCCTGTGGTAACGTAGCACGAGCAGTTAGGCTTATCTCAGAGGCAGTGTGTGAAGCATTTATGACCATACACAGTAACACAGTGAAGAACACTACAAAGGGACACCACACAAGTAGTTGTAAAAAATAAGTATCTTTATATATAGACTTAACACAATACCAATAACAGTAAAATTCCGCAATACTAGGAAAATAGGGTTACTCTTAAAAGGCTGTAAAAATAGTTCAAAGTGTGCAAAGAGGAGTTCAGTTCAAGGCAGTGGTCTCTGTGACCCTTTTACTCACAATCTACCTGGATTGTGTAGCAAAGCAACCAAAATGTCGCTAAGGAGTTGTAGCGATGATTTTCCTCACGCGTGACCAGCGATGCGTTGAATCCTTGCCGCAAGGGAGGATGATGCACTGATCTGTGTGCAGGACAAAGCGACAAACTTCTCCACGCTAAGCCGGCGATGCGTTGAAATCCTTGCCGCGAAGGGAGGATGATGCGCCGAGCCTGTTGCGTGTGCGATCTTGTTGCGCTGAAAAGAAATGGCGCCCCGCGGGGGAGCGACGATCCTGATGCGATGCGATGAAAATGGCGAACGCTCGGCGTCCGCGCTGTGATGTCGTGAAGCGATGAACTCGATGCAATGATCTTTGGTTAGCGAGCACTTGGAGGCCCACAAACATGCGATGCGATAATCTTTGGGTGAGCGAGTATTTGGCAGGCCGCAAACGTGTGATGCGCTGAGCCCCGGTAGCAAGCACTCAGCGGCAGCAACGCAATGATTTTCCTTACGCTCTTCAGCTGCGGCGGCTCGCTAACGGGTGTTAGCAACAGTTTTCAGCACTCTCTTCTCCACAGTAGAACTGGAGACCCTGGAACTCACAGGAGCCTCACCTGCAGATAGAAATCCTCGCTAGGAGTTAACAGGAGGCTGGTGGTGGAGTCTGATGTGCCTGAGACTCCAGCAGGAGGCTAGCTCTCTTCTAGCCCTTGGGTGATTGCTGTAGCAAAAATAAAAGTTCCTCCAAAGTCCTTTTCCTCTTCTTCCAAGTCCAGTAGTAACCACTGCAGGCCAGTCCAAGAAACAGCACACAAGCACAAGGACAGTCCTCTCCTGAAGATTCCTTCAGTTACACGGACAGAGGTTCTTCTTGTTGTCCAGGAGCAATACCAATTGTAGGAGTTTCAGCACAGATATTTATACCCCAAAAGTCTTTGTTCTAAGGAGTCACAAGTCACTGAACCCAGCCAGAACAAGTTCTGCCCAGCCCTGGAGCACTTTGTTTACCAGGCTGCATCCTTCCTTTCAGAAAGAGGGGGTCTGCCATCAGACGCACAGTGGGAGGTGGAGCCAGCATTCACCTTGCCAGGCACACCCCTATTCAGGTCAAGGAGCTACCCCTCCCCAAACTCCAATGCAGATCTCTCTATTCAACCTAGGTCTGACTCAGCCTGCCCTGTCCCTCCAAAACCAAACAGCCAATACACATAACAGCAGAGCACACTGCACGGCTTAGGCAAGAAAATACCTACTTTCTAAAAGTGGTATTTTCAAACACAGAATATAAAAATAAACTTCACTGAAAGATGTATTTTAATATTCTGAGCTCAGGCATACTAAATTCGTTTTTCTACCATGTTCTGTGAGTTAGTTAAGACTATAGAATGTAATAGCCAAACCTCCCATTCTGGCCTATGGAGAATAGGTAGCCTTACAGTAGTGAAAAACGAAATTGGGTGTAATTCACTAACAGGACATGCTACACACATCAGAGCATGTCCTACCTTACACATACAAGGCGCTCTACCATAGGGGTGGCTTACATGATGCCAAGGGAAGGGTCAGGGTCTGGGAAGTGGGTGCACTTCACAGCCAAGATGGCAGTTCTAGACTGCACACAGACACTGCAGTGGCAGGTCTGAGACACACTTTCCAAGCTGCTTCTGTGGGTGGCGCAAACCAGCGCTGCAGGCCCACCAGCAGCATTTGGTTTACCAGCCCTGGGTGCACACATGCCACGCTACTAGGGACTAACAGGCAAACCAAATAAGCCAATCAGGGATATACCAATTCACATGTCATCTTTACACAGGGAGCATTCGCGCTGTGGCACTGAATGGCAGTGGCACAGCGCCCAGAACATCTATTACCAGCAAAAACAGAGCAGACAACAGCAAAAAATGGAAGGGAGACCCACGCCAATGGTGCCAGGTCTAACAGTACCCATCCACCCTCTGCCCGTAGATGCCAGCCGATACTGTAAACAATAGCAGAATGAGGAAACTGTAGAATGAGACAAAATGAGAGAGAGACAGGTAAGGTATTACAGTGAGGAAAAGTAGCAGAGAAAGCTAGCTATAGGGACATGGAAATGTAGAGGGAGGGAGAATGTAAGGTACACCGAGTGGTGGTATAGAGTGGAAGTAAAGTAGAAAAAGTGGTATGTTATAGAGAAAGTGTTGAGAAAGACAAGGTATAGAGAGAGGTAAGCTTTGAAAAAAAGTATAGCAATACAAATGAGGCAACGCAAGGTCGAGGGTGAGGTGAGGTAAAGAAGGCGAGAGTGAGGTAGAGACAGATGTAATGTATAGCGATGCATAAATAGAAAAGGAGAGTGAGGTATGATAGATATGCGGTGTTAAAAGGAGGTGAACAGAGACAGTAAAGAAGGCAATGGAGAAAAATCGGTAGTGGTAGAGAAAGGCAGAAATAAAGGAGCAAGGTAGTGGCAGGTAGGTGGTGAAGAGAGATGAGAAAAGAAGATATAAAGATCTGATTGAAAGAGAAGAGAAGAGAAAAGAAGATATAAAGATCTGATTGAAAGAGAAGAGAAGAGAAAAGAAGATATAAAGATCTGATTGAAAGAGAAGAGAAGAGAAGAGAAGAGAAGAGAAGAGAAGAGAAGAGAAGAGAAGAGAAGAGAAGAGAAGAGAAGAGAAGAGAAGAGAAGAGAAGAGAAGAGAAGAGAAGAGAAGAGAAGAGAAGAGAAGAGAAGAGAAGAGAAGAGAAGAGAAGAGAGAGAGAGAGAGAGAGAGAGAGAGAGAGAGAGAGAGAGAGAGAGAGAGAGATATTAAACAAATGGAGACCAGATAAAGAAGGTCAAGATGAAAATAGAACAAAAAGGTGCAGACAGGTTGAGATACAACAAGAGTTTTTGTTAAGATGTGGATTAGAGAGGCAAAGATATAGAGCTAAGCACAGAGTGGTAGAGAGAGGTGATGTTTTGAGATGGGTTGAGAGAGGTGGTTTAGAAAGAGATGTATTGAGAGAGATGATGTATTGAGATCAGCTAGAGAGGGACAGGCACAGGAATGAAGTGATGAGTAGAGAGGGGTGAGGTAGAAGAGGTAAGGAAAGAGATAGGGAGAAAACATATTATAAAGGGTTAAGGATGGGCAGGGCAAGCACGCGCTGCCTAAAAGGATTGGGGAGAATGGCTGGGAGGTTGGAGCGCTGGGCAATTGCCCCTGGCTATGAAGACCCTGTCTTGTTGCTGGCTTCTTAGACATGCACATTACTTAGTTTGCAATTAAGCCTTTTCCAAAAATAACAAGCATTGGTAAATGCAATCGGTGTTGCCTATGTGATTAACAATAAGAAGTTTTCTCTTGTAGGTTGAAACTCTGTTAAAGTGTTATGACTGGTGCAGCTGCACCTGGCACTTACTTTGGTTAGGGGTGCCTTGTTCAAACATAACTATTGGTTTAAAAGCATGTGAACTTCCTTGTGCATCCAGCAATTTTCAGGCAACAATAAAAAGGTAAAGCTGACTCTGATGATTAATGTTCCTACTGGTGAGAGATCAGAATGTTGTCTAGTGGCAGCTCAGACTATCCCTAAAGTAGCGCAGAGGGTTAATGTGCCTGCTGCAAAGAATGTGTCCCATGTAGATCACAGAACTGAGTGTGAGTGAACTATGAGTAGCGCTATAAACAAGCGATGTGCATGCAAAACCTAAAACAGCACACATGTAATCAGAGTATATTAGAGACGCTGAGACTACAACCAGATTAGTCCTATGCCTCCATGAGCTGAGGAGAATCGAAATGATGTCAAGATATCTGTGCTACGGCTGAGAGGGGCATGGAAATATCCTGCTCTCAACAGAGATATTGGAAATATGCAGTCGTTGGAACAATAAAGCCTTATATGCAGTAGATCGATCCCGGGTTAACTGCCGGCAGGGAGCAAAACTATAGGCAAATTTAATGCATGCGCAAAGGATGCAATACAATATAAACCTACGCATGTCCTAATATTCCATTATAATTCGTGGCCCCAGTAAAAAAGCAAAAACACCCTTGCTAGCCCACTGCATCCTGCTCAGCGCTGTGTCGGAAAAGTCGAGAGTCAAAAACATCCCCTGACATCGAAGTTTGGTAACTGGAACTCTTCAGATAGACCGTTGGCTCCCTCCCTTGCTAGTGTGCCCATGCTCGGCCTGAACAAGTAAAGTGGATTTTTAAACATGTGCCAACTATCTAAATAAAGATCTTCTTTACCTTCATCCGAGTTTTGTGAAAACTGCAGAAATGGAAGAGAAGTTTGGAGCGATAGAGGAAGGAAGAGAGTATAAACAAGCAGAAACAGGAAATTAACTTGGAGGCTTTGCGAGGGGGGGCTCAGGGCTGAAAGCAAGGCTTGGACATGATACGCTCCAAGCCCTGTGTAATAATAAACCACGCATTGCCTTTAAGGTAGCTGACAAACTGGGATGGAAACAGACACTAAAAGCTTACTTTTACTGTTTATGTCGGGGTTTCACTTCAAATGTATTAATGGAAATGAGTGTAGTGGGTGTGTCAGCACCATGCGCATGGCTTCTTGCTCCATGTTCAGATGTCACTGCTCCTTGTTTGCCTCTCCAGTTGTTGGACAAAACAATACTGAGCCAATAAGCACGCTTGAAATGCGTGCAGGTAGGGGGAGAATGATTATTTGGAGAAGCACGGCGCAAACTCTGTGCAAGCAAAATATTAAATAAAAAAGTGCCCCAAAAGTGGAAACAGTGCTTCGGCTATCGGAAACTGATAAGAAAAGCACATGAGGACCAACCATTGGAAAATTCAGAAAACCGTATGCTACAGCCAAGAGAAAGGGAGGAAAAGTAAGTGGCAAGCATGGAACCAATGAGAAGCAAGGATAGCAAGAGGGTGGAATATAAGCCCCTTTTAATATATATTTAATACAATAGATTTCACAAACCCAGAGCAAGCGATGTACAGGCGAAACCTAAAAAGGGTTCATGTTCCAAGCTCATACTATGAGCATCACCAAACAGGATGCTATGAATTACTAATGCTCCCAGAATCCCAAGTTCCGGTATTGATTATAAGATTAGTTAAGGCAAATCAAAGTGTTCTTCAAGAAGAGGACCGTTCGATCAATGTAGGATAGGTTAGAGGGTGGGGCGGGGTGCAGGGTGAGAGAAGGGCTTCAAACAAAGTGAAAGGGTGAGCTGAGGTACAGGGTGAGAAATGGGCTTCATACAGAGTGAGCTGGTAAGGAACAGATCCCAGGAGGATAAACACATTACTGAAAAAGCAGACACCCATATCCAACTGTATCTAAATATCCAGAAAAAAGATAAAGGGTTAGCTATTGGCAGATGACTTCCAGATGCGCGTGCTCACACAGTACGGTGACACTACGCAAAACGCTTCTTTTGAACAAGTATCACACTGAAGATGTGCAAATGGAACAGAACAAACGTGTTATGGATTCAAGTTTCAATTGAGTTGAAATCTTAGTTTCATAAACTTCCAAATCTCAAATGCTTTCAATCTGCATAAAGCCTATTTGCGAATTATAGTTTTAAGAACCAGAGAAAACTTTCTATATTTACTTTTGCGTTCATTTGGCTCAGTGGAAAATGTTACAATTTTACCAAAAGGTGGTCAAACTGCAGCTTTGCCCCACACCCGAGCGACACAGAAATTTCAAAAGTATATACTTTAAATAAATGTAACTGTTATTCTAACTCTCAGTCTCTTCAGTAAAGTTTGTCCTCCTCTGCTTGGCAATATATGTATAGTTCTTTGTTTGTTGCTGCTGCAAAAAAAACTATGCTTATAATGACCTGCTCCGGAATGACATATAAGTGGTAAAAAATAGTGTTCGTACACTACGAAAAAGGAACTAGCCACTTGCTCTTGCCCTTCCCATATCAGCATTGTCATTTAACCCCATGGAAAAGCATCCCAGTATTGCATTGTTTTTAGGTCTCATCTGCGAATGCAGCGCGCAGGCGCTGCTTCGCCTCAGGAAGATCTATTGTCGTCGCTTCTGTGTCCGGGGCCTGTGGAAGCGGGGTTGGTGCCCGCTCTGTCGGCATTAGGCCCCGCCCACCCGGACTGGAGATTTCGCTCGCGCTGGTTCGTGAACGGTGTCTCTTCCTGACATGCGTGTTTATATATGCATCGCGCTTTCACTTAAGGTGATAGCGCGAAGCATATATAAACAAGCGGCAGTGTGTCAAAATAGAGACCGCAAAACTGAATCACTCTCAGATCTGCGATGGAATCGTTTGGAAAGTCGTATCTCGGACTACTGTGATATCGACACAGTCTGTGTGCAATACGGGTCTTAATTATCAATAACAAGATAGCAGTTTACAATTTACCTTCTATGTGAAGGTGGTGCAGGGAAGAGTGTATGCAACCTCCTTACCTTAAAACTGTATTGCAGGATAGCTCTCTGCTTTGATCGAATGTTATGGAGGATAAGAATTGAATGGTCCAACTGATTTTACTAGGACAAGCCTTGTTAAAAATGTTATTTGCGTAAAACGCAGTTCACACAACCAACATGGCGCCTACTAAAACAACAGATGAGACATGTCGCGTTTCAGCATCTGTTAAAGTGAGCTACGAGCGGCACAAGTGTACCTTGGCTCCTCGCCCTTCGGTGGTGCCCATTGCTGTCTGGCGTATGCTGGCTTGCTCCTTTCAGTGTGAGGTGGGCGACTGTGGGGGTCTGAGGCCCGTGTCTGAGTAAAAGAGGCACATTCGGGTTGACCTCTGCTCTGAAATGGCAGGTGGTCCCCGTTCTGCATTCATGGCATCTAGCCGCTCAGCAATGCAGAACAAGCATTTGCAATGCAATAGGTCTCGCAGTTTTGCGAGAGTTTCAGCTATTGACATTGCAAATAACAATGCCTTTTATTTTTGTTTTCGTTTTAAAAACATAAATAAAAGGCATTGTCATTTACAATGCCAATAGCTTAAACTTGCGTAACTGCGAGACCTATAGCATTGCAAATGCTTGTTAGTATTTACTCAGTGCCTTGTTGCCACTTGTGTGCTCTCAATCACTGTGAAGGCGTTGTGCGGTTAGTCATGAGTCTGTGTAGCGTCCGGGGCTGGTAGAACTTCTGCTCATAGTGTGATCTATGTGGCAAGTGTTGACTTGTTGACTGTCATGTGTGAGTAGGATGGGTCACTAGTCTGCTCATTGTGGACTTGGTGTTGTGCATAGGTATGCCTGAGTCATAGGAGAGTGGGCTTAAGAGGGTAGCACTCTGCTTATACATATGTACTCAGTACACCTTGAGTTTATGCTTGGGTTACTAGCTATTAGTAGATGAATGAGAGCATGTTATGGCTGGTCTGTCGTTGGCTGTGGTGGTGCAATGTAAATAATAACCGCCCCAGTGAAAAACAGAGAGGTGTAGGAAATTACCACTTGTTTATGCCTCCAATAGCAGTCATTAACTCTCAAATATTGGATGATGTTAATTTTTGAAAGGGCTCTTGCCAGGATATTTTACTGAACCCTATGGTTTGATGGTTTCCAAGTAGGTACTCTTCTCTTGTACTACTGCCAAAGAGCATGAACGAGGTAAGTTATTATATATATATATATATATATATATATATATATATATATATATATATATATATATATATATATTATTTATTATCTACTGGCGGTCGCCAGTAGATAGTTAGAGTTAGGACCGTGTTTCCATAGGAAATCCGCAACATTCTATTTGGAATAACTTTGGCGCCGGTTGACGAATCCTCGCAAAGTGTTCAAAATAGGTGGGGCGCTCCGCTCCGCTCCTACCCTGAAAGTCTCGGGGTGATTCGTCAAGCGGGGGCCGAGAAAAAAGGGGGGTCCCAAAACGCGTTTTCCCCATGCATTTTTCCATAGGACCTTTAGTCGAAGGTACAGCCCGAACGGCTGAACAGAATTACTTGAAATTTGGCAGAGAGGTAGTCCTAAGTAAAATCATATATATATGTGGGCGGAGCCTAACCACACATCTCATCCTGAGATCTGATTGGCTGTCAGCACTTCATCCAAGAAGTGCTGGCAGCCATCTTGGGACCAATATACATGATAGCACCTCATTAAAAAGCATTGCAGTTAATAGAAGGTTTTAAGACTTTAGTTACATTATAAATCATTTGTTGATGGTACCATACTCATTTTAGGAATTGTGGTATGTTCTAAGTTGATTTCACCATGTGAAAAAGCCTTCTGCTGGGATATCATGATTGAGAGAAAAATATTTTCTCATGCTTTTCCCACAGAGGCTTGGAAGGTGATCTATAAGCTAAACTGAGAGCTTATTTTCTGTAAATTCACATTATCTTTCTCAGTCATGTGAGAATGAAGTCTGACATTCTCAGTAAAACATGTACATCCAACAAGGGCAGAGACTGTCAGTTGATTCCTTTGTGTTCTACTGCAGCTTCCCAGAGTGTTCCAAAGAACAACTAGAGCGCTAACAGTCCTACTTATGATAAACGTATGGCACACCTGAAGCCATCTTGCTTGGATTAAAGTGGTAACTCTTAAAACATTTAATTTAAAAAGGAACAAAATGAGGGGGTTCATTTTTCCATAAAAAGTATGATTAGTGCTACAGAAAGAAAAATTAGGGCACATTTTGAGTGACTTCTCAAATCCTCTTCTATTTCATTAAAAAATTCTGACATGCAGACTGAAGCATGCACTTTCAATACCAGCAGCAGTTTTCCCTGGTGAGCAGTAGCTTTACTACAGTGATCTAATGAGCAGAAAGAGTGCTAACATTCTGAATTTATGGCAAATGTGTGACACGTCTGAATGCCTTCTTGATGGAATCAAAGTAAAAAAATGAAAGTATTTCCTACTGAGGAGACTGCAGTAAATGAGGAAATTAGGAAACTTCATAACAAATAAGTCTCCCAAGATGGCCACCAGAGACAAAAGAGCCCAAATGTAGCCCAAATATCACCAAGATGTAGCCCAAGTATAGCCCAATGACAGAATGTCCCAGAGTGTTCTTAAAAACAACTAGAGCGCTTACTATCTTCATTATGACAAAAGTATGGCACACCTGAAGCCATCTTGATTGGAATAAACTGGTAACACTTAAAACATTTAATTTAAAAAGGAACACAATGAGGGGGTTCATTTTGCCATAGAAATTATGATTAATGCTGAAGAAAGAAAATGAGGGCACATTTTGAGTGACTTCTCAAATCCTTTTCTATTTCATTAAAACATTCTGACATGCAGACTGAAACATGCACTTTGAATACCAGCAGCAGACTTCCCTGGTGAGCAGTAGTTTTACTACAGTGATCTAATGAGCAACTAGAGTGCTAACATTCAGAATTTATGGCAAATGTGTGACATATCTGAATACCTTCATGATGGAATCAAAGTAAAAAACTGAAAGCATTTCCTACTGAGGAGACTGCAGTACATGAGGAACTTAGGAAACTGCATAACAAATAAATCTCCCAAGATGGCCACCGGACACAAAAGAGCCCAAATGTAGCCCAAAATCACCCAGATGTAGCCCAAATATAGCCCAATGACAGAAGTGTGCAAAACACTTAATATTTTGTGTTTTTGCAGTGTTATATAGTGCAGACTTGTCAGGTATTGGAGTGCTTTACATGAGCATTGGTTACATCACACAAGAACAAATTCATTTTGGTTGTAGACATGGGGAGACTAAATGATTTGACCAGAATCACAGAATGTCGAGATGAAGCAGAAACTCCAACCTGGTTCCCCAGTTGCAAAGTCTGCAGCTCTGGAAGTAACACCACATCCTCTCCCCTAGGTGCAACATTTAATCAAGTGGTCAACTGGATAAAAAAAAACATAAAGATTACAAATAATTTAAAAGTTCTTTGTCGCTATTTGAAAACTCAGAAAATATGTCCTCATTTTAGTTTTTTAGAGCACTAACCATAATTTTGATGCAAATAAGACCCTCTCATATATGTAATTTCTAAAGGAAATACTCTAGGTATTACAGTTTTGATTACATCAAAATGAAGTCAGGCGTTCCACACTTTTGTAATAAATATAGAATGTTAGCAATCTAGTTGTTCATTGGGATACTGTTGAGAGGCAGAGGCCAGGGGCACGGACTCTGAAAATTGAAGGCAGGTAGGAGAGTGCAGATGTTAAATGGTAGCGGCAGTTTCAGTCGATAACCTTTCAAGTATTGCCCGGCGGTAATCGCCTCTTATACCATTCGATGATTAACCAACAAAAGAGGCAGGCGCCGGAGACTAGAAGGCAGGAAACAAAGTTTTATTCCGTCGGAGCAGAACACGTCAGATCGGACAGCAAGGTATCGTCTCGAGGTGCTCTAACCACATCTCTGAGGCCTGGCCTCTTATACACAGGTTTATTGCTTTATTACATGTGATACATTCTTGTTGAGACTTTGATGTATGGAAAGACATCCTTGGAATCCCCACTTCAAGCTTGTTCCCACACATATCTACAGTAGAAGTCCCCACCCCACCCATAGTAGGAGATGGCTATCACACAGCTGGACATTCCGCCAATTCCTGGGGGTGTGTGCGACTGGTCGGGTCTCAGGGGGTGGGGTGTTGATCTACTGTAATCCCTTTGATGTGGGGTGTTTCCCTTACAGTAGGGGCAATAAACTACACCCGCAGGGCTAGGTGATGGCCTGGGATCGGTTCGGACAATCGGGCGCAGAGGAAGGGGGTTATCAAAAGGATGTATGACCATGTATGGGATGAAAGGAGGGTGTTGGTCAGGCGCGGGATGTGGTTCCATGGCAGGGTCACGCAGAAAGAGAGGGTTTATGGCCCATGTATGAGAGAGCGGGGTGGCCGGCGCGCGGGGGGATGTTCGCAGCGCCAGAGGGACGCGCTGGCGATCAGCAATGAGCGGGGAGAGGGGCCATGGTGTCTAAAAATGTCCGCCGTGTGTTTCTGCGTGCGGCGCTGGAGAGAGACAAGATGGCGCAGATAATGTTCAGTTACGAACTAAATTTCCACAGTCCTCCCTTTTAACATATCTCGCCAGCTTGTTTAGTTCGGATCTATCCCCATAATACCTCGTACTTCTACTTCATACAGGGCTTTCATTCGTTCTGCTTCAAAGTTCAGAGTCTTTAGGACAGACAGGAATGATCTGGCACAATTGTACATAATTTCATGTAGTTGATGTGATAGGCGAGGAGGTAGTGCATACAAAATTACATCAGCTGCGTCATATGTTCGACCCGGAGATAGGAGGAGGGAAGCTCGCTTGAACACAAACAGGATACCGTAAAAAATGTTCTTGCAAAACAAGGAATATCACGTGCATTACTTAAGGCCTAGACTTCGTGTGGATCAAGCTAGACAGCATAGTCATGTGCACGGCTGATGTTATACAATTGTCATTATACAAAGTTAATGTTTCTTAACTACCAGTGTACAGTTGGAAGTGACCGATGTAATATCATGAAAACTCGATTGGAAGATAGTCAATACGAAAGCGGTTGGGAGAGGAATTCAACTCAACATGAGTTACAGTCAGGGAAGGGAGTTCTTCTTTCCAGTGTCCTATTATAGCGAGCCATCACTGGTAAGCTCTCATTGTTCTTCTTCTTTCGTTGGCACTGTTGAGCACCGGCGGTGGAGCTAAGGTCCAGCTCAAATCCAGGTTTTCACGTTGCAGGGTGTGACCATTCTTTGCTCTCGGATCACAGTCCTGTTTTGTCCTGTTCCCTAACGGATCTTATCATAGGTACCTTGAGGCGGGGTACCCGCATTTCGTTCTTCTTCTGTCAAGTCAAGTTCAAAATCCCATATGAAAAAGAGGGGGGGGGGGGGATAGGGGCGTGCTTTTGGGAGGCCGAGGGAAGAGGGGGTGGAGTGGGATCGGATCAAAAAGCGGACCAAGGAGAGCAGAATCTTTTAGCACTGAGCCCATCAATCGGGCTCGACGGGCTGGGACTTCAGGGCGGGCATCAGGGTTTGCAGCAGCACAATACACCACACAGCGCATGCGGGACGGGAGTGCAGCACAACAATCCATAGAAAGCAATAGGGAGGGGACAGGACCATGCACATGGACAACAGAGAACAGAGGGGCAAGAGGCAATGGTAGCTAGCTGACCATATTGGACAGACAGGAGAGAAAGCTGCAGCATAACAGACCATAAAGGGCAGGAGGGACGGATCAGGGGCATTACAAAGGAACAGACAAGCCGGGAGGGAGTAGGGGTCTGCACGTGTAAACAGAGGGCTGGGGGCAAGGGGGCAGGGCAGGAGCAGCAAGATAGCCATGGAGGTCAGGCAGGATGGGCACTAGAAACAAGACACACCATGGAGAGCAACAATGAGACTATGATGGCATACACACAGACCATGGAGGGAAGGTGTGAGGGATCAGGGGTAGCTAGCTGACCACACAGGGAAGGTGGGAGGGGCCATGGCAGCACAGAAGACCATGCATGGCAAGCGGGAGGGTTAGTGGCAGCACAATGGCTATGATGGGAAAGAAAGAGGGTGCAGGGGCATGCACAAAGGACAATGGAGGATAGAAGGGAGGGTCAGGACCTGGGCACAGACAAGAGAGTTCAGGGGAAGGGGCCTCACAACAGACCACGCGGGGCAGGCAGGAGGAGCAGTTGCAGCACAACAGACCAGGGAGGGCAGAAGGGTGTGGCAGTAAAATGGACCATGGAGGACAGGAGGAAGGGGATAGGTGCATGGCATGTGGACAGGCAGGGTGGAGGTGGCAGGGACAGGTTACAGTCATCTGACAATGCTAGGCAGGTGGGAGGGGAGTGGCAGCTCAACAGAACACTCAGAGTAGATAGGAGTGGCAGGTCCATGGAACATGGTGGGCAAAAAGGATGGAGCAGGGGCATGCACAAAGACATCGGAGGGCAGGGGGAAGGAGAATAGGGGCAGCAAGCTAAGCACAGAGTTCAAGCAGGAGGTCAATGATGGGGCATAGAATTGGGCAATGGAGGGCAGGAGGAGTGGACTGGTACATCATGCTAAATGGAGGGCAGTGGCAGCACATCAGACCATGCATGGCAGGAGGGAGGAGGCTATTCCATGGATTCAGACAACAGAGGATAGGGAGGAGGTGGATGGGGCAGCAAGCTAACTGTTCAGAGAAGGTGGGTATTAGGAACGTTATTGTTTTTAAAATGTCTGTCTGTGCGAACTACTTAAAATATGAACAAGTATGCAGCACAATCTCACTTTTATTCAGGAAGAAGAGGACGTTTGTGACTGTGACTCCTGGCTCACTTGGCAGAAACACCCCCTTACCCTCCACCCCAATCGCAAAATGTAATGCCCGTGAAAGGGTAGGTGGACGCAGTGTTATATAGAACATAGTCCTGAGAGCACGATTGAAAATGAAAACTAGATATAGTATATGGTATAAACTATGCACCAAAAAGTGTGATATAAGATGAACCGGGCATGAAATATAATATGCAATACATTGTGCGCAATGACAGATTTATTGGAGAGCACGAGATAGCACAGGCACTAGCGCGTGCTATGCGATATGCGCCTTGGAGTGTAATATGCACAGGGCAGTGTTGTGTAACCGAACTAGTCTCTAAAGTTGTAATATAAAATATGTGCTGGGGAGTGTAACGTTGCATATGCACTGTGACAAAGATATGGATCCCAGATTGTAATATGTATGGCATAGCACTGTGCGTTATAACATAGGCATCAGACAGGAAGGCACATTAGATGGGGCAATATAACCCGTGCGAAGGCAAGTGTGGCATGACATTCACGGGGTGGTGTTACAGTGCACATGGGGTAGAGAGTGTCATAGCATACGCACTAGCTGGTGGATTACAACACAGAGGTGTGAGGCACTCGGCGGGCACTGGTGGGTGTAACACAGCATTGGGCTCAGCCAGGAGCACGCTGTGACTCTCAAGTGAGGTTCGTCTCCTTTCCAGAGAGTAAAATAAAAAGTATTACACATCCGGCGGTGGATGTGTGTTTTATTAACCGTGAGGGGGGTTTCTTGCATAGTTTGGTCGAATTTTTGTCGAATCCCCTTTGAATGGCTTGTTGTGCGTGTATATTAAATGTGCCGGGATTAGGCACGGTAGGCCGTCAGACACGTCAGAGCTTCACTAGCGGTGTAAATACATTCCATGTGGATTCATTCTATGCATAGTCGCCTTTTAATGAATATCACGCAAATCGTCATGGTGATAGGTACATACGGTTTGTCCAGCATATCCTAGGTGTTTCTATAAATATATTTTTTTTTAAAATAATAAAAAACAAAGGTCAGCCCCGGGGAATGGGGTCCCCGGGGCCATAAGTGGCCTGAGTAGGGGGGCAACGCAGCCCCCTCCTAAAGCATAAAAATAAAAAAAAGGCCATGACCCGGGGGCTGGGGTCCCCGGGGCCGATTAAGGCCTTGGGAGGGCCAAATGTATTATTTTCAACCAAAAAAATTAGGGTGCAGGCCCTGGGGGATGGGGTCCCCAGGGCCAGTAAATTATAAAAAGAAGGGGGGCCACACAGCCCTCCTTCTTTAAAAAATTAAATAAATAAAAGACCGGCATCGCACCGAAGGCCACACCCCCTCCTTGCAGCACTCTGCAAACACGCCCCCTGGCGCGTTTTAAGTTGGGGAAATAATTCCCCTTCAATCCTGAGGGCCCCTGGGGGCTAACTAGCCCACCAGGTGCTTCCAGTAAGCGCCACTGAGCTGCTTTGCAGAGAGGTGGTCCAGGCCGTGCCACTTTTTACACCTCTCTGCAATGCAGCTCTGTGGCACTTACTGGAGGTACCTAGTGGGCTAGTTGGACCCTAGGGACCATCAGGATTCAAATGAACTTAATCTCCCCACTAAAAACGGCCCCAGGCGTGTTTACACAGTGGTGAAGGGAGGGGACAGGGCCTGAGTTAACGTGTGCAAACACGCCCTGTGGCGCGTTTTAAGAGGTCGTTTTAATCCCCTGCCCTATTATATACTAGGGACTTACAGAGGAGGTCATGCTGATCACAGGGGGACCCCAACGCATAGTGTTCCCTAGTGTATGTAGGTGTTTTCACTGTATTCTGAGTGTCTTTTAACATAGCACTGGCTCTAGGACTGGCTAGTCGGACTCAGTTACCACCAGTATCCGTCTGAAAAAGTTGAGGGTACAGGATGATTTTGCAACAAGGCTTCTTTCTGCTCTTCTGTTTGTTCTTTCTGCACATTATCCTTCTTCCTGCACTTTTCTTCGTCTTTGAGGACTTCTGTTGCTTCTTTCTGCATTTCTTTTTTTTCTTTCTGTGCATTTTTTCTTCTTTCTTCACATGTCCTATCTCTGTAGGCATAGTTAGAAATTAGCATTTAAAAAACCTTTGAAATTCACTGAAAAAACCATAGGTTTCTGGCACGTTATAGTTAGGAATTAGCATTTAAAAAACCTTAGAAATTCACTGAAAAAAACCATAGGTTTCAGGGGCGTTATAGTTAGCTGTACTTTTCACTCGTACAAAACCATTGAAATTCCCCCGTTATAGTTAGTTCAGCTAACTATAACTCGCGCGCCCGCAATGCACTGCTGATGACGTCACATATTACATCACTCATGACATGGTCAGTGAGATCACTCATGACATCACTGATGACATCTCAAATGACATCACTGATGACATCATCCTTGTGATAGAGTGGCAGACCTCCTCTCCCCCTAATGTAACCTTTGATACACACATTCAAAAATAGAAACTAAAATTTTCAAAACAATGGACATACCAATATCAGTTACAACAACCTATTCGGTAATTCTAAGATCCACATACACATCCACTCAGTCCTATACAGTCACTCATACATGTACTCACTCATCATATGTACTCATACACCTAAACATCCTGTTACACAACGCCACTCATCCATAGAGTTACTCACACACATAGTCACTCATGCTAATAAAGAATCAAACATCCATTTACTTGCATATACAGTTATACACACACCACCACAATTACTTCTACAGAAACTTACACATACTTAGTCTTTTAAACAATCAATTATAGAAACACATACTTATTCATACAGGAACTCTTTCAATCTCTCACTCTCACATATACTCACTTATATACACCAATTGTCACATATAATAGTTTAAAACATATGTAGTTACTCATAGAGACACTATTGAGACAGTCATTCACTCACTAACACACCCATGCACACACTCATCCACCCATACAGTCCTGCACACATGCTGTCTTCAACACATACAAACAGTGAGTCACTCATTCATGCACCTATGCACTACGTAATACCCCCCACCGAACCATACAGACACTCAGACACTCATACTGATACTCAAAAAACCAACTAATAACCTATATAGACACTCATGTAGCTACTCACCAACCCATGCAGACACTTATACACAAAGTGAGAGACTGATACAGATATTTACATATTTAAACATTACTCACTAAGCCATGTATTCACTAAGATACACTTAATCAGTCAGTTATACAATCAATTTTTCAAAACCAAATCATCCATTTAGACACTTATATACCCATTTATTCTTCCATCGACCTTGAGATATACATATATAAAACTTTTGTAATTTTCAGAAAAACACACATTCATTGGATGATGTCATCAGTGATGTCACTGACCATGTCATGAGTGATGTAATATGTGACGACATCAGCAGTGCATTGCGGGCCCGCGAGTTATAGTTAGCTGAACTAACTATAACGGTGGAATTTCAATGGTTTTGTACGAGTGAAAAGTCCAGCTAACTATAACGCCCCTGAAACCTATGGTTTTTTCAATGAATTTTAAGGTTTTTTAAATGCTAATTCCTAACTATAACGTGCCTGAAACCTATGGTTTTTTCAGTGAATATATATATAGATAGATACAAAAGTATATTTTTTTTTTTTTACACAGATGGTTGCATAAAAATTTATGAAAGCACAAGGAAGCTGCCATAAACAATTCCTATTTCACACTATTAATTACAATAAATGCATATTTTAAATAGAGTTAAAGCAAACAATTGCTCTTCAATAAAAAAACTATTTGTAATCGATACTTCAGTGAACACGCCTGATTGGCATTTAATTTTCCTCAAGCTAAAACACTTTTCCATCCCGGCTACAGTTAATGGAGCCTGTCGGTTAAAGTCAATGTTCAACCGCCTGGACAAGACTGACAGATCCACGAGTAACCCATCATTAGCAAAGCTGCAATTTCAGCCTTGAGAATGGTCCTCCCTGGTCCACTAACACCACTCATTAATGGAAGATGATCGGATAAGCTCCGTTGCTCTAAGTGATAATTGTGTTTAAAAGGAAAATTATAGTTTATGCCATCAGGACACACAAATTGATTAAATAAAGATGATCGTTTTCCAAATTCACCATTCCCCTGTAATTAACAAGCTCTTGACCGAGAAGGAATAACATGTACTGGTAGACGGTAAATTACCGTCACTAGTGTGAGATGGGGGTCCTGCTCTCAGACCTCAGAGTGTGACGGAAGAATTGTACACAGCAACAAGTGTCTCAGAGTGCCAGGCTCTTTAGACGGCCACAACCCTGGATGTGCACATCTTATGTAACTTACTGCATGTCTGGTGTAAGTTACACTGGATTCATATACTTGGTGTAATTTACTCTGGATGTGCAGATCCTTGGTGTAATTTGCAGCAGATGGGTATCTCTGATGGAACTCATACTGGATGTGCTGAGAATGCCTGAAATTTCCTCATTGATTGCCATTCTAACACAATGTATACACAGTGTACAGAGTAACTACTTCAGTAATGTATGCGTAAACCTGTTTTTTGGGGGGCTCTACATCTATGATTTTTGTCATCGGTCAAGGACAATATAAAACAAGCATTTGCAATGCAATCGGTCTCACATTTGGTTGAATTAGACCTATTGGATTAGTAAATGATAGTGTGTTTTACCCATGTGTTATGGAGTGTATGAATGCGGTGTGTAGTGGAATTATGTGGTTTGAATTGGAATTGTTAGTTGTAAAATTGTGTGATGTGGAGAGGATTTGTGTTGTGGAATTATGTGGCATGGTGTGCAGAGGAAATATGGGGATAATAATTATGTGGTAGTGAGTGCACTGGAGTTATGTGGAGTGGGATTATGTGGAATGGTGATATAAATGTGACATTGATCAGTACTGTGTCAATTACTCAGCTCCACTGACAAAGTACAGCCACCGAAATTAAATGTGGCGCACCATAGCGGAGACACGGGGTAAATGGCAGCCTTTGGGGTGTGCCTAAATTTACCAGTAGTCACGACGAGTCAGGCAAAAAGATCATGGAGACAATCAGCCATGTTGTAGTCAGGCAAAGCCGGCCATCAATCTGTGTGAAAGCTGAGAAAGATGACGCTTGACCGGCGTCTTTGCAAGTCCTACACATGGAGCTCTGTGATTCACAGGGGTTGGCAGGCGGGCATTGAGAGAGGCCTAGGAAACACGTATCTGGTGGTAGTTGGTTGTGGAGGGCTGATACGTGGTCTTATAGATTCGAGCCAAGAGGAAGGCTGCTTAGTGGAGCTGGTGCCTATTCTACAGCAAATGTAATACATTTATCAGAAGCTTTTAATGCTTTGCATTTTATCATTCATCGACGAGTAGGCTGACACTGAGAGACCCATGAGTGGGAGTGCTAATGACAAAAGTGACATTGAACTTGGCACTCACATGCAACAGCCATTCCAGTTGCTCCTGTTATTTCAGGAATGCAGGCGGTCGCACTGAGTGCAGGCAAAAAACTGTTATAAATAAACCAGACAGGAGGAAAGGCTATCACACGCTGTACATGTTGATGGCCAACAAAAACATTCTCTGAGTGAAAACATCAGGGAGGGACTTCAGCTCACAAAGGAGGGACATTTCCACAAATGCACCAATAATAAGCCAGCGTTTTTAAATGCCACACTTAACAACCAATAGCAATTAAGAGATGTACTAAAAGCCCATAGAGAGATACAACAGGTCGTGGCTCGACCTAAAAAGGGCTGTATACAATAAAGTCAAAATCTAAAATGTGGATTACATGTGTCGCCCACTATTTCAATTCAGATAAACTGTTAATTCCCAAGGAGTTATGAGGCAAACATTAGTGAACTGAAGACATACTATGAACATTCATTTCATGAATGTTAAGTGCAGCACATTTCTGTTTCAAAAACATGGCTATGGCTAATCCATAAATTCCTGGGAGTGGCAGAAAGAATGATCGAGACAACTTTCTTCCTGTCCGATTGTCCTATCTATTTGCTCTTGTTCTGCTGCATATGACAAACACTTTCTATGCCACCTGAGCTCAACATAGCAGACTTGTCCCTCTACCGCTTCCTATGCTAACCATTTATTGCTATCATACAGCACTCCACTAAGTTCATCTACAAAAAAAGTCAACCTAAGTACTAAACGCATTTTTGTGGCCACGGTTTCATAGCCAATAATATTCTACTGTTTTCACATTTATTACACCCTGAAGCATGAAGTACCTCCGGATTTCATGAAATGTGGAACTAAGTATGTAGCACCTAGGATACGCTTCACACTGGGGTGCTTGGACAGAAGTCGCATATAAAAGGGTGGGATGTGAAGGGGAGAAAATAATGAGGTAAGGTGATTTAGTAACCTGCAGAATTTTTAAAAGGACTGACAGTCAAGAAGGAGGACTTCCAAAGCGGTATATACACCACTGATGTAGGTTAATTAGCCGGGGGCACGAAATGGGCAGCACACAGCCAGAATGGCCGTAGCAGGCACCGGGTGTTTTCACGGTGGCCCGTCCGGGTGGGGGCTGGTTTTGGACCCCTGGGGGATTGTTTTTGTTACTGAGGGCCGGTTTTGCAACATAGCTGCAATATCAGCCCCCTGTAACAGTAGGTGTAGTGTTTTCCACGCATCCTCCTCCTCCTCCCCTCCATGGCTGTCCCGACTCAATTGCCAGGGCCAGTTTGCGCTCCCAGTCCGGCACTGCCTCAGCATCTCCTAAAATACAGTTTAGGCATCTCACATGGGCCTGACTGAAAACCTGGATAAATTCTCACAATGCAGGTTGCCACCTCTCCTGCCGCTTGGGTTCCTAGGCCGGCAATTCTCGTGTTGCACACCTGGCAGCAGACTGAATGGTTTCTGGCAGTTCTTTCCTGGAGGTTTAAGCGATAGGAGTGCATCTCTTGAATAGGTCTTCCTGGGTGCTTCCAGCATGTCCAGACTATCAGGAGGATGGGCCCTGGGCCCGATCCAGGCACAGACGGGCACAGATGGGCTTGCCTTAGGTGTGTCTGCTGCATGTGTCTGCTGTGAGGATACACTCTAACATGCCCTAAGAAGCCCGTCATGGAAAAAGGCATGTCCATGGGTGTGCCATGCACAGAGCTTTTGTAGAGCGGACCGAGAAAAATGGTAGGGGAAATCAAAAGTATCTGGGGTGCAGTAACCTCCTTCGGAAATTGCAGGGTCCCCAGTGAGGTGCAAAACACTGATAACTGAAAACAAACACAACTCAAAGTGGAGACAGGATCAATCATAAAACGAGTATAAAAAGGGCTGTCTCTCTCTAAGATGGTGTCCGATTCAGATGGAGCCAGGCAACTGCCAAAGCAGCTCCAAGGTGCCTACAAGGAAATTGAAACAACTTCACAAACTTGTCATCGGCCAGCACATTTGCACCTGTAGATTATCCACTTCGGCTGTAGGCTCTGACCTGCCAACCTGGAGATTCACAAATGCTCTGTAAAAAGCTATTCTTTCGCAATCCCTCTTAATATTTCTGTCCTGACAGGGATCCCCTTGTAGTTCTTTCCCCACAAGCCTGCCCATGCCTCATTCAATAGCCTTTCATTAGCCTTGCTCCGCCCCTACTCTCTGGTGACATCAGTACAGGTGAGGACCAAACCGATGTGAATGGAGGGACCTGGTTGAAGTGAAAGGCACAGACTAGTCTTCCCCATTGAAACTTCGTGGAAGGAATGTGGGCAGACCGGGGATAGGTAGAGAGGGGCTGGGTGTTACAGTCAGCATATAAGGAGTCAGGAGAGGGAGATTCAGCCTATTCCTGGCTCGTGCGCATCACCGGTAGCAGGTAATTTAGTGCGAGGGAGAGGCTTTCAGAGCACAAGTACCATGAGCAGGGGCAAGGCCAATGTGATGCGGTAAGAGACGCCTTACACACCCTAGGTGTGGCAAAGTGTGCAGACTTGCTCAGGCCTGCTGTTCTTGATGAGGCCTGGGTAGGTATGAGCTGCTTGATGCGTGCCGGGGTCATGGCCGTGATAGCTGCTTCTTCTCCCCAGCGGGGATGGCGTGAACACAACAGGTAGGGTGGGGCATGGAAAGGTCATGCTGTGGACTGCGGCAAGAAGTAAGGCATCGGAAAGATGGCAAAGACTCTCCACTAAACTAGAGTGCGCTGCTGGGGAAGGGCAACAGGTGCAAGCCCCAGATTACAGTGCAGAGGGGGGCCCAGCGGGAGTGGGTGAGCATTGGCACACACGAAGACACCTGACAGGCATGGTGGTAGAGGGGCTGGGGGGGAGTGCAGTGACCCTTGAGCTGCTCCCTAAACATTCCCCAAGGAAGCAAGGGATGGCTGGAGTGCCAGAGGCATGCCTGATTGCAAGAAGAAGTAGGGTGAGTCCCAAATGAGAATGCAGGGTAAGGCCATGGCTCAGGGCCTGAGACAGGTGCTGACCCTGGGTGAAAGACAGTTCAGAGCAAAAACCATCAGGGCTGGGTCCAGAGGTGAGATCCAGATGGCAGGGGGTGGACATTGCGGCACAGATTAGGGAACAACGCCAGATCATTCAGGAGATGGAAGAGAGATGGCAACATCTGCGCAGGGACACCTCTTTAAAAAGGTGAAAGGCATGCCAAGGGTTGAGGGGATGGGGGACGGGCCCGAGTTGCAAGGTGGGGGGGAGGTGGCTTTGAGTGCCGGACGGAGATCAGATGGGGTCAGGAACTGCAGGAGCTAGTGCAGTTTGAGGGCCCGGTGGTGCGGATCAGGTAAGGAGGGGTAAGTGGGTGTGGCTGCAGGGCGGGTCCAGCTACAAACGGGGCTTGTGAAAAATGGTGCAGGTTTAAGTTTTGGTTGGGGCGCAGACAGAAGGCAATTATTTGTCATGAAGGGGGTGGTAGGGTTTACAACTTTTCAGTTGCTGGCAGTATTGCCTGTGGCATTACATAACTGGAGAGGAATCTGGCCAGCTTTGGGACGAATTCCTTCAGGATTGGGGCAGTGACTGCAGGAATGCACCTGGGGTGGTATTGGAACCAGATTTGGAGGATAAGCAGGTGGAGATCGAGGTGTTGTGAGTGCTATGTGCAAAAATTAAAGATAGCTAGGCGTGGGAGAAAGGAGCGCATTCCATACTAACTCATTCTTTCTTTATTGTAGGGTGTGTATACAGTCCGGGGAGGAGAATGCTGGTCACGTGGACAGTTGGACATTCTTTTGTGCATTGGGCAGCCAAGTATGTGGACCAACAGATTTATGTATTCAGCATGGGACTGCCCAGCGGCAAGCATGAGGTGCTGTGGTGAGGTAGGAGTCAGATGCGCTGAAGCAATTTGTTGCTGTTTTTGACAAAGCTGGTGCTGCAGAGGGGGTACCTGAATATGCTCCTGGTGCACTTATGAAAGAATGAATTGGTCCAGTTATTGGGGTTGACATGTTTAATATGGACAGAATTTGAGCCCCAAAGATGGAGGAGAGGGGTGATGGAACATGTGGCCATTGACAAGGCCAGGAGGAAGCTCAACAGAGCGATGAGAGTGTTTTTCATGACCAAGGATATTAAGGTGATAGTTTGCGGGTCATCAAGGAGGAAGACTAGTATGTATTTAGGAACAATGGAGTGCACCTATCGCATTTTCGTAATGCTTACTATATGATGGAGATGAAAGATGTAATTGGTAAGTTGTGAAACAAGAGGATTTGGTGCAGGGGAGTGTATCACTGAAGACATTGTCAGACAACGAATGGGTGGGGAGGCAGTAAAGCACCCTATAGGGTTTTCCTGATTGGTGGTAATTGGGGGGGGATGTGGAGAGTCAGGTGTGGGCATATCCACTCCTTGGCGGAGATAAAGGGAGCACAGGAGAAGGAAGACAGTGTGCCAGATTCTTGGAACAGGGCAAGGAAGCTTCATTGAAGGATGTTTTGGTAGGAGAAATGCGAGAGACTGGGAATGGCAGGAGGGCAGGGAATGAAAAGGAAAAGAATGGGGGATTTGAGTTGAAAGATTTGTGAGAAGGGAGAGTTGTTGGGAGGAGGGGGAAAGACGGATCAATAATGTTATTGTTGTTGGAAGGTTGATTAACTGTTTTGCCACCCTGTCCTAATAAATGACCTTTTACACAATGGAGGAACCCCAAGGAAGTGAAAGGCGCAGCCATGTCTCCCGCCGGGATACAATGTTGAAGGAATAACATCAGATAGGGTATAGGTAGGGACTGGTGAGGGGGCGGGTGTTAGGGTCAGCATATAAGGAGTCAAGAGTGGCGGGTTCAACCTCTTTCAAGCGCCAGCACACCACTGGCGGTAGTGGGAAATTAAATGCGACCACCCATCCATGATACACAATCTTGGAGGGCAGTGGGGGATAATTCTGATTAACGGATGCCATAATAAGACCTGTTGCACGGGTGTAGGTGGAAGTTGGTGGGGATGGGAAGTCAGATGTGGGCGTATCCAGTCTTCGGTTGGGGGATGAACAGAGCACAGGTGAAATAAGACGTTGTGCCAGATTCTTGGAACAGGACAAAGAGACTTCATTGGAGGAAGTTTTGGTAGGGGATGTCAGAGAGAATGGTAGGAGGTCAGTGTGAAAGGGGAAATAATAAAGCAAGGTAATGGGTGGTTGGGGTGAAAGCTTTGTAAGGAGTGATAATTGTTGAGAGGAAGGGGAAAGATGGATCAATGGTGTTATGTTATTTTTATTTCAAGGTTGATTAACTGTTTGGCAACCCCTTCCTAATAAATGACCTTTTATGCTTCATTGGTGGTACGGCGTATGATTATTTCATGATGGCAGTATGGAGACTAGCTCGGCCTACCAGGGATTCACCCAGCCTGCATCCACCTTACTCGACCCCACCCCACTATCAACAAAGAAGGGGCTTGACCACCGGCGTCCACGTGTGGCATGGACATGACCCAAGCAAAGCACAGGCCAATGGCAGGCCTGTCCATAGTCTGAGAAAAGTCAGACAGAGGCTGAAGGCTGAGGAATAAGAGTAATCCCCCAGGCAGACCGATAGTCTCTTCAAGAGGGGGAAAAAAAGAGGAAAAATAAGCTCATGGTTGATCTTCCACTGTGTTTATATTGTAGGTAATATGCAAAATGAGGGAAGAAGAAAGAAATGCAACAGAGCAAATATATATCCAGGTCGATAAAAGAAAGCTGAGTAACAGACCATTTAAATTATCTATACGGAACTGGTCTACAGTGGTACAATAATGGGTGAAAGAATTACAACTATGGAAGAGACAGTAGAAACAACTGAGTAGGATTCAAGGCCCTCTAGGGTAGAACTGATGGGTGGACATGATTAATGAGCATGAGACTGTAGCATCAGGTGAAATAATTTATAGGGATTCAATGCCCACTGGGCCAAGACATCAGTCATATGATTTGAATCAAATTAAGTTATAGAACGATACTGAATCATGTCATTCAATATATGTGTGAACCATAGACAAGTAATTATTCTTTTGAAAATAATGAAGCAATGTAACTAGTTACGAATGTTATTGAAATGACATGTATGCAGTATAAATTGCTTAGGTAGGGATAATGTTTTCAGCTTGAAAAAGTATAACACAATAAAATGTGTAGGACTTGTAACAGAAAAAATAACATTATAAGATTGTCACCATGAAATTGCATAGAGAATGACAGTTCATGTAGTCTTACTTTGATGGTGGTGGGGAGTCACATGTTTATATGACACCAGGAAGTATGCGCAGATGACCCGTGAACAAGAGGCGAAGGCTTAAAAAAGTGTCAGGCGTTAAATTGCTGCTAGGTTGATTAATTAAACGTGAGAACTAAACTGAGCCCTGGCTGTCTCTCTTTTTGTATGTGGACAACATTTAAGACGAGAAGATTCTGGTGAATATATATAATGTACTATGTGTCCAATCATATGGGCAGTCTGTTCTCATTGTTTACCGGAATATTGTAGCACATGTCACTTTAAAGTCTGTTTTCAGTGTTTAAGGAAATATTGTAATACTTGTCACTTTAAATAGTTAAGTCCCACAATGCAGAGGCGCCATGTGATCAAGGCCTGTTGTGGCCGAAAAGCATCACTGCTGATTGGTCGCAATAAACACTTTTGCACCAGCGAACCGAGGTCCGTGTATTTCCAAGATAGGAAATAAGTGGAGAACCCTGATAATATATTAAATGATATTGAATGCTATAAAAAAGCAATATCCATATTGTAAAAACTGCATGGAATGAATACTATCTCAAACTATTGGCTTGGAGGAGTGGGGGGCTGCTGAGTGATGCTGAATATCGGTTTTAAAAGAAAGAACATCCAGTTATCCCTTTATTTTATCCCTAAAATACACAAAAATTAAACCAAACCCCCAGGTAGGACAATAATTTCGGCCATTAACAGTCTGATGGAAAATACGTCTAGATACGTTGATTATTTCCTCCAGGAGAGGGTAAGAGTTTGTCTTCCTATTTGCAAGACACGTCAGATTTCCTTAGAAAAATTAATGAAATATCGTGGAGTGAGGATTTACTGTTAATTATCATGGATGTAACCTCACTCTATACATCCATTTGTCACTCAGATGGCATTAAAGCCATTGAGCACTATCTGAACCGCAGACCAGTACATCTGTATATGCATAACAAAATGTTGGTTAAAATGGTAATTACATGTTTAGAACAGAATTTCTTTTTCTTTGACAACCAAATTTACCAGCAAACTAGGGGAGTTGCAATGGGGGCCTGCTTTTCTCCCAGCTATGCTTGTTTGCAGATGGGCTGTGGGAAGAGCAGGTCCTCATGCGGCAATTTAAAAACACAATGGACCAATCTGTGCCCTTATGGTTGCGTTACATTGATGATCTGTTCTTGATCTGGAGGGGCTCTGAGACACATGCTCTCCAGTTCATAGAGCAGATCAATGACAACAATTTAAACCTCCAGTTTACGGCGAACATCAGTAAAAGCTCAGTTTGCTTTCTTGATGTGGAGGTTTATATTAGGGATAACCACATTGCCACTAGATTGTTTGGCAAACCCACTGCTAGCAATTCACTGCTGCATGCCACGAGCCATCACCCGTGCCACTTGATACAGAGCATCCCATATGGGGAGATGCTGCGGGTGAGGCGAATTTGCAGTAGTGAAGATGATGGCCACATGCCGCAATTAGCCAGTAAACAAAGATTTAGCGGATACACCTTGGATGTCATTGAGAGGGCCATTAATAAAACTATTATACTAACCAGGCATTTGCTATAAAAACAGTGAACAGGGCACAGGCTTAGACCAATTACAACAACCTTGTAGAGTCATTTTAACCTACAACAAACAACATCAAGCCCTTAGAAAAATTCTGAATAAAAACTGGAGCATTGTACGCAGTGATCCTATTGTTGGCAAATACCTTCCTAAAAAAACGGATTTGACATTCAGAAAAACTAGGTCTATGAGGGACAGTTTAGTTAAAAATAGCTCAGAAACTAGATCCCCCACCAATTGGCTCACTACATACAAAGGATTTATAAGATGCCCCACATGTAAAGCTTGTAAATTTGCAATCAACAAAACAAGCTACACTACACCATTCAAGTCAGATTCTGTGTTAATCAGCAAAAGACTGATTTGTAAAATGGAGTATGCGGTTTATGTGCTGGAGTGTCCTTGTGGTTTAAGATATATAGGCAACACTAAGCTTCCAGCCCACAAGAGGATACGCCAGCACATAAGGGCCATCACAAACAAGGATCAAGCCTATCCAGTGGCTAGACATTTTGAGGAGAGCTATGATAGTAGCACTACACCTCTATGGTATTTTGTGATTGACTCAATTCCCCCTCAAGGGGAGGTAATCGAGAGGCCCAACTCCGCCTCCTTGAAACAAGATACATATTGGAACTCGACACAAAGATTCCGGCAGGGCTTAATGCGAGTGAAGATTTTTGTACTTGTTTATAGTGGGGCATTGAATACTAATTATCAATTGATGTATTGTGGTGGTATCGGAGTTATTTTCACAAAACGAAACAATATATGTATATGGATGAGACATAATATTTCCCTTGTTGTACATTTACATCTTAAACTTCCTTAGCTATTAGAATATTTTATTCAGTATTTTTATTTCTCAGCACTTCGCACTTTGTATGGAACCAGTTGGTTCCAATTGGTGGCTTATTTTACACATACACTTGTTTTTTTATGGTTTTAGACATGGAGCAGTTTTTGGCCCACTTGGGCTTTATTCCACTGAACGCTACATATACAAAGAGTATATCATCTTGACACCAGATTAGGATTCTATTATCATTTTAGGATAAAACTTTACTACAAAACCACATCTAATTTCATTTTTAATTCCATGTGTTAAATATCAATTTCTCATAGGAGTGGTTTTTGTGCAATTTAGACTGATATATATGTAAGACTAGAACATGTATGTTTTAAATATAGGCATTTTTAGCTTTTTTACAATTCATATGTTTGAATGTTTTTATGGATTTTAAATGCCAAATATCCGTTCTAAAATGTTTACATTTATCATTATATATTTTTTGCATTTAAGTATACATCTATTGCTATATTTATTGCATATTTATATATGTATTTGATCAAATGTATGCTATTTGCACTAGGTGAACCTTTCGTCAAAAGTGTTTTCTGTGAGATGAATACTACACAGTATTTTTTCCAAGTCTATCAAACAGTCACCTGTTTTGGTCTGCACTAGCACTTTAAATAATGGTTAAAAAATGTGCAACGCTTTACATCTCCCCAAGTCCCGTGATCTCTTGGGCACACAATATCACCCCCTTAACTGTTAGCCTCAAGAACGAGACAGCGGTATGGTCTGCTCTCCCATTGTACTTTTATGGGCGTTCAACCATTTTCAAAATGGTATCTCTACCTCGGATTTTGTATCGCCTCCAAAATTTCCCAGATCCTATCCCCCGTACCTGGTTTGCACAAGTGAATGCCATACAAAATAATTTCCTGTGGGGGGGGTGGGTCGGTCCGGGTGGCGCTCCGCACTTGTTCCAAGTCCTCGTACTGTGGTGGGATTGTGGCGGCTGACATTTATTCCTATTATGTCGCATCCCACATCCTAGCAATCAATGAACTATGGTACAATTCTCCCACAGACCCGGCGTATGCTATATAACATGCCGCCATGGAACATGTCCCCTTACTCCACTTACTGCACAGCTATACGAGGCTAGATCATCTTCCGCCGGCTGGCAGACTAGCTATACAGCTGTGGCGGGTTAAGACCAGGCAGATGAGGTGGATGGGGAGACTATCTCGACAAACCCCACTGTGGCAGGGCACATATCTCAAGTCTGCGACCACACTGAGAGGGTTTGGGGGTTGGGACCTGGTAGGGATCTCGACCCTAGGAGATGTCATGAGGGGTCACACATTAAAATCATTTCAACAACTACAAACGGACTTCAGCCTTCATAGGTCACAATTTTACAAATATTTACAGTTCTGACACGCCCTCTCCCCCCAGATCCGTAATGTGGAGGCCCTCCCCGAGTTACAGCCCTTGGAGGGCCGTCTATTAATGGTGGACCTCGGACTCCACAAAATCAGACAAATCTATCAAACACTGACGACACACACCCCCACAACTCTGGACAAGACCCGACTAGCCTGGCAGGCTGATATCCCTGAATTGACGGACGACTCGGCTGAGGCGACTTCCAGCCCTAGAGGCACGGCGATCTCCACACGCTACAGACTCATCCAGTTTAAATATCTGCACCGAGATTACTACACTAGGGTACGTCTGTGGCGAATGGGGGTCATTCAGTCCCCAGTGTGCTTGCGGTGTGTCAGCAAGGAGGGGTCCTTCTTCCATACTGTGTAGACCTGCACTGCCTTGCATCCCTTTTGGAACAGGATTTGTTTGTGTCTCAATGAGGTATTGGAGTGGGTGCTTCCACTGGACCCACGGCTGTTTCTATTACATTCCACAGATGACATTGGGGGGGTCCGCTATAAACAACATCTACTGTTCCTTGCTCTCACTATTGCCAAAAGAGACATAGCGCAGGGTTGGAAGGCGTCATCTCCCCCAACTATAGGTAAATGGAAGGCCACACTAGACCAGTGTATGGGGGCGGAGATAGCTGTTTTTGAAGCCCGGGGCTGCCCCCGGAAACACCTTAAAATATGGACACGTTTGGCAAAATATTGGGGAATAGACTTGCCCCGCCGCCTCATAAAGGCTGCCCCTCGAGCCCCGCTCAACAACGCTTCCAACCATTGTGTTTGATTACATTATTATCTTTTTGGGATGACTCTAGGGAACATGCTGCATCATGTACTGGATCTGGTGATTTGACCGCTGTCTGCATAATGTTTTTATCTTTTGTTTACCTGCATGTTTGGCAGGTGCTGTTTATTTTAGTGGTAGTAGATATTGCTCCAAATGTTGTCCACTTATTTGTTTATGCCAATGTGGGGCTTCAGCCCGATATATTGAAAAATGACCAAATAAAATTTGTTGTTAAAAAAAAAAAATGAGCAACGCGTCATATGATCAAGGCCCAGATGGGGCTGAAGTGCGTAATGGCGGCGATGCAGGGCAACTAAAATTAACTTGACTGCACAAGGAACCTTGGGTCCGCGCTTGTCTATCCGAGTGTGACTGGATGCATCCAGACAAAATCAGCGATTATATATATATATATATATATATATATATATATATATATATATATATATATATATATATATATATATATATATATATATATATATATATAAAAAATGAATAAACCCAAAGGTTACAGGGGCGTTATAGTAAGGCTCATACAAAACCATAGAAATTCAGAAGTTACATGAGCAAACTATAACTTACACTCCCGCAATGCACTGCTTATGATCTCACAAATTACATCACTCATGACATGGTCATTGACGTCACTGATAACATCTCAGATATCCCCTGGCCTTGTCTGTTGGGTGCCCCCAGGACGCCCAGTCTCCACTGGGACCACGGGGCAGCCTCAATGCCGCACGGTCCCTGCTGGCTCCTCACCTCCTGCAGGAGCTGGAATTGCTTTCAGACAAGGAGAACTGCTAAACATGCAGCTTCCTCTGTCTAAAAGCAATTCTACTACACTTCCGGTATGTGTAAGCATTTTCAATGCACTCGCTTGGTAGAAGCAGAGCGTTTGCTCTGGCTTAGTAGGAGTGGTAAAGCTCCGGTCAAACCACAGCAAACAGCAATGTCCTAGGGGTGGGCACCCTAGGACACAGCAGAAGTTGGTCCTGGGGGGCGGAGGGCCCCAGGGCCATGTATGGCTCCAGGAGGAAGTCTGTGCGCCCCCTGCATTCATTCAAATTAAAACCCCTGGGAGGTAGTGACTCCCGGGGTTGTGGGGAAGGTCATGCACCCCCGCATTGCTTTAAGATAAAGCCTCAGAGAGTTGGCGGCCCCTGGGACTGCGGGGGATCCGAGATGCCCCCACATTTATCAGTAATAAAGCCCCATGGAGGTGGTGGTCCCCGGGGCACTCATAAGCCCCAGGAGTGGGGGCCTGTGTAACCCCCTCCGTTATTATCAAAATGTCCCCGGGACCTGGTCCGCGTTTTTTTTCCTTTCTTTTTTTGGCGGAAGTAGCGAATCCAGGGTGACTACCGCCAAAAATTAAATTATAAAAATGCTTTTTTGACTCACAGGGTCTGGGACTCGGCTACAGTTGAGTCGCAAGATGGGTGCCAACACTTCCTGGTTTGAAGTGTTGGCAGCCAATCAGTTCTCAGCACGAGATCGGGAGGGGTTGCGGAGCCTTCCCGTCCCTATATATACAAACATGGATTTTGGTTAATATCTCTAAAACTACTGAACGGATTTACACCAAATCACAAAAAGGCACTTTCCTGAAGCAACATCCACCTACCTGCCAAATTTTGTGTAATTCCATTCAGCAGTTCGGGCTGTAGCCATTTCTAAAGGACCTATGAGAATTAACATGGGAAACGCCAATTTAGCCCCACCCCCCTTTTTCTCGGCCCCAGCTGGATGGATCACTCGAAACTTTCCATGAGCAACAAGAATCACAGGCACGCTTTTTTGGAAAATTTCGGTAAGATACGTCAACCGACGCCAAAGATATAGGAAAGCCAAACAAAACTTTTCCTATGGTAGCATAGTCGTAACTATAACTGTGTACCGGCAACCGCCAGTAGGTAATATTAATATACATATGGATTGCACATTGTTTATTTAAATTTGTAGACAGTTATAGTTACGACTATGCTTCCATAGGAAAAGTTTTGTACTTGACATAAGTGCAATTGCTAATTTTGTATCATGTTGTGAACGGTTATCTAGTACAGTGGAAATGGATATATTATGACAGGAGGTGGTGCTATTGTCTAAGGAGTTAATGGAGGAACTGGTTTCCATGGCAATGCAGCACGAAACCAAAAAACATCAGTTATTATGAACATGTAAACTAAAATATCGACGCAGAGCATGACCACAGTGTAATGTACAAAGCATAAACATTTTGAGCCACATTTAAATAAACAATGTGCAATCATTCCTACATAAAAGGGGATCTGAAAATAAGGTGGCCAGTGAGTATCTGTTTCTAATTGGATACAGTAATCAAGCTTGACCTATAAATTATTTTTAGCACGAGCAGTTCTGCTTTAGAAAATGCACTCGCCTTTTTCTCCTTCTTGACTCTACACGAATAGAGGATGAGCTGTAAACACGTGCCTTTGATGTTTATGTAAATTTTTCCAGCAAGCAGTTTCTTATCCTGTAGCAGAGACCCCGTTTAATTTATATAGATGTTGCCTGGTAATACTGAGTGTGTTCTTTTGTTCACCTCTTTAATTCAGGGGTGCTGACTATTAGTGATGCTGACCGCTCTATCTTTCCGTATGTTTCTCTTTTTTTTTTCTTAATACATTCTCCTTGTAGGGAAAAAAGGAAGCAAAAAATAAATGATGAAATGCACAAAGGTACTGACGTTTGACAGACAGTAACCAGCTCGTAGAGCAGTGGTTCCCAAACTGCGCCATGGCTCCCTGGGGAGCCGTCAAACCTAACTGGGGGGGCCACGCACCAAGCACTTTAATGCATTTAATATTGAAGGGTTTGTTGGCTTTAGTTAAACTAATTAGACTTAAAGGCATGATTTCGATGATTTGTAAGTGACATGCCTCAAGCTGTAAACGCAGTGCTTAATTGATGGCTTATCAAGAGAGATGACCTCCATAATTCACTGGATCCCCAGGTTTCAACACTCCCAAAGAAAGCAGAAGATACCCGATTTATTTTGTTAGACTAGTTAATAGTTTAGTTTTTTCCAAATGCATTTTACACCAATGCAAGTTATCAGGAAAGTACAGTTGTCCTGTCTATTAAACACACTTAGTATTATTAAGTATTGACATTTGTACTTGAATCATTGGTACTTTCAGTACACATTTCATTCTGTACACACACGTTTCCGTACAGGCCTCAAGCACAGGGAAGTAAAACACTATATACGGCATATTGCCAACATCTGGAAGCGGGAAAAGAAGTTTAAAAAAAAAGAGGAATTTATTTTACTTGCATTGATTTGGAGGCAATTTTAGGGAGGAGATAGCAAAAATAAAGCTGTATGTGGTTTAAAAATAACGAGTCAGCCTTCTAAGACAGGTGTGTTAGCACGTATGACACAGGTAGAAATGGAAGTGCATGCAAATATTCTTCAAGCGCAGAAACACTTTGGCAATGGGCCCTACAAGCATGGGGGTGCTATCAAGCACTGAAAAGTGGTATAAAAAAGTTTGAGAGGGTACTCTAAAAAAGGCATGGGCAAAGTGTAACTAGGAGTATTTTATTAGAGGCACTGCCTTAGTAATACGAAACACCCTGCGTATATGAATATAATACCTTCACCTGCTTCATCCCAATTATTTTCAGAGAGAAAAATGCAAGAACTCCCGAGTACGGGCTTATATCCCCCCACCCTCCCAAAAAAGTAACAGTGGGGAGCCACGGGCAACGGCCAATAAGTCAAGCGATCCGCGGGTCGAAAAGGTTTGGGGGCCACTGTCAAAGTGTAGCAAACATGACTGGTTTTATGCCTGCATTATAATGCCCTGGTTACAACTACCTGGATATTTCTGTTTTAGTCGCAACCTCTTATTTGTGCCAGAAAAGGTATTCCAAGATTCAGAGATATTTTCCTATGAGCTAATTACATATGTCAATCAATCAATCAGGTGTTTGTTAAGTGCGACTACTCACCCGTAAGGGTCTCAAGGCGCTGGGGGGGGGGGGGGTTAGCAGGCTCCAGTCCATCAAGGGGGGGGGTCTGTCGAAGAGCCAGGTTTTGAGGTTTCTTGTGAAGATGGGGAGCGATGTTGTCTGTCTGAGGTGGAGCGGCAGGGCGTTCCAGGCTCAGGCCGCGAGGAAGGAGAAGGAGCGGCCCCCGATCTGGTCTTTCTGGTGCATGGGACCACAGCGTAGGAGAGCTGGGCAGATCGTAGGGTCCTCTGGGGTGCATGGAATTTGAGTCAGCTGTTCAGATATGCTGGTCCGGTGTTGTGGAGGGCCTTGTGGTCGTGGGTGAGCATCTTGAAGGTGACTCTAGCTTCGATGGGGAGCCAGTGGAGTGTGCGCAGGTGCTGGGAGATGTGGCAGTGTCTTGGCAGGCCGAGGACCAGTCTTGCGGTGGTGTGCTGGATGTTCTGTAGCTTGCGGGTGAGGTTTTTGTTTATTCCGGCGTAGAGTGCTTTGCCATAGTCGAGTCTGCTGGTGACCAGGTCGTGAGTGACGGTCTTTTTGTGTTCGAGGGGGATCCATTTGAAGGTCTTACGTAGGAGGCAGAGGGTGTGGAAGCAGGAGGATGAGACAGAGTTGATCTGGCAGTCCATTTTGAGCTCAGAGTCCAGGATGATTCCCAGGTTGTGTGCGTGATCTGTGCGGGTGGGCGGGCTTCCGAGGACGTGGGGCCACCAGGTGTCATTCCATGCATCGGGGTTTGGGCCCATGATGAGTACTTCTGTTTTGTTGGTGTTTATTTGTAGGCAGCTGTTTTTCATCCATTTGGCGATGGCTTCCATGCCTTCTCGAAAATTGTGTCTGGCGGTATTGGGTTCATTGGATAGGGAGAGGATGAGTTTGGTGTCGTCTGCATATGACACAATGTTGAGTCCGTAGGTTCTGACGATGGGGGCGAGCGGAGTCATGTAGACGCTGAAGAGTGTAGGGCTGAGGGAGGATCCCTGGGGGACTCCGCAGGTTGTAGGCGTTGGGTCGGAGAGGAAAGGGGGGAGTCTGACCCGCTGCGTTCTGCCGGAGAGGAAGGAGCAGATCCAGTTGAGGGCCTTGTCTTGGATCCCTGCGTCATGGAGTCTGCGTATTAGGGTGCGCTGAGAGGTCGAGGAGGGCTGCTGTTTCTCCTTTGTCCTACATGCTACATACCCATGTTCAAATAAAATGCCCCTCTCTATTTGCCCACAGGTTTATAGTATTTTTTAGGACAGGAATGTCATCTGCATGGAGTACATTTGTGTTCCCCGGTCCTTAGAGACCAACTATAAGTATTTGGTATCCGGACTGATTTTAGCCCCAGCTTCACGAGGGAGGGAGTGTGATATCTATGAAGGCCTACGCCTGCCCCTTGGCATGAGTGAGGTCTTGGACCTGTCCTGTGACTTGGGGGGCATGAAGCATGATGGTGTTTATTCAACAATGGACTACCTTCTCTGTCATGGGTTTTACATGTAGAGCGGTGGTGGCAGTGTCTTGTGAAACGGCAATTCTTGGCCAGGCCTGTTTAGGTTTTGCTTGCTAAACAGATCTTCTTCTGTTTGTTGCTAGACATATTGTCAGCTTACAGTAGGCTTATAGCCCATCCAATGCTTACCATTGGGTTGCCTTTGTTGCTCTCGCTTGCTTCTTATTCGCTAGCATGATCATTTCTTCCACTTCATGCGATTGGCCCTCCTGTGGATCATGGAAGCATTATTTGTATCCTTTCACTGCTTGCTCTCCAAGTGCTACTTTTTTCTTTTAGTTTAAGCACTTCACGAGAGCTCCAGTTGCCTTTCATGTATTAGTCACGCACCTTCACCGCGCTCCATGTTCCCCACTCTTGCCCATGTGCTTGTCCTTCACTTCATCCCTGCATTGCTTTTGTGCTTTTACAGGCTAGATCCACGTTGCTCTTTTTTACCAGTGTGCTCTGGCCCCTGTGCCCTCAGTGTTGCTTCACCCATCTGTGCCCATTCCACCCCACACCCACATCCCTCCCCGTGCTGCTTCCGTGCTTCCACCCCCATTGCTTTCATCCCCACTAAACTTTCTTTGCTCTTTATTTTCTTTATAGTTACCGATCAGTACATGGGTCCATTTTTTTTTTAATTCTTTAGCCATACTGCACAGCATCCTTGATGCTGTGTAGCATGGCTAAAGACCATTGGCAAAGCCAATAGGTGTCAAAGAAAACACATTTCGTCTTTGTCAATGCTTGTTATCTGTGTCACAGGAGGGGAAGGCTACTTGCTCACTCCTGGAAAGTTCTGCTTCTATGTGCTAACTAGTCCAGAGAGAGCCCCCTCACCCTTTTGTCTGTGGCCAACCACACAACTCGCCCAAAGGCAAGTTTGCGACCAGCCGGAGACTTGTGACACTGCTGGAGCCTGAATATCAACAAAGTCTAGGGTGGCTGCCTTTGCTGTTGCCTTCAACAGATTAAACCCATGTGCTGAAGCATTCACAGCAAACAGTTTTCTTCCTGAAGGAAGGGGAAAAGAGCTGGCTAAGGGTCTTGCGGTTACGTAAAAACAGCCATGACTCTGCAGTTGTGAGACAAACACAACTGGGACTAAAAAGGGTAACAAAATGCTGGAACTCCATACAGTGGCATTTCTTCATATGTGATTGATACATGCCCAAGTCCAGAACTTTCAGCTGAGAGAGGGGTGGTAGGAGGGAAAGGGGATACCGTCCCCACAGTACAGAGCCCCTGCGCCAGTGAATAATCCATGTCTGTGATCTTTAGTCTGTAGTGTTGAGATTTCTGTGTGTATTAAAGTAAGTTATTTTACCAAAGAGAAGCACTGTGTTCGACAATCTGCTACTGTGCTCCTGGGTGACTGTAGAGTCCTGAGTCTGATGCACCCCCCTTCCCCCCCCCCGCGGTCTCCTTGAGAAGTCTGTCACTGCATTTCATCACTATAACTGAAAATCAAGTGCTTAAAGGGTTGCATTTGGCTCAGAGTGCACAGCCATAGTAGGAAGGACCTCAGGAAATCAGAGTCAAATGCTCCAATATCCACGACTGAGCTCAGCAGCCCCTGCTCTCATCATGCGCCCACTGAGTGCGGGGTGACAATTGGTGACAGGGGTGGGATCCTGCAGAGCAGGTACCAACTTTTAATAACGGAGTAAAACATTCTGCTTGTGCACCTTAAAAAGTACACAACAACATGCAAGATACAAGAGTTGTCTGGGGGTGACCTTGAAATCTTGTCCTTAGATTACTTAAGGGATCTGTGTTTGGATAGGGAGTGGAGGAACAAGAACAAGGCAGTAACTGTCAGTCACATTACAGACCAAGCATAGGATTTGGAGGGGTGGAAAGAAACTGTGATGGATGCTTGGGGGAAGTAGCAGGAGGGAGTGGTGTAGCGTCAGTTACTGTTAGTTGCTCAATGCAGGTTTTCCCCCCGATACACCCGATTTGTTTCACAGAAATTACTTTCCAATGTTTCTCCAAGACAATCACTGTCACTGATTTCCATGGACTCCAGAAGTTATTTCCTTGGGAGGGTTAAGTCTAGCTGAGATCCTGACCTCACAGTTGGCTCCTCAGAAGGCTAAAGCTGGAGACCGGGAGAAGGCCAAGGAGTTTGATAGGATGAAGCTAAGATGACCTTAACACAAACAAGACGAGGAGGGAGACGTAGGAAGAATGGGTCCATGAGAACACAGAGAGGAACATAGGGAAAGTGAATGGCAAGAAACGGAGAGGAATTGCAGAGAAAAGAGATAGCTTTGGCAAAAGAGGAGCTCATCGTACAGCAGAAACAATTGCATCTGGAAAAAGCTAATCTTCTACTTCAGGAGTTCCTGCAAGGGTGTGTGCACATGGACTTTGAGATTGCTTGTAAAGTTTAAGCTTTGAATCATTTATCTAAACAGCTAGTCTCATGAGTTCCCTGTCCATAGAGGGCATGGCAGTCATCGGAAAGGTGCCTGTTGAGCAACTGAATTATGAGAGGATGAAAGAGGCTCTATTTAGACGATTTGGGTTGAAGCCAGTTTAGCACCTGCAAAAGGTTTAAAGATAGTATGAGAGCAGATGGTGTACCACTTGATATCTGAACTCATGTCGTGTTGCATGACTGGAATGAGTCAGTGAGAGGGATGAAGGTCTAGGTTTTTCTGAACCTTAGCAAGCTGATTATGACAGATTCAAGGATAATCCCTCTATGCTACTTGGACAATACCTTTCAGATCTCAATTGCTTGGGCAGCAAATCGCTAAGCCAAAGGGAGAGGGGAATTCTTAACTGTCTGGACCCTAACTAGAGGGTAAAAACCAGGTCAAATCCCAAGGTTCAAGAGGGTTGAAGAATCCGAAAGGAAATTGAATTCCGAGCCAGGAACAGCACAAAGAGAAAGGGAGGCAGGAAGTTTCTTACAGACCCAGGAGGAGGACTTGTTTTATGTGTCTTGAGGAGGGGCATTATTAGAGAGCTTGTCAGGTGAAAGACCCTGTACCAGCTACATTCTTCACTGCAAATGTGTTGACTGAGTGAATAAACCTAAGAGGGCCTTGATGCACTTACCCTAGTTAGGAGGAAAGTTCCTGCCCTGACAGATACAGAAGCTCATAGATCAATGGTTGAGAGAAATGGCACAGGCTTGGTAGCTAATGGAGGGAAGATGTAGTACCACATTGTCCCAGTTGAGGTAGAGTACAATGGTAAGTTGCAATGATGAACATAGGGGAGAGAGAAAGCAAAGTTCTGGATGTCTCTTGGGCAATTAATTGATTGACCCAAATTTAGTACAAGGACTAGAAGCCTACATAGCTTTGACATTATCAGCTGTATTGACCAGGGCACAACGTGTGTGTGTTGATCTCAGGAAGAAACTAGGACCATTCCAGCCATACACAGAACCAGGCAGTAAGTGGATTAGGGTAGACTCTGAGAATGCACTGGCCAGAGCAACCATTGTGCCTGCTTCAGATAGAGAGGTGACTGACATACCCAAAGCAGACCAGGTGTTGGAGTTAGTGTCACTATTACAGCTACAGATGGTTTTAGCTGCTGGGGGGCCTATTTAGGAGAATTGATGCAAGTCGCAGTTTGAGCACCCTATACTTGTGGGGCTTCCGCAGAAGTTCAGGAACAGAGCAACAAAGTAATAATAAGAAGACAATGTTAAGTGGCCTACAGTATACTAAGCAGGGGAATCTTAACCCATTTGCTAGCAAGAGGATAGTGGTTCCAGTCTTGCACAGGGTCTTCCAGGTGTCACTGGCCCACAAAGGGTCCTTGGAGGGCCACATAAGCATTAGGAAGATCAAGAATAGGTTACACCCTCTGTTCTAGTGGCTGGGGAGGTTCTGTAGGATGAACCTATTCTAACTGCCAATTGAGTGGTAAGTCTGGAGGTAAGAAGAAGGCACCATTTTTACCTCCACCAGTTGTAGGTATTTCGTATGAGTAGGTTGGGATAGACATTGTTCATTTGAACTCCTCCCCCGCCCCCTTAAGCATCAGGTAACAAGTATATCTTGGTTGTGATGACTCATGCCACCAGGTACCCTGAAGCACCAGTGAGGAGAATGACTGTAAAGTGTTAGATATGTTTTTTTGTGTTAGAGTGCCACAGACTGTGATTTCTGACTGGAGAATACATTTTACCTCCACTTATATTAAACAAATATGGGTGCAAGAAAGTGTGACATACTCTTTCTCCACTGCATACTATTTGCAAACCAATGGGTTAGTGGGGAGAGAAGAAAGTATCTGATGTGAACTACTTAGTGGACACAAGGTGCCCCAAGGGAATCTACAAGGTTGCTCCATTTAAGTTGGTTAAAGCGTTGCCTCCAGAGAGATTACAGCAGGTAAAATATCGGGAGAACCTTGTTAGCAAGTTGGGGCAAATTTGTGGACCCTCAGCTATGTTCCAGGCTGTAACATTTTACTCTGCACACTCAAACAATTTCCAAATTCAAACGTTTGCACTCTTTTCCAAAATGATTCTCGCCACGTTTTCACTTCCATAAATTTGTAGGCAAATAGCACCAGGTATGCGATTTACAAATGGGTGAAAAGCACATGCGCAATGAGCCCATGGCAAACACCGCATGTTTCAGACACACAGGCGCTTATACCAAAATGAAATCGGTCCACAGTAGTAACAAAGTGCTACGTGTAAGAGCCCTCTGCAAGTGCCAGATACGCTTAACTGTTAATAAAACATCAGTTATTGCCCCAAACCTTGCAAGGAAAGTCATTACCAATTAAACTGGACTGTGTAAAGATTGATGTCTTGGTGGCTGGATTTTCAAAGCGCCCAGTAGCAGTGCACGTGATGGACTTAGAAGCAGCAGTGAAGCCAACCTTCTTGTCAATCTCCTTCCAGGCCCAGCAAGCCTTTTTCAAGGAGGTGCTTTACTCAGCCCAGCATTGCAATCTTCCTCTCACAAAGCTGAGCCTTTCTTCAGGCATGCTCGGATTCTCCAGCAGCAAGTCATTAAGACACCAGGTAGTCCAAGAGGCAAGAAACTACAATGAGCAGCATTTGCCAGCAACAGAAATCACACACAACACAGAAGACAAAATGGAATCAAAAGTGTCACATCACCTACTGGATGCCATTTGAGTGAAGAGATATGTGCCATACCATTCATTCCTGTTTCAGCTAGGCACCTAGTATGAAAGAGTGGCACTCAGATCAACTTCTCAGACTCTAGCCTCCAAAAACATCTCAGTCACCTTCAAGAGCAGGCACACCCCCTGATTCTATTGGCTCTGTGACATGGTCCACAAGGATCCAAAATCACACTCAGATCTACTGGTTTTAAATGCAACCCAGGAGTATCCCACGCTCAAGGAAAACTGAGTCTGCTCAGCTACTGAGAGAAAGGAAAGTCACAGGACAATTGGGGAGGACCAACATACTTCATCATCTTACCCTATCAAATCCTTTGAACCAGCCCAGATACGCCCACTTGAAGTCAAAACAAAGGAACAACTAGGACCACTAATTGATGGCTCTCCTCTGGAAAAAAATACCCTTTCCCGAGTCAATTTGACAAGGAAATTTAAAAAGACTTGATTGATTTAAGTAATTGGAGGATAACTGGCCCAGTTGCAACCTTAAAAGAAGCAATTTGCAACATTCTGGATGTTGCAGTTGAGGACGCAATCCAACAATCGGACAAATTAGACACATCGGTTAACACTCTACAATCCCGCTCTTCATATGTAATTCACCTAGATAAATTAGGGAATATGGAGAATTAACTGGCAGAGCAGGTGCTCGGCCAGAAAGCCAAATGACAATGTTGCACATGCAGCCAGGAGCTGAATAAGCTGTCAACCTTTGCAGAAATAATCAAATCTAATTTAAAAATTGGAAGAGGAGCATTAAAAGCATGAGCACACTTCTGCCCTATAGAATCAGCCACCTCCAGTAACAATAAATAAAACAAATGGCCTAATTTAAAGGGACGAAAACTACCATGTTAAAGAAATAGTGTGAAAACCAAGCCCCAGTGACATATCTGACAAAAACAAATATAGGAAAAATAAAAAAGCAAAGATTTTAGCAAATAAAAATGCACTGTAATAAATATTTGTAACTTGCCACCTGCAATAATCTTTTGGGATCAAAAACTGACAATCGTATTAAATGGCAATGACACGTGATACAACAGGGATCGAAAAAGGGCCAGCCAAAACCCACGTTCATAATCTCATCTACGAAGGATCAGGAAGATCTCATCTTTAGATCAGAGACATTCAGGCAGTGGAACCACTGGACAGATATCAAAGAGAGAATACAGCAGAAACGCGTGGTAGAGAAGGCCAACTGGACATAGGACTAAGAAATATAAGAGCTAAATGGTTAAGTCCGAAGAGGAAAAGATCAGAAGCAAAAGCATAAATTACAATTCAAATACATATTGCATCAAGAGGCACCACACAACCGCTGTCGCCATTGCCCAGCCGAATGATATCAAAATAGTCACATCATACATAAATAAGGTAAATGGCAAAGTTATGAATCCAATAATGCCCACCCAGCACATGAACTTCACAGAAGGCAACAATACAAACTCAGACAGAATCTTAATTGATACACAAACAAAATACGAACACTCAAAGACACAGGCAACTTCCTTTCTGTAATGAAACTACACCTCAGAGCCATCAATGGCAGCACAAAATACAGATATTCCAATAAAGTGTATCCATCCGACCACTCAATGTTCAGAATGCCAGTCCTAGACTACACCTTTGCCATCATATCACTATTCCAACATTGCATGGACGTAATGATAGGAAACGATTTGGAAACAACAATAAACCTCAAATAATAGAATGACCCACAGATTTGACTGACACATGACATTATATCCTCGGGGAACTTGGAAAAACTTAACAGCCTAAAAATAATAAGATGAAATAATACAGAAAAGGAGCATCTCTGACTCCTGAAAAGGCTCACCTCTCCAGCCACTCTACAAACAAGCATTGCCAATGGGTCTGTTTTTAACCCCTTCGCCGCGGCAGGAATTCCGCCGCGGCGCCGGGGGTGGGTTTGGGGGCAGCGCGGTGGCGCTGTGCTCGTGACGGAACCACTCCGTCACGAGCCACGGTTGAGCTGTGCTCATGACGGAGTGGTTCCGTCACGTCTCCGCCCACTGCGCTAATCGCCCGCACAGGCGGGGAATTAGCGCCGCGTGGGCGGAGCGGCCGCCAACGGCCGTGGCATGACGGAACCACTCCGTCATGAGCACAGCGCAACCGTGGCTCCGTCATGAGCGGGGAAGGGGTTAAAGGAATGTTGTATGGTAAAGTGAAGCATTAAAAGTAAATAGCATTGGAAAAGATATGTATTTGTTTGGAAGCAAATAGGTTAAAAGAACAGGTGAGAGTTGCATGGTCAAGTCAGACCTAAACATCCACCTAGGTTAAGGACTGCCCTCAGCCCATCTTTGCCGCTGCCAGACAAAAACACACCATGAATTACAGAGTTATCGAAGACTTTATAGCATTGCAATGTAATGTGTGTGCAACTAAAATTCAAGCTCAGGCAGATGAAATACTAAGCAAAATGATCACAGCTGTGTGAAGGGCTAGCACTTTTTTTGGAAGCACACAACTTCTGCCCAATCAAAACATTTACTCCTGGCTCCCAACATGGGGGTGGAGCTAACGGTTCTTTCTACTTAATTGTCTGGCGACAGCTGCACTGTCGAGCCAGACCATAAAAAGGGTTCTCGAACAATGCAAACCTCTAGCTGGAAAGCACTTTCACACTTACAATATCCAGATTATATGATAATCATGGAGAAAACTCAGTTAGGTCTGCTACACTCACTGAATGCCCTCAAAAACTACAACCGCCAGAATGACCAGATTGCCACCATATCAAAAGCAAAGAACGTGGTATTCGGCAGATGGATTTCGAATTTGACGTGCATTTAAACATAGAATAGTACAATCATATTAATATTTAGGGGTTAAGATGGAATGGAGGGGTGGTCACAAAGCCCAACATAATAAACTGAAAAACAAGTCTTCATTCATTAATCTCTGCACTTCCTGTCCTTCACAGGCAGTTACCAACTCGTGCAGTGGTCAACTGCATGTATTTTATCTTGTTCGTACCCAGATCATTTCTAGACATCACTAAAACTTGAATTTGACTTACTGCCACCATCGTTGCTTTCAGACGCAGAATGCAAGAGTATTTATGTAAACTACATCAAACGCCAGAGATCCACTCCTAAAGGGCTTAATTTTTAATAAAATAGGGGGAAGCACAGGGCAATTCTGCACTTTAAATCTACTACAAAGTGAGCATCACAGTAATCTGGTCGTTAGACATGAAATGCGAAACCTTCAAATTGCACCTCTCTGCTGAAATAAAAGTTTAATCTCTTGTGGAGACAGGCAGACAGACGGTTGACAAACTGAAGTTTAACAAAATTCATCATGGGCACATTCAATGAAATAATACCACAACCATAGTTAACAACTGCTATGCACTTGCAATGCAATGGTAAAACTGCATAAGGCTTCTTTTATGGGCACTCCTATACTAGAATGTCCTGCCCATGTGTCACTACCCGCACATAAAGGAGTCAATGCATGCAGCTTCAGCTTTAAATCAGAGTCCCTCTCCCACACACTGTGCACCTGACCAGGATTTCTCAATGAGAGAAGGTACTGGTTGCTTCCAATATTTAGAAGCAAATTCATTCATAGTGGAAGGACTGGCTCCTTGGTATTGATATATTGCAACGCCCAGGGAAGTGGCCAGAACTTTCAAGTTCATAGTCCACACTGTAAAAACAAAACAATTATGATACGGAATCACCTGTAAATTCCTGTTTCATACAGGGTCTCTTAATAAAGGTATTTTATATTGTTTTCGCATTCATTTCTATTTACTTTTTAATCTTATGGCTTAATTCACCGGTTATCTTATTGCAAAGGATTTTATTAACCAAAGTAATAAAGTTATTACCATTACTCTTAATTACCGTTCAACAACATGCCCTTTAGTAATTCGTTCTTCACATCCAGGGACTGCATTAGCAGTCTCTCTAATCTGTTTGGGCCATTAATGGTTTATCTTTTGTAGATCGTTTAGAAAGGTCCTGCCTCGTGGAGCTCAGGAAGCAAGCAGATATTCCAGAGAATTTAGGGGATTCGTTTTACATTTGTAGCAAATCTACATCACAGTTTGTTGCAAATCTCATGACCTCATATGTGTTGTTCACAAAACTTGTACTGTTTGGAGGGCTCCCTCAGCGGCTCCATCTGCTCCTTTGGTCCTTACAAGAGCGATACAATAAGACTTTAAGGGCACTCAAATGTTAATCAACAACTTCCTAACTTGTGTAGGGATTCTCTGACCAACCTTTATTCAGGTGTTCTAATTCTGACACTTTTACTCAGCAATGCCCCTAAAAAAAAAAAATGACCATATTACAACTTAGGAAGTAAGTACACTCACTAATAGCTGTAATCATGGATTAAATGGTACTCAAGATTGGATCAGTTAGTAGTAATATTAGAAATATCTATATGTATATATAACTCCCACCGCCGCCATGCACTACTTATGACCTCACATATTACATCACTCATGCCATGGTCAGTGACATTCCTCATGACATCTCAAATGACATCACTGATGACATCATCCATAGAATTTCTGAAGCACCCACTCACACCTCAATATAACCATTATTTCACCTGCTCCTACTTCCAAACTACCATTGTCAAAGCCATTGACGCACCCATACCAGTACTTACACACCCACTCAATGATTCATAGACCTACACACACATCCACTCAGTCACCCATACAACCACGCATACACCAACTCATTCACTAACAGCCACCAATATATCCACTCATACATCCATAAAGCCACTCACACACTGTCAGTCATTCATTGAGCTACTCACACACCTACTCACTCACCTATAGTCAATCACACAGTCACTCACTCACCTATACAGTTTTACACACACTCACTTATTCATAGACACTAACACACACTCACTCACCCATACAGTCACTATCACAATCCCTCACTCACAGTCACTCACATACTCTTACACACACCTATACTGCCTTTAACATAAGCATTAACTCACCAATATAACACTGACACAGCCATCCACACAATAACCTATACAGCCCCTCACATCCATTCACACAGTCAGCTTTACAGCCCCTCACGTACAGCCACTGATTCACACACTCACTCATCCATGCAGGCATACGTCTTCGAACTAGAAGCGTATTTAGTGCATTACAAATAGGTGTTTAATAATCGTTCTGCAGTGCTACAAACAACTCGCTGATATAACACAAAACTAACAAAACCTAGGCCTAGGTCTGCTTACATCTTGAGTCGTACATTGGTCTGCATTATGTCATTGTGTTTCAATTGGGTGTCAGTAGTTTTAGGTCCGCTGGATCGCATATAGAGCCAGGGCCGGACTGACCGTAGCGGCACCGGGTAATTCCCCGGTGCGCCGCACGGGTGGGGGCCGATTTGGGGCCACTGGGGGCCGTTTTTGTTACAGGGCCGTTTTTGCAGCATAGCTGCAAAATCGGCCCTGTGACAAAAACGGCCGAAAACCGACCCTGGCAAAGAGCTCGGCGGCACCCCTAACCCCCCTCGGGGAGGGAGGGGGGGGGGGCGGCCGAGCACTTTGCCAGGGCTTCCCAATCCGGCCCTGTATAGAGCCCATGACTCACTGTCGACTGTCCCAATGCACGTAATGTGTTCACTAGATGAGGGAGTGTCTCAGAATGTGAGTGGGTGAAAGAAAACAAGTGGGTGTGAGGTAACGTGGGGCCCGATTTAGAGCCTTACAGACCAGGCTGTTTTGGGTTGGATTGAAGACTACCAGCCTTGGTAGTCGGCACACTGACGGTTAATTCAACCGGCTGCGGGCACGACAGTAAGCAACTAAAGATACAGTGTATGTCAGTTTGTTTTCTAGAATCCAAACCCAGGATAGCCCTTCGCACTCATGTAAAGCGCATTGCTTTCTTCATTGGAAAAAAAAAGACAAAAATCACACCTTTGCGGCAGGCACATTTCTCTCCGTTACTGTTCTTAAATGGTCACTAGGTGGCGCTAGCATAACAAATTACGACTCATTTTACCATCCGTGTTTATTAGTAACATCAAAGCTACCGTTCTCAAGGGAAATTTTAAATGTGCTCATTTATTTTGCGAAGAGCCAAATAAACACTGAGTTATGCTTGAAGATAATACGAGAAAGTTTCAGAAAAACATAAAAGAAAGAAAACAATGGACAAGAAGAACGTGAGCAGATCAATATATGTTTTAACATATGTATTTTAATTTTGTACCATCTTACATGCGCATCTCATGACCTTTGCCTGTACCCACTGAAAGACTGTCCAAATCCAGTAAAGCTGTGGTATATTTTGTGTGCAGTGTACTTTTATGGTTTTTACTAACCGAATAAAGTGTTTTTGACTGACTGACAGTAAAACAGTTACCTGACATCGTCAATAAAATGTAGGATCATAAATTATGTTCAAATGTTCCTCACTAGTAAGTAAATGGGTATGCAGTTCCTATAGGAGAAGGTAGGAAGAATGTGCCTGGTGTTCTAACAGGCCAGGTTCAGTGGAACCAGAAGGGTGGTTCCTTTTTAGGTCTCGCCTAGGCTGCTCGCATGCGTTGCATTAGGAGAGGGCCTTTAGGAATCGGTCTTCACTTTTCAAGCACTCGTGCTTGTGGCAGCTTCCACCTTGCGGAAGCAAGCAGGGGCGCGGTCACGTTAATTACAAACAGATTGCCCTTGCGTGCCGCTGCTCGCTCCCGAAAGGTGGATGCCGACACAAGTACGAGTGCTTGAAAATTTCAGATCACTTGTTGTCCTTGCTTCCATTAAATCAAACATGGGAACAAAGAAAGTGAACAGAAACTCTGGTGCAAAGAATAGACCCATCATCACAAATATTAATTTGAAAAGGTGCTGAAGTGCAGAATCTGCTTTTATGCACAAGGGCAACTTGCATTTTTTTTTTTAGATTCTCTTAGCTGCAATAAGCTAGGTTTTCAGCCTAAGAGAGAGGCAAAAGATCCGAGTGCAATTATACACAGGGAACTGCTTCAAATCAAACAGAGCCCCGAACTGCTTTAGATCTCCAGTGATAAAGACTTAGCAAGCACTATTAAACAGAAGGCCCCTATATATGGGAGACTCAGCGCTCCCTCTATGGATGCTTACAAAAGGGAAAACAAAATGGAATACTTGTCACACAAAGATCAGACTACAATTACTCCTTTTACAAATTCTACCTACCAACCAGGGCACATTTTTTAAAGTGAAGTGCAGCTATTCTTAGTGCATCTGTCCCCGCCACACCAATTAGCACTTTCATATGAATTTGGAGCACAGCGTCCATATAAGACAAGCATTGGCATAGCCCATAGGTATCGCTTTTTGGACCTTATAAGTATATAGTCATACAGCACAATATCCTTGGTGCAACATCATCAACTGTTGCATGGCTAAACACTTATAAGGTCCCAAAGGCGAGACCTATTGGCTATGCCAATGCTTGTTGGAATAGGAGCCCTCACACACTCGTACGGGTATCATGTTTCATCATAGGTCTCCCAGGGTGCTGGAGACAGGGTAGGTCGCCACAAGATTGTCGCCAGGATGACTACGCTGAGATGTTGCTTGACTCTCTAGAGGCCCTTGAGGAGGCACACACGTAACCCTAATTGGGTCAGCCTAATCTGGTTTTTATGGTGCATTATCAGAAACACTTTACTGTTTGGATCACATGCCCTACAAATATGGTGCCAAGCATTGTGTAGATCAAATTAACCCCCTCCTTGGTCCAGAAGACATGCCCCAGATCATTTATTGACAAACTTAGGCAAGAAACAGGTCGACCTCTTGATATTCAATAAGCCAATAGAGATCATTGCCTCTTTTTCTGGTGCACACGTTTTTAGGTCTCACCTTGCTATCGCGTAAGCGATCGCAAAGCGAGACTATAGTAAGGGGCATTTAAAAGTGCTCCGAAAAGCGGATTGCATGGCGAGCACGCGCACAATCACGCGCATCGTGCCGCCATGCAATCCGTTTGGCATCGCACTTCAAAGGGTCCGCTTCCCTGCCTGGAATGCGCTCCCCCGCCCCCGCCAAGCGCGCGCGCGCCACGCTCCGCTGGGCTTGTCTTGTTTTCATTATTTTGGTGACTCATCCTTCTTGTATTCTGCATTGTAAGAAGCTTTTGATTGATTTTCAGTACGAATTACTAGACCTTTTAAGAACTTTCTAGTCAATATTAAATTTCAAATGTTTGGACAATGGCAGCCGATTTTCTTATAGTGCTTTTAATTGTATGCTGAGCACGGCGTCCACTTTAGGGACACCACACTCTGTTTCATTTTATATTTTTCTACTTTTGTAATGAGTGCGGCGCCCGCTTCAGGGAAACCGTGCTCTGAGGTCGCATGCCATCAATAAACAATTAATGCACACTCTCGGCCAGCGCTGTCTTGGGCTTGTAATGGCTGCAATTCCGGAATGAATGTCTAAATGGCATTTTCTGCGCAACAAGGCTTTTCCTTTACTAGTATGGAGTGTGCTGGCATGAGAATAATTTCCTCATCCACCATCCTGGGAGTGAAAGGGGCTTTCGTGCACGTGACTAAAAACTGTGTACCGGGCTTTGTGCAAACCCACAGCAGAGCATGGTTTGTAATCGTTCTATGGGCCAGCTCATGTAAAAGTCACCAACAACGGCGGCCATTTCGTACAGTTTGCAGCATTTGTTTTTACTGGTGCTTGGCAAATTTTCACACAATGAACTGACACCTCGACCAGAGTAAGCACAAAATATCTTTTTTGCACTAACAACATCTTCACGCTTTTCATTAGTGCAAATATAAAAGCACTAAGACTTGCTGTGCTTCAAAATTACTCAGAAGGAGCGCAACATTTCCCAGCAGTGGGGCAATTTCCTTGATCTGGTGCCAAGATGTTTTTTTCTAGAGTTTTATATAGCGCTAACTGGACCCGAAGATATCATAGCGCTTCACATAAATAACAGTTGCATTGCAGTTGAACACATTAATTTTTAGTAGGCATGGGGAGAATAAGTGATTTTGCCCAGAATTACAGGTTGTTGAGCGTCCCTGCCGAGACTCAAACCTGGTTCCCCAGCTTAGAGGTCGACCGCTCTAGCTGTTAGGCCACATCCCGGGCAATCGTTGGCTGACATTTTTTCATAAATTATTCTCAGTGGTAGCTGCATAGCTGCAATGTAAGGAAATGAAGACCACCTCTCCCAGAATGCACTGGTCTTTTGAATTAAAATCTCAGAACGGGACTATGGTACCCTGCCAGCCTGGAGGACTCTTGCTTGCTCTGTTCAGTCACGCTTGAAGCTACATAATGGGAGCCTGAAGTATTTTGATATAGGTATATGCATCAATACACGTGACATGGGGGTAGGTTTGTTGGCAGTATGAAGCAAGCATTTGCAATGTATTAGGTCTCGCATTTATGCGAGTTTGCGCTATTGGCATTGTAAATGACAACGCCTTATATTTATGTTTTAAAAACCAAAACATAAATAAAAGGCATTGTCATTTACAATGCCAATAGCTCAAACTCGCATAAATGTGAGACCAAGTGCATTGCAAATGCTTGTTTAAACTGGACAGGTGGACTCACTGAATAAATAGTCTTTAGCCTTGAGATTTTCCTGATTCTTTTAAAGTCACCAGCACTCACTATTCCAACACTCACTTGTTACACATCTACACCTAGGGCCCTACACTGGCACTTCACATACAGCGTTGAAAAAAGATCTCTGACAAAGAGGGTGCCCGTCGAGCATTGCTGCACCGGCTCGACAAGGAGCAAAGTCCTATGATGAAGCATGACACTCGTTAGAGTGTGTGAGGGCTCCTATTCCATAAAGGAACCACCCCTCGGGTTCCACTAAACCTGGCCTGTTAAAACACCAAGCATATCCTTGCTACCTTCCCTTGTAGGAACTGTATACTCATTTACTTACTAGTAATCGTTTGGAGCATGTATGTTGGACCTTTATGCGCGCTTGGTCTCCCCTTGTAGTAATAGACAAATGTTCCTCACTTCAGATAATTTATCATCAGTCTGCCAGTGCATAGGGTTTCTACGAATTGTTAAATAAATAGCAAACCCACCTAACTTGAACAAAAAACAACAGCAATTACTATCCTGAGGTTTCTTCTTCCGGGTCAATCCGAATTCTTTTGTTGCTCTAATGGTGTTCCAGAATCCTTATTTGAGGCCCTACAGGTACTCTACAATCATCAGTTAGGACATAATAGTCAGCACCGGTTAACTTCCGACTAGTGAAGAAGTTAACTTGTCGTCTAGGGCACCTGAAAGGGCGGGTCCACCCAGAGCCCCACAGGGTCCCTGAAAACATCTAGGATGGTTTTCCAAGCTTTCGCTGTTTCTAAGGTCCTCTTGCCCCATTTTGCATCACAGTTTAATAATATGATTTCATAGTCTGCACATTTTACCACGTCACTCTTCCACTGTGAAACCTCAAGGCTACCAGGTGATTCGCAGCTCGCAGGCACCCGCCTTTTAGCTAGTACCATTGGCAGATCGACAAATCTATTTGGTACTTTTTTTGTCTTGCGATGTGGGTATATTCTAGAAACAGAGTCTTCTGCCCATCTTTCTCTTGGAGTATCTAATGAAGACTTAATTTGGCTAAGAGGTACAAACGTGCAACAGCCCAGTGCTTCCTGTTTGTAGTGAGGATTTCAGGCGCATAGGGTTCATCCGTTTACACCCGCCATATTTATTTCCAGAGCAGCAATGACCGTTCTATGAAGCAGGAATTGCCCAGGAGGCCGGTCATGTTCCCCGATTTGTGCCTGACAGCCTAATAGTACCGAAGCAACAAAAAGAGATGACAGGGCTGTTCCGTAGGAAAGGAAAGAGGAAAGGATCACTAGGAAAAAAGGGTTAGTGCTCAATGGAGGACAACCCCTGGGTATCCAATTTGTTGGATATAATGGCCACTATCCGGACCCGGTGAGATGGGTAGGCTTGACTGGCCCTGACACGAGCAGTAGAAACCTGAAACTTTATGGCTTCTCCCTTGATGTCAGATCCACCGGGTACTGTTGACACCCTATAACTCTAACCCTTAGGCAGGAGCAGTGTCATACAGGTAGTACAACTTATGTGCTGTATTTAAACTGATACTAATCATTAGGTCATGTTTTGTAGATTGTAGTTTTTTACTAGGTCCTGAAGAATCGCAGTCAATGTACTAGAAGCGAGAAACATGTTGACCACACCATTTGCACTCTAGCCCTGATCCATTCCGGGAAACCATAGTCCCCATGAGCACCGGCTATCCTTGAGTTTACTTGTGGCAGAGGACCACCAGAATAAAAATTGCTTTCCGGTACCTTAGGCCACATTTTATCCTCACCCACACTATCTACTCTGTCCTGGCCCCTCACCCCCACTTTACCCATAGGCAGTTGGATAAAAGATCTCCGATAAAGAGCCCCTCTTAGAGGTGAGCCCGTTGGGCATTGCACCGCCTGCCCAACGTGGAGCATTGCCGATGATGAAGCATGACACTCGCAAGGGTGTGTGAGGCCATTATATCCAACAAATTGGATACCCAGGGGTTGTCCTCCATTGAGCACTAACCCTTTTTTCCTAGTGATCCTTTCCTCTTTCCTTTCCTAAGGAACAGCCCAGTCATCTCTTTTTGTTGCTTTCATATCTGGGGCTACGACTGTGGCCGGACCTTCCATTCCCTTCTCTTGTGAATGGTAATTAATGCCCTACTGGATCACAATTGATCCTTGTCTTCCCCTACCTATTGTTACAGCCTAATAGTACCCCCAGCCCGCCCAACAGGTCCTCTATACTCACTAGTCTCCTTTCTTTCCATATTCCCCCTCAAAGTACATGGAGGGGGCCTCCCATGCTCCGGACCCAGTCAGGAGTCAAGAGCTTTAAGACCAGGGGTCTCCACACGTGCACAGTACCAGAGGGGGTCTCTTGTTGCTCGGGGGCCCCCGCACCATGGGGGCTGTGGATCTTAATTGTTACGCCACTGGTTCTAGCAAGGGGAGAATACTCAACCACAAAAGTTGAGAGGAGAGGTAAGCCAACGCACATCCTCCCAAGGTTCACAAGTGCAACACAAAAGGTACGGAGCGTAGACTGGGAAACTATCCCTAGGTAGGGCTGGTTGGATGGTAATTCTTCATCATAGGCAACCTCTCCCCACGCTGGTAGGATAATATCACCAAGGTGGACTCAACCTCTGCTTTTGATGTCCAGGATATATTTTTAGATGTACAGGGGCTCCAGAAAATCAAGGTGATAGCCTGGACACCACAAAGTATTTTTAGATGTTTCTGGATCCTTTGTTGTCCAGTAGTAATATTTCTAAGAACGCCCTCTGTCGGTAGAGGTTGAGTCCGCCCTGGTGGTATTATCCTACCAGGGTGGGGAGAGGTTGCCGATGATGAAGCATGCCACAACAATGTGGGTGATGCCTCCTCTTCCAAAAAAAATGGCCTCTGGTTAGGAATTACCACACAACCATCACTACATAGGGATAGTTTCCCAGTCTAGCCTCTGCATCTTTTGTGTCACCCTTGACTAACACCACCATGTGCCTCTTTGAACTTCATTTAACCCCTTGTGTGCCACGCCCTTTCCCCGTCCTGTGCCGGGCGTTCCATTAACGGGCGGGGTTCATGACGAGCTGGACTCGTCATGGGCACAGCGCAACCGCGACCCATGACGAGTCCAGCTCGTCATGGGCACAGAAGGGGTTAAATCAGTAAGGATCATATCAATTTTGCAGAACAAGCTCCCTGGAATTATCACTGGTAGTGTTAACCGAAATAATATAGTAACCGGGTACGCACTAAAATTATGGCTGTTTAATTCAGAGAGAAAAGTGTGACAAGTATTGATTCCAGAAAAGATGGTGCTTTTAGTGTAGCAGCAGCTGAAAGGGAAAGGGAAATTGGGTACCAAACTTCATCTCGGTTTTGTCAACTTCCTTATGGGGTATAAGAATTGCCACCACTCTCCACAAGGTGCCGGCCTATTTGAACCTCACCTACAGAGGCGCAGCTTCATTGGGTTTTTGGGGATTTCCCATCCCATAATAAATGAAACCTCATATTGAAGGATGGGTGTTTCGCCTGGAATGAGCAGCAGGGCGCCGGTTTCGTATCAATTGTGCATGCTTGGGATGCCAATGAAAACGTCTTAGGATCACTACAGAAGGAAACATTCAACTCGGCCTAGGCCGCTGCTAAGTGTATTATTTATTATTGCACATGCTCACAGCACCCAGCATCAAAGAGACCGGTGTACAGGGGTGCGCATGCTGAAAGTTGGTGCGACCAACTAGGTTCTGCAGACAGTGCACGAGAATCAAGGCATGTTTCTTGGCATCAGAACACTGCCAGCGGCATGTCCAAGTGTTCGGTTTCTGAACTAAAAGAAAGATTGCAATCAACGCAAACTGATAAAGGGTGTTGTTGGGTACCTAATAATCTCTTGCTACTGTACAGTGGAATTTGTTGGGAATGATAGTGAAAAGATTTATTTCTGAAATATGACACGATTGCCGACTTTCATAAGGGTATTACTCACAAATAGGTTTTCAAAGATATTTAAAATGAAAATGTTAATACGTTCTTGACCGTTTTCCCATGCTTTCTCAAAATGAAATGGAGTATTTGCTTTCAAGATGCCTTACCACACCAAAATACAAACAAGTGCACGCGCACCCACACACTCTCATTAATTGTGTCACAAGTATAGTAGCCGAACCTTTGATCTGCCGATTATAGAAAGACCACTGAAGGAGACACACGGCTTTTTGAGCTGTATCACTGAGGTGGGAGCCTGTAACTTACAGGTGAAAGGCATTTCCAAAGCATGTACTTAATACAATTATATATTTATTAGCAAATTTTCCCAAAGTGTTTTTACACAGCACACAGATACCTCAAAATGTGAAAAGATCTGAAGGGTTTCAAAAATGTGGTTTACTTTTCAAGATAATGTCAATTCTCCTATTGGCATCTCTAACATCCCCTTGAATCCCCTGTCCTTTTGAAAATGCTCTGGGAGCAGTTTTCCTATCTCAGTAAGGGGAAACAGACAATAGGCTAGCTGCAGGTAGCCTAATGCTAATTAACCTACTGGAACTTTTCAGGCAGGAAAATACATTTTTCTAAAAGTTACTTTTCATGTGTATTTATCAAAAAACCAACTCAACCATTCAATTGAATTTTTAATAAGTGTTAAAAACTGTGTTTGAATCATTTCTGTAGCTTATCCCAAACCAAGGTTAGCCAAATAGTATTTTAATTACTCTTCAGTTTTCTCATAGGATTAGCTACAGCGCTGTACAGTGGAAATAGACTCTGAGGTTTAGTCACAGTAGGGGCATGCTACACTAAATCCTTATATGTCCCACTTTGAAATACTAGAACCCACGCCTTATGGCTACAAGGCCTACTCAGAAGTGTCATTTTTTATTTTAAAAGTAGGGTTCTGGTAGAAATAAGGTCTCTAGTTAGCCGTGGTTTGCATCCTAAGCAGGGACCCGCACCCTTGCCAGGGTATGTGAGTCACACAGCTAAGATAACCCCTGCTCACCCCCGTGGCAGCTTGGCACGAGCAGTCAAGCATATCTCAGAGGCAAGGTGTAAAGTATTTGTACACACACACACACACACACATACACTAACACAGTGAAAACACTACAAAATGAGTTCACACCAGTTTAGAAATCTAGCCAATATTTATCTGAATAAAAAGACCAAAATGACAAAAATCCAACATACACAAGTCCACACATCACTCTTAAACGATTAAGATTAGTCCAAAGAAATCAATAGATGTGTTTGTTTAAGAACTAAGTACCTTAGATGTGTCAAAAATAAAAGACAAGGCAAGGCGCAGTGGAGTGAGGCACCGGAAAAGTAAAATGATGTGTCAGTTCCTTGCTACGCAGGGGAGGTGATGTATCAGTTTGTTACTGTTGGACTTGGTCCTTTTTACAGGGTCATCCCTGAACTTTTTGCCTTCCTCCTGAATTTTCTTCTGACCTGTTGTTAGTGGTTTTATGACTCTGGGCACTTTACCACTGCTGATCAGTGCTAAAGTGCATATGCTCTCTGTGTAAATTATTGTTATGGATTAGTGACTCCATGATTGGCTTATTTGATTTACTTGTCAGACCTTAGTACAGTGCACCATGTGTGCCCAGGGCCTGTAAATCAAATGCTGCTGGTGGGCTTGCAGCACTGGTTGTGGTACCCACAGAAGCAGCTTGTAAAATGTGGTTCAGGCCTGCCATTGCAGAGCCTGTGTGCAATTTGGGGCTGCCATGTTGACTTGGTAAGTGCACCCACTTACCAGTCCCTTTAACCTTCCCTTTTATACATGTTAATCACCTCTAAGGTAGGCCCAAGGTACCCCCATGGGCAGGGTGCATTGTATGTGAAAGGTAGGACATGCCCTGATGGGTGTGGCATGTCCTGATAGTGAATTACAGCCAATTCAGTTTTTCACTATTTCAAGGCTACTAAGGTTCCCATAGGCCAGAATGGGCAGTTTGATAATAACAACTTATAATCCTAACTGACCCAGGGAACAAGGTGGAAATTCGAATTTAGTATGTCTGAACTCAGAATGATAAAATACATCTTTTAGTAAACTTGGTTTTAACATTCTGTGTTTGAAAATACCACTTTTAGGGAGTAGGTAATTTCTTACCCAACCATCCAGCCTGCCTCTGCTAGGTTGTGTATTGCATGTCTGGTTTGTGAGTGACAGGAGCTCGGGTGGCTCCAGGAGACAGGGCGAGTCAACACTAGGCTGAATAGACCTATCTGCATTGGGAGTGGTGGGAGGAGTAGCACATGGGCCTGAATAAGGCTGTGCCTGCCTTCCACAATGCTGGCTCCACCTCCTGTGGTGCGTCTGATGACCCTGGCCCACACTGACAAAGGAAGAAGTTGTGAACTGGCAGAATGCACCCGGAACTGGTTTGTACTAGGTACAGACACACACTGCCTTCAGAGACAAAGGATTTGGGTATATAAAAGGGGGGACCCAGACCCCAGAACTTTAGATCACTTCTGGGAAATCAAGAGGAACCTTTGCCAAGGAGAAGAAACCAGAGAAGCTGCAGGAGAATTACTGCCCCTGTGCTGTTTGCTGTCTGGGGTTGGCCTGCAGTGGTTACTAATTGCCAAGGGAAGGAGAAAAAAACTTTGCTGTTTGCTTTGTCATCTTAAGGAAGATCTACACGGGCTTGAACTGAGCTTCCCTCCTGTCTGAAGTCTCGGGGACACAAAGACTTCACCACCAGCTCCCCCTGAATTTCCTTGCTGGGAATTCTAACCTACAAAAGGGGGCCTGCAGCTGTTCAGGACCTCTAGAGACTGTTTGTCACGGGGAGCTGGAAGCGCGGTGCAATGAGGGGAAGCGTGTCGCTGCCGCAGCAGTTGCCGCTGCATCGCCGAAGTGTGCCGCCGCCGCTCGCCGTCTCTATGCAGACGAAGCGTGTCGCATCACCAGAGAAGTGTGCCGCCGCCGCAGAGGTCACTGTCGCATCAGCGCAGAAGTGTGTCGCAGGGCCGGTCGCGGCTCCAAAGATCATCGATTTTGCCGCACGGCTGTCGGGTGTGCACACATCGCATTCACGTTGTCGCATCGCATCAATTACGTCATTTTGTCGCATCGCACCGGATCGCCGCATCGCATCGAGGCACCATCTTGTCGCATTGCACCGGATCACAGTAAGAAACCCACGCATCATCTCCGCTCCGGTAAGGAACCGATGCATCACCTCCCCCGAAGCAAGGAACCGACGCATCACCTTCCCTGCAACCCTTTTGCTTGTTTTGCGTGACGCATCCAAGGTATTTTGAGAGTGAAGTGTCGCTTTTACCACCTATATTGAACTAAGCTATTTCTACCATTTTAAAGTCATATTTTTATTACAGTATTGTGGATTTTTGGCGTTTGGCCTTGTGTTAAGTCTAGTAAAGATTACTTATTTTTCTAAACTGGTGTGGTGTTTATTTATAGTGTTTTCACTGTATTACTGTATGTGTTCACAAATGCTTTACACACTAACTCTGAGATAAGCCTGCCTGCTTGTGTCAAGCTACCAAGGGGGTGAGCAGGAGCTATTCAGAAGTGTATACCCCTCTTCCTGACTAGAAGCAAGGGTCCCTATTTGGATAAAGGTGTATACCATTGCCAACCAGAGACCCCCATTTCTAACAGTTACTGCTATAAGGGAGGTGAGACGTCGGTAACTTACTGCTAGGCAGGGGAAGTGATGCGTCGATTCCTTACTGGCATAGGAGGTTATGAATCTGTTCCTTTCTGGCAAAGACCAGAGCAGTATTAAAAAAACAAGAGAAAAATGCAGGGGAAGAAGGCCAGATTAGAACCTGCGGTGCTCCACGCTGAGCAGGAGGACTGGGCGGTGCCTCCCTGCTGCAAGGCTGGGCGGGGGTGAGTGGTGACCAGATCCCTCTACAAGCACCCCACGGATATCCGATACACCATAACCACCCTCACCCCTGACATGACATTCATCAGCTAAACCTAGCTCACCCCCAACATCGCCACCGCAACACCCCTCAGGTACAAGATGACCCACCGCCAGCATCCCAACAGATCCGGCAGATGTATCACCATCATCCACAAGGACTCCCTCAACTGCATCACCTCGGACAACCACACGACATCCATCATGGAACACCTCAACTTCCAGATCCACCAAGACACCAAAACCACCATCAGAGGAACCCTTGACTACAGACCCGCAGGCCCCCGCCCCAACTTCTGCAACTCCATCCCGGACTTCATCGCCCCCCCCTGATAATTGACTTCAACCTCTACATCTTCTTAGGGGATCTGAACTTCCACCTAGAAGACGCATCCAACAACTACTCCATCATGCTAATGGAGAACATGAGCACCATCGGCCTATCTGAACTTGTCACCTCCCACACACACAGAGCGGGACACACTGGACCCCATCTTTTCCACTAATAGGTAAAAAACAGTGGTGGCAAAGTGAGCTAAAGAATGATGATGGATTCAACCCAGATCTGTGACTGGGGGTGAGTGTTTGAAAAGTTTCAGCACTCCGTCCATCATCTCCTTGTGTTTTCTTTGTTCTCCCGAAGATGGCAGGGTATGCCCAGACGTGGGTCCCTTCTTCACTTTGCCACTGGATTCAAGCTAGCCTGGCAGAAGAGGGCTGTTAGCCCGAAACCGGTCCCAGGATGATTGTTTGCGGTACAGGGAAGACATGGCTTGGCTGTTCGGGTTGGACTGTTCCATTGAGGCACAGGGTCAAGACTGATTTGCATATAGCTGGGTCTGAACCGTGGTGGCAAAGTGAGCTAAAGAACAATGACAGTTTCAACTCAGATCTGGGACTGAAAAGTTTCAGCGCTCCGTCCATCATTTCCTTGTGTTTGCTTTGTTCTAATAATTGTAGTTCATGTTTTATTTATAAAGATTGGAGCTTTCCCAAAAACATTTGAAAAAGCATTATCATATCTTTTCTTTGCGACACCTTGGGCATGCAAAGTGACAAACCAAAGGGTTAGATCTATTTCCACAAATTTCCTTGGGAGTTTAGAGTCATGTTCGAGGTTACCTACAACATCTACACCTCTGTAAGGTTAAGAGTTTAGATGTGGTAGTGAGCTAGCCAAACAAACCAACATTTACTGATTATATAGAAAGACTCAGTCTCTATATTATGAAGTTTTGTTGCTCTAAATACACAATCCTACTACATTTGTATGAACCTTATAACGTGGCGCGATCAATGTTCTTGATTTTGTACCTATTTAATGGGTCTCCTGAGTAGTTTACTTGTGTGTGCCCAAGGCTCCTCTCAAAGTGAGCTAAAGAATGATGGTGGATTTAACCCAAATCTGTGACTGGGTGTGAGTGCTTCAAAAGTTTAAGCACTCCGTCCATCATCTCCTTGTGTTTGCTTTAAAAAACAGTTCAGTCCATATAAAACTATGGATGCCTTACTTTTACTACTTGGGATGTGTCAAATTAAAGACCAAAACAGGAGCTGGGGAAGTGAGGTGCCAAAAAACAAAGTGATGCGTTGGTTCTTTACATGCAGATAAGGTGATGCATTGGTTCCTTGCTCCCAGGGGAGGTGATGCGTTGGTTCCTTACTGCTATGCTGGGGAGGGTATGCGTCTGTTCCATACTGTGAGAGGAGGTGATGCGTCCGTTTTCTCATATGTGAGGAGGTGAGGCGTTGGTTTCTTCATGTGTGGAGAGGTGATGCTTCGATACTCTGATGAAGCGACCTTGGTTCCTTATTGAAGCCCAGCATCAATGTAGACATGGCACACAGATGAGATGCGTGGAAAATCCAGGTGTTGAAGGTTGAGGTAGCGGCGATCCAGGCACTGCATTGATATCGCAGCCGCAGATAGGTTATGCGTCAATTCTTCCAGCCGCACAGTAGGGCATGTGTTTTGGAGTTAGCAAGATGGTCTCGGACTTCGGAGACTCGGCGCACTGAACTCCAGGTGAATCAGTTTCTTCCACCACGGGCAGGCGCTGCATCGATTTCTTCAGCTGCACGGTGTCTGTGTGCGGGAATTTTTCCCACACAGTGGTTCTGCATTGGAAAAATAGGCTTTGGAAGGGGGATGAGTGGATTTTCAGCAGCAGAAGCAGCCAATCAATATCCAAGGGCCCAGAACTGGAATTGGCACCACAAAGCAGGTCAGCACTCCCAGCAATGGAGTTCAGGGATCCTGCAGGTTATGTCTTTGTGTCTCTGAGGCAAGCACACACAAGCCCTTGGAGAAATGTCACAAGCAGGATACACAGCAAAGTCCAGTCCTTTTCCTCTCCAAAGCAGAAGCAGCAACTGCAGGTCAACCCAACAAAGCAACACACAGAAAAGGTGTTTCAGCTTTTCAGCTCTTCTCCTTGGCAGAGGTTCCTCTTGATTCAGAAATTTTGTAAAAGCCTGGGGTTTTAAGTTCAATATTTATACCCATTATGGCCTTTGAAGTAGGCATACTTCAATAGAAAGTCTTTGTTGTTTACAAGTTTTTGTCTTGCCTGGCATTGGCTCTAGATACACTCAAGGGGTGTGGAGGCAGCGGACAGCATTGTGAGAGGACAAGCACATCCCTATTCAGGTGTTAGTGACAACCTCTCACACCACTTTAGCTCAGGAAGACCCATCAGCCTGGTGATTGCTCCTCAGGATATGCAGAATACACCTCAGCTCCTTTTGTGTGACTGTCTAGAGTGAATGCACAAACAGCACCTGTCAGTCTAAACCAGAGGTTCATTCCACAGGCAGGCAGAGACACAGAATGAAAAAGCAAGAAAATGTACTCTTTGTAAAAAGTGGCATTTTCAAATGCAGAATTTAAAAACCAACTTCACTAAAAGATGATTGCTTTTTATTCTGAGCTCAGAGGGCTCAAACCCCAAAACTCCATCTCTTCCTAATTGAATGTTACACTTGTATAATGTTAAAATGCAGCTCCAATGATAACCTATGGGAGAGACAGGCTTTGCAATAGTGAAAAACAAAATTGGCAGTATTTCACTATCAAGACGTAAAACACACCAGCACGTGTCCTACCTTTCACATACACTGCACCCTGCCCATGGGCTACCTTGGGTCTACCTTAGGTGTGCCTTACATGTAGAAAAAGGGAATGTTTGGGCCTGGCAAGTGGGTGCACTTACCATGTCAACATGGCAGCTTATAACTAGACACTGCAATGGCAAGCCTGAGACAAGTTTACAGGACTACTCCTGTTGGTGGCACAACCAGTGCTGCAGGACCACTAGTAGCATTTGATTTACAGGCCCTGGGCACACGCAGTGCAATTTACTAGGACTTACCAGTAAATCAAATATGCCAGTCCTGGATAACCAATCATAATAACAATTTACACAGGAAGCACTCGCGCTTTAGTACTGATTAGCAGTGGTAAAGTGTGCAGCGAACATAAACCAGCAAAACCGAAATTCAGAACACAGTCAAAGAAACAGGAGGTCAAAAGGAAAAAGACAGGGAAAAAACATGCCAAATATGCCAGGTCTAACCGCTGGCATCAGGAATAAAAATGGAACCCTCAGACCCACTCACTTTTCGACCTGCAGAAGGACTCTGAGGGGACTGCCCTGCTGACTCTGGCCTATTGTGTATTTCAGAGGACTCTCCTGCTGCACCAAGGAGATTGCCCTGCTGCCTGAAGCCTATCCTGGGCCCTCAGAGAACTGCCCGGCTACTTGAGCTCTGATTTCCTGCTTGGAGCTCAGACTCCATAGTGACTCCAACGGCTAGATGGCTCGCCTCCTGATCAGAGCATCGGGGACAGAAAAGCCTCCAACCATCTTGAACCGGCACCTGGACCCAGCTTTAGTGAGTCCGGGCCCTTCAAGTGGTACCCCGCCAGTCCTGGACCACTTGAAGTGGTGCTAAAGGTGCCAAGATAGCCCAAAACATGGAGCTTAAAAAAGATTTCTGCCAAAAAGTGCTCTTAGAACTGAGAGGAGACAAGGACCTACCTGCTTCCCAATCTGCCCAAGCTGATCCCAAATCGGTCTGACTTCATGTCAGCTCCCCCTACATTCTTATCTGCAGCAGCAAATTCTTTTTAACAGCTCCTTGCAGAAGGAGTATTTGGGGAGAGGATGTGGCCCAACGGCAAGGGTGGTCGATCTCAAATCTGGGGAACCGTGTTCGAGTCTCGTTAATGCCGCTCAACATCCTGTGATTCTGGCCAAATCACTTATTCTCCCTGTGCCTAACAAAAATGAATGCGTCCTTGTGTAACACAACTGATGCTCATGTAAAGCGCTCTGATACCTTCGGGTAAAGTTCGGGCTATATAAAACTCCGAAAAAAATAAAATATATATATATTCTGGCTTGTGAAACCCTCATCGGCTGCAGCCTGTAGCTTTGACCCACTGGAGATTTTTGACTTCCATAAAAAAAAGACTGAAATCTGAACATAGAAATCTTCACCACAACTTCGTCCTATGGTTCCCCAACGCTGACAGCTCCTCAGACACCACTGGCTGCCTTGCCGCTGAACTTTACCCTCTCAGACATCTATTCTTCTTCTTCTAAGTCCAAAGGTAAGTGAATACCGGGCCCAACCCACTTCATGTATTAAACCTTTGCCCCATCCTGGTCGGCTATAACTTTTAGCTTTGCCCCGGTCTCATGCAACTAGATGTCCGCTGTTGGCACTTTGATGTTTTAGGTGCTATTTTCCACTTGAAACTTTTACAAATTCTTATCTCCGGATCTACTGATTGTACTTTTGTCATTTTGGTGTCAAATAATTTATAAAAATGCACATTATTTTCCTAAATTAGTGTGTGATTTTCTTGTCTGGTGTTTCCACTTTACTACTGTTTAAGTGCTGCATAAATACTTTACGCTCTGCCTCTAAGTTTTGCCAGATTGCGTTTGTGCCAAGCTACCCGAGGGGTGAGCACAGTTTAATTTAGTGACATTTGGAAGTTCACCGTGACAAGGATTTTACCTGTAAAACCAAACCGGAAACAGCACAACCCAACACACACTATAAAGCGTGTGTGACGCACCTCCCTCTAAGCGTGTGAAAGCACACTTTTTGCCTACCCTCCTCAAGTAAAGCTGATAATCGAGCCTTTTGCTCTCACGGTGTGCAACACCACTGCCCCTGCCGTTCCCAAGGGGCGATCCAAATGATCAATGTAAACTTTTACCCACTGTAGGTTGCACCTCCCAATTCAAGTATTAAAAAAACAGTAATTTATGAATGCCCATCCAGTAATTAACAATGTTCAAGTTTCTTTATTCTTCTTTTGTATTTGCGACAAAGCACCGGGCAGCCAACGTGTTTCGTTCTTTTTAGAAAGAACTTCGTCAGGGCTGAAAAAATATTTTTAAAAATGTATAATATAGTCTAAAAATACATTAACATTCAACAAAACTTAACACATAATACATACAAAGACAGGAGACACTCTTTAAAATAGTCTTACAAAAATTAATATCCTTATTTTACATACGCATAGTTTGGCAAATATGTAAAGAATCGGGTACCTAAACTTCTATTCCTTCATTTTAGTCCCTGAAAACCAATTGCCATATTCTTTTTTAATCAAAAGCGTTTCGTTCTTTTTAGAAAGAACTTTGTCAGGGCGATTGACTTGCTAACAGTTGTTTTTAGTCTGGTGACGCATATCATAGGTTGATTCAGTTACGAGCTCTCCTGGCGTCACCCCTTTGTGTCCAACATCACTGGTTGTGTGTACCGGCTGTTGTGCCAGCGGCATAGTGTGTAGAGTAGCAGACGATCTATTCACTCAGGTGCTCAAGCAGGGCCGGACTGGCGGTAGCGGGCACCGGGCAATCCCCCGGTGCGCCGCATGGGTGGGGGCAAGTTTTGGGCCCCTGGAGACCATTTTTGTTACAGGGCCGTTTTTGCAGCATAGCTGCAAAATCTGCCGTGTAACAAAATCGGCCGAAAACCGGCCCTGTCAAAGAGCTCGGCCACACCCCCAGCCCCCCGGGGGGGCCGGCTGAGCACTTTGTCAGGGCCGGTTTTGGTTCCCAGTCCGGCCCTGTGCTCAAGGGGACTATACTATACATTTTTTTAAATATCTTTTCAGCCCTGGCGAAGTTCTTTCTAAAAAGAACGAAACGCGTTGGCTGCCCGGTGCTTTGTCGCAAATACAAAAGAAGAATAAAGAAACTTGAACATTGTTAATTACTGGATGGACATTCATAAATTACTGTTTTTTGAATCCTTGAATAGGGAGGTGCAACCCACAGTGGGTAAAAGGATTGTAACTGTTCCTCAGTAGAGATTCCTCTTCCCCCTCCAACCCAACCAACATCCCAATTTCACACAAGCTGTATGAAAGACTATGTATGTGTATACTTTTACTTTGTGCAACAACAACAAAATGCAACGAAGTAAAAATATGGATCTGCAGATGTGATTAGTGAATGGTACTGTGCCTTTATAATACAGTGTCCACATTAGAGCAATACATCAACTATTACAAAGAAAACACACTGGCTCCCACATTGCATCTTCAGTATACCAAAAGGACTACTTAATGATCAGTCATGGAAACCTTTTGGAAGCACAAATGAAACAATGTAAACATCCGGAAATCCAAAGGGCTTGGTGGGCAGAATATGAAAATTACACGAAAGCTAATGGCTGAGGGGGATTGACCCACAGCCCATTCTCTTTCTCTACCTCTTCGCCTGGTAATGTTTAGAAGAATACGTTTCAGTGATATGTAAGGACAATGTGTTGCTATGATATGTAGGGGGCTATAGGACTGGGATTGATTTCAGAATGGGTCGGGCTCCATCCACTCATGTCCCCATGATAGAGGTGGTTTGAACACCTCCACCCTGAGAGGCCTTTTGTTTCTAGTCTGATCCTGAAAAGAATTGATGACGTGAGGTGTGCCAGACTGCTTAAACTTTGCAGCTATACCTCAAAGGATAATTGCCATGGTTTGAAGTTGCAAGAACGGCCCAAACGAGGAACTTTGTGTTGCGTTGAAAGTCCTATTGTAGGTGGGCGACAGGGCCGGCTTTAGGGCAGTGCGACTGGTGCAGTCGCACTGGGCGCTGACCTGTGGAGGGGGCGCTGTGACCACAGGGGGGCGCGGTGTTCAGCAATATCTTATGATGGAAGACAAGGGGCACTTTTGCAGGTGGTAGGGAGAGAATCCGAAGAGGAGGTCATGGGATGTGGGGGCACCAAAAGTGATTGTCGCACAGGGCGCCATCAGAGCTATAGCCGGTGGGCTAATATTTGCCCATCGTCCCAGTGTTTAGATAATAAATATCAACAGCAACTAGCGTCCAATATTTCAATTCGTTGTAAACGTCAATTCAGCCATCTCGGTGACACCTCTTGTGCGTTGGTTCTTATCACAAAATTGATAGTTGGTGAAATGGCTCAAATGAGGCTTCCTTTTCAGGACACTGGAGATGCAAGCAACAAACACTCCTGATCTGCCCCCGAAATAATAGCAGCCATTATGAACTGCCAGTCAGTACCACGCTCGCTCTTTTGTGCTTTTAGATTTTTGCTGCCGGTCGTCATGGCAACAGCCGAAAGCTAAAGCCTAGAATAAATCTGGTTTCTTCTGAAAAATCGAAAAGGTTTATTTGCATTATAGTACAACGTGGGGAACGAATCTCTCGAGTTCAAATGTTGGTAAAACGATATAAATTACCAAACCACGAGAACGTCGAAATCTTACATCACATGCAGTGGGAATATCCCCGTACACTATGTTTAGTTTTTTGTTAATTGTTGCATGTGTGAAACCATTCTTGTAAAAACACATTCCAAGGGCCAGGGAGGTAATCCTGCGCATATTATCTCTCCAGTCATAATTCACTGATTGCTGAATTACATCATGGTGAGTGTTTTAGTTTTGTCTCTGTAATAACAAGTGTTTGTATCGATATGATTTTATTATCCATTTATATATTCTGAATTGTCTCTGGAAATAATCAATCTGTGTGCACACAACCTGTTTAACTCATGTGCCTTTTTGCATCATATCGAAGCTGGTAGGAAAAGTTAATAGGTCAAACAAGATGGAAGGAAGAGGCTGAAAGTGTGTTGGCCAACAGACAGTACGAACAGTGAGGCTAGTGACGCAATTGGTTGAGATTCAAAAAGCTTCACTTCTGTATATATTTGAATGTCTATACTTCGGTGATCGTGCTTGGAACAAGATTCATACAAACTGCTCTTAACTAATAAACGTCTTAGGACTTTAGAATACCTCTGAAAATTTGTACTTAAGAAATGGCAGTTTTTCTTTTTATTGAAATGTTCAGATTTTACGCACTAATTATTGACTATTTGATTTAAATATTATGCTCCTACTTGGAATTGTATGCCACGAGTTCACATGCAAAGAAACTGGTCTTTTGTATGTCAAGATTTTATAGTTCTAATATTTTAGAAGTCCTTTTCACACTTTCTGATATTTATATTGATTGTGATTTTTTTTATTTTATTATTGTAATCTTTTGATTAACACAATAAACGTTATTACTTCTAACCAATCAAGTGTTTGTGAATATTAGCTCTGTGCTAAGCATGTGAGCACCCAGTGAGCATGGTGTCGTAAAATTTGCACACCTCAATCATTCATTTTCTAGTCTTGTCACTCCAAACATCAAATGTAGGTGCTATATTGCAAAAGATTATTGGTGAAATAATCCACAGATCGATCCATGTTGCACTTATGACTTTCCAAGTACGTTTCAAATCATATAAGTTCCATACTATGGTCTATTTCTTGATAAAGCTACACCCAAGAAACATTAAAATCAGAATTCTTCTTGCCTTCACGTTTGGTTATAAAAATGTATGGCCTGTAGGAGATTCTTCAGGGCTTTACCAAAGCAACTATTAATTTGTGACACACTGGACATCCTATTTAATTCAGAAAGGCCTTGCTCATACCAGGAACATGAGCCGATAATGATATGGTGAGACCCTGATCAGTGGTTGTTAGTACGACACAACAACGCATGCTTCCAATTCATTTTATTATAATTGTAGGGAAACCTCTATACACCCCCCCACCTTTATTCACCCTTACCACCCTGTGCCCCTAGCAACCCTAAAATAGTATTACTAGTGATAGAGCGTCATGTTATTCTGAAATTTGTAGGGGTGCACCATATTCACCGTTAGTCAGCAACTGGTTATTAATCGATGTAGGTTAAGTGTGCCATAGAAATGTATTACCAGAATCATTTAACATAGAGGTGATTAGAATTGTAACCATGCTTTTTATGACAAGTAATGTTGCAGATTATTGTGAATGTATTTTAGTAAAGCATAATGATTATTTTACGTAATGCAATGTATTAGGTTAAACGTGTGCCATGTTAAAGTTACACGTGCAAGTTGCTTATTCACGTATAAAAGTGATGAACTAAGGCTTAGAGTGTGATGTAGTAATGTATTTAACAGTGTAAAGGCCTGATCGCATATACGTTTGAAGAAAAAGGCCTGTTCATTTTCTTATGTTAGCTGAACGTTGTAGGTCGAAAATGATTTACCTTGGTAAAGGCTTTGGGTTGCAGAATGGAAATCTTAGAGAAGAGGAAAGTTTTTCATTCCCATGTTTCTGTTGCAGGTGCAAGGACATTTAGCTCGTTAGTGAGACTAGCTCTTTGTTTTAGGAGTTAGGATGGTACGAGAGGCCAACAGGGGAGTACATTGGAATGTGAGGATGATACTTTCAGCGGAGAAGGTGCCTGGGACCCAAGGTCAAGCTAACCGTCGTTGGAGAGACAAGTTTCGCTGGAAAAGTACTGGAAGAAGACCTGGCCGAAGAGGTGTGCCGAAGGGCGTGTTCTACGTTTTTGGGATTTTGTATTAGGGACAGTGCCCCGAGAGTGGAGCAGTTGAGGTTTAGATGGGGAGATAGAAGGAGCATCTTACAATGAGCTCTGACTAAGTGAATGTACTTCTTAGGAAGTCTTCACTACTTCTTATTCTCTTGCCTGGGATGGGAAATGCTAAGTAGGGATGTCACCTTAGAGATAGAGTAGGGAAAGACTAACTGTTTTTCTTTCAGGCTAATGATTCCTAATGTAGATATTGGTTTGACTATTGCATTTCTTATGCTTTTAGAGCTGGTTATTCTTTTTGTTTTGAGTCGTATGAGACTCTTGCGCAGACGCGTTTGTTTTAGTGCCCATTTATCTTCTTCACCTTGTGCTATGGTGTTAGTATGTGCAGTTATTTTTGGTTGTAATAAAGTCTTATAAATTTTAGATTCGGAGTCAGTGGTCCTTCCTAAATGAGATTTGATTTGGGTGAATATGTACTAATAATTGGATTACCTCCCCTCGACACTTTAGCAGATAAAAAGATCCTGGCGACCTGAGAGGATTCTTGGAGATAATCAGGTAGTCAAGAATCCGGCCCTATCACTAGTAATAACGCTACCCAACCAAAACCCTAAAAATACCCTTTCCACTTCATAGCCTTGCCCCACCCTAAATCCTAAAAAAGCGAGCAGCGTGATGTGCCGATTTCCTCCTGTTCGCAGAACTCCACGGAATCTCGTCGAGTTTTCATGTAACTCCATGGAATTCCACCGCTTGAAACTTTGTGGGTTCCGCCCAACCATGTTCAGGAGACACCTGATGTCAAATGCTATTTCAGTGTCTAGCATTTTAATTGTTTTTCCATATTGGTTTTGCTTACAATATATCCAAGATTAAAAATGTAGGCATATAAAATGTAGCCCTCGTCAGAGTTGTATACCTTGTCACAAGATGAAGTCTTCAAGCAATTGGTAACTATGTTGCTGCAATACTAGTGCCACATTTTTATGTGGCATGCACAATACTATGGTGAAAGATTCGTGCAGAGTCCATCGAGGTTTTCTTTATGATCACTTCATGATTTAAAGTCACCAATTACAGATACAATTACACCTTCACACCCTCAACACTGAGTGCCGTAACTCATGTCATACCACATAGTTCATCTCCTGTTCGGTAACAGCCCTTACAATATGAGAGGTTACATTAGTACCCTATTACATTGCCTCAGGAGTTGTTCCATGAGCTCCTCATCCTCCTCTAGACTTATTTCATAGTGATGCAAATCCTTAAGGTCCAACACCATCTTATGTCGGCCCTGACTCCATCTTGACTAATGGAGGCTGCCATCTTCTCACCCTCAAACAATGGAAGTCGCCATCTTTTTCCGATTTATGCAGAATCATTGTCATGTCTGCAATTAGGCACAAATCGCGGCTGACCTTATCTTTCTAAGAAGTGTGAAAGCGTCAAGCCATTTGATTAATGACATAGATACAACAATTAATGCGACAATTGTCTGGGACAAATGGCTACTTTTCACCATATCAAGGTTAAATAAGAACACATACAGATATATAACCAAAGTAATGTAATCTAAATTGCCATAGTTTTAACTTATATGTTTATAATCAAGTGTCTGGGATGCTCACCTTAATGCACACGATTTATGTCAGACATTCCTAAACCAGTGGTGTAACGAAAGTTGAAGGGGCCCCCCTGCAAGGTACACAGAGGGGCCCCTGCCCCGGATTTAATCCGAAGCTCTCCGGCGTGACTACAGTGCTGAGGGGGCCCCCTACAGCTCGCCCCGCCCCTCCCCCCACACTGCGGGGGCCTGTGTAACACCCCTGTCCTAAACCCATGTCAGAAATTCCAATTTCTGATAAGAATTAGTTCATAAAGACTACCACTTGAGCACCTGTCAGGAGAGGTTCTCACTCAGATTATCGCCAGAGATTGTGCCAGAGACGGCCTCAGCTACTGCCAGCACACTTCGCAGATGCTTCATCTTGCTTGAAGCTAATAAAGGAGAGTCTCTAAAGAAGACCAACCGACTGCTACCGCAACGTGCATTTGTCTTTCACGGGGGAACATTGTTTTTTGAGGCCCCTACTGATAAAGGCAGACGTTGCTTTTAACAAGGTATATAGTGCGTATCTTCTTCTTAAGAAACTCTAGACTGCAAGTTGTTCTACCTTCCATGCTCTGGTTAGCTCATAGAAACAGGAATTGGGGTGTTAGGTTTTAGATGACATTTAAATCATGCTAGAAATGTTAATTTCATTCTCGTTTTTCATAACGGATCTTCTTACTGTTTTTATAATATTGTGTGTAGTTGGTTTAGACAACTGAGAAACATTATTACTGTAGTAAACACATTTTACTTAAATGTCTTCTAAATACATTGTATGTGTGTGATACTGTGAATAACAAAATAAATTTTGTTACTGTTACCACGGTGCCCCTGATTCTGGTCTTTCATATTCATCGCAGATGCATTGAACCAAGTTCCCCTCTGTCACATGTGGAAGAGAAAGCACACCTTGTACAATTACGTCAAAGTCTTAACTTACACAACAATAAGAGTGCTCAAACTACCTCTGGTATTTCCTGTTGATATGGTTACTTGAGTGTCAGTATCATCTATTTCATCTATTATTTCATGTATAGTTACTGGGCCCCTGTATATATTTGCCAACTAAGTTGTAGCTTGTTGTGTTCCAAATAAATGTTGGCTGTACATTTATAAGAGATATATACATTGAGAGTTTTGCCTTCCTCTTATGCCACAATTAGTATACCTGTACGAAAATGGTTTGTCCCCAAATACAACACCTCCTTGAATACCAGATATTTTTACTCAAGCCTGAAAGAGGAGACTATTGCCTCACACCAGTCTGCATGCCTTCCCATCATGTGGAATTGGAACTATATGCTCTGCATCCTCCAGCGATTTGGGTTCATCCTGAAATTATTGGGATGGATTCAATTGTTATATACTAACCTCATAATCAGGGTCAAACCTGACCATCCCATATCTGATCCCTACTTAGTGTCCAGAGGAAGGCGGCAGAGATGTCCCCTGCCCCTGACTTTTCGTTCTGGACCTTCAGCTAAAATATGAGCACAGGGACATATTTGGGGAATTCTGATCGGGGTTCTCACACATGCCATCGCCCTATACATGGACAGCATGATCCTCTACATATGACACATAAACTTGGATCTATGCCCCCTGATGGACGCAGTGAGACTGTTCAGGAGACTGTATTTAAAGTTAGCTATAATAAATCGTTAATGTTTCCCTTTAGGAATAGTATAAACCAACGAAGTCAGTGTAATCTCAAGAATGCACTCACCATCCAAGGAAGCACCGGTCTCCAAGGTCAGAACCTGCCCAATCAATTACAGGGAGGAAAACAGACCTGCGGAGGTAATACACATTATGTATGAAAAGCCCTCACTCACCAACCTGGTTGGTGACATGCTTCATCATCGGGCTCCACCGGGCATGGCCTAATGCCATCCCAGTGTGCTGCAACGCCAGGTTACTGCGGAGCGGGGTTGTGTGTGATGATAGTGAATTTAAAATTCCCAATTAAGTCAAAAAAGTATTTTATTCGTTTTGCTAATTGGAAAATTAAAACATAATAAAAAGGAGTGATGGTCAAAAAATAACAGACCGGGTTCACTCCATGGCGGTCAACATGTTTCTGCCTTTATGTGTGATCTACAGGCTTTCATCAGGACCAGAGTGGAAGTGTGGGTGCCCCGGTGGTGTGAACGCGCTAAGGTTCACCCTCCCGTGGGCTTCTGTGTGAAAAATAATATATAAACACAGGAAAAATCCGCCAAAAAATATGATGGTGGAGAGAAACGAGTTTACTTGTGAGGCTAGACTGTTCGTCGCCTCAGGGATCCCGGGGTGGAGGTGCGAGCAAATATGGCACACCGCCCTCGCTGCTCGGCACCCGTTAGGAACCTACACCGCCTCGAGCCACCGGGTCAGTGGCTCGAGGCGGTGTAGGTTCCTAACGGGTGCCGAGCAGCGAGGGCGGTGTGCCATATTTGCTCGCACCTCCACCCCGGGATCCCTGAGGCGACGAACAGTCTAGCCTCACAAGTAAACTCGTTTCTCTCCACCATCATATTTTTTGGCGGATTTTTCCTGTGTTTATATATTATTTTTCACACAGAAGCCCACGGGAGGGTGAACCTTAGCGCGTTCACACCACCGGGGCACCCACACTTCCACTCTGGTCCTGATGAAAGCCTGTAGATCACACATAAAGGCAGAAACATGTTGACCGCCATGGAGTGAACCCGGTCTGTTATTTTTTGACCATCACTCCTTTTTATTATGTTTTAATTTTCCAATTAGCAAAACGAATAAAATACTTTTTTGACTTAATTGGGAATTTTAAATTCACTATCATCACACACAACCCCGCTCCGCAGTAACCTGGCGTTGCAGCACACTGGGATGGCATTCGGCCATGCCCGGTGGAGCCCGATGATGAAGCATGTCACCAACCAGGTTGGTGAGTGAGGGCTTTTCATACATAATGTGTATTACCTCCGCAGGTCTGTTTTCCTCCCTGTAATTGATTGGGCAGGTTCTGACCTTGGAGACCGGTGCTTCCTTGGATGGTGAGTGCATTCTTGAGATTACACTGACTTCGTTGGTTTATACTATTTCCCTCGAGGGGATCAGTCGTGTTATTACCCTTCCTCTTTTGTTGTTACTTTACTTTTCCCTTTAGGAATACCCAACACACTTCTAATTACCTCACAATCTAAGTTTACTGTGAGCTGGCAAATCTCCTCTTGCCTATATTTAGTAAAATTATTAGCGAAAGATTGTCTGCAATTAACAGCAATAATCACTCATTGCACCATATTTAATTAGTGGAACTCAAAGAAAGGAAACACTATAGGGGACAATCTTCTAACAAAATCAAGCTTGATTAACCTACAGGCATAAATAGGTGCTTCCTATTAAGGGGAGGAGAATAAACCCTCCTCACCACGGATGTCTCTGTATAAAGGTAATAAAGGAGCCTTGGTCACAGACAAGTAAACTACTCAGGAGACCCATTAAATAGATACAAAATCAAGAACATTGATCGCGAAATGTTCATACATATGTAGTAGGATTGTGTATTTAGAGCAACAAAACTTCATAATATAGAGACTGAGTCTATCTATATAATCAGTAAATGTTGGTTTGTTTGGCTAGCTCACTACCACATCTAAACTCTTAACCTTACAGAGATGTAGATGTTGTAGGTAACCTCGAACATGACTCTAAACTCCCAAGGAATTTGTGGAAATAGATCTAACCCTTTGGTTTGTCACTTTGCATGCCCAAGGTGTCACAAGGAAAAGATATGATAATGCATTTTCAAATGTTTTTAGGAAAGCTCCAATCTTTATAAATAAATCATGAACTACAATTATTAGAACAAAGCAAACACAAGAAAATGATGGACGGAGCGCTGAAACATTTCAGACACTCACCCCCAGTCACAGATCTGGCTTGAATCCATCATCATTCTTTAGCTCACTTCGCCACCCAGGTTCAGACCCAGCTATATGCAAATCAGTCTTGACCCTGTGCCTCATGGGAACAGTCCAGCCCAAACGGCCAAGCCAGGTCTTCCCAGGACCGGAAACAAGCATCCTGGGAACGGTTTTGGGGTAACACCCCTCATCTGCCAGGCTAGCTTGAATCCAGTGGCAAAGTGAGCAAGAGACCCAAGGGATCTGTGACTGGAGGTGACTGTCTGAAAAGTTTCAGAGCTCTGTCCATCATCATCTTGTGTTTGCTTTGCTTTCCCTAAATTGTCAGGGTTGTCAGACGTGGGTCCCTTGCTCACTCTGCCACTGGATTCAATCTAGCCTGGCTGATGAGGAGTGTTACTCCGAAATCAGTCCCAGGGTGCCTGTCTCCGGTTCAGGGAAGACCTGGCTTGGGTGAGTGTCTGAAAAGTTTCAGCGCTTCGTCCGTCATCTCCTTGTGTTTACAATTATTAGAGCAACGGGACACATCAATGTTTTAAGCATTATTAGAATGCTAAAAAGACAAACACTTCAACCATGTTAATTGTCCATGATGTTACTAAGATTTCTCCTATCTATCACTAATTTTTCTATGCTACAGAGACCATGTCATGAGTACTCATCTGCCAGGCCTATTGGAATGACCTAATCCCATATCTTGGTACTGTATGTTAGGAAGCCGACCTCAGTGCATGAACAAAGGCCTGACAAGCGCCCAGAACTGGGTTTGGCACAACAGGGCAGGTGAGAACTCCCAGCAGTGGAGTTCACGGATGCTGCATATGAAGCCTTTGTTTCCCTAAGACTTCTTCACAGGAGGCAAGCTCTACTTCAAGCCCTTGGAGAATCCTATTTAAACAGGATACCACAGCAGGGCAAAAGCTCAGGCCTGCACACTTCTCTCGCACAGTTATCTTCCTTCTCAGGATGACGGTAGGGACAGTTGAACTGCATCTCAACGCACCTTCCATAATACCTCTGGCAGGAAGTGAACCTCTCATTGACTTCAGCAAGGACACTGTTTAAATACTAAAACGGCAAGCTTATTGCGCTGTGCCAGATGTGCAGAACAAAGTCTTTAATTAATTAGTCTGGGAAGAAACAGTCATCTCCTTTGAGCAAAAATAAAACAAGGCACCATGTTTTAAGTTGTGTGACCCTAGAGCTAAATGTGCAGACTACAGGCTCACAATATCTATCAGAAATAAATGCGTGCATTGCACACTCGCATTAGGGAAAACATAAAAACCACTATTAGAAAAATATGCTAAATTAAAATGAAAAGCTAAAATGGAGGCTAAATGTAAGCTCAACAACAGTAGGTCAATTCGGGTAGGTGATCCATGATGGGAAAGACGACAATTATTGTGTCCAATTTCCCAGACATAGACAATTCACAATTCTGAAACAGCACTTCAATATGCTCATTGCCTTTTGAAATTCTTCAGTGCACAGATGAATATCTAGGCATATGTCTATTTGATAATTAAAATCTCACAGTGATGCATCAGTTCCTCAGTCCTTGGGGAGGCGATGCAACAGTTCTGCTGCACACAGGACAAGTGAGTTTGTCAAATCCAGACTGTAGAAGAAAGTGATGCGTCGATTCAAAGGCGGTTCTGGTCTGCAGGTGCTGTGTCTGGAAAATGTGCTGCACAGGTGTGATGCGTGGAAATCCGTATGCACTAGAGGTCGATTCGGTGGCAAACAGCTGCGTTGATTTCTTCAGCCACAGTTCAGCGATGCATTGTTTCTTTTAGCCACACAGCAGGGCCTGCGTCGGAGTCAGGGCGGTGATCTCAGACTTTGGAGACTAGTGTGCTGAACGCGCGGTGCTGCATCGGAAAATACAGTCACAAGACAGGCGAAGCGTACGTTTTGTAGGTTACTTCAGTTCTTGATAGTTCTTTGCTTCAGGAACAACCTCCTCCAAGAGCCCGGAATTGGGTATGGCACCAAGGGGCAGGTCAGAACTCCCAGCAGTGGAGTACAGTGACACTACATGTGAATTATTTGTGTCCCAAAGACTTCTTCACAGGAGGCAAGCTCTACTTCAAGCAATTGGAGAATCTTCTTTAAGCAGGATACCACCACAGGGCAAAAGCTCAGTCCTTTCCATTGCCCACAGAAAGAAAGCAGTACTTCTCCTGGCAGCTCTTCAGCTTTTCTTCTTGGTCCTCTTAGTCCTGAAGTAATCTAAAGTTATGGAGTTTGGAGGTTTTAGGTCCTATACTTATACCCCTTTTTCCCTTTGAAATCTTTGCTCAGAAAGTCTCTCTTGCTCAGTAAAACCAGTTCTGCCCTCCCTGGTCCAGCCACACTAAATGGGGTGGAGACAGCATTGTGCAGGGCAGCCACAGCCCATTCAGGTGCTAGTGACAACTCCTCCCTCCACTCTAGCCTGTGATGGCTCATCAGCATATGCAGGGCACACCTCAGCTCCCTTTGTGTGAGTGGCAGAAGTGAATGCACAAACAACACATGTCCGCCTAAAACCAGACAGTGAATCCACAAGCAGGAAGAGGCACACAGTATGGTTAAACAAGAAAATGCCCGCTTTCTAAAAGTGGCATTATCAAACACACAATTTAAAAACCACCTTTTCTAAAAGGTGTGTTATAATTCCGAGTTCAGAGAGCCCAAACCCCACATTTCTAGCTGTTCCCAAATGAAAGTTACTGGTTCATAGACTTTGACTTAACGAATACCTTCCTGAGGAAATCAGTCTAGGACCATTGTTTTCTATACCGAACATTACCCCGGTCCATGGCCTAGTATGGGTCACCCCATTATATTGTAATGGTTCAGATAATAGGCGCATTGACCCACCCCGATCAGTCTGACTTTATGCCTGGCAGGAGTACTGCACTTAACATGAAACGCCTACATGGAGTATTGGGACGGGCAGCCTGCAATCAGGAGGACACCTTGGTTGTCTTCAACATGATAGAGTGGCCTTTTAAGTCTGTAGTCTTAGAGAAGCAGGGCTTTGGCCAAAGTTTTTATTGTGGGTTTGGCTTTTGTATATAGATCCCTTGACGCAAGTGCCAGTGAATGGAGGTAGGTTTGCGGTTTTTCAATTACAACGGGGCGCGAGACAGGGTTGCCCCCTTTCCCCACTGATCTTTTCCCTAGTACTGGAACCATTAGAGGTTTGGATAAGGGGAGAACCATTAATCAGAGGGCTGAGATGTTCCAAAGACTGGGAGGGTAGAATCTCCCTCTATGCAGATGACATCGTTCTCTATGTGGCGAACCCACATCCTACATTCGCATCTTCGACCTCTATCGTAACTACTAGGGGTACACTAAAAACCTGGACAAGTCATGAATATATATACTCCATGGGAGGAATCAACGACTACCTGGGTCTTGCACAGCTCGGGTGGTGACAGAGGGGTTTCAATATTTGGGTATTTATATTACTAAGGGCCCGACTGTCTTCTACGAGCGAAATTTAGAGCCCTCACTGAGACGCCCTCGGGATGACATGCAACATTGGAGAGCCCTGTCCCTGTTAGGTAAAGCGGCCCTGTACAAAATGATGACACTGACCCATTTTCTATATGTACTGCATAACATGCCATACCTGGTCCCAATATCATAATTTCGGACTGTCAACACCATTTTGCAAACGCTCCCTGGGATGGGGGAGTCCCCAGAATATCTATACAAAAACTGTCAAAGAGCTTGTACGATGGAGGAATAGCACTCCAGGCTCTTCACTATTACTACTTGGCAGCCCAACTCACAGCAGTGAATCATTGGGTCCATCTCCCACCGGGTGAAACTGCCAATAGAACGGAAAGGTGAAATATGTACCCAAGGGGCTATCTGAGGGCCATCTATGGCGGGAAACATAACAAGCCGTCACTGGCCTCGACCTCATCCACAGTCAAAATCTGCCACACTACAATGGTGGCGCTGGGCTGGCGCGGCAAGATCACCAGGATACACCATTGTGGGACCCCTAGTTGATCATCAGGGATTTGATCAATGGGACTTGATAGGCCTGTCAAGCATGGGGGCTTGTGGGCAAGTGGAGAGGTAAAGTCATTTGGTGACCTACAAAAGGAATACCAATTGGCACCTTTGCGGACATTCTACAACCTCCAGATAGGACACGCACTGAGAACAGCAATACTAAAGGGTCCTCTCCATTAGAGTCCTTCCATTAGAAGATTGGCTCCTAGATGACTACATGCAGACAAAAGCTATCTCTCTAACCTATCGCAAAATTATGTACAACTCTCCTGATACCCTGGTGAGGTTGCGGAAAAGTGGATGGAAGACCTAGGGCAACTGGAGGATGATGAGTGGCAAGAGGCATTGGAGTCCCCCAGAGAAGTAGCTATCCATTCCCATTTCAGATTGGTGAAATTAAGAGTTTGCATAGGACCTACTACGCATGCACAACACTGGTTAAGATGGGCAGGCTTGAGCCCTCTGAGTGCCCTAGGGCCTGTGGTTGGGAGGGCACCTTTTTCTCCATGCTGTGGGACTGCCCGACAATCCAGGTTTACTGGAAGGCAGTGAAAACCTGTATGATGACATTGTGTAAAGAAGCCATAGCGCCCTCACCTCCGTGGTGCATATTGAATATATGAGAGGCGACAGACTTGACATCGGGGGATAGACTTTGGGATATGCTCGGACTCATGGTGGCCAAACGCAATATGCCAGGAACTGGAGAGCTGAGTCCACCTCAATGTTGAGAGATTGGAAGGTGGATATGGATTGGTGCATGCAGGTGGAAAGCGAGGTATATGAGGGCAGGGGGTGCTCACAAAAATGGACAAAGATTTTGGGGGGAATGAATGAAAGCAGGGGAATGCTGTGCGCACCTCTTAATAGAATTGATCCGATGGAATTTGAATGAAAGCGGCTGCATGACAAAGCCTGCCACAGGGAGATTCCCAAAGGGGCCTGGAACATGAGACTGTATAAGAACTGTAAAAGACCTGACTGTTGATATGATGTATCTTGCTATTTTATATGTTAATGTCATTGCCTTTGCAGTGCTATATTTACCAACCACAATAAAAAAAGAGTTAAAAAAAAAATTAAGGAGGTTAAGGCAAAAAGACAGGGGAAACCACTGCAAGGATGCCAGGTCTAACAGTCACTTTAAGCTGGAAAACACTAGTGTTTTTAAGAGCCACCCACCTATAATTAAATTTGCAGTTCAAATCCAGTGCATGTACTTGTATGTTTTATGTGGAGTGCAGGGAGCGGGCAGTCTGATGTGGAAAGTGTTATGCCCGGATTTGATAGGATCATTAGGCTTTGGTTGTAGCGCTCCTGGAAGCCACTTTTTAGGAGTCCTGTATTATTTTCATAGATCAACCTTTACTGCTATTCTGTGCTTCAGAAGACAGCGTAAAACAGAGGTAAAAGTATTAAGTGCTATATGTTCAGCACATACAATTTGTCCGCAAAATTAGGGGTGGTTCGCCAATGCACATGTCCACGTACCTCACTGAACTTCGCTTTTGCGTAGGAAGTGCAAACTGCAGTAAACATGTCCCCCTGAGCCCCTGTTCCTGACATAGCATTGCTGCCCCTGGCCTTCTCAGGATGTGAGGACCCTTGAAATCACAACAATACCATGCATGCAACATAATAAGGGACAGTGACACTTTGTGGATAAAATATGTTGCAGATGTCTTGATTACGCAGGTTGGGTTAGCTTACGGGCAATTAAGGTGTAGACCAATAGTTCCCTTAACAGGCGACACCCATCCTGAGAAAGCTAGAGCTCTCCCGTTGGTGTTTTCAGCACCAGCGCACTTAGAGATTCTTTACATCAAGTGGAATGCCACGCTACTCTTTACTTTTGTGTCATGCTCCTGACAAGTCAGTGAGAGAGAGACCCTGGCCTGTCTCCACAGTTACTCAGGATTTCAACTGTCCCTTGAGGGATTAAGGAGCCCCGTTGCGTCATCCCAGGCCCTGCTGTAATGACTCCCAGTGACCAGAGGCCGGTCCTGAAATATGACCCCTTAAAAATCCCCTTGGACTACTCCTCCCCTCCGGAGACCCAGGGCAATATAACAGAGGTGTGACCGTCTCACTCCATCCACGATGGCCACCATACCATCCCACTGGAATGCTGTCCCCTCCATGTCGTGGCCAGCAGCCCTCACTGTGTTTCTGACACTTGATATTCAGGCTAGCCATGGAAGTGTCAAAGAGTAAGCGGGGTGGGGCAGATGCTACCTCTAAATGACCCTGGTGGATCTGGTGGAAATGTGTGAGCAGCCCTCAGGAGGCTGTACAGAAGGCGGTGGTCTTATCTGGAAACGAGGCGCGGCAAAGAGCCAGGCGGTTTCCCATTCCCACCCAGCACAGTGCCGCAGGCCAGTAGAGACAGCCGTGAAATATGCGGTTACTTCAGGCTAGGAGCGCAGACACAACAATGTGGCTGCTGCCCCCACGCAGCACAGCTCAAGATCAGAATCGCGGCCTCGGTGACTTATTTCTGAATTTCTGCACTGCTGGAGGAACAAAAATAGAAAACTTGAAAGGACCTTCTCAGATTCTGGACAGTGAGATTGAAGACAGAGCTCGCTCGCCACCATTTAAAAGGCAAATAAAACATATGGTTTATAATGGAAGTGACATTTTGCTTAAGCTGCCCTTTCCAGGGCCATCAAACGAGTGAAAGTTTTATAAACTATATAGAGAGAGTCCAAGTCTAAAAATAATTCCACTTTGTCTTCACAGTCATGCCGAGCATATGGCTAATAATGATACTGAGACCATTCATTAGCTTTAAGATGCCTCACGGTAAACCTACAGTGTACACCATAACGTATAGTACATTCCCTTTTACATACATTTGAGTAAAAACGGCTCACAGTGTACGTGGCTTTACAGTACCCTGCGACAGACCACCAAGCTAGTTTTTCACTTCCTTCCTTCCGGGCTTCCGCACTTTATACTGAAGGATAAACTTTTGCTAAAATGGACACTGACCTACGTAAACTTCCCAAAACAAATGGCTTCTTCACTATTATCAATCTACACAGCATATTTTCCATGTCCAATTTTGGATGGTAAATGGAGAACTTTTTTTAAACGGAGAAAATGGAAAAGGCTAGTTGCAGAAAGACACTTAGTGATGTCCAGCTTAGGAAACACATTTTAGCCCTCTGCCAAAGTGACTAGATAAACACTCTCCCCACCCAAGATCTCGACTGTCAAGGAGCATCTCAAAATCAGAGTGAAACTTTACAGAAGTATTAAAAGACAAAGGAGAGTAAGTCAGAAGCAGCCAGGGAAAAAGACCAGCATTTTTGGAGGATGTCTGTGCTCATTGGATAGGCATCTGGAGCAACAACAATCCTTTCAAAAGGTACCGCATTCAAGTGTTTTTAGGTCTAGCTTACGCACAGCATGAGCTGTTTGTTAGCAACAGGTCTATGGTAACCAATAGACTTAGAATCGGTATTGGGTCTGCACTTTACTCACCATTCGACGGCTTTGTTCCGCATCTCAATTACCTGGGCCTGATTGGATGGATTTCCTCCTATTTTGTGTTTGTTCCAGTCAAAAAGCATTTCAGTTTCATCGTGTTTTGATTGGAAAGTTGTATCATTTTACTGTTAACGCCATAGGAACTGTTTCCTATCTTCCTCTAGCTCTCCTTATGGGTGCTCGCTTCTCACTACTTTTCCCTTCGTACTGTTTTCATTTAAAAAAGAGAACACACCCAGGAGCCTGCTTGCCCCACTACGCTGTGGCTGCTGCATGGCACTATTACAGCCATTTTTGATTTTTTTAACCATTTCAAGATGGTGGCATGTTAACATATGTCAGCCCTCTTGGAATGCTTTTACATAAGGTTTATGAAACAGTATTCTAAGATGGCTGTTGCAACGTGCTTACATCAGTGAAGACAGAGTTAGGTTCCAGATATAATAAAAAGACGCTTCAATATTTCTATGGCTTCCAGTAGTAGGAAGCCATTGATTAATTAACACATCTTACATTAACAGAAAGACAGAGCTTAGCACATATGATTATGTCAGCCCGAGATGCGTCGTTGTTTTGAGATGATAACGACATACTTGTGATGGTAGTAACATTAGCAGAATTAAGAAGGGTATTGGCTAGCTTGGTTAGGAGGGGTATGAAGGTAAGGAGGGGCAGTTAGGATTGAAAGTATCTGATGGTTTTAGCAGATTCTAAATCTCAGCAATGAAGTCTTCAGAAGTAGTTACGAATTTGCCTAACAAGCTGCAGAGAGAGATGGGGCAAAGGAACTGGTGTCTGTTGAATAGGTATTCGAAAGAAGAGGAAGACAAGGTCCTTAACAGAATATCTGCCATGTCTATTATATATCTGGAATAGTTCTTTGTAGGGATTACATGAGTGCATAATACAATATTGTTTCAGATAATTTTACACCAGTGCAAAGAGACCCAGCCCACGTATTGAGCACGGGACACCCACCACCTATATGAAAATGAACAATTGTCAATGAGAACTTATGTTCGGTCACTACTTCCACTCGGAGTTGAAAATCTCCCCACCAATCTTGACCCAATTGGCAGTGAATGTATACAGTGTGATCTTGTTCACATGCCTGCCGGCTTCCTGTCCTTTAATTGGTCAAAAGGAGTCACCTTGGTAGCTGAATATTAAGTGATCCGGGAGAATTAAGCATTGCTTTAACAGCATTGGGGACTCCAAAGTTATGAAGCAAAGCCCACCATATGCATTCCCCTAAGACTCTACTCTTGCGCTCAACAAGTCAATTAGTCTGAAGGTGACATAGTGACCTGAACTGTTTTACCCCACTGATATTAAGGAAATTCAGAACCTCAGAGCACACAGACTGAACTCTATTGTAAGAAATGTGGGTCTCTTGGAAACCTTCCCTCAGTAAAGCATCTTTCAAGAATTTGACTACTGTTCTCGAACTAGGTTCAGCTATAAACTTGACGTCGACCCACTCTCGGTAATAGTAAAGAATTCAAAAAATGATGGATGGCGAGCTTGAATGAATTTTCAGCCACTCAGGGCCGCATCCCAGTCTATTGTTATTTTGCACACCATGCCACTTCAGTTTGGACCCAGGCATATGCAAATCAGTCTTGACCCTGCACCCAATCATCAGTATCATAAATGTTTTGGTTTCCATAGGAAACCTGGATAAATAATCAGCTCTAGTATTTTTGCTGCCAGGAGAATGCACAATGTCAAAGTGACATTACAATAGTTCAGTACACAAACTTGCTTATCTTGCCATAATCAGTTTTATAGAGGAACTACCAAGATCATCACCCAGAGGCTTATGATCCATCTGAATGAGAAAATGCTTACCCCAAACACAACTGGGAAACTTATTGATGGCCCAACACCATGACAAAAGCTCCTTCTCAATAGTTGAGTAATGAAGCTTTGTGTCCCAAGAACTGTCAAGGCCAACCCACTTGTTATTTCATCATTTCCAATTCTCAGGTTCAGGACAGGACCCAACACCTTAATGTGGGATCCCACTGTCGCAATGCTTTCTCACCAAAGTGGTGTAATTGTATCCACTCAAAAGCCTCCTGACATTTCTCATCTCACACAAGCACCACATTTTTCTTTAACAGCTTTGTCATATGTCTAACTAATGGTGTATAATCAGGAACAAAGTGACAATAGAACTAATTTAGTCCAAGATAGTACTTCACACTAAGTTTGTCAAAAGGTGGCGGTTCATCGAGAATAGCTTTGATAAGCTCAGGCCTCAGCTGAATCCTCTCACTCGAAATATCATGGCCCAAATACTCAACCTTGTCTTTTATAAACTCACATTTCTCACTCTTGAAAACCACACCACGTTAGAGGTGTGCGAAACTCACACAACTTGCGTTTGAGTAATTACATGAAAGTTGACAAAATTATGTGACTCGTAATTAAACAAAATGCACACAACACCCACTCACATTCTGGTGCTCACGTGCACTTGCGATACTTTTTACAGTAAATGGAGCATTTGCTGTAAATCTTTACTGGAAATAGGGCATAATTATGCAAAGTGGCATACATTTCGTGAATTTTACGTAACAAGCATATCACAAAATTAAGCAAATTACGATGACATAATTTAAATCTTACCTAGGGATAACCATGATCTTAGAGAATGGCCAACACTTTGTTCAAGGTACAATCGTCCATCTCACAGTCAGCAGCTTAAACAAGATCATCATCTTGAATATTTGCCACACCTTTGACCTCTTTGAGCATGTGAAACTGTTGGACTTGGGCTTTAATGCAGGGTCATCTCTGAACTTTTTGCTTTCTTCCTGTATTTTTTCTGACCTGTTGTTGACTGTTTTATGACTCTGGGCACTTTACCACTGCTGATCAGTGCTAAAGTGCATATGCTCTCCCTATTGTAAATTGATGTAAGGATTAGTGACTCCATGAATGGGTTATTTGATTTACTGGTCAGACCCTAGAACAGTGCACCATGGGTGCCCAGGGCTTGTAAATCAAATGCTGCTGGTGGGCTAGCAGCACTGGTTGTGCCACCCACAGAAGCAGCCTGTAAAGTATGTCTCAGGCCTCCCATTGCAGAGCCTATGTGCAGTCTGGTACTGCCATGTTGACTGGCCAAGTGCACCCACTTACCAGTCCCTAAACCTTCCCTTTTCTTCATGTTAGCCACCCCTATGGTAGGCCCAAGGGCAGGGTGCATTGTAAGTATAAGGTAGGACATGCCCTGGTGTGTGTGGCATGTCCCGATAGTGAATTACAGCCATTTTCGTTTTTCACTATTGCAAGGCTACCTGTTCCCCATAGGCCAAAATGGGCTGTTTGACTATAACATCTTATAATCCTAACTGACTCAGGTAACTAGGTAGAAATTCAAGTTTAGTATGCCTGGACTCAGAATGATAAAATACATCTTTTAGTGAAATTGGTTTTCACATTCTGTGTTTTAAAATACCACTTTTAGAAAGTGGGTATTTTCTTGCCTAACTATCCAGGCCTGCCTCTGCTAGGTTGTGTATTCCATGTCTGGAGGTTGAGTGACGGGCTGGGGGATTCCAGGGGACAGGGTGAGTCAGGACAAGGGTAAATAGAGAGATCCACATGGAGAGTGGTGGGAGGAGTTGCACCTGGGACCTGAATAGGGCTGTGCCTTCCTTCCACAATGCTGGCTCCACCTCCTGTGGTGCATTCTGATGTCCCTGGCCCACACTGTCAAAGGAAAGAAGGAGTCATGTAAACAAAGTGCTCCAGGACTGACCAGAACTGGTTTGGACTAGGCAAAGGCCTCTGTTCCTTCAGAGGACAAAGAGATTATGAGAATAAAAGGGGGGACCCAGACCCCGGAGCTTTAGATCACTTTTGGGAAACAAGAAGAACCTTTGCTGAGGAGAGGAACGAGAGAGACTGAGGAAGAGACTATACCTAGCGGAGTGCTGTTTGGGGGATTGGCCTGCAGTGGTTGCCTGACTGCCAAAGAAAGGAGAAAAGGACTTTGTGCTACTTTCAAATCAACTCGTGAAGTATCTCCTAGGGCTTGAGATAGAGCTTGCCTCCTGCTGAAGTCTCAGGGACAACAGACATCACCAACCAGCTCCCCAAGAGTTCTTTTGAAGTGCCTACTGTTGTGCTGGGCCTTCTGAGGGACAGCGTGTCGCAAAGAGCTGGAAGCGCGACTCAGGAAGAAGCATGTCGCCACCACAGCTGCTGTTGCCGCATCACTGGAGAAGGGTGTCGCTGCACATCGCAGAAGTGCCTCGCATCGCCAGAGAAGAGTGTCGCCGTTGCATCATCGGAGAAGCGTGTCGCCGCCGCAGCTGCTGTCGTCGCATCACTGAAGAAGGGTGTTGCCGCTGCAGCTGTCGCATCTCATCACCAAAGTGCCTCACCTCACCGGAGAAGTGTCGCCGTCGCATCAGATGGCGTCGCATCACCGGAGAAGCGTGTCTCAGGGCCTGTCGAGGCTCAGAATAATCGTTGTCGGGCGTGCACGCATTGTGTCGCGTCAAGAAGAAGACGCCATCTTTGTTTCATTGCACCGGATCTTCATCGCATCACAGCGTTGCGGGTCGCACCCCCACAGAAGCGCAATAAGAAACCAACGCATCACCTCCCCACGCCGAGAAGAACCGACGCATCCCCTACGCATCAGTAGGGACCCGATGCATCACCGTTGTTACGTGTAAGGAATCGACGCATCACCTTCCCGCAACACTTTCGTTGTACAGCGTTACGTATCCAAAGGTACATTGAACTCAAAGTGTCGCATTTACCATCTTAAGAGAACTAAGCTATTTCTACCATTTTAAGTACAGTATTGTGGATTTTTGTTGTTTGTGGTCTTGTGATAAGTCTATATAAAGAATACTTATTTTTATAATACAACCTGTGTGGTGTCCATCTGTAGTGTTGTCACTGGGTTACTGTATGTGTTCACAAATGATTTACACACTGCCTCTGAGATAAGCCTGTCTGCTCGTGCCAAGCTACCAAGGGGGTGAGCAGGGTTTATTTCAGGAGTGACTAGAAGCAAGGGTCCCTATTTGGTCAAAGGTACCTACCTCTTCCAACTATAGACCCCCAGTTCTAACAGAAACATTATAGATTGAAATACAGATGCCACTGAGGGCAGTCTGTATGGCAACTAGCAATGTTGGATTGTACCCACTGGGGATTTTAATGCACCAGAAAATTCCGGTGATTGGCCGAAGCTAGGTCCAGTTTGGAGAACCATCTTGCAACTGTGACAAACATTTGTGTGATCTTAGACAGCGGATTTGAGTCAACCAAAATGTCCTTATGGAGACTATGAAGGCAAACACACGTCGTCAATTTGTCATTACATTTACCTTCCACTATTGGGGCAATAACAAAAGTGATGATTCTGCCTGTTCAATTATCTCCTTTTCACACAAAGACATCAGTTCTTTCTCCAAATACTTCTTGACACTTGATGACAAACATTTCAAGTTCTGTTTAGCAGGTATGGACCCTTTCTTTATCTTAATTTTGTGTCCTCCCCTTGAGTTATTTCTTTAGATCTTATAGTGCAGACGTCAGACCCCCTGGCAATAAAGACTTAGTCAGTGTGCCAACCTGAATCAGAAAACCAGTTATGCTGTAACCACTACACAAATCTTTGAGCAAATATCTCACTCAAATGTATTCTAGGTAAAGATCAGTCACATAACATGATCCAGGGGCAATTAGTAGAACCCCTCCCAACCCTCTTTCATTAGGGAATAACACACTCAAAAACGCTAGAACACAACTAAAACCCTAGTCTACAGCCCATAATATGAATTGTAACCACAATGAAGGCAAAGATTATGGGAGCAGCAACAGTTACCAGAAACCTGCATTAAAAGATGCTACTATATCATGATTGCTGAGATCAATACATACCAATCCTACCCTATTTTTGCTACTTCTAAGAAGAACCTTAATTCTAGAATTCTAGCACAGTAGAAAATGATACCAATTAGGAGTTTCAGACATGGAATACATCCAAATGCCTGCAGTTCTTGTCTCACGAGGGCAGCTGAACAGATAGGTCAGTGTACAAAAGCTAAGTGCCTCCTATTCTGGAAGTCTTCAAAAAGACCCGAAGGTATGATGTACAACCTGGCTCAGTGTCCCCACGGTGTGAAGACTCCTCTCTGCCCTTAATTTTCTGTGCTCGACTTTTATAACATAATCTTGCTGTTAAGAACTCTTTGAGAAAAGATTTATCAGAAATTCACCTGATACTTTTTCAATTATTTTCTTTCTGAGAGACTGTGTTCTTTGAATATCACCGAAAGTGAGGCACAAGTTTATCATCCTACTAGAAACTCATGGAAATTATTCATAACATAAAAATGAAGCAGTCATCATTTAAACAAAATATTGCATATATATTCTTGGGTAGGGTTAATTAGCACACTGCAGAACAAAACCATATAAACTTCATGTGTGCCCAGCATATTAATTAACTTAAGCAGGGGAATGTCCAATATAAAAAAAGACAACATTCAGGACACATTTATCTTGGCCATACCACCTGAAAAAAACATCTGGTTATTTGTTCAGCACATCTTCCATCACATTGTTGCTTCTTATGACTAGGGCCTGTTCTTTGGCACCTGACCTCAACACCATGCTGAAAATACCTTGATGGAACCACTCAAGTATGTTCAACCCTTTTACAGTTATGTAAAACTTCCTGAGAATGCTTCTGCCTCTGAATTCCATAAGGTCTTCGAAGCAAAACATTAACTTAATGATGGGCCTTTAATAGGGCACCAGGGCATGATGTGTTGACTCCAGGTTCCTTTCCCACACGTTTACACAAACAGTTCCTGGGTGATAGTCGTGATTCTTGCCTCGGAGTCTACTGCTAAATGGGAACTTGTGTATCTCATTAGCACATCAACGTAATATTCATCACACTCTAAAGCAGGGGTCTTCAAAGTGTGGGGCGCGACCCCCAGGGGGGCCGTGAAGTGATGGAAAGGGGGTCGCGCATTCCCGGTCACACTTCTGCGAGGCACAACAAGGGATTCAGCCCCCCTCCTCCCCCTTAGTGTGTCTCAGCTCGAGCTGCTGTGGGCTCCGCTGGGCTGTCTGCAGTCTTATCTCCTGAGTTTTTCACAGGTCGTTAAGGACCATTTGCAGATTTACATACCTTTTGTAAAGTGCTTACTGATTTTTTCTAGTTCCAGTACCCCCTGGGCCCCAACTCTGCCTTTTCCTTACATTTGTATTTTACAGTTACTGCAGTAGTGTGTTAGAATGCATTTCATGAAAATAAATATAAAGTAGGGTTGCAAGAAGAAAAATACTAGCCATTTGATGTTTAGAGCCTGCAAAGGCCTCCTCTTGACACTAAATGGGATTGTACATAAAATCATATGCATTCATTCGTAATGTGACTTTTCTGTCTTTGTTCCCTTTAATTATCAGTCATGGATCATTGAGGCAGCCCTAGAACAAATTAAAAGTGCTTTTATTTATATTTGCTGTTCCAAGTACGCACAGATGAGTGCTGAAATATACAGCTTTAGGTGACTGCTTATTTTTGTACTGTCTGGGACATCAAAATAATGAGCAGGCAACCCTAACCATAGGACTGGAAGTGTGTTGCAGGGTCAGCATATTATTTATTTCCTCCACCCTCGATCGCTGATTAATGCCAGAATAGCAATAGTTTAACTTATATCTTAAACCCTACGCTGCCGTCAATAATATGCTGAGTTACTTCAAGTGTTTGGGAATGCACCCGCATTCAGAGAACTCACTTCTCATTCTCGCCCTTCACTTTCACACTCACACTGATCACCATGCACTCACATCATTCACCCTCTCACACTGCACTCACAGTGATCACTCTGCAATCACAATGCACTTGCGTTGTCCACCCTGTACCTCAGCCTGCGGTCACACCACTCATATGCACTCATGTGACACCTCATTCACCTGTCCCCTCACTGCTCAATTTGCAATTTGCTCAAACAAACCCATTATTAACCATGCATTCATTCGTCCCACTCTGCACTTATATCCGCACCCAAATTCATGGTCACCTCACTCACCCTGCAGTCACTCCTCTTTCCCTACTCTCACACTGTTGCATCACTCACCATGCACTCACATGGGCACACTTCTCATCCACCGAGCGCAGAGGGTTAATGTGCCTGCTACAAAGAACATGTACTATGCAGATCACAGAACTGTGAGTAAACTGAGTAGCACTATAAAAAAAAATGTTTGTCAGAAAGTTGCTACAGAGAGATGAGGTGCTTTGTTGGTGAGTGGTAGTGAGGGAATTTATGGAGAAGGAGGAAACGGGGATGGGCCACCAAAAAAGACTGTTGCACCACGTGTGGCCAGTGCTATGGCCAGCCCTGCCTGGGAGTGTAGGCCCCCTCGTGAAGTTTGGGTCTAGTCGCTCCCATGCTTCTGCCTACTACTATTATTATTTACATTTGTAGTGTGCTGCTATTACCAAAAGGTGTCCTGGGACTAATAGCCATCTGCTGCCTGAAGGCAAATGAGAAACATACAGAAGGGGAAGGAGAACCAGCCAAAAGGGGTGACCTACAGAGCATAGAGCCAGGTTTTTATATCTTCCTAAAGGATAATAGAGTCTTGGTGGAGCGAAGCAAAGGAGGGTGCACGTTCCATAACTGCGCGGCCTGCACCAAAACAGCGCAACAGACAATTCGTGCCTTCCTGAATTAGGTAACATTAAGCAGAGTGGCACAGGCCAAGAGGAGCATACGGGTCCGACCCGTGTGCTCGGTGAGGAGAGATGAGAGGATGAGAAAGTACAGCAAGGGAGTGAGAGAATTCGATTGAAGAGGTCAGGGATGAGGAGAAATGTGAAGTGCCGAAGGGAAGTGCAGACACGCAAGAAGTGAGTGTGAGGATAAGTTGCGGGCACAGAGGAGGGCTACTGTCAAACTGTGAGAGAAGATAGCTGAGAGATGATCTGTCACCTAAAAAGTAATTTGATGCAACATTGGTGAGGGACAGCAGCGATAGGGGAAGAGAGGGAGTACTAGGGTGGGTGCTGAGCAGTGATTAATTTGTAATTAAACATGTGCCAGGAACCTCACCAGTAGGCCACTGCAACTTTAACCACCCACCCATTGCCTTGCATGTGCAGCCAATGTCAATACCTATGCAACTACCAACCATAACACTGTACAAGTGTGACTATTTCAAGCCCCAAAGCTATAAGAATGGCATGGATGTCAGAAGTTTATCGTTTTTAATGTATATTGAATTAATAAACAGCTGTTCTGCTCATCTCTAAATTACACAGACAGAGCCATCAAGTGGCATGTGGCAGACGGTCATATTGCCAGTGTGCACAATTAGGTGCCAGTGCGGAGCAACGGAAACTACCTTCTCAAATTAAGCACTGGTGCTGAGGTAACAGGGGAGAGGGACATTGGTTCAAGAAGGTGTGAAAAAACAAAGGATAGATGTGAAAGATGAATGGGGGACTGGAGAGGTGTAAGATACAAATAGACAACAATTTGAACGGAGAGACTTGAGATGAATGAGAAGTGCGGATGGGCACGGGAGGTGACAGGGCCAGAGAGGCCATGAGATAAATGCGAGAAACTGTTAGAGATGAGGGCAGTGAAAAGGCAGAATGGCAAGAGGTGATTAAGGGTGAAGTGAGAAGTTGAATGAGGAGAGTTTAGAAGTTGTAAGAAGGGGTGAAATAAAATGGCCTGCAAAGTGAGAGAGGGATCCAGGAGAGGAGAGGAGAGAGGGATGGAAGGGAGGGGTGACAGGAAAGTGGCATAGGTAAATTGCTTAACTCTGCACAAGACTGTCAGGGTTTTAAGGGTCCCCTGCTGCTCCCGGCCAGGGCCAGGTGAGCTTCTAATATGGCATCACGTATTCCTGCGGAGTGGAAGGCCCATCTCAAAGGTTGACTATACATGTTTCTGATGTTAATTGCTGTTTTTTGGTTATAAACTGGTATTGATGGGGTGAAATCTTTCCTCAGTGTTACTGTGTGCAAAAAAATTAAAAATAATGAAGCAATTCTATCCCAAAATAACGCTGCATCACATAACATTATTTAAATTTTCTTCCCACACAATTTAGTCAAGCCTGTCGTGTAATTTGGTCCTCACCTGCCTCGTAATTCCAGAAGCCCTGCCTACAGGTTTAGAAATGTTTATCAGGAGGGGGTCCTTACGACTGAAAATGTTGACAGGGGGGTCTCGGCACCCAAAAGTTTGAAGACCTCTGCTCTAAAGAGTCTCCTTTATTCATCTCATCTTCGCCACTGATGCTCACCGTGTCCCACTCTGCGTCTCGTACACATTCCTCCTCAGGATAACTGAATTGATTAACACTAACACTCACAATCTGCACACCAATTTCTTCAGAGCTCTTACAAACTTTGGCAAAATGTCCCACTTTGTTGCAAATTCTAAAATCAGAATTTCTGCCAGGCAAGGCTTCCCAACCTTCACGTGTGCCTGACAACCACACCTGAAGCAAATAATGTTAGCCTAAAATAAATTCTTAGGCTCATTTAGATATTTCCTCTGTTCGTTACCACTTCGAGTACAAACCATGCCAAATGGCTCCAGCAAGTAGTCATCCAATTCTTTAGCCGACAATTGTCATTTTAACCCGTTGAGCGCTCATGACGAGCTCAGCTCGTCATGAGCCACAGTGGAGCTGTGCTCATAACGAGCTGAGCTCGTCATAACTGCTGCGGCCCGCTCATGCGCGATTAATTCCCCGCCTGTGCGGAAGAATTATTGAGTGGACGGGGTCGTGACGAGCTCAACTCGTCATGAGCACAGCTCCACTGTGAGTCATGACGAGCTGAGCTCGTCACGAGCACAGCGGTGCCACGGCCCCCTCCCGCACCACGGGGGAATTACCCCCACAAGGAAGGGGTTAAAACGCTCTTTTCCGTCTTGACTGTCTCATCCAGTAGGGGATTGCCCATAGAAAACAGCTTTTGGAAACTACCTTTTTCTACACTTTGGCTAATAAATTAAGCATGCACTCGATTCTGAAATGGTATCGCACAACATGTTTATGAAGAGAAATAATAGAAGTGTCCACATCCTCTCCTACTCTCTGAACTCTGTTGTGAAAAATGTATGTGTAGCAAAAAACAAACTCAGTGGAACATTGAATCTGATCTGACGCTTTTTAACTATTCTTGGTAATCGTTGAACTTATTCTCATTTAGAACTAAGACAGCAAGTTCTTTGTGAGTGGGTCTTCCTTCACAAACCAACAAATACAAAAGAAGATATCCCCTCCTCTCTGGCCTGAATTTGGAGCCACCTTTTGCCCCAAGACAGGTGCAAAGGCATCAAACCACTGCTATCATCCAATATATGGGCCACTGGGATAACTTCAAAAATAGTGGTAGCATATTGATTGCCTTCATGGGGAATACATGGGGGGTAAAAGAACAAACCTAGATTGAATTTAGAATAACCATGCACAACAAGGTCTGTTAATTTGTGAACATTGCTAGAAAACTGCTATAGTCACATGACTACAGCAAATTGAGAATGCACAAGACCTAGGAAAATGTAACTTAATAGCTTTAAAATATTTTCAAACCAAATGCAGCAGGTTGAGAAGGCGGTTTTCAACCTAAGATCTCCACCTCCACAGACAGGTAAAAAGTGATTGAGAACGGGTTGATGAAAGTGAGTATGGAGACCCGCCCCTCAAGTGGGTTGTATATTCTGGTGGTAGTAAGAAACCACACACCATGAGCAATATAGAGAAGAATGAGACCTCCAAAGGGGAAGCACTGGAATCCATGAGTCACGCCCACACAAAATGGGCCTGCAGGGACATCTTTGTGCAAATCACTTCCCTGGGATCTTCCATGGAGGTCCTCAAACCTGAGGGTATAAACAAATGCATCCACAGAATATGCCATTTTAGCTAACTTCACCCAGAATTCTGGAGACAAACTGTACATGGCCAATGTTCACTTGCTGGGTGTGTGTACCGGTGTTTCTTGAGGATGAATACCTGACTACTGCAACTCAAGTCTTCTATGTTCCTCGGCGTATTTTACGCTCAGCTGATTAAGGAGTGGCTTAGATTCCTTGAGTCTTAAGAGCCAGAGCTGGAGGGCGCTCTTTCATAAATCTCGCGGCCAGACTATGGAACTCACTCCCAGCTTCCATCAGAGGGATCCAGAATCATCTCGCCTTTCGAAAAGCCATAAAGACCTGGCTCTTCCCGGCGTAACTCCTTTCCAACTCATACAGTCTCAAGTCTTTGGCTGCACTGGGACGCCCCATTACTGGGGCAGCCATGCACATCACAAATCCGACAATAAATAAATAAATAAATAAATAATGCAGTTCGTAATGCAACAATCAGGCAGTTCGTAATGCAAAAATAATGCAATTCGTAATGCAACAATCAGGCAGTTCGTAATGCAAAAATAATGCAATTTGTAATGCAAGAATAAGGTAGTTCGTAATGCAAAAATAATGTACTCTGGCACCAATCGCGGTGCTCTGGACGGTCTCTATGCCACTCTTACTGACTCGCGGTCAGCTACTGCCAAAATATGCCCCCAACACGGTTATGATGGAAAACAAAGTGCAGCTCCACACTCTGGCCCCGGTACTGCCACTCCTGGGTAAGTACGGGCCGCGATACAGACCTGAGCGGAGGCTCGCGCTGCAAAGATGGGAAAGGCTGAGAGTGTTTCTCTCGTAGCCCGCACCCCGCCCCAGGTGGCGACATGCGCACGCTCGTTGAGCGTTACCTGGGGGGTATGATCTCACTCTCCCCTCTTCTCCTTGAGGCTTGGGCCTCCACTGAGACTTCGTTGATCTTGGGCAGTGGAACACGGACCCCCGACAGTGATGGTTCGAGGTCTCTCCTTGGCAAAGGCAAGCTCAGGCCGGCGGCGGCGAATTCTCACAGCTCCTCTGGGGATGCCGGTCCAGGCAGATGGCAATGACAATCGCAGCACTTCTGGTCACACTGTCAATAGAAGCAGAGAACACAACTGCTCTGGGACACACAGTCACGGGGCAATTTCTCACAAAGGTCTCAGGTTGCATGAAGCACATGCACACAGCGTCGCTGAGACTCCCTTGAGCTCCGGGTGCACACGATCACAGGGCAATCCTCACAAAGCTCTCAGGCTGCACAAAGCAAACGCACACAGCGTCACTGAGATTCCGGGTGCACACGATCACAGGGCAATCCTCACGAAGTTCTCAGGCTGCACGAAGCACTCACACACAGCGTCGCTGAGATTCACTTGGACTCTGGATGCACATGATCATAGGGTAATCCTCACGAAGGTCTCAGGCTGCATGAAGCACACACACACACACACACACACAGCTTTGCTGCGACACACTTGGAAACTTTTATGTTCCTGAGTTTCCACAACAGGGCGCCAGCTCTCCTCAGGCCCTTGGGGACAAGTTACTTCAGGACACAGCACACAGCAAAGTCCTTTGATGCAGGGGGACACAGCACTCAACAAAGTCCCGTAGCCTCTCCTTGGTTAAATCAGAAAACTGCAGGCCAGCCACAAAAAACACAGCAAGGGTCAGTCCTTTCCTTCAGGCTCTTCAGCGGTTTCTTCCTTGGCAGAGGTTCCTCTTGACCACGAAGTAGTTTCAATCTTTTTCAGTCTTTATCAGTCCAACGTTCAGGGGTTTCAGCTCTCATAGTTCTACCGCTAAATGTCTTTGAAGTCTTTATGTTCAGAGGGCACTGACCCCTGTCCAAACCAGTTCTGTGTGTCTCCATGCCAGGGACACCACCTTCCTTTGATAGTGGGAGTCTGGGTCCTCAATCACTCAGCAGGAGATGGAGCCATTGTTTTATGGCAGCAGCCCAGGCCTCTTCACTTCCAGGGGCTACTCCTCCCCCCTACACTCCAGATGCAGGTCAGCCGTGGCTGTCTCATCTACTCCTCCCCTGGGTCAAGACATTCTCCAGATTCTATCACATTCAAATCCAGACAGTCAATCCACAACCAGTCAGAGACACACAGAATTGTTAGAACAAAAAACAGCCACTTCTAAAAGCGTGGTTTCTAAACCCACAATTCAAAAACCACCTTCACAAAAAGATGTGTTATTAAATTGTGAGTTCAGGCACACTAAACTTCACCTCTCCATCTTAAACCTATGGGAAGATAGGCTGGAAACATATTACACAGCCTCCGCCATTCTGTCCTATGGGAAAGATGGCCTTGCAACAGTGAAAAACGAAATGGAGAGTATTTCACTGTCAGGACATGGTACATACCTTTGTACATGTCCTACCTTTCACATACACTGCACCCTGCTCAGGGGGTACCTTGGGCCTACCATAGGGGTGTCTGGTGTGCATAAAAAGGGAAGGGTAAGGCCTGGCAAGTGGGTGCACTTGTCAGGACAACATGGCAGATTAACAAACTGTGCGCAGGCACTGCAGTGGCAGGCCTGAGTTCTCTCTTTAGGGCTATTTGTGTGGGTGGCACAATTAGTGCTGCAGGCCCACTAGTAGCATTTGCATTACCAGCCCTGGCACACAGAGTGCACTTTACAAGGGACTTTACTAGTAAGGGAAACATAGCAGTCATAGACAACCAATTACCATTACACTTTACACAGGGAGCACTTGCACTTTGACACTGATCAGCAGTGACAAAGTGCCCAAAGCATCTAAGTTGGCAACACCGTGTCGGAAAAATGGTCTAGGGGGAAGGCAAAAGGTTTAGGGAACTTTATCCAAAAAGGGCCAAGTCCAACAGTTGACAAAATATACAGATTGATCTGCAAATATAACAGGTCGTTTGGTGGCAGCTCTGATAGGAGCAGATGTCTTGGCATGGACTCAAACCACACATTGGAGCACACAGAGGTTCATATTTATTTATTTATTTGTTTAGATGCTTATGTAACTAGGGACATCTTCAAGCCAGCTTCTTGGGGATGCTACACTGGTAAAGGCAGTTTTCTCCAGCAGCCTTGATGATCTCTCACAACTCTGTTTGCACACTAAGGAATGTCCCACTGCAACCTTGCCTGTGGAGATTTAAAAGCCATCAAGGGCCTGGTACCACATCCTGTGGAATCCTCCTGGAGGTGCAGTGTGGCCTGATGGGGAGTGGCTTCCCTTGTCGGGTCCTTTTTGGGAGGTGGCAGGCTTGCAGACCTGCACTGGACGACAACTAATTCAAAACTTTTTTTTATCCAAAGTGAGGTAAGATGAATTAAGCAACAAGTGAGGTGGGCTCAGTAAATGTTACTGTCTTTTCCTTCTGGGACTGTTTTGGTACCCAATGTTTAGTCAGTGCTTGCTCCTTTCCACTACAGCCCAATCCTCAGCTCCTTTCCGATTGTGGTCCTGAACACTTAAATGGTTCTGTTTTTAGCCCGACAAGGTTGAGGCTTCCACAGGTTACTCTTGCCCAATCTTTCCATCGAGTATTCAGCAGTCTAGATACCTATGTTAGCCCAAAGAGTCACATACCTGGCTTATTTCCTGGTATACAAACATGACAGACACAAATGAGTGTGTGATATCGATGGGAGAAGAAAATAAATAAAATAAGGAAGGGAGCAAAGTAGAGGACATTTGAGAGGCCAATGAGTCACAGGGGTTCTGTGTGGAAGTCCAGGGAGCCCAGGGGCCAACACAGTGTAAGCAAAGTTCTATCACATTCAAATAACATATACACCACGTGTTTTAAAGCAGTATTTTGCCTCGAGATTTGCCATTAAAATTCAAATCCAACTTGTAAACGCGTGGTAACTTTAGAGCCCAGTTTCCTTGGACATCTAAATGAAAACAAATGCTGATTTGTGTGCAAATGAAGTCTGTGCAATCCAGATGAGAGGCGCGAGCCAATGTAAACATCATATATATTCACACTGTACGAAAGGTATTTGTATATTATGCAAGAACAATAATAACATAGCCAGAAGCAAACATAAACAGTGCGGCGCTCGCCGATAATTCACGTACAGAATGTTGTTTTGAAATAATAAATCCGAGGTTAGCCAGGATTACCTCGGTTGCTTGTGGCGCGGGAGACAGTTGGCCGGGTAAGACCGTCTGCAGTAAACCATCGCTCCCCGAGGCATGTTCTGAGGGCTGAAAATGAGATGCGATTCACCTCCAAACCGCAATGCGCCTCGTCGTACAGAAAGACCACATCTTTTGTCAGATTTTACTGTTCCCAAAGCTGAACTGCCGACAGCTATGGCAGAAGCAGGAAACCCGCAAGCCTCAAGGGTCGCGGGTCAGCAACTCGCAAACGAAGTGATGTTCTGTAGAAATGTCGGCATTAGATGGGATGACGTCTGCTTGGGGTCGGAGATAGTATGGATGACGGCAGATATCCTTAGACTGAACGTAGCGTGGCTTACGACTGCGGACATGTAGTGACACAGACATTAAGAAATGCACCGGCTCGGCATCACAGCCGACAACTGAAGTACCAGCCCTGCATGAAGGCACCTTCAATAAAAACAGGCCAGGAAAATATTAGACGTGTTGGTTCACTATATTGTATTTTCAAGTCAGCGGTTCCATTAAGGATAGGTCATGCCTCGGCAGCGCGGCACATAAATGAACTTCGAGTACAAGAAGTTGGTAGATTTGGCAAAGAGAATGTGGTATTATATACACACACACCACAATATGGTAGTGTGTTTGCGAGGGTTGCCGAATACATCGCAGACTTGAAATTGCAATTTCTTTCATGATTCCAATGGTCGGGTGTTAAATGTATTGTCGTTCAGCAGCATTAGCGCGTCGACGCTTCGTCAGGGGTAGTAGGCGCTATGTAAATGCAAATACAGTACAGCAAAATTTAGCGATTGTCGGATCCCTTCATAAAGATTTGTTTTTGAGCAAGTTCATGACACACTCGACAGTTTCAAGAGTGGACTGAAAGCCACAGTAGCGTCAGGTGTTTTTCTTCAGGTTTGGCTAGTTGTATGCAGGTTTGCATTACTTGCCATGTTATGTGGTTTTCTCTTACGATTCTACATGAGAGAAGCTTCAAAGTAATTGATAGTATATTTGAGAACGCTTCTGCTGACCAGAAACATCTCGACTATCGGAGGGCATTTCATACAGACTAGTTAGTTGTTTGGAAAAAGAACAATTGATGGACAGAATGCAGAACAATGTCATACATTCACCCCAGTACAGAGATCTGGGCCTAAATCCATCGTTTTTTTGCTCACCATGCCATTCCAGTCTGGATCCAGCCATATGCATATCAGTCTTGACCCTGCGCCCAATGGGAACAGTCCAGCCCGAACTGCCAGGCCAGGTCCTCCCTGGGCTGGAAACAAGCATCCTAGGACCGGTTTCGGGCTTTCAGCACTCATCAGCCAGGATAGCTTGATTCCAGAGACATGGAGAGCACGGGACCCACTTCTGGGCATGCCCGTCCCACTCTGGGTGACAAATGGAAAAAGAACAAAACTGAACTGAGGTGGCGAAGTGAGCTAAAGAACGATAATGGATTCAAACCAGATCTGTGACTGGGGGTGAGTGTCTGAAAACTTTCAGTGCTCCGTCCAGCATCTCCTTCTGTTTGCTTAGTTAGCTGGTTGGAGCCGCAGGCATAGCACGAAATACTGCTCTGCAACAAAAATTTGAAAAAGGTTTGTTGCGCAGAACTATCAAAGTGTATTTTCACACAAATGTGTCAGGTTACCTTATTCTCTGATGTTTATTTCTCCAAAGGGAATTTAACAATAATATTATTGTAATTATATTTATATAGCGCTTACTACCCCTGACGAGGCGATGAAGAGCTTCTCGAAGAGTAGCACGCTACTCTGGAACCCAAAATGGATTAGTGATGGATTATTATAGGGAAATATGAGTTACATTGAGCGGTGGACATGCGCGTGTTAGTTGGATTGAATAGGATGATGGAGGGATATTTTTTGTTTTTATCAAGTGCTTCATACCATAATTTTGAAGTTTCTAACCACTAAAAATAAAAGATCTCACGACTACCCAACTTATCCTACTCAATTTATTGGCTTTTTGAAGGATAGAAAGCTAGGTCTTCGTTTCAGCAATTTGAATTCATGACCTGTAAATCACTGCATTTAATCTATAATGAGCCATCCTCAGGGCTTATGTTATCATGAATCAATTTCTGGAATTCATCACGAATTTCAAGCAACACACACCTATATATCTCAGATTGAATCTTGAATTTTCAGTCACAATGTCAAGAAACAGTTATCTCACTTTAGTGCTGAGTAATCAGGTGAGTTTACATGTACAGGGTGACATTACTATCACCCTAAATGGAGAACACATTGGGCCTGTAAGCTCTGGCTACCAGCAATGGGATCCTCCAATGAGAGCCACTGGGGTGATATTAGTGATGCCTTTCTTTGTTCAAATAGAAGAACAAGGAATAAGGGTATATCCAATGTACAAGTTAACTTTAGTATGCATCTGTGTCTCTTCATGGCAGAAGCCTATCCTACGTATTAATTGGTATGTTTAACAAAACATCATTATTTTTGAGGTAGTAATCTGCAAGAAAAGGCTTGTTGAACCCGTTTTCTACATCAACAGATTCCTATGATCTATAGACTAGCTAAAGTTTGTGACAAAATATAGGAGACCAGACAGTGGGCAGAGTGCACTTTAGTAGACGGAGATGCATGTACAGTGCCTGAGTGTAAGAAGCTGGGTTGTTAGTTAAGCGAGAGGACTACCCATCTTAAGCAATGAACATAATTCTTGGTAGACTGAACAACAACAGTCATTGAATTAACCTGAGCTCAACTCCCTGGTAGCTATGGCATAGAGCAGACAGGCTTAAATTCAAGGCAATGTGCAAAAAATGTATGCTGTACCAAAACAGTAATGAAGTCAAAACAAAACACAACACAAATCATAAGCTAATTTAGAAAAATAGAGTGCATTTAAGAAATAAAATGGCACCAAAATGACAAACGTCTGATATGGAGAACATAAGATATGACTTTTCGAAGTTTGATATGAAATCTCAGGTAACTTGTCACGATAGACCAGGACGCAGGTGCTTCTTGAGACCAACCGCAATGGAGCATGGGTTGAATACAGGGACCAGGTTCAACTTGGTTGGAAGATTTACCTTGGGACTCAGTCTCAAAACATGGAAGAACAAGGTCTTGAGCAGGACAAGGTAGAAGGCTGCAGCCAAAGAAAGAGGGCCCCACAAGGTCGAACAGCCATCAGATGAGGTCCTGATGAAGGCGTTGGTTTTGACGAGAAAGCTCAGAGCGGGAAAAATTAGAATTTCATGCCCATGAACAGGGTCTCTACAGCCAGATACTGTTGACGCCTTTGCCTGGTCAAAGTTTCTTTGCTTGCACTAAGTCAAGACTTGATACCATCTTCACGAGCTACCACTGCTGGGGATTTGCCATTGTGAAATAGCTCTAAATGGGGGAAACTTGAATCTTCAGCCAAGACTCAATGAACCTTGGTTGGATTGGCTTGGCAGGTTTGCCCCGTCCTCCAGTGGTCTTTGGAGCCAAAACGTTTTTAAATCCCATATTTTCAGGGGTGGTAGTGGTAGATGTCCAGATAGACACAACCAATGATCCCAGGACCTCAGGAGAGGCATTTGAGGGGTCAAGTCTCACGCTAGCAAAGGCCACCAGAAGGTTCCAGGGCAGGTTGAGTTGGAACTTGTCAGCAGGGTAGATGCAGAAAGTGTGTTGTGTCCCTGTAGCTTGAAGAGGAGGTTAGCCTTATGCCTTGGTGTCCATTTCTTTAACTTGTAGTCCAGTTCATTATACTGGGTACAAGAGGGAGCATATCTAGTGCTTCAGGGTTTCTCTCAGGTCCTAGACAGCATGTTCAGTCCTCTTCTGATTTGCCTCAGGCCCAGTAGTGTTTTGAGAGGAGTACTGATGGTGCCACATTTATGCTTGTGGGTAGGGGTGACACCTGGATCCTTACTAATCAGTTGGGTAAAAGTTCCTAAGGGTTATCCTACCCACTTTTGCAGCATTTCCTATGTGCTACAGCAAAAATCACACAGTGCCTGTATGAAATTGCGATGTTAGTTGATAGGGATGGAAGCCCCACTCAGACAACAACCACAATCCCTGTCAGGGTGAATCACAAACAGTCACTAGATTAACCTGTGCTTAACCCTCTGGTAGCTTGGCACAAAAGCAGTCAGGCTTAACTTAGATATTGTGAAAAGATTTTATGCAGCATTCAATCAGTAATACAGTGAAAACATAACACAAGAAAAATCAGAAGCCAATTTAGGAAAATAGACTACATTTTAATAAATAGAATAACCGCACAAAAAGATTTTTTTTAAATGCGTTAGGTAAAATAGCACCAAAAAGCACAAAGTGCCAACTGTGGGTATCGGGTCGCAATGGACCAGGAAAAAGTCACACGTTACTGCTGACCTCGATGAGCACATGTCAGGCACAGGACCAATTTAGGCCTGCTGGAAGTTGCATTTTATACCCTTGGTGCATGGTCTGCACTGTATTACTTTGCAAGAGTTTTCGTCGATTGGCATTGGTTTTCAATAAAGCTTTCAGCTGTGCGACACAGCTTTGTGTCCCTCAGATTCCATGCCAATGAAGCTTTCAACTGTGCAGCGAGGCTTTGCGGGGCTTCTCGTTGCTTTTTGTCTCTTGTCGTCAGAGCCAATGAAGACAATGGTTCAGAGCTGCACGATTTTTCAGGACCCTGTGTCGCTTCGCTCAAGATCTGATTGAACCTTCAGTTAGGCAGGGAGGCATGCTCTCTGATGCCAACCAAGAGTCCAGGACTTGGGGGGCACCTCCTGAAGATCAGGACTCACTTCAGCAGAAGCCAGCAGCAGGGCTTAGGCAAGTTCACTTAGTGCTAGTCAGCTGGGCAGTTGCAGGTTCGGCCTCTGGAAGCTATTTGTGTCCCTGTAGCTCAGATAGGAGGCCAGCCAACTGACCCATGGATTCACTCTGGGTAGCCTGGGATTAAGGTAAGCAAGTCCAATCTTCCTTCTTCAGACAGCAGGGCGTTCTTCGAGCATCAGAGCAGTCCATCTGCCAGCAGGACAGCCCTTCTTCTGAATCTTCCACAGGTCCAGATGTGTTCTGAGGTGGGGCCTGTGAGTGCAATCTTTTATCCCCATTGCCAGAATTTGTGTGGGGGATCGCACTTAACCCACTCCCGAACTAGTCGTGACCAGTTTACCTGTTCTTTCTGGATTTGGCTCCCAACTGTCTAGGAGGAGAAAAGCAGGAGTAAGTCTGGTGTCAGGTTACTTTGTGTGTAGTGTAGGCAAAGCCCTTTGAAGTGTAAGTAGGGCTAGGTACATCCCCTGCCCAGCCATCCTGTCCATATCCAAGTGCCCTTTGTCTCACTGTCTGGAAGGAAAACACAAACCTCAAGAGCAGGGAAACTGGCAGAAAGGTACAGTTGGCTGGGGACAACGAAATGTGCATTTTTAACTAGAAATCCGACTTCACCATTAAAGAGGATTTTAAATTACAGTTAATTTAAATGTAAACACTTTAAATCTATATGCTCCCAATCTGAAGTTAGCACTTATTAAATGTAATAAGGTAAACCAGTGTTAGTCAATAAAAAAGATAGGGATTCGCAACAGAGCAAAACTACTTTATGCGTTTTTCAATCTCAAAACATGTCAAACTTAAGGACACATGTCCTACATTTTAAATACGATGCATCCTGCCCTATGAGCCTTTAGGGTAGTATTAGGGGTGACTTATAAGTATTAAAAATGAAGGTTTAGGACTGGCAAATTGTTTTTTTGCCAGATCGAAATTGCAGTTTAAAACTGCATGCAGAGGCTGCCATGAGAGGCTTAATATGTTTTACAGTGCTACTTTAGTGGGTGGCACAATGAGTGCTGCTGCCCACTTGTAGGATTTAACTTGCAGGCACAGTGTAGACCAATTTTATATATGTTTTAAGGAGAGAGCACACGCACTCTACCGCTGGTTAGCAGGGAAAAGTACAGAGTCTTAAAAGCCAACAAAAACAGGTTCAGCAAAGGAATGAAGAGAAAGGCAAAAATTGGGGTGACCCTTCAGAAAAGACCAGTTCCAACAGTAACCATTCTCTGCCAAAAACAAGACGGTAAGATCGTTCTCCTTTTGGGCAGAGCCATGTGTCATCTGGCATCTGTATGTGACAGGGAATGTCCCTTTGAAGTAAATTAATTATCTAAGCACTACCCAAATGGTCATCGTGTCTGAAGAACACCTTCCCACACCCAGACCTTTCTCTCTGCTCTGGGAGAAGTTCTCACACCTCATTTAAGGCTTGAACCTCGTAGGCCTGCAGCCATATATGCTAATGAGAATTAGCCTCCAGAGGGCTGTAGGCAGGGAAAAGGTAACTTTCTAAAAGTATCTTTTTCCTATTATTCCTTAAACATTTCCTTAGTAAATTGGGCTTTGTATAAATATTATAAAGAGTCCAAGAGTGATATTTTTGCTTTTCCTTGCTAAAGATAGCATTGTTAAATTTAATTGTGCTTCCCAGTATTTCTCCATGGAAATACTGGGAAGCTTCAAGGAAAATAGCGTTTAAGTACTAGTCACTGTAAGGACATAAATAACATTATCTAACTAAATGTCCCCCTTTTAAATACCCCGCCTTGTAGGCTATAAGGCCTCCTCTAGTGTGGCATTAATATTTAAAAGAAGGGTTTAGAGCTGTCAAAAGGGGCTTTGACCGGTCAAATTGCAGTCTTTAAACTATTCTAGAAAGGCTACAATGGTAGTCCTGAAGCCTAGATTGCACTGCCTCTGTAGTGGATGGCACTCCATATACCACATGAACTATAACACATGTCTTTATGATTCACCATTGGAAAGTGACCAAAACCTTTACTGCATAGTTAATAAATAACATTACAAGAGACCAATTTGAAACACTATTGTTTTAAATGCTGGGGAGGCTTTGCTGTTCAGATATTTTGAATGAATTGCCAGAAAACAAGTCAAGTAAAAGCAAGCATTAGTAAATTTTGGTTGGAGGAACCAGACTATTCAGATACATTTTAGACATGGCCACAGAGCTGATAACATCTCAAATGACATCTATGATGAGATCTCACATGATTTCATGAATAACATGATCCACAACATCACTGCTTTTGATGCATCTGATTTCATTAAATGGTTCCATGTTACCATCAATACATATGTGTGAAACAGTTTTTGAAGGTACAGTTTGAGAGCTTTTATGCTCTCCTGTCATCCGCTAGATCTACAAATGTGTACAAACATATATTGGCATACACTCAATATGGTATGCATTTATGGCATACATTGTTTTTACACACAAATGATGGACGTAATGATTGCAAATACTGTAAACTGGCAATCTCTAAGGATAACATTTCAATCTGTTTTTAGCAAACTCGTGCACTATAAAAATCAGCCCATCTTTTGTAAATCTGCATGCACCCTACTCATCATGGGTACAGCCCATCACAAACTGCCAGGTGAGCCCCCTCCAGACTGGAAGGCCAGGGACACACAGGACTTTTATTCCATCCATGGGCTGAAGTGCACGGAGTCTGGTTTGGAAGCAGAGGGACTCTCCTGGCGCCGTTGTCACTTTCAACAGCTCCCGGAGGTTAATTGTAGCAGGCACTTGGTAGCCTTCCAGAGATTGAGAACGAGAGGGAGTGGACAATAGGAAGAATGTTATCAGAGGGGGAGCAGCGAGAGATAAGAAAGAGAAAGGAGAAAGACAGCATGGATTAATGGAAAAAGCGAGATTGAGTGAGGAGAAAAAGGGAGTATGGCTGGATTGAGCATTTATGCCAGGTCTGCTTTTGGTTCCCCAATCCGACCCTTGGGAACACAATCAACCCCCAGATCTGATTCTGCCTTATTATGCCTCATCAGTGATGTAGAGTTTGTATCCTGTGGCACAGTGAGCAAGGGGCACTTGTACGGGCACACTGCTGGCCACTTAGTGCGTCACATTGATGGAGCAAGGTTACGTATAGAAGAAACTTGCTTGTATGCAATCCTCTCAAATAACATGTAATCATGTAACCAATCTGTTTTGTAATTACTATTATTGCATTACACACAACATACTAGGGGAAGCTTTTATATGTGTATTACTATCAAGTAACCCGAGTGTCTTAAAATGGCAGCCAAAAACGCGGGAACTTCACTGCGCATGCGTCTACTACATCTACGTAGTATGACGTCTTCTATGCTTGGGGGAAACTTTGCAGCTGCGCAATAGCTCTCAATATGGCTGCTTGAAACTCACATGATAATGCGCATGGAATTGCTTAAACTAAATCTTATAAGTTCTACTAAACACTAATGCGAAAGATTAAAATAAGTAAATGGGGATAGAGTAGAGATAACTGGTATACAGTGAAATCATTTATTTTCGTATTCTAACGTGTATTTTTCTGACTTTATTATTAGTTCATATTTGGGCCTCGGAGGGTGACTGAAATCCCTATCCCATTTGACTAACGCGCAGGTGCACAGAAACCTGCCAGAAACCATGATGGCACAGTTGAAACACAGCCAAGGCCACACTGGACAGAGACGTCTGAGAACTCAACCTATTGATCCGGACAAAGAAAGAAACTTAAAATAATGTTTCAAAATGCATTGATCGTAATTTGAAATGCGGGTGGGAATAAACCTTTGGGAAAGTAAATTAAGGGGCGGTAACATAGAACAATGGTCCTAAGAAAATATTACTTTTAGTATGGTGTGATGAACTCACCTCTTTGTCCTGCCCAATCAGAATAGGGGAATACACAATATTAAAACATTGTGGGGTAGTACATGAACACAGAATAGTATAATTGAGGTAAGTTAGTTAGTTCTGTGTCTGACTATGAATCTGACCCGACACGTATGCTGCCCGAGACGCTGTCTCAGACTTTGCAGATGCCAGAGACCCTGCTCGAGAGACCGAAATACTGATCGATAAACCAATCATCTAGAAGGGGAATTTTGGAAGAAAAGATCGAGGAGAGTAGTGCCAGAGAGGGATGTGACGCTGGCGTTGCACTTAGAAGAGGTCACTTTCCTAGTTCTGAACCTGCCCTGATCCTCTGTCTTCCACCTGTCCTGGTGGACTCCATCTGGCCCATCTTCAAGGAGTTGGGTTCATCTATCACCCTAGGTAAATATAATTCTGTGAAATCTGCCTTTGTACCAGTTCTCTTTTCATCCCTTTACGGGTACTGTCATTGAAATACTTTTATTGAGATTTATCATTGAACTAAACTTGATTTCTCTCCTGAATGAATCTCAATGTTAACACTGTATTTGATCTTTGACTCAGAAAATTATTGATTAGATAAAGAATTTAAAACTTTTCGAGTTTGTGGTTATTTCAAAGGTAAAGTTAATGTCATTTCTACTATAAACCAACTTAGCAACCTGATCCATTGAGAAAAAGGAATTTATTGACAAGGAGAAAGAGTTGGTAAGATTTGGTAAAGGTGAATATCAAATTATAGGTAACTCCCCAAATTGAGGACAGCGGGTTTTTACTAGCTTACTTGTATGAGTGTTATGGGCCCAGGTGAGTATATGGTATGTGTGAGTAACCCAAGCTGGTAACCCGCTCCATCAACATCACACACACTTACGCTGAACCTTGTGCACATTTTTATTCTGGATTGGTGGAGTTGTTTTTAAAAATTCAAAGACTACTCAATTGCTCTATTTAAATGAAAATACAGCTTTCTTCATAGATAGAATTATGGAAATGTGTACTTTGGTGCAACTTTCCTAAAAATGAAAGTAAAATCTACATTCCAAGAAAGAAAGTAAAAGTACAATATTAACCTGAGTGTATTTAATTAATCTGTTACGTTCTTTATTCTTCTGTTGCATTTTTGCTTTGCCCACCTAAGTTCATTAGGCAAGAGCAGGAGGCAGATCATTAATGTCCCAGGTAGTCACTCTGTGAAACATCCTACTTCTTACTCTCCAGTCTGTTCGTGTCCATATATCATTAAAAAATATATTAAAATAATGATCTTCACCACATACACATTTGCTGTGATTAACTGACTCTACAGAGCACTAAGAATTCTTTTGGCGACCGAACACTCTTAACAATTCCCATATCTATCACATAGCCTAGAATAACATTAAACATATAATAAAACATAACATAACGGGTGGGTTGGGAAACATTTGGCAGCTTATTCCCCCCTCCATAACCTTGCAGACTGAACGCTTTTATGCAAGTGTTTTTTTCAGAAGTGACTTCGAATTAATACTTAGGGGTTGATTACGATGCCAGTCTGAAAGCATTCTGACCGAATCGGTCTCGGAATGGTTTCTGACCGAATCGGAGGAGTCCGACAGACCGATTATGATGCATCCGGATGATTCCGTATACGATTCGGTCGGACTCCCATTGACTTCAATGGGAGCCTGTGTTTCAACAGAATACACAGGATCCCATTGAAGAAAGGGGTGGCTGGGAATAGCATGCCATTCTGATACTGCTACTGGAAGACAACAATCAAGCATCGTACACAAACAAATTACATCACTAAATAGAGAAAAGGTATGATGTACATGATTTAATATTCTATATGAGCCTTCTTAGGAGAAGACTGCGTTTATGTTGTGCATTTTTAAATCTACATTGTATTCAATATTCAAAGAGAGGGGATTGTCTTAAAAGAATTAGATCTAGGTCAGACCTGTTTTGAATATTCAGTTTTCTTTTTCATTTCGTAGAAAAAAAACCTCCTAGTTATCGTTCTGTTTAAAGCGGATGATGCTTAAGGCTGTCAGAGCAATCGAAAGGGGGACTAGGTATTAATTAGATACAAGAAAGAAGCGTGAGGCAGGATAGGGAAGAAGAGAGATGAGCTTAAGAGACTTTTGTGGATTGAGAGAAGCAGAGATGAACAGGAGACGTGACGGCTATGATGATGTTTCTGCCTAGTATTAGCCTGATAAAGGAGCTGTGACGTTATCCAACATGGCTGCTCTTGAAAGGAAGACCATTCTTCCCTCCCTCGGAGCTAATGGTATTCCAACCCTTAAGATTCCTTTTCCTGGGGGGCATTAGACGCCTTTACAAATTATAACCTTCACATATTACCAATAAAAAACGAATCAAAGAATTACACATGGCCAGCAAGGAACAAAGGTTTGGTTGTTCTTGTTTACACTTGACCCTCTACCAGACACTCTGATCTACATAACACTATAATACTAGCTGTACATTTCTTCCAGTTTATCGCTCCTGGACCTGCTGCAGCAACATTGCAGCAGATCACCCTGACAAAATTGCTCAAATTATTATCCAATCACTATTTCTGAATACTTACCCTCTGTGGACTCATTGATAAATCGTCTGTGCTAAAAAATGCAAGTGCTGTGCATAAGCTGAAAATCAGGAGGTGCCGAGGATCAAACTTGGAGATTTAGTGAGCGTCAGCAATGTATAATTCAACTCTTTTCTTATCATCACCTTTGCCCCACACCCACCATTTAGTCTGAAGATACAGAACTCTCTTTTAAGGTACCTAAAATTAAAAGAGTTAGAATAGGAGGAAAAGCTTTCTTCAGTCTGATTTCTAAACTATGGAACCGGCTTCAGCAGAGTAAGAAAATATTAAAGGAGCGCCTCATTTTCAGGAAAAAAAAAGATAATACCTGGTTTCACTGTAACACAATCTAAATATGGAATTTTACATTACTAATATTTATGCCCCCAACAGGGACGAGTTGGAACTCTGGGATGATTTAAGCAAACAAATTGACACCGTCCCAGACACTGCTATGCACATACTAGCGGGCGATTTCAATCTAGAAAGGGACTCGCGCTGCCCTTTTCGCACCAACAACTCTCACAAAGCCCTTATTAATCTCTGCACATGTTTCAATTTGATGGACACTTGGAGATTACAAAATCCCACAGGAAGGGAATATACCTTCTATTCGTCCCCTCATAACTACTATTCTCGCATTGACTACCTACTTATTTCCGGCAATGCCACAGCCAGAATCGAAGAAACCTCGATTGAGCCAAGAGTGATCTCAGACCACTCATGCATCAGCTTATCTATATCTGACCCGAAGCCTTTTAGAAAACAACCTCTCTGGAGGCTCAACAATGAAGTTTTAAAAGAGTCCCACAGACAAACCATTGAGAGCGCAATACAGAATTACCTTATGGTTAACAAAAAGGGGGACACATCGGACCTCACACGATGGGAGGGTCTGAAGAGCCCCATCAGAGGAGAGATCCTTAAAATTAGAACCGCCATGAACAGGGACTCCAATAACACTCTTGAGAAGCTAGAAAAAGAGATTGCTAGGTTAGAAGGGAAACATGTAATATCAAGAGACACCTCGGCCCTGAACGAAATAGTAAACAAGAAATACGAGTATAATAATATACTTAGTGACAGAGAAGGGATATGGTTAAGTAAACAAAAAAGCATCAAGCTTTGCGAGTCCAACAAGGCAGGAAAGAGCTTAGCTTCATACCTAAAGTTTAAACTACAGAAGAATACGATTAAGAACCTAGTAGACCAAAAAGCTTTAGCTCACTCGGACCCTGACAAAATCGCAGACATTTTTAAGGATTTTTATAGCAAGAACCAGGATTTGGATTGCACAAAAACACAAGATTATCTAAACAAATGCACACTTCCTGCCCTCTCAGATCAAGAAAAAATTGAAATCAACAGTCCAATCACCGCCTCTGAAATCAAAAGCTCAATTAAGTCCCTCAAAATTGGGAAGGCTCCGGGCCCCGACGGGTTTAATGCCAAGATTTATAAATGCTTCTCCTCGACACCAACTCTCCCACTCTTAAACGTGTTCCACGAATTCAGTAACTCTGGCCAAATTAATGGGACACCAGCAGAAGCCATTATAGCAGTAATCCCCAGAGAGGGGAAGGATCCAACACTCCCCAAAAACTATACATCGATATCTCTAATTAACTTAGACTGCAAAATTTATGCAACGATCCTCGCCAAATGCCTAAAAGAATTTTACTCAAACTTATCCATCCCTCACAAGTGTTTTTTTTAAAAACAGACTATCTACTGACAATACTCGTATCCTAGCTCATGTCCTAGAGAAAGCCAAACTTACTGACTCGCCAACAGTTGCTATCCCTTTGGATGCCGAAAAGTCTTTTGACAAATTAGACTGGGCCTACCTAGAAGCAACGCTGGACAAATTTAATCTAGGTGAGAATTTTACACGTGTGGTAATGGCACTATATTGTAACCCCATGGCCAGGGTGCGGGCGGGAGGCTGCCTCTCATCTTCCTTCAAATTAGAACAAGGAACAAGACAAGGATGCCCTCTTTCTCCCTCCCTATTTCTACTTGCAATTGAACCCTTCCTATATCACCTTAGGAATAATAACCAGATCTCACGGATACGTTTCAGTAACTGTACGGTGAAAATCACGGCCTATGCTGATGACGTTTTAAGTTGCGGAAGCTGCTATCCTGCTCTCATGTCCTCAATAGAAGATTTTGCTGCAGTTTCGGGGTATAAACTAAATAAAGACAAGACTGAGGTAAAACTCCTAAATAACCTTGGTGAGAAAGAGATTATTGGTGACTCGGTCTCCTGTGGTAATCTAAGTGCTTCAAATACCTGGGCCTGGACTTCACGGCAGATCTGATCACCACCTTCCAAACTAATGAGAATGCCCTTCACAAGAAAATCTCTTCATTGCTAGATGGTTGGCCACCTAAGTTTTTATAATGGTGGTGAAGAGCTGAGACTTTAAAAATGATGATTGCTCATCTTGTTAATTATCTAGCTAGCATGCTACCAATGACATTTTCAAATGATTTCCTGAATAGAATCTATAAACTTTTAAACACGTTCCTTTGGCAAGGCAAGAAACCCAGAATATCACTGAAAAAACTCCAATTGCCGAAAGAGAAAGGTGGTCTGGGCCTTACGAACTTCAGGAACTATCAAACAGCGTATCTTTGCAAACAAGGCTAATCCCTCAGACTGATTACACCCCAATCTGGATAGATATAGAAAGGTCAATCATTAACAATATGCCTCTACCTGCTCTCCTCACCATGGACATATCCTATCATCCCCACTCTAAATACATTTTACTTAATACTAAGAGAGCCCTACTATGGCTGGAACACTTCTTCACCCTAAAAATCAATAAGACCAATTTGTCCTCTCTCAGGCACAACCCGAGCCTGAAGATTGATGGAGGGACGCTTCATTGGGAACACTGGTCTAAAAACGGCATAAATCTAGTCAAAAACCTTTTTATAGGGACGCTACTATTACCCTTTTTCGTCCTCCAGGCTTGCCATGGACTAAAACTGATGGATTTTTTATAAATTCCGAAAACTAAAATCTCTCCTCTCGATGCGCTCCATTAAACCCTCCGATCCGTCGATAGTCTCAAAGATGTCACAGCTATTAAAGTCAGGACACACCGTCTCTAAAATATATAAGCTTCTTTCCCGTAAGCCTCGCAAATCTCACATGAAATGTGAAGTAAAATGGGAATCTGAACCCAACTCCAGCAATATCACATTTGATTGGGAGAAAATACATATCACCCCATTCTCGAATAAGATATCTCCAATATTGTCGCAAACCAAACTTAGGCTAATAAATAGGACATACTGGACTCCCGAGAAAATCTTTAAACTTCATCTCAGTGAGAACCCGACATGCTGGAACTGTAACTCTCACATCGGCAACCTCGCCCACATGCTTTTCTATTGCCCTGCCTTACAAACATACTGGGATAAGGTTTACGAATGTATAAACAATACTTTCAACATAGCCCCTCCAAAGGAATTTTCCTATATTATACTAGGTGCTCTGGACCCCAAGATCGAAGATGTGAATGACCGGTACTTGCTAGATCTCATTCTCACTTTAGCCTGTAAGGTTGTACTATGTAAGTGGAAAAACTCCAAAAAAGTTTATTTTAGAATGTGGCAGGAATGGCTTTCTTACCTTAGCGGAGCAGATAATGTTGCACCTCATACCTCTCCATGGCATAAATCACACAGGAAATTGTGGACGTCCCTTGATGCCTCATCCTTCTCATATGATCCACCGTGAAAATCGACCAAAGTCCACAGACTGTAATGAGTATTGATTGCTTCATTTGTGGGGATACTCCTGTTCTGCATTGTATTTCCTGCCTCCGCAACTGTGTAAATGTACCTGCTTGACACACCTGTACTACATATCGTATCGTATCTGTTTTTGAATTCTCATAGGTGAACTATGCTTGTTTGCCCACCTGTGCGTCACTGTGGGCTCACTGTGACCACCAAGGCTAGGCACTTGAGTAACTTATAGTTTTCCGTTATTTATTTATTTATAATGTACTTCTCATGATTTGTACTTATTATTATGATTTGTCAGTACTTCTCATTTTCGCTCTTATGTTTCCATTATTGTATTGTATTTTTTTTTTTTATTAGTTATTTGTTCATTTCTTGAAACTCAATAAAAATTATCTGAAATAAAACACAAACTAGGTACCTCTGCATCATTCATTAACTGCTGGCATGTGGTATCTTCTTGAACCTAGCACTAGGAGACCTACTGAGGTGTAGGCACTTTAGACCATTACAATTCAAATTGATGCAGCAAATCTTCCATCTGGCATGTTTGCTGGTGGAATTTGAGTGGTATTTAGATTGTTATGGATAGTGTAACTTTACAGGTGGTAATAATGGCAGGTTCTTGTGCCAGCACCCGTGCTACAGTTCTCCTGTACAGCTTGCCTGCAGTCCACTACCCTCTGCTGCCTGTCTACCTGCTGCCCTCTACCTGTGCCTCCTCTGCTCTTCTTGCACTGTTTGCCTTTTCTGCTCATTTTTCTGCCCTCTGTTTTGCCTTTCTGCTTGTATTTCTGCCCCCTGTTTTACCTTTTCACCTTGTTTTTCTGCCCTCCATTTTGCCTTTTCAGCGCCTTCTTGAGCCATCTGTTTTGCCCTCTTCTGCTCTGTTTTGCCTTTTCTGCCCTCTGTTTTGCCTTTTCTGCTGGCTTGTTTTTCTGCCCTCTTTTTTGCATTTTTCTGCTTGTTTCTCCCCTCTTGTCGCAGTTACCTCAAGACCTGGGTAGACAGTGCCGTGATCTACATATGCCGATTGATTATGTGGTAATACGACTGATGAAGGATTTACAATATCTGCCGGGAATCTGCAGTTTTTACATTTTCCACCTCTACATCATTGCCTCGACTTCATTTCAGTAAACTGCTCCTGCATCTGAGCAGAATAGCCCCACATACTACTAGATGTCATATATCTATATATATATATAGATATATATGTATATATCTATATACATATATAGATATATATGTATATACATATATATATATATATATATATATATATATATATTCACTTAAAAAACCATAGGTTTCACACATGTTATAGTTAGCTGGACATTTCACTCGTAAAAAACCAATGAAATTCCCCCGTTATAGTTACTGCAGGCAACTTTAACTCACGCGACCGCAATCCTCTGCTGATGACGTCAGATATTACATCACTGTATTTAGACACTTAATAACCCATGTCTTCTTCCATTAATCTTTAGCTATACATATATTACAAATATTTATTTTTCAGAAAGACACATATGTCATCAGTGATGTAATATCTGACGTCATCAGCAGAGGATTGCGGTCGCGTGAGTTATAGTTGCCTGCAGTAACTATAACGGTGGAATTTCTTTTTTTTGTGGTTCAATTTTTTATTGAAATTTACAAAAGAATACCTATAGTATAATAACTGTTTGCATTATCATACAATAAATATATAAGAAAATTGTTATATATAAGCATATAATAAAACTTTCTGAATAATTAATCATATTATATAATTTAATAAATACATAAACAGATCCATGCAAAAACAAATATTTGACTTTATATTGAGGCCATAAAAGATGGAATTACGGGAAGGGGGGAGGAGAGAGAAAGGGAAGGCAAAGAAGGGAACACAAAAGAAAACGATAAATGAAAATGTACACAAATATAAGACATAATGCTATATAAAGCTATATAAATATGTTCCTGAGAAAAGAAGACACTCTAGAAAACCAATAAGAATAGAGAAAAGATGAATATAAGGGATAATAATTTCACTTGATGTATAAATATATATATTAAAAGATACAGAATTATATGTAAGTGTTCTGGTGAGTAGCTATTAAAAACAACAACAAATAGGTAGACACAATATGTATTAAGATTTATTAACCACCAATAATGAATGATGAATGAGAATGAAAAGGGATAAGAATTCAATTACTGCGTAGATGGGTCATTAATATTAGCATCGGTATTTAAAGCTAGAAAAGGTGACCATATTCGAAGAAAGAGATCAGATTGATCCTGTATGTTGTATATAATACGTTCGTAGGAAGCTGTTTTGAATCATGGCCACCATCCATATTTCTTGTGATGGTGGTTGAGGTGACTTCCATTGCCGTAGTATACAAATTTTGGCTGTAGCTAAGGCTGTGTGTAAGAGTCGGGCTTGTGGTTTAGAGAGTGATTGTGATTGACGTGTATCATGCAGAAGAATGGTAGCATGCGAAAGTGGAGTTTGTAGTAACGGGGGAATTTCATTGGTTTTTTACGAGTGAAATGTCCAGCTAACTATAACATGTGTGAAACCTATGGTTTTTTAAGTGAATTTGCAAGGTTTTTTAAATGCTAATTCGTAACTATAACGTGTGTGAAACCTATGGTTTTTTCAGTGAATTTGCACGGTTTTTTAAATGCTAAGTTATGTTTTTATTATTTTTTTGTTTTTTCAGGTTTTACACCGTGCGCGCACCGTGCGCACCATATAACTCAATGTTTGACCATGTTCATAATATAATAAATTTGCATTCAGTGGTTGTTTTCCCAAGAGAAGAAGTCAGAAAGGTCTTCAGTTGTTAAAATTCATTCTTTATTTGTTTTCTTAAAATTTTGAAACCGCCAATGTGTTTCGTCCTCAATCGGACTTCTTCAGGGCTTAAGATGTAAGAGGATATTCATGCATAGAGTTGTGATCAAAGTATATAACCCAAAAAAATCTGTAATTCTTCACATACAACATTTGTTTAAAGCTGGAACTATCAGCATTGCCAATGCTTCTGGAAAGGCCAAGGTTGGTTGGTGGATTGTTTGGAAAAACAAGCACTTTAACCTGTGCGGGTCCCGGGGGCGCCAAAGCAAATTGCTGGGCCTGTGTCTGCCAATTCACAGCCACAGAGAATGCCACACCCCGGAAACTCATGGGGGGTGGGGGAGAAATCACAAAGTCCTGTTGTGTCAGAGGCAGCGAGCAGAAGAAGATGCATCTGCATTATCAGAAAGTATGAGTGGCATTGTGATGCAAGACCACTTCCAAGACAGAGTGGAGAGAGTTCAGCATAGAGATCTCACTATCCCAATTCTTACATAGAAAATTGAATGCCAGCTATTAAAAACAAGCACTGGTGTAGCCAATAGGGACCTTATAAGTGTTTAGCCACGCAACAGTTGATGTTGTTGCACCAAGGCTATTGTGCTGCATAACTAAGTACTTATAAGGTCCCAAAGGAGAGACCTATTGGCTATGTCAATGCTTGGCACACAATAGTGATTTAGTTATACATATTTTTAATTTGTTAATTGCTGGCTCTCTTACCGGAATTTATGTCAGCTTTCCAAGGCGCTGGAATTAATAGTCATCTAAAAACTCATTTTTCTGCCGAGAAATGCTCCTAAGCTGCCGTTTCAGACATTTCACTCTTTTTCATGTTCATTCAAAGCAGGGATAGTCCACTGATCAGCTGATATTTCAGATAGGTACTAAAACGTTGATTGGCACCATGCAATTTCTTGCCTCACCCATAGTCTTAATAAAGTAGAGACAATGTTCTCTGTCCGGTGGTATTAATGTCCACATCATGAGTCACCTAAACGGCCAGAGTTGCTGATTTATGAGCTGCGGAACCACGTTCTAATCTCGGCGTCGGCTCAACATCCTGTGATTCTGGGCAAATCACTTAATCTCCCCCGCCTATCCAAAATTAATGTGTCCGTGTGGAATGTAACGGGTGCACTCCAATACCCTCGGGTCGAGTTCGCGCTGTATAAAACAAAACAAAAATTTTAATAAAAATAAAAACGCAAAGTGCCACAAGAAGCAGGCATGAGTCACACATTGGCAAAGTGTAAACCTAAAAATGTCACACAGGAATGCTGGAAATTTACCAGCTCCGCACATGCAGTGGTGTAGCTAGTTTGTAATGGGTCCTAGTGCCTAAGAACGAAATTGCACCCCTGGCTGTTGTGTGATATGTGAAATACAGCAATAATCAGGCCTCTTGGCCCCAGGTGCAACTGCTGCACCAGTGGAAGCGATGCCCCCTTGCAGATGGTGTTTGCCGGGTCAGGAGACGTGGGCTCGGAGACCAGGACACGTCTGACAGCAAGAGGCGGAGGAGACAGATTGGGGAAAGGGAGAGACAGGCAGCTGGTAAAGAGAAAGAATAGACTGTTGCAGCTGCAAAGACTGACGCCTACTTTAAGCTCCAGCGGGATAGTGCGGTGGTCGCAGCATGTGCTCCTCAGCAGACGGCTTCCTGGTCTGTTCTCTGCTGCTTCAGACTGGAGACTGCGGTGCCAGCCCAGGAGCAGTTAACCAGAGCGGGGCCCCGAGAGGGGGCTGGCACTTGTCTGTCTCAGTAGAACGACTAGTTCAACTAGTCCAGGAGCCCTCTGTCCCACCCCACGGATGACATGACCTCTAAACACCATCCCTTCGGTCTCCGACTCTTAAGAGATTACAGAACTAACTTTAGGCGGTCAGGCAAGTTTGTAAATCTCATCCACATACTGTTGATGAATTAATGTTAACATTCCTTGCCCAGACAAATGTCTGTGATCAATTAGGTAGTTGTAGTGTCTGGTATTTACACCTGTTAAAAGGGCCAGGAGTGTGACATGAAGCACTTTATTTAAAAAGATAGTATTATCAACATTAATGTTATCACGCAGAGAAAATATCAATTTGGTTAGGCAACCTGTATATTTTTAAAGGCTTTCGTCCAATTTAGGCCTCCTCTGCTGCAGAAAGAGAACTTCAGTACTGCATTCCACCAATCAGCTCGAGTTCATCCAATGGTACCAAACTATTCCTTAATCAATGCACCAGTTCCCTCTTTTCAAATGTCTAGGTCTGCTTATTATTGAATTTTTACAGCGCCTTGAAGTGCAAGGGGAATGGGCGCCGCTAGGCTTTTTTCTTTTTAGCAGCTAAAGGGAAAATCCAACCCCAAGGGAAGTTTAACTTCAAACAAAACAAGCCACAAGAAACAGTGTTTTTCTGGCAGATATCTTGCATCTCATTCCTGCTAAAACAAGCGTGCACGCCGAGGCAGCGGGGGGGGGGGGGGGGGGGGGGGAAGAGGAGGGTGCCTGTGCAGCGTGCTGAAAGTTAAGGGCAGCAGGGTGATGGGAGAGAGGAGGGGGCCTTTCCCTTGTGGGAGCGAGCAGGAACCATCTGTCAAAGCTCGCTCCCGCAAGGGAATCTCCAAACGTGCACGCCTTGCCATTCAAAGTAATGCAACGCGTGCACTTTTTTGCCCGCAAAGCTGTGCCGATTACTAAAGGTCTTTTTCCTACGCAGCGCAATGGCGCTGCGTAGGCGAGACCTAATGAATTACTAAAAATCAATCACATTGGTGAACGATCATCCTCTAGATAGTCAGAGATACTTATCCAATTTGGTAGGTTGTAGACAGGCAAAGCTATTGCATAAGGTGTCATCAGTATTTAGGCTGACCACACCATTGGCCTAGGTTAAGGGCTTAGTAACAGCTATCTCAGGCAATCCATTTCCCAAAAATTACCTCGTCTTAGTTTTGTCTTTTTATTTTTGTTTTATTATTTCTCTCTTATTATTGCAAAAAGCAGCAATGCAAACCTGCAGAAACGTGTGTGAAGTATGTTGAAACAAAGACTCCGTACAAGACCTCAGAAAAACTAAATGATTTATAGCAAGTGACACTGTGAACTGTAATCAGAAAGTATCAAATTCCTTCAACAGAACCATGAGAGGTGAAAATGTCCTGCAAGATAAGCTGGTGCATAGCTGGCAAAAATGTATTGTTTGAGTCTGCAGTAGGGTGGACAAATCTGTCCAGCAGGTTGAACCAAAAGGTTAGTCTGCATTGAGTAAGGATACCCATGACTTGAAGGCTTAGTTAGTAGCACATGGTGAAGAAGAACAGCTACTACCAGAGGTATGTACCTTTCAGCACAAAAGGTTCAAAGTGAAGATCTTGGCTGCCGGTCAAGACTATTCTCAGTCAGATTTTTTTATAAGGTTCCTAGACATTTCTTTTATTCCAGGGGACAGTGGCTCAAATTAGGTCTCCATATGGCTCTTCCAAGTGGAACTATACACTTTCATAATGTGGCATGGGTGCATTTTTGGCAGAGAGGTACCACAAGGTCCGCCCGTCTTATGGTAAATATATGGAAAGGCTGAAGTTTGACCACTGGCTGTAAATTAGGATCCAGTAAAATTAAGGCAAAGGCAGTTAAACAAACTCTGTCTAGTTGTAGATCTTAAGATATGGTGCAAACTAACTTTGTGCACTTCATGATGTATGATTATGCCACATTCAGGATAACTGTGCCACGCTCCTCACAGTACTGCACCGGTCAACAGGGACTGCACCAGTTACATGGGACTCCTCCCAGTGGGAAAGAGGCTGCATCGTCGCTATGGCCTCTCAAATTCTGGGCTCCCCTTGATACAGGCGGCAGACTCCTGGTTGCTGGTACCCACTGCATACCAGAGTCTTTACTGCAGGCTGGAGCCAAATCAGTAGCTCTGGAGCAAGTTCTTTCATACATAGATGGTTGTCAGGTCAAGCCCCTCCTTGTATTTCCTCGGCAGGTGAAGCAGGTGTTATTTTAACTGCTCCCATCTTTCCGCATGAAGTGAGCTTTCCATACACTTTAAAATTTCACATGTGGTGGGAAGTCACACATCCTGATTCATAGAATTGGAATGATTGGGTATTTCCGCTCACAGACACAACTCACTCACAAAAGTGGATAACTGATCCATCAAATGGGTTGCCTGCAGTGGTCATAGTGGAGGCAGAGGCAAAAGGAGGGTGTTCTATGGGAACAGAGGGGGCAGCCATTCAAAACATGGGGAGGACCAACAAACTAGCTAGTAGGTTTGTGGGTATTGACAGTTGTTGGTTGTTTCCAACTATGGAAATGCATGCAATTAATTTCATAAAATGTCTGATCTAAAGTGAGAAAGAACCAGTCACGCCTGCTCGGATGCCAGACATAGCGAGCCCCGGTGTTCACTCGGTGTGAAGAGTGCAGCGACCTCCCTGATCAACAGGTTCTTACGTTTTAGTTTAACACTCAGTTAACTGAGGGCTGGCACTCGAGGTCACTCAGCCTTGGCTATGACAATAAACAGCAGCGTTGATCTATAAAGGAGTGTGGGGGAGACAGGTCTGACCTGCGAGTGGCGGAGCAGGTAAGAAAATGACAATGTACACATTTGCACAGTGCCTACGCCTTGCACGGAGGCATTTTATCTTACTGCCAGGTATTGGTGTTATGCAGAAAAATTCTCTCTGGTCCAAAGCAAATATATACTACAAAGGACGACAATCTCTTTGAACAGATTTAGCAATGCCCTAAGGCTCCGGACAGAAAACCAATACGTCCTCATTGTTTATAGGTAAATGCTTGCTTTAACTTTAGAATTGGTGGACTACGTCATCAAACGTGGTAAATACCTTCTGAAAAAGAAAAAAGAAACTTATTTAAAACGTATAATCCAGGCAGCGGAGCTCCTCCATGCCTGTGATGGCCATTCGGCAAGTAAGCTTCAGAGGGTGGCTCCTTGAAACCAAGAGAGAATAAAAACCATTATGGAGGGTGAGGCGGCTTTTCATGGAGGGCGAGGAAGCTTTTCATGGAGGGCGAGGAGGCTTTTGATGGAGGGTGATTTAATCTTATTTAAAGGGAGGCATTCTGCTGTCCAAAGACGAGTCCGAGGAGGTCGAGTTGAAGGGTTCGTTGTAACGATGTGGAAGGGAGTAAAGGACTTCCTCTCGGCTGCTCCATGGCGGCAAGTTGAACATGAGGGGTACTGTGCTGAAGTGAACGAGCCAGTACAATTAGGCAAGTCTTGTTGAAGTGCAAACATATCTGTCATAACACATCGCAGGGATGCTCAGAACTCAGTGCACCGCCCTTGGCAACAGTTTCAATAGTCGTATCGGTATCTCGAACAACGTCGAAAATAGAAACCTGAAGAAAAATGGAAAGATGGAATTCGATACTCCCTGCGTTCACAAAGGCAACTCTTCAAAGTGTTATGCAAGGCAAAGAAACGTTGCAACCGTGTGTACTTTCATGACCGTGATAAAGAAGAGTATCGAGGACACCAAGCTGAGCCTGGGGCGGACAGACCCGCGGTTTCCAGCGGGGCGGCCATGGCACGCGTCCAAAATGGAACACGAGCGCGTGGCGGAGAGCTGTGAAAACACGGAACCGCGCGTGAAGCCGAAGGATGACACCATCTCTTTGTCTGCCCTGCCACAGGGGATGGATTCAAGACAGCTTTAACGTCACTTATTGTCTGACGAGCCTAAGGCCTCGCGCTATGCCCGATTCACAAAGCAAATTGCGCAGTCCAACTTGGACGCAGAAAAGGCAGGGATTAGGAGTGGAAATTTACCTTTATTTAGAGTGATACAACTTTAATGCACAATCGTTAATCCAATCACTCACAAACGATAATGCACCAATATGGTGTAGTATTATGTAGTAGTAAATCTTTTACTAGGGTGGAAGTGGGCATTCGAGGGCAGGAGTGCCGTGCAAATTTGATGAGTCCGGACAAAATCATGAAAAACATCTTGATTAGTACAGGATGACAGACATAGATAACAATGTACTGGACACTACACCCTAATTACAGCTATATTTTACTACCCAATCAGGAAGTCAGAAGATAATTTTCTTTGCTTGCGTCAGCACTGTTGGTACAAAACGAATCCGAGATTTACTCCTTTGTTAAGGACAGGAGTAAATCACAGCACATCATAGGAATGCAAACGGCACAAACTCAAAACTGGCGGAGGAGTTAAAAAACATAAATAAATACATTTAAAAAAAGCACCACAGGAAAAAAATATTTTCCTGTTAACCATGTCCACTACGGTTCTGGCTATCCACACACTTATCTACTTCGGAAACTGCGTCTGCCACAGTTGTCACTGAGAACTGCTGGAATAAAAAAAAAAACAAATACTGAACAGTATTATGTAATGTCAGGTGTAGAAACTAAAGTTGTCCTGTTGGGATTACAGTTGTATTCATTTCTGAGCCAGGTCAATTTTCTATTCACCTGCAATCACTACCTTCGGTTCCATAAAATGGTATTAATGCTCTTGTTGTTATAGCTTGGCAGGCACTACACAAGACTTCAGTAACCTAAATGTCACAGGTATCTATCTCATTAGTGCTGGCGCACCCATTAATCTTTCCAATGCTCCTAAAATATACTTTTGTGTTGGGAATTAGCAGGACACACTTAAGTAGCAACACAGTGTTAGCTAGTATGCTAAAAATAACAAAAAAGAATAATCATCTATATTTGCATGCTGGACACCACAAAGCTGGTGCCTTGTTTCTGGCAATGATCAGACGATCAATCAATCAATTAATCAATCATTTGTAAAGCGCACTACATACCCGCAAGGGTCTCAAGGCACTGGGTGGGCGGGGGGCGCTATGATCGAACAGCCAGGTCTTTAGTATCCTCCTGAAGGTCAGCAGGTCTTGGGTCTGTCGTAGGCTCAGTGGGAGGGTGTTCCATGTCTTGGCGGCGAGGTGGGAGAAGGATCATCCGCCGGGGGTTTTTCTTCGGATGCGTGGGACGGTTGCGAGTGATAGGTCGGCAGAGCGTAGCTGGCGGTTGGGGATGTAGTAGGAGAGCAGTCTGTTGAGGTAGGCTGGGCCGGTCTTGTGGAGTGCCTTGTGTGCGTGGATGAGGAGCTTGAAGGATATCCTCTTGCTGACGGGGAGCCAGTGCAGGTCCCTCAGGTGGGGGGTGATGTGGCCGTGGTGTGGTACATCCAGGATCAGTCGTGCCGAGGCGTTTTGGATGCATTGTAGTCGTTTGATGAGCTTGGTCGGGGCTCCCGCGTAGAGGGCATTTCCGTGGTCGAGCCTTCTGCTGACGAGGGCCTGGGTGACTGTCTTTCTTGTATCTGTCGGGATCCATCTGTAGATCTTGCGGAGCATGCGGAGGGTGTTGAAGCAGGAGGAGGAGACGGCGTTGACCTGCTTGGTCATTGAGAGCGTTGAGTCAAGGATGATTCCCAGGTTGCGTGCGTGGTCGGTGGGTGTCGGGGCTGCTCCCAGTGCCGTCGGCCACCAGGAGTTTTCCCAGGCTGAAGGGTTGGAGCCGAGGATGAGGACCTCCGTCTTGTCCGAGTTCAGCTTCAGACGGCTGGTCTTCATCCAGTCGGTGACGGCCTTCATTCCTTCGTGGAGGTTGGCTTTGGCGGTGATGAGGTCCTTGGTGAGGGAGAGGATCAGTTGAGTGTCGTCGGCGTAGGAGATTATGTTGAGGTCGTGCTCTCGGGCGATGTGTGCGAGCAGGGCCATGTAAATGTTGAACAGTGTCGGGCTGAGGGAGGATCCCTGGCGTACGCCGCAGATGATCTCGGAGGCTTCGGACCAGATGGGTGGAGGCGGACGCTCTGGGTTCTGCCAGAGAGGAAGGAGGTGGCCCATTCAAGCGCCTTGTCTCGGATCCCTGCGGTGTGGAGGCGTGCGCGTAGTGTGCGGTGGCAGACGGTGTCGAAGGCGGCGGAGAAGTTAGGAGGATTAGTACTGCGGTCTCGCCGTTGTCCAGCAGGGTCCTGATGTCGTCGGTGGCGGAAATGAGGGCGGTCTCGGTGCTGTGGTTGCTGCGGAACCCTGACTGGGAAGGATCCAGGATTCTGTTTTCTTCGAGGTATCGGGTTAGCTGTCTGTTGACGATTTTCTCGATGACCTTGGCCAGGAAGGGGAGCAGAGAGATGGGCCGGAAGTTCTTGAGGTCTCTTGGGTCAGCCTTGGTTTTTTTCAGTAGGGCGTTGATCTCGGCGTGTTTCCAGCTCTCTGGGAAGGTCGCGGTCTCGAGGGAGAGATTGATGATGTTGCGCAGGTGGGGTGCGATGGAGCTGCTTGCTTTGTTGAAGACGCGGTGCGGGAAGGGATCTGATGGAGAGCGGGAGTGGATTGTGCTCATGGTCTTGATGGTGTCATCAATGCTCACGTTGGCCCAGGCTAGCAGGGGGTCGTGGTCAATGGTGTGCGGAGGGTCTGTTGTGTTGCTGTCTGTTGGGTCTGTCTGGGTGTTGAAGCTGTCGTGGATGTCTGCTATATTGCCGTGGAAGAAGGTGGCGAGGGAGTCGAACAGGGCTTGTGACGGCAGGATGTCGTTGTTGTTGGATCTGGGGTTGGAGAGTTCCTTCACAATGTTGAAGAGCTCCTTGCTATTGTGTGCCTTGTTGTCGAGGCGGTCTTTGAACAAGGTTCTCTTGGCGGCCCTGATGAGGTGGTGGTGGTTGCGGATGGCGTCCTTGTGTGCTGTGCGGTTGTCCGGAGTTTGTTTGCTGTGCCATTTCTTCTCTAGTTTCCGGCAGGCTTGCTTGGAGGCTAGGAGTTCTGGGGTGAACCAGCTGGCCCTCTTGCTGGTGTCTCTGTGGGGGGCTTTCTTCAGCAGGGCGAGGGTGTTGGTGCAGTCTTCGATCCAGCGTCTAAGGCTGTGGGCAGCATCGTCGGTGTTGGAGGGTTCGGTGGGTGGGCTGAGAGCGAGGTTTGCATGTAGTTGGTCTTCGGTGATTTTGCTCCAGCAGTGGCGGGGGATCTGTTGGGTGCAGTGGTGTGTGGTGGGTTTCTGGAAGGTGAAGTGGATGCAGTAGTAGTCGGTCCAGAGGAGTTCGGTGGTGTGGCTGATAGAGACATGGGGGCGTGAGGAGAAGATGGGGTCGAGCGTGTGGCCGGCGGAGTGGGTGGGCGTTGTGACAAGTTGCTTTAGTCCGAGGTTGGCGAGGTTATGAATCAGGGTTGTGGAGTTGTTGTTCTTAAGGTGAAAGTTCAGGTCTCCGAGGAGGATGTAGTCGGTGGAGGTCAGGACGTGCGTGCTGATGAAGTCGGCGATGGAGTGGCTAAACTGGGGGCGGGGCCCAGGTGGTCGGAAGACGAGGGTGCCTCTGAGGGTGGAGTTGGGGTCTGTGTGGATCTGGAAGCGCATGTGTTCGGCAGTGCTAAGCGCATCGTCGGTGCTAGTTGCGACCCTGATGCTGTTCTTGTGGGCGATGGCGATTCCTCCTCCTCCTCCGACTCCGTTGGTGCGGTCTCTGCGGGTGATCTTGTAGCCGCCTGGGATGGCTATGGCGATGTCTGGTGCGGAGGAGTCATTCAACCAGGTCTCTGTCAGGAAGGCGACATCCGAGGATGTTGTGTCGAGCAGGTCCCAGAGCTCAACGGCGTGTTTGCGCGCGGAGCGGGTGTTCAGTAGTATGCATTGCAGGTGGGTGCGGTAATTCTTGGCGGGTGGTTCATCAGTTCTGAGGCTGGTGTAGCTGCAGTTCCGGCAGGTGAATGGATCGTGTGTGTGTTTCGGGGAAGCCTTGAAGCAGGTGTGGGTCCGTCCGGGGTTGAGGGCATGGAGTGTGCTGGCGTCATAGTGGCGGCGGTTGTCGTGGTGGGAGCGGGGGCCAGGGATTCTGGCGCTGGGCGCGGACGGGTGCAGACGGGCTTGCCCTAGGTGCGCGCCAGCGGCCGGCATATATTGGGAGGTGGGAGGAAGGAGCAGCTGGGAGGCGGGGGCAGCGAATGGGCAGTGGGCAGTCGGGGGGCGGGACTGCAGGGGACACAGTGGCAGGGGCGGTGAGGGACGACAGAGGGAACAGAAGGAAAAAGGGCACAGAATAGGGCAAAAGGGCACACAAATCAATACAAAAAACGAGTGGCACAGAAGGCAAAAGGGGCACAAAAACGAGGGGGAAATGAGTGGCACAGGAGGCAAAGGGCACAGAAATCAATAAAAAACAAGCATTGGCATAGCCAATAGGTCTCGCCTTTGGGACTTTTTAAGTGTTTAGCCATGCAGCAGTTGCATAACTAAATGCTTATAAGATCCCAAAAACGAGACCTATTGGCTATGCCGTGCGGCCGCAAAAGTTATTGCGATCGCACATCAAAGCAGCCACGAAAGTGAAAGTAATCGCGGTCAAGCGCCGCACGCGCGCCCGCACACATGCACTGTAGCTCTAGGCTGGCCTGGTAGCACTTTTTGGAGCCCTCTCAAAAAGTCTCGCCAGACCAGCGCATGCGCTGGGTCAGGCGAGACCTAACGAGTGGCACAGAAGGCAAAAAGGACAGAAATACGGGGCAGCTGGTAAACAGAAGCCAAAAGCGGGAAGAGAGGCACGGGGGCAGCGAGGGAAACAGAAGGGAAAAACCGGGCAGAGGGACACGGGGCAGCGAGGGGTACAGAAGGAAAACCATGCAGAGGCACAGGGGCAGCACCTGTGTGTCCCTGCCCCAGCTGCCGCTGCTGAGTAATCGTAAGTTTGTCCATCTTCCGCCTACTGTTTTACTGTATTGCCTGTATTTTCTTTATTGTGTCTGTGACCGCTGTTGTCCGTTTTCTCCCGCTGCCTGCACGTGGTCCTTGCCCATTTTCTTTCCTTCTGTACCCCTCGCTGCCCCCGTGCCTCTGTGTAGGGCATGCTGGTCCGGAAGATGTGCAGGGATCCATTCATGCCACACCATCCTGGATTGAGACATACAATCAACACCGTCCTAGATTCCGCTATCTCTCTAGTGTAAATTAATGTTTAAAGATAGATTATCGTTCATACTTAGAACAATAGTTATTCCTGTTGTTGAGGAAAACTTTGCAAATTCACAATGCTGTTTCTGGTCACTGAGTGATTTTATTGATTGCGATTGGTTAAGACGAAATATGATCTTTACACAGTGCCATAAAATTGTTTTATCGAAGACATGTCATAACATACAAACATGTTTGTGATCAGAGCCTATTATTTCATAGCAGAGGTCAACTGAATATAAAGAGTTATGATGGGAATGCTTATAACTTGATCTTGCAGGATACAATTTCTGGTTGGAATTTGTGGGTTAAGTTACTGGGGCTACACATTATGGTCCACATTTAATCTCATTTTGTCACTGTGATGTACTCTTTTGAGGCAGGCTCAATCTTAGATACACCACTTCAGAAGTAAAAGTCCATTGAGAGCGTTTACAATGTGTCCTCTCCACATATCACAACAAAATGCAGCCCCAGGTGTGTTTCAGCCTGACTGCCATGACATGAGGACATCAGATCAGTGTATGTAGATTTTCTAGACATGCTAGAGACAGTGAAAGATACCCAGGACCGTATCATGATCCAGTGCATACATACATTCAGTCACTCAAAGTATGTGTGTAGTCCTGTTGAAAGTAAATGAATTCTATGCAACTTACAAGTTATAAAAATGCCTCTGTGAGTTAATGTATGTACTGACAACAGTCCGGTACAGGAACACTCAGGGACAACATCCAATCCATGTTTCCGTGCAGTGCATATGCTGCAGACCGTGCTATTTCTCAACAATACGGCTGCATACCTACTTTCGGTGTCTGTGCTAACAAGATCATGATGCAGCCCCTAATATCCTCCCTTGGCCTGCCCCATCTAAGTTACAGCAACCTATCATCAGCCACTTGAAATATCTTCCTGCCACCTCCCTCCGCCTCCTCAGACTGGCAGAGTTGCAGCCACGCAAGGCAGGTATTTTCTGCTTCCTCAAAATATATATGAACCTTAAAAGGAGAATCTAGTAGGCACTGAGACACCAACAGCTAGTATGTCGCTGTCTCGCTCAGGTCTAGCGAGCACACACAGCACTAGTAGGCACTGAGACACCAACAGCTAGTATGTCGCTGTCTCGCTCAGGTCTAGCGAGCACACACAGCACTAGTAGGCACTGAGACACCAACAGCTAGTATGTCTCTGTCTCGCTCAGGTCTAGCGAGCACACACAGAAGTGTTAAGACAAAGGGGAGGGGGCAGGTCAGCATCCGTCCTTGTACCCTTTTTCTTAGGTCTTTAAAGACCAAGGTCAGCTGTGGGAGGGTAGAAAATATGCAAGTCTGTCCCTGCTGCTTAAACCTTTCTATTGACTGTGAAGAACCGAAGGTGGCAGGGGAGACAAGACGTTGACATTTTATCAGGTTCCGACTCAGGAATTAAAAGAAGCCCTGGCAAAAATGCTCTTCAACTCCTGTCAGTTCTCTCCTCTTTCTGTCCATTCTCTCTCTTATTCTCTCCTCTCTCTCGCTTCTCTGTCTCATCACTTTCTATCTACCTTATACCTCTCTTCCTGCCTCCCTGAGCCTCCTCAATTAAACTTGGGGAGTTGGGGACAGAGACAGAAGCATCAGGAAGAGGCCCTGGGCTTTCAAAACCAGTCTGTAAGGGCTGCAGTCCACTGGGAAATGCCCCCTGATGTAAACAGATGAAAGCCTTCTGTTTGCAACACAGATTTACCTATGGATAATAGTGAATATAATAGACGTTTTTCACAGAGAGGTTCTGAGTGACATCAAATAGACAACGAGAGCTTCAAGTTCAAGGCTAAGAAACATAGTTCAAGAAATAGTCATCGTGCTCGATCTAAAATAGGGCAGATACAGACAATGTAAATTAAACACAAATGGCCCTGCACCCAAAGCAACAGGTACATTATTAATTAAAGCACATTATTGTCCATAATCAAACATGAAGAGATAGGTCAGTGTTTCCCAAAATGAAAAGAACAAAGGTCGTTTTTTGAATGTAGAAAATGGTTCCTTTTGTTCTTTTAGAACACAGCACACAATGGACATGACTGATACAGACAATGTGCAGCACCAACTCATCATAGTGTCCGTATACCCGGCAGGTTCAGGCTTCATCACGAGGCACCCAAAGTGGAGCATTGGCATTGCTCAGATAAATTCTAAGGCGGTGCTGCAGAAATCTCGGTTTCAATTTTAACAATAATGTTCTAAGTAGGCTTGCGCCTTCATAGAACTGTACGAGTTCATTACTGTCCATGACTATGTGCGGTTGGTGAATACATTTACATACAGTTCATTATAAAGAAATCTTGTTGATTTTATAGCTATTCTGTAAATGAGATTGTCCCAAATTCGAGCCAACCAAGCTTCTATCCGATGTAGTGACTTTAGCAAGTTGTGTATCAGAAACAGCCATGGAATTATTGTCCTGCCAGGTAAAGTGGCTTAGTGTGTTTTTACTACTTGGTTTTATTTTATGCATTTACATAAGACGATTGTGTTGCTACCTTAACATAATTTAGGGAGAACTCCAACTTAATTTGCAATTGGGCAGAGTTAGGGGGAAATACTTAATTTGCGATTGGGCAGAGTTAGGGGGAAATACTTATCTGTAGATTTAATAAATCCGGCAGTGGTAGCCAGAAGCTACAGTTTCAAGCAGGGCAGTTTGACTGGCTGCTAGGGTTGGTTGGATCTTTGTCTTCATGACATTAAGTAGTGGAGAGCAGTACGGGTACGATAGTGATAGCGGTTTGAAGGCCTGAACCAAGGAATCAGCCTTGAGTCCTACTGAATGAATGTGAGCTTTAAATGTTTCTAGATGATTAAGAGCTATGCCAAACATTTTTTATTTTAGGACTGTTCCAATTCTTTCTTTATGTAAATGCCATGCTCCCTTTTTTAATGTTCTTCCCAATAACCACTGCTTTAGTTTTATCAATGTTAATTTCCAACTTGTTAGTGGAACATTAGGATCTTACAGAAGTACATTTTTTTTCAAGCCAAATGATGTTTTGCTAAATAAGACTGCATCGTGTCTATATTGCAGGAATAGCAGTCATTGGTTTTCCAATCTAAGGGGGTTCCACTAGCACAGGTGTCTCCAACCAGTCGATCATGAACTACCAGTATCTTGTAGAAACCTTCAGAGAAGCTCCCAGCCTTGAGTTTATTTTCAACTAAGAACTGCAATAAATAAGTGTTGCATTTTCCTTTTAAAGTTAAGGAAAGGCTATGTTTATTTTAAGTTATTATCAGGCTGCAGATAGCAGGGCTTGATAACGAGCAGTGCTCCACTCAGATTTATGACCCAGGTGGGACACAGAGGTTCAGAGCTGAAGCCCCGAGGTATTTGACTCTTAAATAAAAGTTGTTCTCAATTCAATGTTGTAGCATGAGAACAAAATAATATTTCTAAATGCTTCGGAATGAGAATAAATTTAAATGAAGAGTCAACCTAATGATTAAGTGAACTCTCCCATTTCAAAATGTCACATTTACAAACAGTAGGCATCTCTCTTACAGTGGCTGGTAGGCACAGTGCCATATTTATAAATGAAAAATACAGTCAATTTCTTTTAAATGGGAGAAAGTTTAAATGAAGAATAATGTTTCTATGAAACTTTGTGTTCATGTTTTTCTCTACTACATTACATTAGTCAGTTAAGCCTGAATGTTTTATGAAGCATGTTTCCTCACTTTAAATTCCTCCTATTTAAACAAATGACTGTATTTTCCTATTACAAATTTGGCACCATGTCTACAGGCCACCCGGCTAATTATGCCTGCTGTTTGTAAAAGCACTTTGACATGGGTGAAAAATAAAATGATGAGTTTTATATACTGCCTGTAAACAAAGTGTACTCTTCAGTTGATATGATTTCACTTTAAAGTGTCACATTTACACACTACCAGTTGCTGGTAGACATGTCATATTTATAACTGAAAAATACATTATTATTTATTTATTTATTTTTATATCGGAGAAATTTAAAAATGTTCCATCAAGTGCAGAAACTATTTCCATTTTATGAACATTTTTGCAGAACATTTTATGCACTTTAAATTTCTCTCATTTAAAAAAAAAAAATGGTTGTATGTTTGTGTTGTACATGTAATGGTGCCACATTTGGCGAAAGGGATGTCCTGTTCCACAAGTGCATATGACACAGGCTCTCAGTCACCCATGCACATATATTCCATTCATTCACACATGTTCATACATCCCTACAGACCATGCAGGCACTAATGCACATGGCAGCCCTATCATGTACTGCTAGTCACAATATTTTGTTCAAACTATAGTATCGGGCTCCATGGAAATTAGGTTTAAAGTCAATGAAGCTGGGCGAGGATGTGTCTAGTAACAATGCACAAGTTACGTGGCCTTCAGTAGCTCACTACGATTTTCACTGATCAGAAGTAGCTCCTATTGGAGAAAAGGTTGGAGAGTCCTGATATAACCGGTTCAGAGCTCCCCAGAGCTCATCTTGCTTTATTAAGATGTGCTCGTTCTATTGGCGAACCATAAGGTTTGTTTTGAAGTCATCAGTGACGATACAATTCACTAATAGGGCCTTCTCGTCACAAGACTCCTGCAGGTGTCTAAGAATACTCTGGGCAAATATTGTGTGGCACAGACTGATAGATCCAAAGAATTACTAAATCCATCCTCCTGTGCAAAAATGATTCAAGACAGGCTCCTAAAGGAATATCCAGTGCTGAATTTGTTAGTTTCAAAATGGTCCTTGTATATCCCTTCTCATTCAGCATTCCCAGCTGACCCAGCCAATTAGCCCTGTGGCTCATGTGGTATTCTTTGCTTGAGCTAAGTGAGTGATGGCCCACTAGTCTAGAAAAAACTCCGTCACACAGTCGAGCCATGTAGTTGTTGATGTAGCAGGTAGCAGAGTTTTCATCAGCTGCTTGCTACTTTGTCTTGTGCAGGTGATCATATGCAGGGACATAGCCAACTTGTCCTCAAATCTAATGGTGTATGGTGGAAAAGGAACATGTATTGCCAGAGTGAGCACCTGAGGTTTGTGATGCAGTAGCCTGAGTAACAAAAGGAAAGGTCAGTGGTCTAGCGATACAACATGCCTTTACTGGTGCTGGAAAAAAATCAAGGCGTGAATAGATCATGCTAATGAGTCAACCGTAGGAGATCCTATTCAAAATATTGTTCTTCGCTGGCAGCAGAAAAAAATGTAGTCTCTAGAGGAGCAGGCACACTGAGCCGTCAGCCACAGACTTTAAACAATTATAGGACTGCCAGGCAAAATCTTCCCCCTCAAAAAACACTATGCATGACTCAGTGTGGCCTACAATGGCATGGAGCATTCCTTCTTGAGTGAGAGGTTGGTTAGCTATTAGTTACCACTTTGTGATCAGGTTTGGCCAGCTTTTTTGTGATCTGCTAAAGGGGAATATGAATGGCCCATCACACTTCAAGAAACTGGTCTTTGGAATTGCCTTGGAGATTGAAGGATCTCCATTGTGAAACCTTTTGGAAAAAAATACAAATACTTCTGTTCCCGTCCTGTAATTAGGGATAAGTTGGTCTGATGTCAAAATCCATTGTTGCATTGGTTGTTCCATGACAACACAAAGAAGGGCCACCTTGTATGAGCAGAGGTATGTACAGGCTGGTATAGACTCAACACCATGCTATCACAAGGGGTGCAGTTGGGTGAAGGAAGCAGTAAGTTTAAGTTACAAGGGTGTGTTAAATGAGCGAATGTGAGGCTTTGGGCCTTGGTACAGTAGTGCAGATTAGTGCTTGTAAAAGTGCTAGATTAAAGGTAACAAGACTCACAGACTGTCAGCCCCTTATACTATGTCCTCAATGCAATATTACTTAAAAAAAACAATCATCTGATGAAAGGTTGTTAGAACTACCTGATCTGGAAAAATTTAACCAGCAGTCTGCAAGAACATGGTTAAAATATTATGTTCCTGCCTAACTTGAAAGTGCTCCTCTCTTGTATTTTCCTCTCGACTTTGCTTTCCATCAAGAAGAGCTGCTGCAAGATGAGAATGTACAGCTCTGCTGTGGGCATGTACAATGTCCTGGCCAGCAAGGAGAAGGAGGAAGAAAACTTATGGCTCCAGGGGTGTGCCACATATCCATGGCACAGCAGGTGAGCAATAGCTTCTCTGTACTGCAGGCTAACTGCACTGTCAGATAGTGCTTTCTGCAGCTACAGAGGCCAATGGTGAGGCTCCTACTGCTTGGCAGCTTCCAGAGGACAGAAGTATCAGTGGCTGACAAATGCTTCTCACCAGGGGTATGCTGAAGCCCTACACTGCTTTTGGAGGCCACTCAGCAGCCTCTGGTTGCAGGGAATGCCTAAGGAGAATAGGTGTGATGCGGACAGGCTGGGAGGAGGCTCTTGAGAGCAAGTACCACCAACATATAACATACCTCGTATAGGGTCAGCAGGCACAGTAACACTGAAGGATCCTAATGTGAAATGTGGGGCACGACAGGAAGGCACTGGATGAGTTGGAAGGGAGGGAGATTAAACATTTTGGGGGCATGGGCGTTCTAAAAAAATTACAAATCTGAAAGAAACAAATGAGGGTGTGCACTACTCTTAAGTTGCTCATATGTGCAAAATGCCATGGGTTGATCCTGATGGACAATCCTTAAAACCATCTTTGCTGGATTCTGGGTTCTTTACCACAACTAAAAAGTGTTACAGTGCATGTGCTCTGTACTCTAAACACGGTAACATTGGCTTATTCACAATTGGTATATTTAACTAATTTATAAGCCCCTAGTAAAGTGCACTACATGTGCACATGGTTGGATAATTAAATGCTACTACTGGACTTGCTACATAAGAAAAAAATTTACCTATACCTCTAGTGACTTCAACACTTATTCATATGAAGTAAGATAAACGAAAATTAATACGTTTATCTAAGCAGTAATTTCTGCCTTTTATTTATTTTTTTATTTTTTAATTAATATCTTTGATCACAAAAAGAACACATAATGAACTACACGAAATACCACATTAGTACTTACACAATGAAAATGAACAACGTGAAAAATGTGTTTTGACATACAATTACAAATAAACTCATAATAATCAAACATTGAAGCAACCAAATGAAATGTTACAAAGAGCAATCATTATATACACAATCCGAAATACAAAGTTGTCATACAAATTGATGAATTAGACAACTAACACCCTTATATTTGGAATAAATCAAATCCTCTGAAATATCAGGGACACAAGGGGGTATATTTGCAATATTTAACCAAGGAGTTGAGTTCCTTTGTCTGCCGACGCGTTTCGAGTGCCGGTTAAATCAATTGCCGCACTCTCATCAGGGCTGGATTAGTCTTTCTCATTAACAGACTGATTGTGACAAAAAGGGGAGGGAGGGTTGGGGAAAAAACAGAGTTTAAGTTTTTATTAAAAAAGGCACTTCCCAAAGCCCTAATTCTTTCTCTATCTGCACAAGTTGGTGGTCACATACCTGCATTATGCCGATTAAACGTAACCATCAGCAATATGTAACAAGCAGTGGTTGCCAATCTGCAATAAAATACATTATGAATAATTTAGCTCATGGGGTGCAATTCTTTTGTCTGATAACTATGTCTGGGGACAAGGAGGGGAAAAAAAGGTTACCTGGTTTTCAATATTGCGTGGCCAAGACGATTTATAAACAGTAGACAGCAATTGCAGATCTTTACTTCTGCAAGAGAAATAATACATGCAGTTTCGCGGTGTCTGTTTAAATGAGTTTAAAACGTGACAACTGAGCACAAATTATTTACTCACTCAGGGAGAGGGGCCCAAAGGTGTGGCCCCACAGAGGAAGTGTTGTAACAAATGACGGTCCTTTACTCTCTTTAAAAATAGTTTGTGGCTGCAGGGGCAAAAAAATGTAAGGGCTTGTAAAAATCGTTTTTGGCTGAAAGCACTTGGATTCAAGTGCAAGCTATGTTTTGCTCACCTAATAAAGCTTCAGCCTCGAGGTTTCAAGTGGGGATTTGTCTCCATTATTGCTAGCAGCTCGCCGAGCTGATTGACACATCATGTGATGGTGCATCTGTGTCACATGATGCGTTTCTGACCAATCACAGGAGGGGATGATCTAATTGCATTTGCAATGACTTCTGGGAGATGTAGTTTATTGAAGTCATGTGTCTCAATTCATTTGCCCAAAGTAAAACTTTTCAATATCACAGGTCGGTTGTGTTTTCCAACATCTCGATATTGATCCCATTTTTACTTTATTAGAGAGATACAGGTCCTGAAGCTGACAGCAGCGCCATATACTTGATTACAGCTCATGAGCCATCTAAGCTCTGTTTAGCTCGCTCATGCAGTTGAGGCCCTGGTTGATGCTATCGAATTTCATAATTAAATATGCCTCTTTCCGCAGTAGAGCGGTCTCAATACATGTAGATTTTGAGTCAATCCATGCAAGAACTGTCCAACGCAGTTCATGTTCGCTGTGCTCAACAGCTAGAAAGTGTTCTACCATAGGCGCTGTCAGGACTTTTCTCCTAATTCGAGATTAGTGCTGTATAATTCTCACATTAACCTGTTGGCTTGTCTTTCCGATATATATTTTATTGCAAGAGCATACCACTGCATAAATGACGTTCTTAGTCTTACAATTTGTAAAACTTTCATGTCTCCATTTTACTCCATTGTGTTCAAATAGACTTCCTTCTATAGTAGCTGGGCAGGCCACACAATTCCCACACTTGTGGTGCCCACAAATGGGTTTTAAATTCCACTTGGTGATCAAATCACTCTTTGGTTTAGGGATGTAACTGTCTGCTCTTACTATCTGCTGGCCAATGCTGGGATTCCTGCGCATGGCGAAAATGGGTTTAGCTAAGGGATGTTCCAAACTTTCAAGCAAATGCCAATTCCTTAAGATGATTTGTCTGAATTTATTGGTATGGGCCCCATATGTTGTAACACATACGAGTTTGTCCATTTCTGTCTTTTCCTTTTTCTGTAACAAATTTTCCCTAGGAGTGAACCTTGCTCTTTTTTTGGAATGCTTAAGGAGTTTCTTAGGGTAACCCCTCTTTTCCATTTCCTTACAGAATGACATTGCGTGGTCCTCAAACTCATTTCTTCGTCTTTTGTGAGTTGTTTGTTTGACAGGTTTACAATACGCAGCACGTACTACAAAAATTAGACAACTCAACTATTGTAAACCTGTCAAACAAACAACTCACAAAAGACGAAGAAATGATTCTGTCTCTAGGGTTAAAGTTTGTCCCCAAGAGACATACAGACTTTATAAGATACAGCAGTAGACCTCTTTGGATGTGCCTCAGTTTCTTACTCAGCATACCATTGTCTCCAAAAAACACCGTAGTTATATTTAGGCAGATTTCTTCTTTGAAAATCCCGCTTAAAGCTTCCTCAACTCCATTCCAAAAACGAGCAAGTTTGGGACATTCAAAGAAGATGTGAAGGTCATTGGCCTGGGACAGATCACATCTTGGACATTTTGGATTTGAGAGAGGGGCAAACTTTGCGATCTTGGCAGGAGTATAGTATAATCTATTGAAGACAAAAAAGTGGTTCTTTTTAAGATTAGCCGGCTTAATGTATTTATACAACAGCTTCAGGGATGGTTCATAAAGATCTTCAATGTTACCTTCAAGTAGAGTTTGGTTCCAAATATGGGTTGATGGGGGGAGATCCTTATCCTCTGCCAGCATTTTATTCTATTTTGCGATTTCTTTATATTTAAGATTTATATCCTGAAGGGAACTCTCAACCTCCCACAGCCCATGAATATTTCTCTTCTCAGCTGAAAACCACGAAGTCAGTTGTATATATTTAAATCTAGAGAGGCTCTCTCCAATCTTTGGTCTTAAAACCTCCCATAGGAGTACCCCCTCATTAGACACCAGATCTGACCAGGTGGAGATACCAGCTCTTTTAATTGGAATTGCCAAACAGTCTTTAAGAAACTCCGGTGTCCCAGGAGAGTCCCAAATTGGGGCAAATTCCGAGTAGTGTCCTATCCCCCATCTGGTTCTAATCTTATACCAAAGTTTCAGGGCATCCGTTAAAACTTTTAATCAAACTTTTTTGAAGTATCTGGGTGCTCCGAATTTATATAAAAAGCCTTTGCCACCGTCCTGCCTTATCATCTCTGCTAAAAGTCTGCCCCAAGTTGAATCATCTGGTTTTGAAAGCATCACCCGAATATTTTTACATTGAAAAGCAAAACAATAACACTTTAGATCTGGGAGAGCCAATCCCCCTTTGATCAGACTGCGTCTCAGTTTCATCCAGGCCAATCTGGCCCCCCTCTGTGCCCAAATAAAACTTGTAATCTTACTTTGAACTTTATTGATATCTGATTCCAGGAAGGCAAGGGGAATAGCGTTGAAAAGAAACGTTAATTTAGGAAGTATAACCATTTTAACCAGATTAACCCTACCGTAGATTGTTAACGGGAAATGTTTCCACCTGGCTAAAATTCGCCCGACTTTTTTAGTAATTCTATTCAAGTTTATCTGTGCAATTTTCTCAAGCTCTTTAACTATTATAATGCCCAGATATTTGAGCTCTTTACAGATATTGCCCGTCCAATTGTCTACATTCCAGTGCATTATCTTGGTTTTAGCGGTATTAGCTAAATACCCTGAATAGGCACCAAATTCTAACAACAGAGCTTCAACCCTAGGTATTGTTACCCCTTGGTCGTCAGTGTATATTAGCATGTCATCCGCATATAGGGTGATCTTACTACTGTATTGATGCAATTTGAATGGGGTAATCTGTTCATCTGCCCTGATAGCTTGGGCAAGGGGTTCTATATGTATGTTAAAAAGCAGGGGTGAAAGGGGGCAACCCTGCTGTGTCCCTCTGAGAATATCAAAGCTGGATGTTAGAACTCCGTTTACCAGAATCTTAGCAGAAGCCCCCTGATAACAGTTTACCAGGCTTTGAATAAAAATAAGCCCAAACCCCATAGCCCTCAGGGCCTCCCAAAGGTAAACCCAACAGACTCTATCGAATGCCTTGGCTGCATCCAACGCCATACAGCCAAGGGTTCCCATCGAGCGGTTGCAAGATCTATATTACCTATTAACTGTTGCGTTAATTCTTGGATGTGTCTTTTGGGGATAAAGCCTTTCTGATCAGTATTGTTCAACTGAGGGGCAATTTTAACTACTCTCTCTGCTAGAATGCTCATAAAGATCTTATAATCAGCATTCAGCAGGGAGATCGGTCTATATGAGTCTGCCCTTAGCGGGTCTTTTCCAGGCTTTAAGATAAGAACAATGGTTGCCTCCTTCCAAGAGCTAGGTACCTTACAATCTAATCGATAAATTTAATTAAACAGAACACCCAATAGGGGCCAGTTCGTCGACCCCTATGTGTGTCACAAGCTCTTTGGGTTTACTGCAATTTGTGCAATGTTGGATAGCCTGCAGTGAGGCAAACAGAATGTAGTAGAAAAATGTGGGGAGGTTTGCCGCTGACAACCCTTTGCCCATTGGTCAGGTAATGTCTAGCAGTCACTCCCATCCACTGGCTAGTTAGATGAGCAAAAGTAGCACTGCACACCCAACTCCTCAGAACACATTCTGATCTTGTGGCAGAACAGAAGAGGCTTGGGACTCCTATCCGTAACTTATAAGGAGACTTGAAGGGTTGGGCTTGCTCCCACTTGTACCCAGGGCTAAGACGTAAACTCCATGGGTCAGTTGGTTGGCCTGACACCATGCTGCAAGAGGCCTTTTCCTGGAGTGACCAGTGGACCAGTTAAAACTGGAAATGGACTGGACCTTGATGATGGCCTCTGCTGGAGTGTGTCCTAACCCCTAAGTATAGTCCCTGAGGTCCTAGGAGGTCCTGAGAGTCCTTATAAATGGTTAGGAGGAACTGCCCCAGAAAGTCTGAAAAGTTGGAATTTAGAAACATTTTGGACTGTGAGGTTCCATAGCTTCAGTGGGACCTCGCAGCAAAAGCGTCCGATTTTCACGCAACTTCATAGGATACAGCTGCACTATGCCTCAATTCAGTAGTTTGAGCTTCATAAAAACACTAAGGCCAAAGGTAGGAATGTTGCCCGGTTGAAGGCGCAAAATTTATCCACCATGCAATTTGAACTGTTCCCACTCAGATCCTTTTCCACCATAACACCCGCACTGTGCCCATTCCAGGGTGGCATGCAATTCTTATATATATGTATTACCAAAAGACAGCTAACACTTGCGTAATTTTTGTGGTCGTTGTTGGCCACAGTTTATTACCTTTGCATATCCATCTAAACATTCTGTACTTTACCCTGGCCATACGTTTTATGACCAGGGACATACATCATTGTTAGGTAACATCATAAATCATGGTGTCATAATCACATGTCATAAATGATTGTAACATCGTAAATCATTATGCAACCAGCAGTCATGAATCTACTGCCGGGATGCTGGGATTATTTGGCCCTGCCAGTTGTTTCTGCAAACATTACTGATGTGCGTTGCCCGGGTCAATAAGGTACCATGGCAGCCCTAAACCCTCCCCCCCCCCCCATGTTGGTGTGCTTGCTGCCCCCCAGCCCCTGGCCCTTAACCAATAATGGAACAAATGACTTCAAGCATTCCTGCACAATCACGCCAATGCGCTCACCACTTGTGTTGTCAATTCCGCTTGGCCCTGCCACTGCCGGGGTGGCTACAGGTGACAAGACACTCCCCTTGGAACCTCTTTTGGCTGGAGGCTTCGTGGTGCTTTTGCTGGGCCCCTTGTCTCTTATGGGGGCTGAACGACCCGTGGGCTCCACTGGCTGACTGGCCTGCTTCTCCACTTCCTCCTCCATGTGCTTCTGCAGCCAGCTGGTTCCATGCGCTTCAGATTCAGCCCTGATTTGCCACAGTAATTCACCTATCTTGGCTGGTCTGTCGCTTCCGTTGGCCTGGTTCGCCATCCTGGCCTCTTGAAGCACGGCGGGGTGCTGCCTCCTCCTTCCGTATGCACCAAACTTTAGTTGCAATGCTGCGTTATCCTGTAAAGGAGCGGTGTGCTGCCGCACTTGGTTTGCACCAAACTTGTTCTCCCAAACGGTAGGTTGCCGCGGGGTGCTGCCGCCCTTTGTTGGCACCAAAGTTGTCCCCCAGCATGTGCATTGCTGCAGGGTTCAATTACACCAGCTGTCTTTTTCGCTCTTAGCTCCCTCTTTTTTTTGTTTAAATTAATTCAGGCAAGGATTCCCACGCGAATCGGCTGTTGTCTCAGCTGGCTGCCGCTGCTTCTCTCCACTCGCATCTTCTCTACAACGCTCAGTGTAGGCGGGCCAGATTCGGCCATGCCCAGGAAGCCTTGCCACGTTTTGCGGTTCCATGGCTCCCTCGAACCCAGCCCTGCTTGGCACAGCTCCGGGGACTGAAGAATGCGCTGAGTGTGCTGGCGTGGGGGGAAAGCAGGAAAAAGCTCACCACCTCATGAAGGGGAATGCCTACCCTCCCTGGTTGCTTGTCGAGGCCAGATGTGGTAGTCACCTTCCATGTTCCACTGTCCCGTGACACCGCGGGCTCCTACTCGTTAATCGAGGAGCGGGTGGGGCAAGGAGGTTTCAGCTCACTGCTGCTCGCCCTCGACTTGTCCACGTGGCCAGGAGGCAGCTAGAAACCCACGGAGGCAGTCGCCCGGACCTCCACTTGGTGCTGCAACTCTGCTTCCTCGAGTGGGTGGAGAGAAGAAACTTCCACTCGTCCACATGGCAAGGAGGCAGCCAAACACCGACAGAGGCAGCCGTACGGACTTCTGCTTGCTGCTGCGAATCGGCTTCCTCGGGTCGGTGGAGAGAGGAGGCTTCCGCTTGCCTCTACGTATCGCTTCTGATGAACATCCCACAGTGCTGGGGCTGAGGGAGGAGGCAGACTCCGTTTCGATGGACAGTGATAATGCCACGAATACCAGCTGCAGAATTAACCGGTAAGCCACAATAATGTTGACAAAATCCTCTGCGCCGCTCCCCAGCTCCAAAGCAGTAATGAGCTGTTGCATGTGGGGCGGTGCCTTATATCCCCCTTTTCCCGCCAGTCACTGGGGGGTGCACCCTGACTGGGGGTGAGGGGATTTCAAAGTCCCTGGCCCCCCCATTGGTCCAGTGACCTGGCGCCTCCCTGGCACACTACTGCCTCACGGGAAGCGCCTCGGGACGCCTCTCAGCCGCACAAACTGGTTCCTTACAGGGCTTGGGCAACCGTTATGGTGCTGGCCCTCAAGGCCCTCCTCAGGGGCAGCCTCTGCACAAACAGATGGCTTCAGCTGGTCTTCGTTCAGTTTCAGGATGGCTTCAGCAGATACAATTTTCAACTTTGCCCCACTGGAGGATTTCAACATCCATAAAAAAGACTAAGTCACAAGGCAAATATATTTGATTGGGATGACCCGCTTGGTGTATCTGACCTGTGCTCTATACAATCGGGCTGAAATTGCACTTTGTTCCTGGTCAACCATAAAGAGTGATTTCTGGTTGGTGCTTTAGTTTTTCTTGGTGCTTTTTGTGATACTACTTTAAAAAAATCATCAATCCAGTTTACCTTATTGGATATTTCCTCGTTTTGGTGCCGTTTTCTTATTAATCTTTCTTAAGTTTTAGAAATTGGTTGCAGGATTTTTATTGAGGTGAATTTTGAATTGTTTACTGTTTTAGTACTGCTAAATATTGTACACATTTTCCTAAATTAAGTCCGTCTGCTATATACCATAACTAAAAGTGTTTGTGGAAAATTATAAAAAACTGTGCGTTTGACCTTAAACAATTTTGGGACTTTTACTTTAGAGGGACTCACATCCTCTCCAACTAAAAGCTAATTTACTTGCAGTGTTTTATGGCACCATAGTGGCAATAGAATGTCCAAATCTACATTGTGTATGGTAAAACCTGCACGAGGAAGGAGAAGGTGCAGAGACTAAAGACCATCAACAATAAAAAACACCATCGCAGAGTGCCTGCTTCAGAGCTCAATACCCATGCCTTCATATCAGAGCAGTAGAAAGCTAGTTTCAAAACCCATTTTCATGATAATGTCTTCAGGGGGAAGCCATACACAATATCATGCTATTTGATTTTTTTCCAGTGAAGCGACACAACTACAAAACTGTTCTTATTTGCCTTGAGATGCAAATTGGTGGTCATGAAAGGAAGAGTGGTTTTAAATGTGGAATATTCTCAGTTATCTCTTATGGTTAATTAAATGATTTGTTAGTTTTAAAATTCACATATCAGTCAATAAAACACCGTTTATATATGTTGCTCCATTCCATTTCTTTTAGAATACTCTGGCAAACTGCAATTTCTGTCGTAAATCCCTCCTTTCCTCCTACACGCTTCTGAGCGTGACAGTATCGCCCACATCTCTTTCCTGGGCTCTTCCTGCCGGTCTGCTGAATCGAGTTCCCTCATCTGTCTCTGGTGCATGCACTTGCAGTTAAAAGATAAAACCAAACCCCTGCCTATAATTAGCCTTCGGTAAACGCGGAATGCAGATCCTGCTGCTAAATACACACCAGAAAGACTTTATTTTTTCCAAGAAATCCTACTTACATAAAGAGCAATACCTCGAGGCTTTTGCAAGTCGTGTAGTTTTTGCAAAAAAAAAAAAAATTTGAAAAGACAAACTGGCCAGCGCCTGTAGCTGGTTAGCACTTAGGATCATAGATGTAAACTATCAACCAATAAAAAAAAAATGGGAAAAATACCAAAGTAAACTCTCCAAATGTTTACTATAATTTCCATCTGAAGCCTAGGGCAAAAGAAACCCAGATTTTATGTGTGGATGAGCCCTTTACCCTCCTGCTCATGTACTTTTCTAAATCACTGGTTGAAAGCCATCAAAACTGTTTAAATGGATACGTGCAGTACACAAAGTACATGGCTGAGTCCCAAACGTGGTATCCTTGGATGCCTGCCATATATGCATCATCTGAGGGTCAGGGCCTGTGCCCATGTCCTGGTCACACACTGGGTGTACCACGCAGAGGATGCAAACACTGTCTCGAGGAGCTGGTTGCAAGCCAAATGTCTGCTGCACTTAAGTGGAACGCCTGAGATCGCCTGCAGCCTTTAGGCAGCCCGTTTCCAGTTGAGTAAAGGATGCCCTCTTTCAGAAGTCCTTACATGTTACTAAGTTCCTGTGTGTGTACAAACTACCAACCAACAGAAGCTGATTAGATCTGTAGTCATGGGACAATCTGTATCAGTTCGATAAAATGTAACATACCCAGAAAGGAGATAATATGGAGTACTAAGTGAAAGGTATCTAAGAAATAAAATAATGCCTACAAATCATGCAACACACCTGTACTGGCTCCCATTAGAATACAAAATAAAACTCAAAGTACTTTGAATTTGAATGAAGAATTCTGAGACAATGGAGGTGCTACCTACAGAAATTTTCCCAAACTAAGTCACCATCAGAAATGTAAATCTTGCCACATTCCTGTCAATCCGCAAAACGGAAGCACAAGAAGATAAAATAGGAAAACTAGTTCTGTCACGGGGCTAGGTACCAGCTCTGGAAAGCATGGAGTCCTCACTTCGAGCACAACCACAACAGTTACATTTCAAAAAACTTTATTCGACAATTAAGTCATAAAAGTGTCATACATCAGCCATTTACATCAGCATGAATTAAAAATAAAACATGATTATCAACATGATTTTTAAACTTAGACAACATAAGCTACACTATTCACCAATTTTTGATCAACAGTGCTAAAGCCTATACATCCAAATAGATAAAAACATTTCAGGTTTAAGCAGCGACGTTTAATCCTCCGCTATAATAATCAGTCGAGGCAACAAAATAACCTTGGCTAAAAAATTTGTGTGTATGAGTAAATACATAAAAAGGGAGACAGATAAATACATACGGGCATACTGGCGCATACTCGTTGGGCAGTTTAGTATTAAGCGGTCTAAACCGTGTTATCCAAGCCCACTTAATATATTTAGCCATTGCAATTGCAATTGTCGGACTCGGATCTGTAGATAAAATTCGTAAGGCCTCCTCATGCCTTCGAGTGCCTAATAACCGACAGACAGGTAATACCCATTTTTTACGTGGGAGCACATATAAAGGACAAAAAAACACAAAATGACTCATGGATTCAATCGTATCCCGACATTTAGGACATTTGTCCTGTGACCCTGTCACCCATTTGGATGTGAAGGTGCAGATCGGGAGAGTACCTATCCTAAACTGGAAATAGAGTTTACGATCAATTGGTGCTTCGATCAAGCCCCAGAATAATTCCTGTCTAGGATAGGTCTTAATTTCTAAGAATCTGGCTGTTAAATGGGAAGTGCTCCCCTTGGAAGCTGATTCCATACCGATCAATTCCCAATACTTAGCTTTCACAGCTTCTTTTGAAGGGAAGATCGCGTTCTGGGGATCATCCCATAGATTACTACACCCCAATCTATAGAGTAGTGTCTTGATAGACCTCAGCCAGTCTATCTTACGAAAGAGATCTTTCTCCACAATTTCCTTTATACCCTGGGCGTAATGCTTAGGCTCCTCAGTTGACCAGACCCTGCGCCAATACAACAAGGGCCGCAAGTTAGCAGTGTCTTGTAGGGTTTTCAGACCAAGGTCCCAGAAAAGAGGTAACAAGGGGGTACTTTGTGGCACGCCTACAACTTTCCGAATAAACTCTCTCTCCATGGCGTTCAGGTTCTTATGATTATTGCCATACCCCCATAGCTCAGATCCGTATAGGCATGAGCTACGAATCTTCGTGGAGTAAATCTCGAGGAGTGGACCAATTGGTTGTGTCTGCGAAGTTTTAAATCTTTTTAGAAGGAAGCCAGTCTGTTGTTGGAACTTCAGTATAGACAAATCCAACTGACTTTTCCAACACATATTCTTCTGCAACGTGACTCCCAAATAAGTAAATGCGTCGACCTGTTCTAAGGCAGATCCGTTCATGAGAATTACCCCACTAAAGGGTTTATGAGATCTACACGGGTTAGGACCGTTAAGGACCATGAACTTGGTCTTGGAGACATTTATTTCCAGACCACGCAGCAGGCAAAACTCTTCAAAGCGCCGGAGGGTAAGCTGCAGGCCACTCGGAGTTTTTGATATCAGCAGTGTATCGTCCGCGAACATGAGGACTGGTATACGAGTACCTGCCATAGCCGGTGCATCCGAGGGGACCCGGGAGAGGAATTCGGCCACCCCATTCACGAAGAGAGAGAACAGGGTCGGTGCCAAGACACAACCCTGCCGTACTCCTCGTTCCACGGGGAAGGACTCCGTAACCTCGCCCTGCCGTCCCCATCGGACCCGAGCAAAATTATCCTCATGCAAGCGCACGACCAATGCCAACAGCTCCGGCGCCATTCCCATACCCTCCAGTACTTGCCACAGCCTGCTGCGCGGAACTAGATCAAATGCCGCCCGCAAGTCGACAAACACAGCATACAAAACCCCTTTTTCGAAGACCACTGTCCTCCAATAGAGGACAATAAACCTAAAGACCTGATCTATAGTGCTGGTTTTTGGGCGAAACCCTGCCTGGAGAGGACTTAAGACGTTATTAGCCTCCATCCAGGTCTGGATTTTGCCCAAAACCAGCCGGCCCAGAATTTTTTGCATGGCGTCTATCAGGCTGATGGGCCTGTAATTACTAGCCAGCGATTTGTCCCCTTTTTTGTATACCGGGACAATTTCGGCACCTTTCCAGGATTGAGGAATAGCCATTCCCTGAGCTATAGCGTTAGCTAGATTGGTAATGTATAGGCGCCATCTTTTTCGATCGTGTAGAAATACATCGGCCGGGATACAATCCATGCCGGGAGCACGTCCTTGAATTACCGTATCGAGCGCCATGTCAACCTCCTTAATGCTAAACACAGGGTTAATGTAAAACACCCTCCCTTGGTGGGACGTTCTAACTTCCTCAGCGCCTATTGAATATTGTGGCTTAAAGAATTCGACCCAAGAGCTCTGGGGAACATGATTATGAGGGCTATCGGTGATTACGCCCCTCTTCCATTTAAAAATGTCCCAAAATTTTTTCTGGTTTTTATCAATGCAGGCTACCTTTAGGTCTTGCCACTCACTCTCATCCCATTCCTTTTTTGCTTTCCATTGGACCTTTCTATAGATGTTACGAGCTATTTTAATCTTGCTCAAATCTTTTGATTTGAGAGCAAGTCCCAGATTTCTACGAGCTTTGTTACAGGGGGCATTATACCAGTCCTCCTGTTTACATCTAGGATCGTTTTTTGCTAGGAAGGGTCTACAGAAGCAGGATTTGAGTTTAGCGAATAATTTTCCATGTATTTCCTCGGTTACAGCTAGAGGATTACATTTGGTATCAGCTGCCATCATTGATGTCAACGCCTCTTCGACGTAAGACTCAATTTTATCAATGAGGTCAGGGTGCTCTACTACTTTATGCCACTTAAGGTGGCATTCGTCATTTGATATGGCGGCAGCTGGGTGTGACGTTTCGGGAGTTCAGTTCATTCTATCTCCCAGTCCCAAATTAAAAATAGCAACTAGTGGATTGTGGTCGCTTTCAATCCGTGGCTTAACCACCATGTCTACTAGGGTATGCCACATCCTCAGATGGACCAAGAGGTAATCTATATTGCTTGCCCTAATACCGTTATCGTACGTTTTGCTACATTTCCTATCTGATGTGGTTCTTCCATTGGCCGCCCTAAGTTGGTTGCCCAGGCAAAACCCTTTCAGATACAGGGCCGCCTCTGTCCATTTGTTAACTGACTTTACCTCAAGCTGCGGAACTCCCCACCTAAGGTCCTCCTCCTCTGTTAGAAACATGTCTTGAGGCCCAAGTGGCTCGAAGGTCGTGTTAAAATCTCCCGCAATCAGTGGGAGCACATCATTGGGCCTGGATTTGACAAGGGCGTTCAGTACTGATACCACCTCAGATTTTTTCCCGCCTGGAATGCCCCTTGCGTACACGTTAAAAATATCAATTTTAAGATTGTGCGAACAAATCAGCCTAACTCCCAAAATATCATCATTCTGGATTGAGATAGGCTGAATATTACACTCCAAGCTTTGTTTGATCCAGATAACCAGGCCTCCTACTGGCCGGCCCTTGGGCCTTTTCCCCCGCTGGGATAAAGAAATTCAAATAACCCAACATTAGCACAGGCTCTAGTGACCATGTCTCCTGAAAAAGGCAGATGTCATGCTTACTTATAAAATCTACCCATAAGGGAGAAGATAGTTTAGACACCATGCCCGCCACATTCCAAGATAAGAACGAAATGTGACCGACAACATTAATTCCCCCTTCAGCACTCCCAATGTTTGATATAGGAGGAATAGATACACCTAACGGGAGAAGTGGGGTTCCCTCGTTGCTTAACATTTCCTTATGGTGCGCAACTTGAAGACCTCCTTCCCTAGCCGCAACAATATTGATAGGGGCAGGAAACACATTATCATCTCTTTTACTTGGACTAAGCTGCTTTCCTTGTTTTATGCCCTCCACAATCCCAAGGGTTGCATATGACTTTTTGTGATTGGGATATCCTCTTCCACCAAACAGTCAGTCACAATCCGCTAGCCCCGATAGCACATCAAATCTATTAATGGATCTAATGTCCTCAAAGGTGCATCCGTTAGACTGAGGGCACCCTCGTGTAGTCCTACCTAGGGGCAAGGATATGGGTACGTAGAAGTAGGACAATGGAATTGTACATATTAAGGATAAAGGGTCATTCTGAGGCCAAGAACAAATATAATCCACACAGCGTCTATCCCTAAAATTAATGATGATACAGTCCCCCTTTACCAACTTGGGTCCATTACCCACCCAGTTTACTCTTCTAGCGTACAAAATTTCAGCGCGCATGTGGACCGGCAATGGACGCTTAGCATTGAGCCAAAATGTACATTTGTTTTTTAGGTCCCGATAAGATTCCCTTACTCCATTTGCCAAGGGTGGAACCCCTGTTAGAATCACCACATAAGGAGCAGCTTCAGGGGGTAGATATATGTCAATTAAACCTGATGAGCCCAGAGCTAAAGGCTGTAGAGGTGCAGGCTGCTCATCAGTTCTATCTCTACCTACCCCTAGATTATTTGATACTGCACGTGGTGGATGATGTTCAGCTCTGGCCCGGTTATCAACAGCAGGGATAGATTGGGGCTCCTGGGGAATAGGAGGTATATCTTTCACAGTACCATTTGTTAAGTTATTGGGGGTAGAATTAGACTCAATGCATTGTCCTATCCCACGAGGGCACTCCTTATTTAAACCCGATCCCTGTCTACCACCCCGAGGCTGGGCCGAGGCTAATGAAAGTTCCATACATACAAGCCTACTTTCGATAGAGCCCAGCCTTTCATAAATTGGGTCACATAAGTTCTTTACAATACTTTCCAGTTTTTTCCAGAACAAGTTATCGTTATTTTCCGGAAATTTAGACCCCTGTAGGAGAGGTGGGTTTGCCCTCACATCAGTAATTTTAGGGCGCGGGGCTATATCCTTCCCTAGAACAGAAACAGGGGCAAGGTCTGACCTAACATTTTTCCCAACAGCGGGTTTTTGATTTCCCTTACGTTTTTTTTTCAATGTAGGGGCTAATTGTTGATGGGCAGGAACCACTTTTGGGATACTAGCTGAGCGGGTTATTATACTTGACAAAGACTTAATAGTAGGGGCCACATTATCAGTATTCGTGATGTCGACAGTTCCACCCTGCGTTACAATCAAAGATGCGGAGCATATAATTATTTCATCATTTTGCTCCTCCACCAGAGAAGATATTGAGCCCATGGAGTCCGACATAACAGGCTGTTGGCACGGTGGTGAACTTATATTGGCCATATTTCCCAAAGAGGACCTCTTGTCACAAAGGATATCTAGAGATAATCTTTTTTCAGTTAGTTCTATGTCCTTAGCGAGCACTGATTGTACTCGCACCAAAAAATTATCTAATGTTCCCATTAATGCACCCCCAGTTGATTGCATGATAGGGCCGTCCCTTTTAGCAGATTTATCCATTGCTTGGTATATGCTAGCAGTCTTTCAATTCTAATGTCCCTCTGGCTTGCTAGCTGGGGGCAGATGCTTACCCACAGTAAACAGGCGTTTACCCTTGATCAGTGGTTGTTAGGGCGGGGTCCCGTTCCGTTCTCTAACGATCTCGGACGGGCTCAGACGGGCCCGCCCTTGGCCCGCGAAGCGGGGGCCGTGAGGAGTCTTGTAGCGTCTGGGCGGGACTACGGGAAGAGGACACAGCTGGTTCGAATTACAGGGCTGCTGGTCCTCGCAGTCCCGTATTTGCTTCTTTTCCTCACGAAGCAGTCACCAGTTGCAGGTTTAACCAACACCTCCGTTAGCAGCACTCACAGGATCCTTTTTTTAAAAGATGGGCAGGTTTAAAAGCACACTGACAGCTCCAGCTCCAGCCACGAACGGCACCCGCAAAGCGGGGCCGTGAGGAGTCTTGTAGCGTCTGGGCGGGGCTACGGGAAGAGGACACAGCTGGTTCGAATTACAGGGCTGCTGGTCCTCGCAGTCCCGTATTTGCTTCTTTTCCTCACGAAGCAGTCACCAGTTGCAGGTTTAACCAACACCTCCGTTAGCAGCACTCACATGATCCTTTGTTTAAAAGATGGGCAGGTTTAAAAGCACACTGACAGCTCCAGCTCCAGCCACGAACAGCACCCCTTCAGTTACATATATAGTGCATCTATGCATAAATTACAATAATTCGCCATCCCGCGTCAGGACAACCTCTCTGGCTGCCATAATTTGAATCTGCCTCAGCTACTCTTGAATCCTTTGTTTTTGTGTAACGTGAATACATTAGTCAAAAGGCATTCTTTTTCTGTGTTATTGAAAACTGATAAACTATGTTCGTATGCACAATAGTTAATAAGTGAAAAATGAACAACATGTAAAAGATGAGTTACAGCAGAGCAATGGCTACACTTCTTGGAGCTGCATTCCTAGAACATGTCTTTGTGCCCTTCCCACAGTGGTGTGCCCACTGGGGCATTCAACACTTATGTCTTTTAATATGTTTAGGGATTGGATTACTCACTGGGGCATTCGACATTTATGTCTCTAACCTGTTTATGGATTGGATTACAAGAATTGTTAGTACGAGGACGTTTCCCTAAGGTAACTGAGACTGCAATTAAGACCATTCCAGATGAAATAGAAGTTAAATACTCCACCACATTAGTCAATGGGAGGGTTGACATTTTGTGTACTGCATCTGCCAACAGTGTAGGCAAAGTAAAAGAAAAGTCCAAATATAATCTCACTTTATTTCAATGCCACGTTACGTTTCTTACATATAATTGTTTCACCGAATACTATAGTGATATACTTATTAGATACAATCATTTCTTCAAACACAAAAGGGCTCACAGCTGTTTGGCACCCCTATGTGATCCAAAAAAGCAAATTAAGACAGTGAATGCTAGAACCAGATTCACAAAACCAATATATGTGAAAAATGTATGAAAGTAAATTTTGCTTATGAACGCTGAAAAACCGCATCTGCGCTGGATTTTCCACCCCACCACTAAGGCAGAAGGTCCTTGCAAAATGTAGTAAAAGCCCATGTATTCCTGAGGAAAAAACATTCATTAAAATGCACTAATTAGCATTTAACAACCGTAGCTCTTTGATGCTGCCTCACAGATAATCTATAGCAATAATATTGGGGATTTTGAAAATATGGGGCAGTATCATCATCCCGAAGGAGGCCATGGCTCGCTTTAAACCAAAGAACGCGGTCTACAACACATACACTGTCTCCAAACCCTACAAGTTATCACATAATCTGCAGACAGCACAGCTCAGGAAAAATTGAGCGACAACCACCGATCTCTGTTGCTGAGCTCTGCAGTCTGTAGTTCATGTTCTCACTCATTCAGTTATCGAGTTAATCGTAAAAAAGGCAATTGTATGGGAACCAAACTCTGGGACACATTCTGTGCAGAAGTATTTTATCCTCATTTTTGTTATTTGATTGAATCTGAAGTGTTTACTTATTAAATGTTTTCTTGTTTACAGATGGCACATTGTGTACCACATTAATGCCAACGAACAACAAAGATGACAACGGTGCAGAGCATGCTGTGGCCCTATACCAAGGCATTCTACAATGATGTGCACAGATATGCAATAGATAGCAATTTGCCTCTTAGGGGTAACAGGATTCGCTCCCAGAGAGAATCAAGGCTCATTGCAATCTTCGTTTGCCAACAGGTAATTGTGAACAGCCAAGTACTGCCTATTCTCATGAACAAACCTGTTCGATATTGCTCTGGTAAAATCCAAATTACATGTTGGCTTGAGTGGCGCATTGGGTACTAAATCCGCGCAGGAATGCTTGACTTGACAATGGGTCCATTGACTTGGGCCCACAATAAAGTCTTGTCAAAGGCGCTAGTGACAGCTCCTTGTAAGCAGTGGAATCAGTGCAGCAGGAAACAATAGATGCTTGTGAAGGAACAACTGTGCCTCAGTCCTCAAAGGCAGGCAGAGAACCAAAAATTCAGCTTCAGGGAGCGGTACCATGCCACAGCAGGCTTCCATTGTGGCTCGAGACCTTGCATTCTTTATTTATTGTATTAAAGTATATTCCATTTTAATTGAAATAACTATCAATCATTGGTAAGTGGAGCAAAATAGGTGTTAAATACTCACTGCACCTATGGTTAATTAATAGCGTGAAATATACAGACTTTATGTTATTGACAGCCTTTTTATTATCATGGACAGGCCAGGAAGAAGTAACCAGATAGTTTATTAAACATCCTATAAAGGGAGTGTGTTAATTAGCACTTGTACTGTGCACAATCTGCCATTAAAGGGGCATCACAGCACCTAAACTTAGTCTGCGCTATAATAAAAGATGAATAACAATTATTGTAATACAAGTGTTGAAGAATTATTAATTCACAGTTTAATATACCAGTGAACACACGTAAATAATTTAAAGCAGGGCTTTTCTTTGGAAGTTATTTTTTTCTTGCAGTGCAAAGTGAGCATGCACTTTGTAATAAAAGTTTAAGTTTTAAGGAACTACATTGTTAACAGTATCTGGTCGAATTTTGATTGACAAAAGATGACTTTGGTGTTTTTTTTGGGGGAAAATAACTTCACCCACCTATTACACATGCCAACGCGTTAGACCTATCAACCTTAGAGTGGTCTTCTCCCAAACATTTTGCCTTACTCCTCCATTTTTTGATGATCTTGTTTTTTTGTTGGCATTAGGACTCTGCACACTTTAAAACTGCTAACCAGAGCTAAAGTGAGCCTGCTCTCTTATTTAAACATGGTGAAATTGGCATACACCCAAATGACACATTTATTTTACTTGCAAGTCCCTTGTAACGTGGTATTGCATATACACAGGGCCTGTAAATTAAATACTGCTAGTGGGCCTGCAGCACTGATTGTGCCACCCACTTATGTTGCCCTTTAAACATGTCTCAGGCCTTCCATTGCAGCCTGTGTGTGCAGTTGTAAACTGCCTAGTCGATCGGGCATAAAATACCTATTACCAGGCCCCAAACTTATTTTTTAATAGATATAAGTCACTCCTATGGTAGGATCTAAATAGCCCATAGGGTAGGGTGCAGTGTATTTAAAAATCTGGACATGTACCTTTTATTCCGTGTCCTGGTAATGAAACACCCTTCCATTCATTTTCCACTACTGAAAGGCCTGCCTCTCCGATAGGATAACATTGGGTTAACCTGTTACATTGAATAAGTGATGACTTTCAATTGGGTGCAGGTAGGATTGTTGAGTTTGGTGTCTAAAGAATTTTAATTCAAAACTATCTTTAATGGTGGCATTTCCTTGTCCCAACAATTTGGTGTCTTCTGTCTGTGTCCTGGGAAATATATCTAGGTGTAGCTAGCAGTTGGTCTTTGTTTATTGCTCCAAGACAGTCAGACAAAGGGAAGATAGGGGTTGGCAGGATGGGCCATCTCTGATAGGGGAACTGAGCTGTCACCTACCACACTTGCACATCACAAAGGCTCAGCCTGAGCCCACTCACAAAGGGGTTGACACTAGTTTATTGTGCCCCCAGATTATCTGGGGCCTGGGCAGGAATGCAGGAAATTCCAAACACCTATGGTGGTGGAAACCTTTAGAACCTTCTCCTACTTCAAAGTGGGAACCAGGTATAAATATAGGACCCTCAGACCAAACTCTCTTCAGTACATCTTTAGATTTGTAGAAGACTCAGAAGAACTGCTATGCTGCTCTCCGAGAAGGACTGCTGTGATGCTCTGCCAGAAGAACTGCTACTCTATTGTCCTGTTGTCCCGCTGCCCAAATGAAGGACTGGACCTGCCTCTTGAACCCAGAACCATCAGATTGACTCCAAGGGCTAGTTGGCTGCCCTTCTGATCAGTGATCCTCAAGAGAAGGGATGTTCGACAGATAAATATAGTACACAATCGAAACTATATTCTAGAAGTCCAGCCGGACAACTGATTTAATGATTCAAATACATATACAATCTTCAAATTTCAATACGTGTGGGACACAGTCCTGTGTCCAGAGAGAACATTTGACATTAACAAAACAAACAAGGCATTTCAGGCAAGACACTTTTCATTCTTCAGCTACTCGAACTTTGCTTGACCCGTAATTTCTTTACTTTTGATAATGAATACTATCAGCAAGTTAAGGGCACATCGATGGGTGCAGTTTTCGCACCAAATTTAGCGATCCACTACATGGACCATCTAGAAATGACGACCATCCTTGATTCCACCAATCCAGTTCTCCCAGGCATAATTATATGGCGTCGCTACATAGATGACATTTTCCTGATATGGCATCAAAACGAGGACACACTCTCCCAATTCAATCATTGGTTGAACAATAACTGTTCTGGCCTCAACTTTACCACCACCTATGATAGATCAGAAATCCCATTTCTTGATCTAACCATTTATCATTCAGATGGCGAATTACTGACCAAACTATACAGGAAAAGCACGGAGAGAAATACCTTGCTCAGGTACGAAAGCCACCACCCCCGTGCACTCAGAGACTCCCTGCCATACTCCCAATTTCTCCGCATCAGAAGGAATTGTTTCTCCAAACATGATTACTTCTCTGAAGCACTCATTCTCACCAACAAACTGAGAGCCCGTGGGTATCCAAAAAGACTGGTAAAAAATGCACAAAAACGCGCTTGGTACTGTCCAAGGGAAATACTGCTGTCACCAAAAGAAAAAACCAACGCAAACCGCTTGGTCTGCGTGACCACTTTCTCACCAGTTTCTAACAAAATACGCAAATCCATTCTACAACATTGGCCAGTAGTGAATGCAGGTAACCTTTCAATAGAAAGACCAATTTTTGCATTCCGCAAGAACCGGAACCTAAAAGATCATCTTGTAAGAGCAGCTTTACCTTCCTCCAGCCCACTATTGACCCTAGATGCACATTGGGGGTTAGGCCCCCTCATTGGACATGCCAAATGTGGCAACTGCAATGTGTGCAGTAGCACTATGGAGGGCAAAGATTTTGTATTCAATAATGTGTCTATTTCCCTGCAATCCTTCTCAAACTGTAATACCTGCAATGTTATTTATTTGATAACCTGTCCCTGCAACAAGATTTACATCGGACAGACTACACAAAAGGTGAAACTGCGTATTGGCCAACACAAGAGCAGAGTACGCTGCAAAACCCCCAATGCCCCCCTTGTTGAACATTTCACCGAAATGGGGCACAAAGATGTTGACATTAAGTGGACAGTCTTGAAATGCATCAAACAGCCGCCAAGAGGTGTAGACATTGCCAGAATCTTGAATAAGGAGGAACTAAGAATGATCATCCGCACTGACAGCATCAGGAATGGCTTAAATCGGAGTGAGGACTGGACTAACCTCCTTTAAAACAAAGATCTCCCACCTGAATGTTCCATATTGTTAGTTTGCATAACAACTTTTTTCTAATTGATTGTCACAATATTATCTGTCCACGAAATGATTTAAATAACATGCAAGTAATGTTCTCTTTTTACTTTCCATGCCAATGAGCTATTCCCCACACGAGCTCTCTTGATAATTTCCGTCCACTCATGTCCAAAATACAATTAAGTAAATGCTACTTTTTATTTTGAGGCATCAAGTTTCTTTTTAAATCAGGAATTTATGTCTTGGTCTGTCAACTCTCCCGCTATATTTCCTCTCTTTCTATTTTTCTTCTCCAAAATGGCGCCGTATTTCACCCGCTCTAGTTCTCAGACACATATCGGTATTTATTGGTTGAAGCACGCGCAACGCCACCACTCGGTTCACTGTTAACCGTCGGAGCAGGCTGTATCACGGTTAGGCCTGGGCAAAAATTTCGTTCCGTTCGCGGAAATTGCGATAATTTGGCATTTTTGCGTTCCGCGGAGAGCGCGAAAATGTCAAAAATTCCGGTTTCCGCAGCTTGGCGATAATTTGTTTCTTGCTCGCGCTGTAAAATGATACATTCTCGCGCGCGCGCGATCGCCTTACCTGAATCCCTGCGTTCGCCGACAAGTTTTCTTGATCCGGTCGCGTTCTCCATGAGATGTTGTATTGTTTTTAGCCATTTGCGCTGTCTCGCGACAGTTCGCGCCCGCAGTGACGTCATGCGTCGCGCGATCACGTCTTTCTTCTCGCGATCATGCACCGCGAGAACAACTCAAAACAAGATGGCCGCGCCCGCAAGCAACCACATGGGTAAGTTGGCGACCAGCAACCATGCAGAAAATCTCGCGAACATGCCGGAAAAAAACTTCCGCATCTTCGCGATATTTCTGCTTGTTTGCGATAATTTTAAACATTCTCGCGATAATTTGCGAAGGTTAATTCCGCAAATTCCGCCCACCCCTAATCACGGTAAGCGTTTAATCTCCCGACCGCTCCCCTCCCACCACCTTACTTGGAAAGTGTGCTTTGTGCTTACATCGCCCGTTCTTCTTCCCATGTAGTGCATTGTCACGCCGCATTAATCAAGGGTACCTCTCAACCGGATGTTCCTTTGGTTTGGCAAATTCCAGGTAAACTACTTTCCTTACACGCCTGCTTACTCACGACACCCCCGTCACAGACCAGTAACCCTTGGTTTCCCTTTTTCAGTGGCCGCTCATCGTTCACTTTTACTACGCGTAAGTCTGCCCGGCTCAGTCCCTCGAGCCTCCGCAGCTGCCACCGTCATTGTACGGATTCTCTCAATGATTACAGGTCAGAGCCTCCAACATAGTGTATGCACCACCTCTGCACATTTACGGGTCCAATTCCCGCGCGTTACCGCAACACACTGTTCACTGTACTCAGCATTAATTACACCGCCCGAGATCGCACCCTGTTCTAGACCCCTTCGGCTGATCACAGGCGCTATTCCAGCATGTCTATCACCGTAGTCTCTACTACTCATTACCGGTGTTTGTCTATACTAGTTACATAGGTATTGACACCCTATACCATTATCACATCACTCATGCGTGGCACTACCGCGATGTCTATCCGTGTTCCATAATTATTCACGCATGCCCATACTAGTCGCATGCATTTGTAGAAATATACTTCATAGCGGCAAGCAAATCGTTCGCGTTGTTCCACCACACGCGTCTCACATCTACCCTTGTTCATTTAATTCACGCATGCTCACACAAGTCGCATGCACCTGTAGAAACATACTTCTTAGCGGTTAGCCAACCCTTCTTGTAAATAACAAGTTTCCCTCCATTTTCTCTATATCTACCCCTTTGTTTTCCCCACAGGCAATTTCGTTCAAATCAGGCTTGTACACATCTCAGTCCTGATGATGATCCTGTAATTCTCTTAAAAGGATCGAAACGTCGTCGACCCCTTTAAATAGCATGCACGTTGTTCCATTGTGTTATGAAAGTGCATTCGCTGTTTCGTAAAAGCTTTTGACACCGAATAATCTCAAAAAGCTCCAATTTTTTGTCTTGCCTGAAATGCCTTGTTTGTTTTGTTAATGTCAAATGTTCTCTCTGGACACAGGACTGTGTCCCACACGTATTGAAATTTGAAGATTGTATATGTATTTGAATCATTGAATCAGTTGTCCGGCTGGACTTCTAGAATATAGTTTCGATTGTGTACTATATTTATCTGTCGAACATCCCTTCTCTTGAGGATCACTGTTGCTTTTATTATACGATTACCCAAGGTCCTCAACTACCTTTCTGGGTTACCTTGTTCCAAAAAATGTGTTAAGCGCAATCGCTGGATTGCAAGGGTAGGATACCAATCCCCTTTCTTAATAAGTGGGTCCTTTCTCTGTTCCTTCTTTCCAACTTCCACTATCTGTTATGTCAGATCATGCACCGCTTTATTCTGATGATTACATCAAAAAAATCTGCGAGGGCCCGTCACTCTTCTCAGACTCGGTAGAAGGCCCTTCCTCTACCAACATATCATCCGCAGATCAATTAGAAAAATGTAAAAAGAAACAAGTACGCCTCCAACTAATGACCCGCATGCTTACCGAATACCTCAAAGCAGAAACCATTCCTATTGGCTTACAAGTACGTAACATCCCTGGAATCTTCACCGATAATCCAAAATATATCAGCAATTTCAGCTACATAGGCACAACTTGCTCCAGACACTGGCTAGTACTGGGCATTGATACTGCCACAGAAGCGCTTAAAAAACTAGCGGAAGAAATTGAAGAGATTGAAAAACAAATTAAAGATACATGCCCAATCGCTGAAAGCAAGAAACTTTTGGAACAGATTCAAAAGACGACCGATGAATTTCACAGAATAGAGCAAAACAAAAAAACTGTTAAAGTAAGAAAAGATATCAGATCATACAACATTGAACGTACTTACCCGTATTTACAAAAGGACTTCTACACTAACAGGTCATACTCCAACCCACAAAACAGTAGACCTTGGGGCCGCTTCAATAGACGCAATAATCTGGTGGGATTCTCAGATACTTCAGCTGAATCTTCTGATAACTCCGACGTTGGTGAGGGGACCAGTACATCAAACCGTACCCCTGGCCCTAACTTCCCAGCCCCTAATAGTAATTTTTTAGGACGGGGCCAAAACGAACCACCCAGACGCGGCCGCGTCAAACAGACCCAGAGATGGTACAATCCACCCGGGGAACGTCAAACTCGCCAGAAATTTTACCAATGGTAACTGCTGACAAACCGCAATGTATACCCATTTTCAACCTTTCACAACACACACTTTCAGACCCAGAATTATCTCTACTGAGCAAAGGTTTATCATTTGTCCCCACTACCCATCCTAATTTCTTAGAACTTCACACTGAATTACTCAGATTCTTTAGGCGTTTACGTCTACATACATTTTTCCTCCTTAATCCTTCCCCGTCTTCTTTCTCCTATACCCCGTTCAGACTTCCATCTACCTTCTCACCCTCCTCCACCATGATTCCCAGTGAAATAACCACATTTGAAAAACTGGTTTTGAATGACTTTTCTACCATAGAATCGAAAAAACGTTTCATTCCCTACAATATCTCTCTTCCTGAAAAGAAAGCCATTGCTTCTCTTAAAACAAATGATTCCCTAATCATTAAATCAGCCGACAAGGGAGGAGGTATTGTTCTTCAAGAAAGAGTAGCGTACAAGGAGGAAATCCTACGCCAATTATCCAACACAGATCATTACTGTAGGCTTCCCACGAACCCAACCAAAGAACTTCAAACGGTTATCTTGAAAATCACCACAGAAGCCAAACAGGATGGTTTTCTCAGCCAAAAAGAATTCTTATTCCTTAATGTAAAATCACCTCGCACACCGGTGATCTATACCTTACCTAAGGTCCACAAAAATCAGACAAATCCACCTGGACGGCCAATAGTTTCAGGCTGTGGCTCAATCTTAGAACCCCTGGGTCACTACATTGACCACTTTATTAAGGATTTCGTACCACTCACCCATTGTTACATCAGAGATAGTATGGCCATGATAAACCTCATTGAACATCACCCCTTTGACCCCTCCTCAGATATTCTTTGTACCATGGATGTAGAATCACTTTACACCAACATTCCCCAGATCCCAGCTCTCCTCGTGATCCAAAGGGTGTTAGACTCCAGACCCCGCCCCCACTCAGTCCCCACACTTTTCATTATTCAGCTACTCGAACTTTGCTTGACCCGTAATTTCTTTACTTTTGATAATGAATACTATCAGCAAGTTAAGGGCACATCGATGGGTGCAGTTTTCGCACCAAATTTAGCGATCCTCTACATGGACCATCTAGAAATGACGACCATCCTTGATTCCACCAATCCATTTCTCCCAGGCATAATTATATGGCGTCGCTACATAGATGACATTTTCCTGATATGGCATCAAAACGAGGACACACTCTCCCAATTCAATCATTGGTTGAACAATAACTGTTCTGGCCTCAACTTTACCACCACCTATGATAGATCAGAAATCCCATTTCTTGATCTAACCATTTATCATTCAGATGGCGAATTACTGACCAAACTATACAGGAAAAGCACGGAGAGAAATACCTTGCTCAGGTACGAAAGCCACCACCCCCGTGCACTCAGAGACTCCCTGCCATACTCCCAATTTCTCCACATCAGAAGGAATTGTTTCTCCAAACATGATTACTTCTCTGAAGCACTCATTCTCACCAACAAACTGAGAGCCCGTGGGTATCCAAAAAGACTGGTAAAAAATGCACAAAAACGCGCTTGGTACTGTCCAAGGGAAATACTGCTGTCACCAAAAGAAAAAACCAACGCAAACCGCTTGGTCTGCGTGACCACTTTCTCACCAGTTTCTAACCAAATACGCAAATCCATTCTACAACATTGGCCAGTAGTGAATGCAGGTAACCTTTCAATAGAAAGACCAATTTTTGCATTCCGCAAGAACCGGAACCTAAAAGATCATCTTGTAAGAGCAGCTTTACCTTCCTCCAGCCCACTATTGACCCTAGATGCACATTGGGGGTTAGGCCCCCTCATTGGACATGCCAAATGTGGCAACTGCAATGTGTGCAGTAGCACTATGGAGGGCAAAGATTTTGTATTCAATAATGTGTCTATTTCCCTGCAATCCTTCTCAAACTGTAATACCTGCAATGTTATTTATTTGATAACCTGTCCCTGCAACAAGATTTACATCGGACAGACTACACAAAAGGTGAAACTGCGTATTGGCCAACACAAGAGCAGAGTACGCTGCAAAACCCCCAATGCCCCCCTTGTTGAACATTTCACCGAAATGGGGCACAAAGATGTTGACATTAAGTGGACAGTCTTGAAATGCATCAAACAGCCGCCAAGAGGTGTAGACATTGCCAGAATCTTGAATAAGGAGGAACTAAGAATGATCATCCGCACTGACAGCATCAGGAATGGCTTAAATCGGAGTGAGGACTGGACTAACCTCCTTTAAAACAAAGATCTCCCACCTGAATGTTCCATATTGTTAGTTTGCATAACAACTTTTTTCTAATTGATTGTCACAATATTATCTGTCCACGAAATGATTTAAATAACATGCAAGTAATGTTCTCTTTTTACTTTCCATGCCAATGAGCTATTCCCCACACGAGCTCTCTTGATAATTTCCGTCCACTCATGTCCAAAATACAATTAAGTAAATGCTACTTTTTATTTTGAGGCATCAAGTTTCTTTTTAAATCAGGAATTTATGTCTTGGTCTGTCAACTCTCCCGCTATATTTCCTCTCTTTCTATTTTTCTTCTCCAAAATGGCGCCGTATTTCACCCGCTCTAGTTCTCAGACACATATCGGTATTTATTGGTTGAAGCACGCGCAACGCCACCACTCGGTTCACTGTTAACCGTCGGAGCAGGCTGTATCACGGTAAGCGTTTAATCTCCCGACCGCTCCCCTCCCACCACCTTACTTGGAAAGTGTGCTTTGTGCTTACATCGCCCGTTCTTCTTCCCATGTAGTGCATTGTCACGCCGCATTAATCAAGGGTACCTCTCAACCGGATGTTCCTTTGGTTTGGCAAATTCCAGGTAAACTACTTTCCTTACACGCCTGCTTACTCACGACACCCCCGTCACAGACCAGTAACCCTTGGTTTCCCTTTTTCAGTGGCCGCTCATCGTTCACTTTTACTACGCGTAAGTCTGCCCGGCTCAGTCCCTCGAGCCTCCGCAGCTGCCACCGTCATTGTACGGATTCTCTCAATGATTACAGGTCAGAGCCTCCAACATAGTGTATGCACCACCTCTGCACATTTACGGGTCCAATTCCCGCGCGTTACCGCAACACACTGTTCACTGTACTCAGCATTAATTACACCGCCCGAGATCGCACCCTGTTCTAGACCCCTTCGGCTGATCACAGGCGCTATTCCAGCATGTCTATCACCGTAGTCTCTACTACTCATTACCGGTGTTTGTCTATACTAGTTACATAGGTATTGACACCCTATACCATTATCACATCACTCATGCGTGGCACTACCGCGATGTCTATCCGTGTTCCATAATTATTCACGCATGCCCATACTAGTCGCATGCATTTGTAGAAATATACTTCATAGCGGCAAGCAAATCGTTCGCGTTGTTCCACCACACGCGTCTCACATCTACCCTTGTTCATTTAATTCACGCATGCTCACACAAGTCGCATGCACCTGTAGAAACATACTTCTTAGCGGTTAGCCAACCCTTCTTGTAAATAACAAGTTTCCCTCCATTTTCTCTATATCTACCCCTTTGTTTTCCCCACAGGCAATTTCGTTCAAATCAGGCTTGTACACATCTCAGTCCTGATGATGATCCTGTAATTCTCTTAAAAGGATCGAAACGTCGTCGACCCCTTTAAATAGCATGCACGTTGTTCCATTGTGTTATGAAAGTGCATTCGCTGTTTCGTAAAAGCTTTTGACACCGAATAATCTCAAAAAGCTCCAATTTTTTGTCTTGCCTGAAATGCCTTGTTTGTTTTGTTAATGTCAAATGTTCTCTCTGGACACAGGACTGTGTCCCACACGTATTGAAATTTGAAGATTGTATATGTATTTGAATCATTAAATCAGTTGTCCGGCTGGACTTCTAGAATATAGTTTCGATTGTGTACTATATTTATCTGTCGAACATCCCTTCTCTTGAGGATCACTGTTGCTTTTATTATACGATTACCCAAGGTCCTCAACTACCTTTCTGGGTTCCCTTGTTCCAAAAAATGCCCTTCTGATCAGACCATCAGAGACAGAAAAGGCTAAAGCCACCTTAAGCACAGCACCTGGACTCTGCCTGCTGTGACTCATCCCTTAAGTGATTCCCCCCCTAGCCCTGGACCCTTGGAAGTAATGCTGACTGTGCTCTGCCAGCCGAGCTGTGTGTAGAACCAATGTAGTGTGACGCATCTCCTTATAGATCCACTTCAGAACCACTGCTGCATGATGCATCCCCGACACAGGACTTTGCATCGCAGTCCCCAGTCTCCTTGGAACCTCTGCTGTGCAATGCATCCTTAACGCAGGCCTTCGTATCACAAGCCCTCATTGATGGCATCCTTGAGGACAATGCAGAACTCTGTATCACAAAACCCATGACATTTTTGGAAGCAGCAGTGTACGACACATATTTGATGCAGGACTACGCATCTCAAGCTCCTTGTCAACTGCATCTTCAAAGATGATGCCCAACCTCACATTGCAGCTAAGCAGAACAGGTGCTGTTTGAAGCATGCTCGATGGGGGATCTCAAAATGCTCCGCAACCAGGATTTGAGATGCTCTTGTTCAGCAAGCCTAATTTGGTCCATCTACTCGTCCCATGCTCAATCAATGTCGGCCTGAACTTGTGACTTTGTCCCGGTCTGGTGCGACCAGGTAACCACAGGTGGTACTTTGTGCTTAGGCGCTGTTTGTACTTAAAACTTTAATACATATCTCCGGTTCTTCTGATTGGATTTTTTTGTTTTGGAGTCAAATAATTTATTAAATGTTAATCTTTTTTCTAAATTGGTGTGGATTGTTCTTGTTTTGTGTTTTCACTTTAGTGCTGCATAAATACTTCAGACCTTGCCTCCAAGTTAAGCCCAACGGCTTTGTGACAAGCTACCAGAGGGTTAAGCACACGTTAATTTGGGGTTTGCTTGTGTTTCACCCTGACAGAGATTGCAGCTCTTGCTTGAGTAGGGATTCAGTCCTCTCCACCAGTAACCCAATTTGCAACACAGCCTTAGCAGTGCGTTGTCATGCTAAGACTGAAATGTGGCATGAAAACAGTACACAAGGAAATGAGATTCTGTTACTATGTTATACAGAAATTCTAAAGTGTGCTTTTTCCGACTGCTTTCATGGCGCTGAGAGCATTAGCAGCAGAGTGACAATGTAGATTAAGCGTAGGCTTGTCGGAAAAATCATGTTTTTAGCAGGGTTCTAAAATGCACGTAAGAGCTAGCGGCTCTCAAGTTGTCTGGACATGAATTCCAAACACCAGGACCCAGCACTGCTACCCTGGTCCCCTCCAGTCTTTTCCTCATGAATTTGAGAACCTTTGGAAGGCTGTTGTGTGCCGATCTGAGATTATGCCTGGGGATGAAATTCTACATCATAGAAGACACATGAGAGGGGCATTTACCATTGTGGATTTTAAAGATTATACAACCCATTTTTTAACAGGGTTCTCTGAGCAACTGGGCACAAGTGAAGTTCCTTTAACAAAGGTTTAGTGTGTCAGTATTTAGGTCGTTGATAGATAAATCTGGCAGCTTGGTTTAGGACAAGCTGCAGTCTTTGACTCAGGCCTTTAGGAAGGCCTAAGTAAAGAGCATTGGCGTAATCGATACATAACATCACAACCTCAATTACTATCTGAAAAATGGTCTTGACAGAGAAGAATTTCTAGATTTTTTTCTCATTCTTATTCTGAGCTGAGGAAGAAAAACGACAATCATGCAGAGATGTTACAGACACTCAGGCTTAAGATCTGGTACTTTTGCATTGTGCCTTGCATTTTATTTATGAATGGAAAATAATTTTTGGTATTCCCGCTAGAGGTTATATCATTTAATTCAAATGTCATAATCTGCATTTGTAAAGCACACATTGACTTGCAGTGATCCTGGTATTGAATAACAGAAGGCTTGTCAACTCTGTACCCTTTATGTTGGTGTTAGATTCTGCTGTGACAACCGCAGCTTCTATCCTGAATAATGCACCAATTCTATAACTGTTTTACTCCCCCTTTTGCAGTATCTTCCTATATCCACACTTTAGCATATCAGCTTGTACTCTGCCACCATGGTAGCTATAGGAGTGTGGTGGTGCAAGCTAACAAGCAGAGTTATTGTCTGACAAAGATGCATCTAGAGATTGAGTCAGAGTTTGAAAACTACTCTTTGAGGCCAGTGGAGTATGTCACTTCTTTTTTTTTTTTAAATACGTGCTGTGGGGACTGGACACACAGCTTGCTCTACCGCTGCTTGACTGTAGGACCCATGTGCTCCTCTATGCAACAGTAGAATAATTCCCAGTCACCAGGCAGAGTAGTCGGCAAGTATAAATAAGTAACATTTTGCACAGAACAGTGCAGTCGGAACCAAGAAGCATTCAAGCAGTCTCAAAAAATGTGAACATTGAACATTTCCTAAACATAAGTAAGTACATTTTTTATTATGCTTGATTAATTAAAACCATTGCGCTTGTACAAGAATTAAACAAGTTAAAACAGTCCGTTTTATATAATACGTAAAACAATTAAAATTAGCTCATGAGTGTTAAATTCCTCAATACAGTTAATGCTTAATCTAATTAAGAATCAATTTAATAAAAATTATCTATTTGGGTTATCAGTCCACCAAATTCGCTCGTGAAATTTTGCTCTAGGGTTTTTATCTTGTGTGGGTGGTGCGCTAGCCACTCGAGATATTCCCAGGCTACAGATAGCCAAAAGCAGGTTACACCTATTTGTAGCGTCTTGTTGCCATTTTAAAGAATCTTAAATTGGCATTGACTCAAGTGATACCCATGTCCTTTGTGTGGGGCAAGTTCGTGACCGGTGAAGTTAGGTTTTTCAATCTCTCTGCAGTAAGATCAAAAACCTTTGTAAGGCGGCAGTTTAGCTGCACTAAAGTTGGATTAAAGCACAACATCACCGCCTGCCTGCAGGACCTGACTCCACGCTGGATCAAAGCTGGTTTTAACAGAGTGCTCCGTATATCCTTTAGTTTTTTACAATTGCAGATAATATGGATGACGTGCCACAGGCGCACAAACAACAGAGCGGATCTCCTCCTCTTCTTTCCAAAGGTGGTAAAAACGGGTTAATTGAGCCAACTCCCGAGCAAATTTTTAATAAAAATCCTTAATCACGTTCTTTGTTCCTGCTTTGAAGTAGAGTTGGGGCATAAGAAAGTCGTAATTGTTGAGCACGTCTCAACCATGGGCACGCTCTGACAGTGCTTCCTTGTCCACTAGGACGGATATTAATCTTGTTGTCTTTGTAATGTTTTTTTCAATACTGGGTGAGCTTTTGGGCTATTCCAAAGGTCTATCAGGCCTAGAGTCTTGATGGATTCCAGAAGATACTTATTGGCTGGCAATTTTCCGGTGCAGGACAGCTCTACCCAAAGGTGGTTATTCAGGGTCCCTTCTTTGGCAGCTCTAATATTGTGCCAGCATTTTATGAAGGCTCCCCTTCTCTCTGTCACCTGGTTTTGGAGCCCAAATTCCAACCTTATTTGGGCCGGAGAAACAGATTTTGGGAGTTGAAAGATCACTCAATAGGAGGTCGCTATTATGCTGTCTAGAGTTGTTGCATCTTTCCCTCTTAATGGTTAACTCTGGCTGTAATTTGGCTCGCAAAACTTTTTAAAAAGGGTCTAGTGTTGGGTCCAGCAGCAACTTCTTCAGGGGTTTTAGTGCAAGATAGGTCATAGTTCCCTTCCTTCGTAAGGACTTCATCTGTGGCTTGAAGGAGTTGTTTTGATCTAAAAGGATGCCCAAGTATTTGTAACAAGTTACTTGATTTAGACGATTCCCATCCAAACGGGTCTTCTTATGGTGGTTTACTATCATGATTTTGTTTTTCTTAAAGTTTATTTCCAAAGTGTTCCGTTGTGAGAATTTTTGAGTCACGTCCAGGAGGTGCTGAAGACCAATGGGCGTCCGACTGATCACGACTAGATCATCAGCATATAACAAGTTTGTCAGTATTGTGTCACCTAACTTCGGTGCATGTGATGAACAGCTGTTCAATTCCCCAGGTAGGTCTGCCAGGAAAAGACTGAATAAAACAGCGGGGCATGGACGTATCCTTGTTTTAAACCATAGTGGTGGGAAATCTACTTGAGAGATGCGTCCCAGCACCTAGCTTTATTCTAATCCACGTGTTGGTGTGCAATAGCCTAAGATGATCTAGAAGAGGAGTTGGTATCACCCAGTTGTACAGTTTATGCCAGAGCTTTGTACGGTCTACATGGTCGAAGGCTGCGGTGTAGTCTATCAAGCAAAGGTAAAGAGGGTATTTACCGTGCTTCGCAGCGTCCATAAGCATGATTAAAGCCATGATGTTGGTTGTAGTACCTTGCCCTTGCCGGAAACCTGTTTGTGTTATGGGAATAATGTGGTTCATAGAGGCCCAACTTGCCATTTCGATTAAAATGATCCCCGCAAAGTATTTTGCCTCGGTATAAATGAGGGCTATCAATCGATAGTTGTTTGGAACAGACTTCTCTCCTTGTTTGTATATTGGGCTGATAATTGAACCTCGCCATGACTCTGGAATTTTGGTGGTGCCAAAGGCGTGCCTCAAAATTGGGACTAGTGCGTTACTCCAGAATTCGGAATCTTGCTATACAGCATTGGAGGGATACCATTGGGGTCAGGTGCTCCCGCCTGTCTGCCTCTCGCTATTTGTTTCCATATAGCCAATGCTGCTGAACCATTTTGCTTCTCTGCTGCACTGGATAGGCAATTATGACTTAATGATGATGTTGTCTCCTGTCGTGTCAGCCTTAGTTGTCTGCTGACCTCTTCATATGGGCGGTATTGATTTAATTCTGCCGTAGTAGAGTTGTTAGTGCAGGTATTTCCCTGGTGATCAGAGGGGATAACAGTTTTTAGCTTTAGTTTTTTTTAAGCTGGGCCTTTTGCAGTCTTAACTGGGATGGCTCAGGCTTTCTTCTGCCTTATGCCCGGCCTGGTTGTAAATATCTCTCCAAGAGATGTGACAAACTTTTCCCAACTTTCCAGAGGCTGGGCTGACCTGTCTCCTCCTTTAATATACAGGTCTTTAGCTGTTGATGATTTCCTCGATGTTATTTTAGTTGCACCTTATTCTTTTGAGATTACTGGTCTCGTCCAGCACAATGGTTTTACTGAATTCCGGTGTTTGACTCAGAATGTTGTTAAACTTAACTCTTGTGGCATGTGATCACTGAAGTCGTTGTAGCAAATCTTAAAGGTAGCGATCTTATTAAACAGAGGTAGAGTTGTGAAAGCAAAGTCTAAATGTGATGATACTGTAGCCGAGTCAGACATGGCTGCTGGTGGGTTGTCCTCCTTAAAATGACCATTTAGGGCTTTCATATTTAAGTGCTCCAGTTCCCGGAGCAGGTGTTTCGCACTTCTCACAGGCTTGGCGGACTCAATTAGGCCTTGCGTCGGAATTCCCCAAGCGCCTGTAAAGTCCTGCATGGGGTCATCGTCCGGAGTGGGCCCTAGGAGATGCATGTTAAATATCCTGCCAAGATGATATGTTTAGTGGCTTCCTCGTCAGGGCCGGACTGGGAACCAAAACCGGCCCTGGCAAAGGGCTCGGCAGGCCCCCCGGGTGGTTGGGGGAGCCGCCGAGCTCTTTGCCAGGGCCGGTTTTCGGCCGATTTTGTTACATGGCCGATTTTGCAGCTATGCTGCGAAAAAACGCCCCTGTAACAAAAACGGCCCCCAGGAACCCAAAACCGCCCCCCATCCATGCAGTGCAGCGGGGGACTGCCCGGTGCCCGCTACGGCCAGTTTGGCCCTGTTCCTCATCCATTACTCTCTTTAGCTCTGTTAATAACTACTCCTTTGCTTTTGATTTCTGTTTTGGGTGCACATAAACGTTTGTTATTATTATTTCCTGTTTGAGCTGGTTAAGCTTCAGCATTACTTTCACGGCCTGAATGCAACTTGGAGATGTTAAGTGGATTTTTATAGGAAGGATCTCTCCTATTTCAGTCATGGAGGCTAGGAGCAGTAGGCCACCCGAACGGCACCCACAGACTGATCCCTTAGTTGCCAGTAATTTGTGAGAGGTATAACCTTGCAGTTCAAGGGGCTTGTCTTCCCAGGTCTCCTGATGCAGGATTATATCGAAGGATTTCAAGTAGTTTAGGATCTCCTGGTCACTCATTTTGGAAGCTAAGCCATTCATTTTCCAGACACATATGGTGGTGCTGTCTCGCTCTGTTAGAGACTAAGTTTCGGTCATCTGTTGTCATTTGTACACGCTGGTGTTATTAATCGCTGTGTGCACGCCTAGTTGTTGTTTCTTGGAGGGTGTGTTGGGATGGTTTGACCTTGAGTTGGCAATAGTGCGATTGTCAGATTAGTCTCACTCACTGTTCCAGGAGTTCTGCTCTTTGCTCCTTTCAAAACTAAAAAGGTCAACAACCTTGAGCTATTTATATCGTCACTAAAGAAGGGTGTTGGATACAGTGGTTTTGGTACTAGCTTCAGAGTTATACCCCAATTTTGAAATGTAATTCTTTCCCGTAAGATTCTGCGTGCTATTTCTGAAGTTCTCCATCTTGTGTTGGTCAATTCAGGGCTTTGGCAATTGTTATTTGCCAAAACTTCTATTGACAGTAGGTCGGAGGTAGAGATGTCCGCTAAAGTTTTGATGGCGTGTAAAAGCCGTAGTACGTACCCTCTATTCAATATATCCACACGACCTCGTGACTTGTATTGAGGGAAAAATTTTATGATATCAGTCGCTTCTACCTTTGATGATTCTTGATTATAATGCTGTGTGCCATCTCTACAGTTTCGTTTGTGATCGGTTGATTCCTGATTTTGAGGCTGTATGCCAATGCTTTTATTCGCTGTGTGGGCTGAGGGCCCAAAATACGGAACATTAACTTTATTTATTTCGTGGTTAGAGTTGTTGTGAGGTGGGATCAGTTTGTCGGTTAAAGACCTGGTTGCATCTTGCGTACTGATGCCTTGCTCGAGCATTTGTTTCGAGGGTAGCAGTTGGTCGTAATGACTTTCCTGCAAGTCCAAGCCTGGCTTCGGCCTTATAATTTGTATTCCTTCAGTAAGTGCCTTCTTACACTGGATGTTATAAGGGGCTCTTGCCTTGGAGTTGTGCTTAACCAATTTCTACCCTGGGTTAGGGGGCTGGGAATGGAATTACTACCGGATGGACTTTTAGTTGATTTGTTGTAATCTTCTGGATTGTTACTAGCACTGGCTGGAGGGCTAGAACCCCCTGTGCTGCGCCTTTAAAGTACTGGGTTTAATGGACCGTGCCTGTGTGCATTCCTCCAGGGCTGGAACCGGAAAATTTATAATTTCCTCACTTTTAAAGTCGTTTACAGCTAAGCTCGGCTGGGACTGGCAAGGTAGTCGAATATTGGACCTTGACAGTTGGTTTCTTGTTCCTTCCTTTCCTTTTGTGCTTGCAGCCAATTTTTACTGATAGATTATTTCTGGTGATCCTATTTGGTTATTTTGCAAGAAACCAGTTCCTTCTGGTAAGAGTTCGCTATTTGGTGATGTCGTCACGGTTGATTGGGGAATCGATGTTAAACTACCCTCCATGAGGTTAACATTACTCACAGTTTTCTGGGCTGTGGTTGTTGGTTTCAAGATGGACAATAAGTCACCCAGTATTGCCGGAAGCATTAATCATTTATCCACTATTGGGGTGCAGGAACATTCTTTTTGCAGTGACTGTGTTTTAAAGGCCGCTTCTTGCCCTCTCTTTATTAATCCATTCAATTTAGCTAGCTTCCTATAAATCCCTGATGTGAAGTCGGCTAGAATTTGAAGAACTGTAAGCTGTAGATCTAATTTGTGAGATTGTTATTGTAATGCCTCTGTTGAGTATTGCATGGTGCTTAAAAGAGATTCCCAAATTAAGTTTTTATTTTGGTTTGTATAACCGATGTTGCTTTGTTCTGAACGCGCAATTTTAGGTTGGTTTTTGGGATCATGACTGTAGGAGGTGACTAATTCCTCCCACTCCTGGGAGGCTAAGAAGGACATGTCGCCATTAGAGGTATGGAGATCTTCATTGAGAGATAGCTGGCCTTGCTCGGATTTTAACTTTTCAAAAGGATACCAGCAGAACTGCCAAGGAAGTTGTTTCGTCAAAGCAGGAGGATGACGAGGATTGAAGGAAAGGGGCTTTTGGTTGTAATATGTGCTCCCTTGTTTTTTGTTCCTCCTGCTGAGTTACTACTGGTGAGGGAACTTGTTAGGGCTCTGTAACGAGTCCCATGTCATCACCTGCTTGTTGAAATAAAATTTGTGTCTCTGTGCCAAGGCAGATCACTGCAAATTGTGGGTGATTTGATGATACTTGGAGTCTAACTCTGATGTTATTCCCCCTTGCTGGTGAGATTTGGAAGTTGATAACTCTAATGGGCCTTCAGATGCTGCCTCCAGCAACTGAGAGTGCGTGGAAGAATTATGAGTGTTAAGTGAACTAGCCTGTGGAGTGGTTTGTAAAGAGGTGTTGTGAGCGTTGGGTGAACTAACCTGTGGAGTGGTTTGTAAGAAGATCGTTCACTCAATGTTATTGTCCTTCTTGTGATCGACTTGGCGGTCCTGTTGGTCGCAATCATACTCCTTGTTTATGCGTAGTGCATTTGATTCTTCAGCTGATTGTGTTACTTCATGGGTTTGCTGAAGGAGCGGCTCTGATTTTCACAGCGATTTGATCTCGGAATCCAATGTTGGAATGAGTTAGGGCTACGGTTTGCTTTATCGCAGATAGTGAAGTTTGATCAGGACAGCCTGATGGTGAGTTCCCATTGACTCCATCTTGATATCTGTCCTTGGAGTGAATTAATGCAATGGTTTGCTTTTTCGTAGATTGAAGTGTTTGAACAAGGCTGCCTGGTGGCGAAAGTAAGAGAGGGGTTTGCAGCCCTTCAATGGCGCCACTTTTAGAAAAAATTGCTGTGCCGGGATCTTTCAGGAAGGAAAATGTTGTGTCTATCGTAGGCTGGAAGGAGCAAGGGTCTCTCCTTGATGGTAGCCCTTCTATTCCAATTAAGACCTGATCCTCTGGGCCCCGCCTTATGTTGGCTACAATTTCCTTTTCATTTTCCATTACAGTTGCAATTGCAGGTGTAGTTTAAAATTTGCTTCCTTCCTGGCCTGATAAGTTGTCGTTATTTATCACATTATACAACAATCTGTTGAAGGGGTTGGAGGTCGTATTGTGTATCGGTTTGTCTTTTGTCTCGTCAAGTTTTTCGCGTTTCTTCTTGTGGCTACCTGGGCCAAAGTCAATTGGACTAGTGTCTCTAGGCCCATCCCTAGTCTTGCTCTTCCGTTTTGGTACTTTGGGTTGTGATTTTGGTTGTGGTTTTGATTTCGTTGGGGCTTTTGTCACTCAGCCCGACCTCATGACCCTCTGCCCACGTTTGTGACCAACTAGCAAGACTGAATTTTTCTATGTATACTCGAGGCACGCCTTGATAGAGTTATACCAGCCAGAGGCTAGAGTCGAGTTCTCAAGTGACTTGTGTATAAAAGGAGCAAGAGGGTTAAGATTTTATTGTGGGGAATTTAATTGTTGAATCGTAGGCGCGCAGGGGTCTGTGGGTTCTGGGGGAGGAGCCACCAAGCACCACCACCAAGCTGCCCCCTGCAACATTCCAGAGGGGGCTGTGCTGGCTCAATCCTATAATCCTCTCGAGACGGTAGAGCGGCGAGGCTTCATCCCTCTGCCTCAGCAGTTGTAGCAAGTTTGCAGCTAGGTTCCAGACGGAGCACCCCCAGTGCGGCTGTTCGACAGTCCAGCCCGCCACTGCTCTCATTACAATCTGGGTGGAGAACCGGTGGAGAACCGGCAAGTACGGGTTATGGTAGAGGCAGAAGTTGAGGCTGGTTGAGCAGCTGCCTGGGCAGGCGGGAGGTAGGAGGAGCGGAGGGACAGCACCGGGCCAATGATGCAAGGGCATCGATGCTTCCTCAGTCATTCCCGCAGTCAGAAACCGCCAAAAGGACCTTGGAGCTGCGACGAAAGCCGGCCAAGCACCCTCACAGCTACTGCTCAGCGGCCCCCACCCGCAGCTCCGGTACCTGCTCACAGCTCGCTGCTCACTTGGCTTGATACGGTGCTCCCTCCTGCAGCTTGCCGCCGCTCGCTTCTCACTTCTTACTCCCGCTCCCACTTTCCTGCTGCTGCAGTGGACGAACTGATGAACTGACGCTCAGGTAAGCCGGAAAGCCTGGATTCTCACACCCCAAGGGAGGGATCCCAGTCCCAGATTTTCACTTGTAGGAGCGGTGGGAGGGGGAGTCACGTTCTTTGCAGAAAGGCACACTCATGCACACCCCAGACTCTTTCAATGGCTCTTTTTTCTCACTTGCCTGGCCTGGTAACTCTTCTGTAAATCCTGTCAACCATTCAGGAGATGGGCTGCTGCAAACTCCCTCTCTCTGCCCAGGAGGTCGTTTCCCTTTGATACAGAAACGTTAAACTGATTGAAAGGTAACCATAACTTTAACCTCCTCTATTTTTAGATGCACAATAGTTATGAGCTTTTACTCCTTTCATAACTACTTTTAAATATTTTTATTATTCTCTTCATAACTAACTAGAACATCATGTGATCTATTTTGAAAATTTACCCTATCAACTTTCTGCTGTGATCTGCAGCTGGGCTGAATCCCTTCCACTGTTGGCATATTTCTAAAGGTCAGCTGAACCTGCATTTATGCTTCTGGGCGGTGCCCAAAGCTCTGCTCAGAAGTCCGCATTCAGTGCTATTAAATGTTGGTGTGCAGAATACCACGACTCTGTTGTCTTGAATCATCCACTTCATGCTTCTTTTTTTCTAGTGCCAGTCCCAGACACTCACTGCCTCTTTATCTCACTCTAAAAGATTTCTGCTTTCTTTCTTCATTAAGTTTTTTCCATATTTCTCTTGCGCCATCATTCCACTTTATGTGTTTTACCTGTCTTGCTCTTGGCAAATGGCTAATGCAGATAAAATAGTGTCAGTCCCCAAAAACAAGTGCCAATGGGCCACCCCGGCAACCCCCGGCTCAAAATAAGCACTGATTCTGGGGTTTCCTAAATGACCAGTTGACATTTTTTAATAATCCTTCAATATCATGCTGCACCTTCAGAATGAGTAACTTCTCAGACTCTTCGAAAGACAATCTGAAATCCTCCAACAAATGCTTTGATTATGATGACATGGTTGCTTTTATAAAACTGACCTCTAACTCGGCCAATGCTAGGCCACTGGCACCTAATTCAGAACTATAAATGCCTTGGTGTCCATGCTAAATGCATATATGCCTGAACCACTTCAGGGACACTGGCCAACCTCTACTGTATGAGAAAGAGAAAGAATTGATGAACTCCCAGTAATTATTTTAATACTATAGATTTCTTAATTGGTGACTCGGCAACAGTCACTGAAGAAGCCTTTCTCAAGTATTTAACTTAGTTTATACTACATGTATTAAATAACACACCCCTACTTTAATATATTTGAACACTCTCTAAATCTTTCACCTCTATTGGTACTACTTCTGTGAGTATCTGATGGTAAAGTATATATTGAAATGTCGAACTGAAATGTTTAAGAGGAAGTCCAAATTAAAACCTTAGCAAGCAAGGTATCAAGGGACAAAAAGGAGAAGGCACAGTTTTAACAAAATTCAGGATACAATAATGCAGGAGGAAATCCCTAGTTATGGTGAGTGAACACAGCCAGAGCACAAAAGAGAATTGAGAAAAAAATAAGTCATCAATTAACACTATTGGTCATGAATATTACATACAGATATCACTCCAAAGTCTGAGGCAAATATTGGTTAAATGTTATAGGTACATTGTGACTTCAAACTCTCCGATCCCTTTTCACCTCATTAGCTGCATGAATGAGAGATTGCAATGATGGGAAGATTAAAAGAATGTAAGTTTACTACAGGGAAGTCACAAGAGATAAAGAATGTGGCAAGAGTAAGTCCATATATGCTAATGTACCACCTCAAAACTATTTTCATTCAATGATTTGGCACATTCTTGTAATAGAAAGATGGAGGTTGTGGTACACTGAAACAACTCCAATTACAGTTCTTTAAATAATTTTAGGATTTGGGGTGGAGCAAGTGCCTGTTAGAAAAGTCAAAAATATATGTTTGTGGTTGATGTCAACTTTTTATTTTCCCAGCCAGTTTTGTTACATATAGTAAAACCTGTAAATTCATGCTTTCCACAAGAGACAAGATGCTGCTGCTGAAAAAGGAGTATTAAGTCGAATTCGCCTATCATTGTTAAACTACGGTAAAATAATCAAATAACTACACCCATAATCCCAAATTGAAACCTGACCATCAATCACCAGCTTCTGCTTAAATATGGCAGACCAAATAAAACGAAAGAAACATGGGTTGTTCTTCAAAAACATCTCTCAATTTGGTCAGGTTAATGAAGCCTTTCCCAAAAACTCTGGACAGCGAAACAGTCTTGCCCCCTAACAGCACATTGAGGGACCAGACACCATCTTCTTCTGCTAACAGTTCTGTGTGATGCTCTTTAAGTGACTGCATCTGCCTCACATTACAAGAAGGTGTCAAACTACTTCTAGAAGCACCCATGGCACCATCAGAAGGAGTGACAAGAATTTATATTTCAACATTGTACACTGATTTGATGCTTCTGCTTAACTATGCATTATACCGTGACCATGATGCAACAAAAATGATCAAATGAATATTAAAACATTGAGTAACTGAATATAAATGAAAATAGGAAATGCATGTAGGGTCACATGGTAGGCAGTTTGGGGGTATATATGGGGGAATCTACATTTTGTTAATTGCTATTCCTTATTTGCAGGGAGAGGGCGGGATTTGGTTATGATCAAGTTACAAGTGATCTGGATTTAATTAACAGTATTAGATCCATCGCACGCCCCATCTTCAGTTATGTTGAACAGTTCAGCATTATGACATGGCGGCTGAACAGCCATGCAAAAGGAATAAACCAATAAAGTGGTGATGTATTGCAAGTCTGCACACTGGATCGCCCCAAAGTTCTCCCTGGTTTAACTTAAGTCTGCATATGTTTTTCAGTAAGGATTTGTTTTAAGATTCTCTCTGAAATCTAGGGGGTTAGTTTCAGTATGGATGTGCATAATGTTGAAGTGTGTGTATTAACCCAGCATTAGAAAGGAAATTAAACGTTGGGCATTTACCAGATATAACCTTTATTTCTAACTCTATGTTAGAACACGAATAGAGAAGTCACTAGAAGAATGAAACAGCTGAATACTGATATTGATGGGGCTTTTACTTTTCTTAGGTTCTAGTTAACTTAACTTGAGTTTTTTTGTAAGTGTAAACTAAACAGCCAGACATACTTTTTGTGAATGCAGTAGCCACAGTTTCCGAGTTTAGATGCCACCGAATGCAAGCAGGGCTATGACTTCCGTGAGAAAAAGAGTTAAATGAATGAGCCCTGTAGAGTCTCCCACTGCCCGGCGTTAATTAGCGTAGACTGGATCTGTTCCCACGTACAGTAATTATTCAAAGACAAAGTTTGTTAAGTATGTTGTTGCTTTGGGCCCTCTGGGTTTCAGTTTGAATAGTCGGAGGCAAAAGTTATTGAAACGCAGCGGGGATCTGTTGAAGAAGAGAGCTCCTTCCAGCAGCTTCCTTCCAGCCTGTCTGGGAGAAGTGCAGTGGGACAAAAATAATCAGGATTTAGCTCAAACATGCAAAGAATCTGGCAGGAGTCGCTCTTCTCTATTAACATGACAACAGTGGATTACTAAACGAAATGAGTGTCTTCAGACAAAGCAGAAAGATTCCAGCAAAACAGCGAATTATACTGCCAAGAGAAAAGGCAGAAAGCTCTTCCAAATTGGAACACTCTCGACTATTGAGTTATTTTAGAAGAACCCACAATCACACCCTGCAGAGACCCGCAATCATCAATTCACAAGGTTATTTGCGCATGTAAATCTGACCTGTGAGCACAAATGTTGTTTTTAAGGAATGCACAAGCACATTCCCAATTCACAAAAGTAAGTTTCGTAGTCTTTAAATATTTATTCATGCTGAGATTGTGTGTAAGCAAATCTCCTCTAGAGAGTGGGCAGTGGGAAATGCCCTGGAAGGCCATTTTTGACCCCTCCTTGCCATGCATATAGTCTTCAATGACGTCTGTCAAGGGCAGAAGCAACTTCCATTTCAGGGTGACCTGTAGGAGAAAGGCTTTCTCTACTGGGGCAAAAATTCTTAACGAGAAAAAAATTGTTCTTCCTGACGTTTTTTGCATACAAAAATGTTAAAGTACATATTCCTGTATGCAAACATGGATATTACATGTTTTCCAAGAGTGTACCCTGGGACGGACTAGGACAAAATGAGGCCCGGGTATTGAAATAAAAGTGGTGGCTCCCATTAGCAAACAAGACAGCTAAAAAAGTGGCCCACATTTGCAAATCAGGGCAGTTTTTAAGTTGTAACGACACACTATACGGGTACTTCGCAAGGTATTGGGGACTGCATGCATTTGTGTTTGCTTCAGGCAATGCTTCTGGTAATATCAGGGAAAGCAACAGTAAAGAATGGCTTACCTGGCCATAAAACTGGCCCACAAACTGCTAAAAAACCTGGCCCATGCACCGATCTGTCAAACCAGCCCATCAGGCACTATCTGACTGCCCTATTGGCCAGTCAGACACTGAGTGAACCTCAAAATCTGTGACTGATGCAGTGTCTGGACACGACTCGTGGAACAAAATCAAAAACATCCAGGTGTCCCCACATTGGATGCCCACTTCACCACCCAGAGGGGTACATTAACTCACATGACACCACTCTATGAGCATATCCATTTGCGAGTGCAATATCAACTTTCCTACACAGGAAAAGTGGTTTGCAATCACAAGCCAAGCAAGATCTCTTCGCCCATCTTTCTCATCCTGATCCTCACTATGGGAGGCGTTCCACCTCTTTGTGACAAGTTATCAAATAGATATAAAACTTGGAAGAATTTTTTTTTGCCTGTCTTTACTTTCTACTTATTTATTTTGTCCCTCTCCTCCTAATTTTTACTCACATCACCCTGTTACTGTCTCCTTCAGGAACTGCTTACTTCTTCTTTAGTGCAAAGGTAAATTTCAGTATTATTTTTAATAATGTATGAAAATTGCAAACAATGTAGCCTTCACAATGTTCTCCTCTTTCTCATCAAACTCTCCCCTTCACCTAATAGGCCAGAGGTTGTGAGGGTGCATCTCCAATTGTAGGGATGCTCTAGAGCAGTAGTGTTAGCTATGGAGGAATCCAAAAACATTCTACCATTGCACACAATATAAATCACTGCACTTGCTTACAAATGGTGGAAAAGACTGGCAGTAGGTTGGAAGGGAGGGGGGACACAAGGGGGGAGAGTGGGGGGAAGGGGGATCTCGTTGACTGGAACTATTGGATGTTGTTGATTCTTTATGTGACAATATTGCTGGATTCCGCTCTGCTTGTACAGAAAACAGAAATTAGATGCTTTGAATATCTGATGTGGTTTTGTAATGTACTTAAGAAAATGCAAATAAATACATTCCAAAAAAAAAAAAAAAAGGTGGAAAAAAATCAAGAAAACGAAATCTCAAATCTATAATTTATTCTTAATCTTGTACTTTCTTAGGAATGGATTTAGTAAAGGTCTAGCGTCTTCCACCTGAAGTCCTCAGTAGTCAGCTGTCAGATGTTTTGAGAGAATCTAGGGCTTCCTTGGCTAAAATTATCTTAAAACCTTCCGGAATAAAAAAGGCCTATAATTCATACTCCCATTCATTCTTTAAATTTACCTATGTCTGTACAAGGTCCCCCTGTTTTAAACTTATTGCATCAGTAATGGTGGATTTCTGCATTGCCACCACTTCAGCCAAAAGGTTAGGTGAAATAAGGTCCATTAGTAAGTTGATCTCCATATTTATGTTGTTTTCCCCAACATGGTATTTATAAGACTTGGGCCTTAGTTCCACTGTTTCCAAGAGATAACTTTGCGTGTTTTCACTCTGAAGAGGTAGGAAGACTCCCTTCACTCTCTAGGCATTGCTAGAGTGTTATCCATTATTTAGCGTTGGAAACATTTTTATTCTTCAGTCCTTATTATAGTGATTTGGTGATCCTACAGATAAAAACTTTCAACAGATACATTAAGTCTTTGGATAGGATATGCCATTTGTCAAGCTTACATTGCAGTAGGTAAGAAACCTTTAGTAGCAATACATGGCTGTTCCACTGGTGGGGTAGAGGCACCCTGGTCACAAGTAAATTGAATACCAGTCCAGGAGATAAGTGGGGCCATTTGAAAGACTGCTGTACATCCATTTGTTAATTGTTATCGTTTCGATGCTTTAAGCTCACGGCAAGGTATTTTCTGTGATAGATCATTGATTCATAAATAGATGAATACAGTTTTTATATTTTGGTTTTGTCGCTTCATGCTGACTTTGGTTGTTTTGGTGTTTTTTATTAATAACCTTTGTTACATCCTCACGAAGTAAGGGATGACGAAGACAGATGAGGAGGGAATACAAAGACTACTTACTGGTAACCTTCATTAATAGGAGTCCTTGTTTTCCTCATCCCAGTGCTTTTTAGACACCTCCCCACCCTTATCTCCTTTTCAGAACAACGTGAAGCAGAATGTGTTCCTTTAAGCTTTTGATAAGGTGAAGTTGTGTGTAAGGTGCCTAGCGAATTTTTAGTACAGAAAGGGAAGACAGGTTAAAACAAATTACCCATCATTATTTTAAGCTATTTCTGCACAGGTACCAACATTTAACTTAGGTGTCCGAAAAATGCGAGCTGCAAGCAAATTACCCTGGGTTTATTTTGCAGATTCCATATTTTTGGCCATTTGCACTTATGGATGCACCTGTGGTACAATAAACTGGTTGCTTCCTTAACGTTAACAAAATCCCTTCGGGGGCATACTGTACAACCATTGGCGGCAGAAATAAAGGCTAAATTAATACCTACCCTTTCATATGGAGGCAAAATAATGATGGACACATCCCAGTCTATTGGATAACATCGTGAAAAGTACTCATAATCAAGTTTTTCGGCTTCCAAAATCAGCATTCCCTGCCCAAATTAGGCTGGAGTTTTCACAGAAAATCTTGGGCTGAGCGAGCTATGGCACCTAGATATATCCTCACAAGTATTCAATAAGGCGCTACATACAAGTGTCAAGCTGCACAGCTGGCTGGAGGTCAAAGGAGCAGTGGCCAAGTGGTCTCATGGATGGCTGGTGCTGAAATCCTATGATGATCTCAAGGATCTCCCTTTGCTGGAGGCCACCTATTCTCTGAAGGTCAAACAGCAACTTCTATCGTTGAGGCTGGGAGAGACCCCACACTAGATTTTATACCAAAGTGGCAGGAAGAAGCTCAAAGGGGGAACATGAAATGCCATTTGAGTCAGACAACCAAGACGCTGCAGCATGTCCTATGCATTTGTCTACGTTTAGGCCACCAGCAGAGATCCCTATTGAGGATGGAGTTTGATGCACTGGGGATCAGGACATGCAGATCTGCAGTCAGAGTCATTGGACCCACGCAACACAATGCCTAACATCTAATTATTGTGATTTCTGGAGATCTTCAAGGACCATGATATGTAGAACCCATATGCCCGGGGGGCTGAGACTGTTGACCATGAAGGGGCACCCTAGGAGTCCAGGAAAATCACTCATGACACGGCGGGTTGCTAAGGGGAATATGGGCCCACTGGCTCCCTATCCCACCACATGGAGTGTTGCCCCCATTAGGATGAGATTCTTGTACTGTTGTATATCATGTGCAATTTCATATACAGGGGCTCAGCTCAGTCAACTACGTAGTGGGTAAAGGTCCAATTGCTAGACGTTCCTGTTACCAAACTTTCATCATTTGATGGCAACTCTTTTTTGTAACCTTTTATCATGCACTTCCTGATTACCCCTGATTACCCCTAAGCAGTCCATGCCATATTGAGTGTTGGTTCTGGTATTTTTTAGAACTCGCTACGTTGTACTTTATGCATACCTTGCACATAGGGGCAGGGCCTAGTTATTCGTGAAATGACACATTTCCTAAAAGTCCCTGTAACGAACTTCTTAAATGCCTGGTGCTACTTTAAGTATCCACTCACTAGTATTTTAAGTGCTATAGGATGTTTTGAACGTTGATCCCGCTCAGTGGGTCTAAATTGTGCCAAAATCTCTTCATGCACCATGACAACAGCACAACTGCCAGCAGTTCTGTTACAATCTCTTTTTTAAACATTTTGGTGCTAAATGTTAACTACTTGCCATTTTTATTACGTATCCCTGTCACCGCCTAGTATCACAAGTTTTTGTATGATTTCTTGTACCTGGGCGTCATTCTGTTGGTGCAACTTTGTCACAAACCCTCCAAGCACCCCAAATACTTTTTGTGTCATGACCCTGGGGTGATGACTGTTAAACCCTGAGAAGGAATGCACCTGAGCACTTTATAAAAAGTAAGTACCTAGGCTTCACAACAATGACATTTTATAGTTAAGGGGAGTGGGCCTTATGATCTTGCCTTAATGTGATTTTATAATGATTCTCTTTTCTAATGTCTTATGCTTGTAATGTTTATTCAGTACTATTAGCTAAGTTTATGGTTTTAATTGACAAAAAACAAATATATACATCAACCTACCTCTAGTATAGTGGATCTTCTACTGTTGATATTTAAGGCTAGGAATAGGAATATTGGTGCTGACAACAAATGGGCAAGGATGCCAACTACAAAGTCACATGTATTAGGATGGATATTCACAAGCCATCAAAATGATCTTTCTACCCTAACTCTACTAGTAAATGTATTCCCAAAAGAACATGTAGTGAATATATGGATAAGGTGGAAATGGTTCATGAACTAATCGATACACTTGAGTGTAGTGGGAAGGAATTTCAACAAGAAAAATACTAATCTGGTTTAATATGGTAATCAGCCTAATATTGTTGATAATGTGTTCTGACTAATGTTTAAATAGCAAGACTACACTTGCAAATCTGTAACACAGACATATGATTTCCATTCATGATCTTTGGGGTACTGTTACTCCCCTAAAAGTAGAAAAGCTATCCAACCCATTTGCCTAAGTCTATCCTGTGCAGATTTCAGACTTTTAAAATAAGTCTGCGAATCAGCCCTAATAACCACTATGACCAATTCACAAAAATCTTTACATATCCTGATGTGCGAAAAGATTCTAGTCAGAAATATCAACTCAGTAGTGAAAGTGTTAAGGTGTACTGTTTTTTTTCACCATAAATTCAATTTACAGCTTGTAACACTTTGGACTGTCTGCAGTAAAGATTGCGGAGTTGTATAGAGCAATGGTGAAAGAAGCATCAGTAGGGCCATTCATTCAAAACACTTGGAGCACTAAACATGTGTTTGTAATGATTAAATCCCACTCTGAAAATGCACAATAATCTACTTCTGAATAGTTGTGTGTGTGTGGGTGGAGTTGTAAAGGGTATGTTGCATCCCAAATTAAACTTTATAAGCGTGTAGGAAATGGGGTTTCTCCAGCTGAAGAAATGTATTCCAGGTACATCAAGAAGAGAAACATAAGCTCTACACGATGATGAACATCTGGAAAATTTACTCTTACAAATTTATATTTACAGTGGACTCCTTTGGATGAGGAACAAGGAGTCGAGAATATGGATACAAATCTGGGATTTGTGAAGACTTCCACACACACTCCTGGGGATTGTTGTGAATACTCTAAGAATAAAACTATAAAACATGCAGGCACATTTTGACTTTGCCAAACACAATTGTGAATTATTCCACGAGTGATCACAGAATACTCGGCTTAGTGTGTATTAACTCTATCAGAAGGTGTAATGAACATAGATAAATTAATTCCACAAATGTGACTTAACTAAGCTCCCTGAAGCTTATGTGATAGCGAAATATTATCATGTAGGGAGGCCTACTTAGCCAAGAGGTGTGTGAAGCAACCAGACTAAATGAATTTATACACCCCTCACCAAAACTTGTAGTATAGCCCCCTGACATTCCATTATACTATACAATGCATGACATCAATCTTACAAGCTTATAACAATCTGGCAATGTTACCATGTGTATACTTAGAGATAAATTGATATGAATCCACCCAAAAGCAACAAACAACCCATAGATGCTTAAGCTATATTGAGTATACATTATCATATCTGTTCACTTGGAACTGACTATTGATCCACACTATAAACCTTAACTGGGCATATGTCTTTGAAAACAGATGAGCATTTCCAATCCAAATCTTTATTGAGGACGTTCCAAAATCTTTCACGCCATCATAAACGTGCTTCTAGTGGCATGAAGCGACTATGCTAAATGCTTAAAACAGACAGAATTGTGTAATTTTTCGTTCATAATTGCACAGATAACACATTGGTCCTGAAATTTTTAATGATTAATAATACTGAATTCTTGTGGAAGATTATAATTTTACCTTAAAAAAATATTATGAAACATTATTTCTTGAAATAACTCGAGCTACAACTATTGAGCTCACTGCACATTTCTTCATCTGGGAATAAGAAACTGCGATATGCCAGAATTTAATTAATATAAGTCGATTTTGTTTGTTCCCAAGTATCTTCAAAAAGTGAAAAGGTTTTCAACTAGGATTTTATCAAGCTCAATCAGTTTTGTGTATCAGCAGAATGCCCCACACACTTCCGCTGATTCAAAGCGTAAAATGCAAACAACAAACTTAGCCCCCACCTCCACCACATTCAATTGATGGGAAAAACACATTAACTAAACACTTGAAATACATGCAGGGATTAATGGTATATACGTGCATTATAGCTATGCCAAAATGTCATAAAATTAATGTAATTAAATATTTCATCATCGCTGAAATACAATACAATACATCTCTTGTTCTGCCCCACAGGAACAGCAGTAGAATAAAAGAAGTTTAGAAAACAGTGTATTTTGTGTGTGGTTAGAATTGAATTCCAGGTGATGCTTTATCATTACATGTTTCATTTAGCCCCGATCAGTAGCAAAAATATTAACACACGATAGTTGTAACATGATCATTAAGTTTAAGACCCCTCCAGCCAACTAACTTGTTTTTTTTGTTTTTTTATCTAGCAAGACACAGGATATGTTGTCAAACACTGGTGGCAAAGGAGAAGAATTAAATTAAGAATACCCTTTTGAATATGAAAATCTAGATTAATTTAACTTGATTTGTACCTGTTAAATTATCAAATTTTGATATAAGGAACTAGACATCATTTTAGGATTATTTGAATGGGCAAAAGTAGTATTGTACCTTGAAAGGCATTGAATGGTGTGTATTACCAACACATGTTTAAGAGTGAAATCAGGAAGTTCGATCATGTTTCCATATAGGCTCTTCAGGTTGAACTACGTGCACTCGCTATCGACTTGTAATGCACTGCAACCCTTGATATCCTTTTTTATATTTTACCAAGTGTCTTGTTAGTTTGGTCAAAGAAGCTATTAGTGTATAGTAATCCCAAATATACTCAATGTATAACTAAAATCAAATGGACTTTAGATATTTCGGCCTATCTAGTATGGCCACATTGAAAATCCATAAATGGTCAAAAATCAACTTTTCAAACATTTTAAATGCCACTATCAAATGAAACTTGACTTTCTTACACCACTGAGTTTGGTCATCAATGGTTTTGATTTTAATACACATAATGTATATAAAATATTTTGTAGAGGGGGAGAATTATGACAAGTCCATAACTTTTTCTGTAAACTTTCTAACTTTGACACTCCATCACTTCTTCCTTGTAAGCCTCCAACCACCTCCGCCTCTGGATAGTTCTACCCACTTACTTCCAACATTATTATAGTTTTGGAGAGCACACCAGTGCAGCTATATGACCATTTGTATTGCCATTACATATAATTAAAGGGTAATCCTGGTGCTGCCTTTATATTCAATTTTATATTCAGATTGATCTTTCGAAAACACTTTTGTGATGTCTGTGAGTTTTGTATGATTGGCTCTGTGGGTATAAAAGCAGTTACATTCTGCTCTGCGCCTTTTTGAGGGTTGTTTTTGGCTTTGGGTTTCAATATCACAAATTTAGAGGACTCCTCTTTTGAGTTTTATATAAGTGTCACCATTGCTCCTTTAAGGTCACCTCCTGCATTCTGCTGCTGTTAAGCAACTTGAAGAGTTTAAACTTCGGTACTTGGGCATTCATCTCCGTCTCAGTTTATTCCAGAAATACCAGTTCAGTTAATTAGACTATTAAATGATTTATATATGTACTTAATACAAACAAAATATACCCTTAGCAACAATCACAAATATAAAATAAACATTTGAAATCTACATTCTTTCCATAGGAATCTATTCTCTTCAACTAAACACAATAGCCTGTTTTGTCCAAAACATCTGAAAGAGACAAAAACTAAATTCTGTTCTATGGTCATCACTCTGATAAGTGCTGAGTAAATTAGTTTAGTATATTATTGAATAACATATCAGAGTGAAGTCAACAGTAGAGGAAAAAGCCTTTGATTGCCACGTATTCTGGACAATTGCACACAAGCTCGCACTGGGCTTGTGCGAGATATTAAAGAAATATGAGGTATAGTAATGATAATAGTAGGTGCACATTAAAGTTGATGTACACAAATCCACTGAAGAAGGATTTACAGAGAAATTTATAAATTGATATCCAAAAAACAACAGATAGTGCTATGCTGGAAGACCATTAACTAGGTTTGTTACTACTGATATACAAGGACATGATGATGTGGTAAAATGTTTACAACGCCAAAAGTAACTGACCAGGCAAAAAGTAAGTTACAACCCTGTGTCCCCCAGGACATTGTTTTGTAAACCAATAGCCTCTCTCCCATGTTCCTGGTGGAAAGGTGATGCCATTTACCCTTGTGGTTACACCAAAGATCGTTTTAAAACGAGGTTGCCATTTCATAAGTTCAGATGAAAGAGATAGATTGGCGGTACCATGTGTGGTTTAGAGGTGTGGGTACAAAAGAAAAACTTTTGAGGAAAGAAAGATGAAAGCCTATTCCCTTGGATGGAAACCCAAGAATACAGAAAAGCTGAATTTACAATTTTTAAGTTAAAAGTGCTTATTGGGGCAGGCAAAATGTAATGATTGCTAAAGAGGTATGGTTTTCGCAAGTTTGTTTACTTTTGCATAGAAGGGTGGCCATCATGTATTATGCCAGAGAGGAAATTGTAAGATAGTCACCGTGCAGGCAGGCAGGAAGGTCACTATTCATCAAGGGTAACTACTGAGATTGACAAAGAACCATTTAATATATAAGATTCTAATGCCCCAAATTGAGCATTTTTAGTGTTTTATTTGATATACGAACATTTGTTTTAAATCTGTTTCCAAAATGTTAGTTAATGTCTTAGAATGTTATGCAATACACACGGATTTCAATTGAAAATGTTTTTTTGGGGGAGGGGCAAACATAAATATGCCTTTAGTTTAATTGCAAACCATACGTTTTTTCTAGACTATCATGTAAGGATGGATTTGTAACTAAAAAAAGAAGTATTTGTTAGGATTGTGTAAGATGTTGTGTAATCTACATTCACCACTTGAAGTGGCTATCAAATGCCATGCCATACACATAAATACAGGCTCATGTTAAACACAAATAGCACTCCATACGAATGTCAACACCAGCACGTTATTTAATTTGATTGAAAAATCTGATTTGACCCTACTCCTTTCTTTCCATTCCACTCAGTGCCTTTTTGAAATTAATTAAAGATCACCTACCATTGGTAAGAGTGTTGACGTAGTATCTTCGGCCCTGGTGTGACATATAGGATTGCCAGCCCTGCGGAAGCGGGCCATGTGTTGAATCCTCCACTCTCTGACTGTTAACCATGCCGGGCTTCTGAAATAAATTTAACATAGCAATGAGGACAAACGATTGTTGGAAAGTGAAAGAAAAGGCAAGACTATCTAAATAACCAACATTTAAAAAATAATCAAATAGTTGGTAGCAATGCCAGTAAATAGTCACAATTAAATAATAATTCAATGAGTTCAGACGCTTAAATATGGCAGTTAGAGAATCCGGAATAATAAGAAGCAGCAACATACAGAATGTATTTCTAGTTCCAAATCTTTTTTAATGGACTGCTATGCAAAGTTACATATACATATGTACATCTCAAGGAACTTGGCAAGCAACACTAGATCAATACTGAAGACTTCTTCTGCAGGACAGTCCTCTGGCATATCTTCCCTGACCTGCATGTAATGAAGGTCATCATCCAGGTAGGGCCAGACAGAAAGCTCACTAGATTAAATGCTGAATAAGGCACCTGTAGATTACAGAGTTAAACACCACATTACCCGAGACAGTCCTGCTTCCTCCTGAGGTGCATATAACGAGTGCCAATAGGTTATTTAATACTATTCAAGAGACTGGAGACAATTCAGGTTTATGTGCTCTAAATAGTCCTTGGTGTAGCACACAAGTAAAGTAATGAACCTTTCCAGGACCAAACCTAGTCTGTTTACACATGCTGGTAGGAACAACCTTTGTCATGCAGCTCAAATCATTGCCACAACAACAGAACAAAAAGGAACTGGTGCCCTCCAGTCTAGCTCAGATAAGTATTCAGTTTCATAATCAGGATCTTTTTAATATAAAGCCCTACCTAACACTGCTTCTCTTTTACTCTACAAGACTTGTGTGTCCCATACCGGCCATGAGATCAGACCACAATCTACAAATCATTTTCCCTACATTCAAACACAATCAAAATGTGGATCCACCAGTCTTCAAACCAGTGCTTGAAATGGAAAATTATAAGTGAAGGTACTCTGTAGCAGAGTACCTGCTTGTTTCTGAGAAGTGCCGGTACTCTCCAATTAAAAGTATTATATTTCTCTTGAGAAGTGCCGGTACTCTGCCTCTCAAAATAAAAAAGTGCCGGTACTCAGTACTGAACAGTACCGGCCCTTTTAAAGCACTGCTCCAAACCTCAATCTTGAAACCGCCTCTCCTAAAACAGGATAGAACCAACCATGCCTACCCTCCTCAATTTCAGCAAGGACCAATAAAATGTCCTCTTCTCCCAACGCAGAAATCACAAAAGAGGCAAAGACAGTTAGTGATACAAGACAGGAGCTAAACCATGTTAGCAGAGAACATGTCTTACCATATATATTTATATACAAAAATCTATATACAATACAAAAGTGAATTTGTTTCATTTGGCTATCTTAAAAAAAAAAAAAAAGATTAAAAGATGTCCTAACAAGGGGCAAAAAATATCAAAGAAGCAGTTTCTTCCTGGAAAGCCGGCATCGCCTTCCTCTTCCAGTAAATGATGCAGGTGCAATAGTCCTGGGTAACAACCAATGAACCTGCAGTCAGCCCACTTCCAGATTTAGGGGACTTAAGAAAAAGACGAGGGTGAAGGGTCACCGGGTTACCACAGCCTACATGACCAACATTTACATTGTGTTCTGATTAGCAAACACAGGACAGAATTTACCTTTGGTTCTTTCAGTTGTGTCGTTCAAGCTCGTTTTTAGATTCTTAACAGAGCAAGAGATGGTAGATGAAAAAATGTAATATTTGTGTTTTGGTCGCGCTGTGAAAAACCTTAACACTCACGCGGAAGGACCGGAGACAAATAGAGCCATAGCTTAATTACAACTTCTGAACTTCACTGCCACGGACAATCGCCATGGCAGACCATTACCTCTGGGCTCTGACAGAGCGTTAGAACGATGGGGAAAGATTAAAAGAAACGTGAAAGGGATTGGACTAATTCAAGACCGCCCCTTTCCCGTAACCTCTATTTTGTTTAAAGAGCTCAATAAAAACATGTTAGTCATTCATATAAAACTGTAGTACATTTCGAGCCATTTCCTCCTTTAAACGGGTCCATCCATGATTTCATTCTTTTCCACCCATTAAACTGCACATTCCCTCCCACGAGGAATTCCGAAAACAAGCGAACAAAGCCGGTGTTCAGAGGGAGACAATGGCGCGCTTGACTGCATTCCGCGCATAGCCCTTCAGCCTGGATGTTGAGCGCGTGCCACGAGTCCACTCAGCAAACACCTACACACGAGTTTATTCAGGGATACAGCACGCAGCAGCGGTTGTAGACGCTTCTCTAGTGAACAGCGCCTACTCGGGCCACACACAGACTCAGTATTGTAGTTTTTTTCTCATTCCCTGCCTTCCAGAGGTTATTCCGTGCGTGTATGGGGCCACGTTATAGAAACACTGGCCCTTGCTCTGGCCCCTGCACGTGCTCCCTTTCATTCTATGTGGATTGTAGTGATGGGTTGGGGTGGGGCTCTGGCCCCCATGCACTCTAAATGGGGATATCATGAGCATCGATTTGTGCTAACTGGGAGCAGCAACTGATCTCGCCATGGCAACGCCTTCCCTACTCCGGGGTTGGGGGTCATCCAGGGGGCAATAGCCATGTTTGCATGGTGTAGTTTTCACTCTTTTCCTTTCACCAAGTCCATCAGTAGCAGACACAGAAGCCTGTGAGCCTGTGAGGCAGCACCACTAACTATGGGACAAAAGGCCAGCCAGGTGATTTAATTGAATGTAAAGCGTGTGTGGTGTCACTTCCGCTATCCATGGCCTTTTACCGAATCGACAACATCAGGAAATTCTGCATTGAATGGAGTCAGACCACTCCTTGTCCGTGGACACGTTGTAATCTCTGCCTGTGCTGGTGAACTTGAATGACCCTTGTGGGAATTCTGCTGCACCAGCTCCAGTTTACCCCATAGGTCGAGGATTCAGAATGTGGTTCCTGGTCATCTACGGGGAAAAAAATCTAAAACTAGATTTATGTACAATAGAAATCAGTTACTTTCCTCAATGACAATTGCCATTTTAAACTGTACAAAGCAAGCAACCTTTACAATTGGTTACAACACTCCAGCAATTCAGGCTTCCATTGACAGTATTTGCTAAAGTATGAACAGGGCCAGATTTACGTTTTGGTAATTTAGCAATCTAGAAAAAGTCCCTCCCCTATTCCACTGGCATCCATCTGGTAAACTTAGAGATCTTAACCTCAAAGCAGGGCCGAAGGTTGGCAAAGGTTGCCTAAAAAATTAGACATGTATAAACTTACTTGAAGTAAAGTTTGCCCGAAACAGATTTTCTGAAGCTAAAGGGTAGCACTTCCCATAGAGTTTGAAAGGTGATGAAAAAAAGCCTGCTCTTACCAGTCATTCTGACAGACACCGTCAGATTTATAGAAGTGCTTGTACTAGGATAGGGGCAGGAATCATCATTGGCAGGGATCACACACAATGACAATCATAAGTAGTTAGGATGATGGCATTTGGGGCCAAGAAGATTTAGCAGCTTTCATAGTTCAGACAAGATTAAAGTTTCAAGAAATGAACATGTTTAGAGTTGGTGATACATTAAGGACATTTTAGGCAGCTGCCTCATGCCACCACTAACAAGCATCGGCATAGCCAATAGGTCTCGCCTTTGGGACCTTATAAGTGTTTAGCCATGCAACAGTTGCGTAACTAAATACTTATAAGGTCCCAAAAGCGAGACCTATTGGCTATGCAAAGCGGCCATGTGGCCGCGAAAGTGATCACGATCAAACATCAAAGCGGCCGTGCGGCCGCGAAAGTAATCGCGGTAAACTGTAGCTCCAGGCTGGCCTGGTAGCACTTTGTGGAGCCCTCTCAATAAGTCTCGCCAGACCAGCGCATGCGCTGGGTCAGGCGAGACCTAGAAAGGGCCACAAGAGGGTAACATATTTCAATAAATAACATAATAAGTCCTTGTTATCAAAGGAAATAGAGCACTCAAATGGCAAAACGTTACTTTGACTTGGAAAGTCCTTCCACCAGAGTTGGATATGTTACAAAGTTGAATATTACATAATTTTCCATACTGATACTATAGCTATGAAAAGATACTGTAGAGTTCTAATGAGCAATCTGTCCTCTGGCTCAGGCTCATTTGGTCTGCCAGTGTCTTTGTCTTTAGTTCACTCACTCAAATGTTCATTCTCCTTTGCTGAACACCTTTATTCTTTCCATGATCAAATTTCTCAGATGTTTTTGATTCACCTTCACAAGTTTAGCACAGTGGATAACCCTGACTTCAATTTAGCACTAGATATTAGCACCTACTCAGAGGATATAAACTCCCCTAAAAATACCTAACATATCTGAAAGACACTGCATTAGATACACAAGTGTTGGACTTATCTCTTTTGGCAGGGTCATCCCAGAATTTTTTGCCTTCCTCCTGTATTTTTTCCGACCCGTTTTTGTTAGTTTTAGGACTCTGGGTACTTTACCACTGCTGATCCGTGCTAAAGTGCATCTGCTCTCTCTTGTAGACTTGGTAAGATTGGTCTACGCCTGTTTGGCATATTTGTCCCTTGTATAGTGGTAGACCATATACCCAGGGCCTATAAATTAAATGCTACTAGTGGGCCTGCAGCGCAGCTTGCACCACCCACCAAAGTAGCCTTTTAAACCTGCGAGCGCAGTTTACTGCCGCAGTGACGTGGCATGTAAAGTGGTTGCCACGTCTGACACTTCACTTTTACTACACATAAGTCACCTCTAAGGTAGGCCCTAGCTAGACCTATGGGCAGGGTGCTGTGTAGGTAAAAGGTAGGACATATGCTTGTGGCATGTCCTGGTAGTGACAAACAGCCTATTTGGTTTCTCACTGCTGTGAGGCTGCCCTCTCATAGGTTTGCATTGGGGATTCCGTGATATGTGCTTCAGAGGTAATTTCTGACATGAGGGGTTGAATGACCATGTTTGGTATGTTTGAAATAGTAGTGATAAATCCTGCTTAATGGTGAAAGCAAATGTGTCATTACTATTTTAGAAATGCCACTTTTTACAAGTGGGCATTCCTGTGTGGCTATGAGTCTCTGTGCCCTGCCTGAATGTGTATTCCCCATCTGGTTTTGGCTGACAGAGAGAGAGAGAGAGAGAGAGAGGGGATGCACATTCACTCCAGGCAGTCCAGCTAGCCTGAATAGACCTTGACAGCATTTAGAGTAGCAGGAGGAGTTTCCCTTTGCACCTGAAAAGGTCTGGTCTGCATTTGGAGTGGTGGGAGGAGCTGCACCTGAACAGGGCTGTGCCTGCCTTTTACAATGCTGTCTCCACCCCCTGTGATGTGTCTGGAGCCAGGGCTTGGAATGTGAATGGGGGTGTTGTGCATTTCTAAACAGTGTTTGAACTGCCCCCCCCTCGGAACAAAGACTTTCTGACTTTAAGTACAGGGGCTGTGACCGCATGAAGTAGACTGCGTGGATTTGTAACCAGATGCTGCTGGTTCTCTATGCTGCCCCAGAGGATTGCTGTGCTGCCAGAGAACTGCCATCTGGACTTTGCCTGTGTGCTGGCCTGAACCTGCTCCCTGCTCGGGCCCCCAGAGATCTCCCAGGGCACGGTGGCCTGCCCTGCGTGTTCTGGCAACTTGGCATGTGGTGAGCGCTCTTTGTTCAGCTGCAGGCTTGTTCGTTTCTGGCTCTGAGCACCACATGACTGGCACAATTGTGTGCCCCTGGTTTTAATGTCAGCAGGGAGAGCGCTGTTGACTCCCCCTGCACCTAGCACATGGTGAGCACCTAATTCCTGGAAGTACCCGGTGTGTACCGTGGGCAGGAAACCTACCCTGGGCAGGCGCTGGGTATTGGGACCGGAACCAAGGCTCTGCTGTCCTGAGCCTCCAACAGACGGGCAGGGTTTTCCACTGCCAGAAAGTGATCATGTGCTAGTCCTCCCCCACATCTCCAACAAGGGGGGGGGGTTACTGACGTGTCACTGCGAAGGGAGAAGTGCGGTCCATTGCACTCGCCCGCGGGTGAAGGAGCAGCCAGCTTGAAGTAGAGAACCCCTTAGCGCGGCTAAACGTGCTGGTGGGGGACAGCATGTGCTGGAGGAGCAGCCTTGCAGAGCCCGCGCTGAAGAGTTGTCGTCCTCGGCTGACGCCCGTGAGGGACAGTGATGGGGCATCTTGTGGTCCCGGAGCCCTCTGTTATGGAAGCTCAGATGGGGACAAGCAAGTCTGCTGGGCTGGTGCAAGAGACTTGGGCCCCTGCCTCAGACCGCATCACATGGCCCAGCGGGCCACTACAGCTTTTGGGGCCTTTGGTGTATGGGTGGGTGGGTGAGGCCCACACATGCGGGCAGAGACGTTTTAATGCATGGGCAAAGTGGGCTCTGGCCCAGGGCCCCAGCCTTTCAGGGGGCCCCCTGACAGAGTCAGCTCCAATCTCCAGAGTTTTGCCCTAATGACCTTGAATATTTCTTAAACAGATTGTTTTAAATACTGTTTTCCTTTAATTTATTTTTTATGTACCTTATTTGTGAGTCTAGTATAGCCATTTTGCAGAGAAATGGTGTGTTTATGTGTCATGCAATATACATAAAAAAGTTTCTTTTAGATCAAAACAAGGCCTTACATATAAGAAATGGGAGGGCGTTACAAAGATTATTTGCAGTAATAGTGCTGAACTGCTGCTGTGTTACAATATTGAAAACACACATAACTATCCCTGAATATTAGATGTAAACACATTTAGGGCCCTATTTATGAGAAGTGATGCATGGCTGTGTGAAAACAGGGATGAGTCACTTCTTAGTGCGCCCTCCTTGCGACATGATCAATGCGTCATATTTACTGTATGACGCATCATGTCGCATCATGTTACAGATATGTCAGTATTTCGGACGCATCTGTAGGCGCAAAAGTGATGCATTGCTGGGGTGTGTCTGAAAATAGACGCAACTCCAGCAATGTTTCCTTTCACATGGGGCAAGCCCCATGTGAAAGGGCCTGCATCAGTCTTACGCCTGCTGTGAGGCAGGTGTAAGATATTGAGGCAATGGCGTCCTAGAAGTGGCGCACTGAGTTCTCATAGTATTCAATGCGCCCCTTCTACAATGCTTTTTGAGGGGCAACACCCACCCTGCATACATTATACGTGGTGCAGGTATAATGTGGTGCAGGAGTTTCAAAGTGATGCATCTGCCTAGATGCGTCACTTTGCAAATATAGAGCAACATGGCATATTTTTTACGCTGCCGGTGCGTCACAAAAAGTGACGCACTTGCGGCATAAAAGTGAAGCAAGGCCTCATAAATAAGGCCCTTAGAATTTGAACGAGTGTTCCTTTGCACTGTCAGGGAACTAATGAAATGAAATAGTGTATTTAATAAAGTGCGCAACTACTCAGACTAGAGTGTCCTGGCGCGTGACAGCGGGAGAAAAACGTGCGTAAAAGACCCATCAGTTAGTAAAATCCAGGTTTGTAAGTTCTTCCTGAAAGAGAGTAGGTCTGTGGTTAGTCTCAGAGACTCAGGGAGGCTATATTCCACAATTTTGCGCCTAGAAAGCCGAGGGATCTGCCTCCAGTGCGGGCACAGCGTTTTTTAGGCACGAGGGCTAGGTTGGCATTGGAAGATCTTAGGGGTCTAGCTGTTGTATAGCGATTAACGCGCTTATTTAGGTAGACAGCTCCTAAGCCGTGGAAAGCTTTAAAGAAGATGGTCCTCGCTTTGAAGTCGATAAGTTCTTTTATGTGGAGCCAGTGTAGAGACTTGAGAATAGGGGTCATACTAGATCTGGGTTTAGGTCTCAGGATGGCCCTGGCCGCCGTGTTTTGTACCACTTGTAGGTGCTGAATAAGGGATTTGGGAAGACCAAGGTACAAGCTGTTGATATAGTCAAGCTTTGATGTCACCAGAGCCTGCATCACGATCTTTCTGCTCTCAAGCAGCAACAGTGGCAGGAATATTTTTAGCATCCGGAGTATGCCAAACAAAGCGCCAGTTAGAATTTGGATTTGAAAGCGCATGGAGATTGTCTTTTCTATGACAATTCCTAAGTTTTTGACTTTCTCCGTTTCCGCGGGTGGGATGGCACATCTTTTGGCCACCAAGAGCTTCAGTCAGAAGTTTCTGGATTACCAAAGAAAACAACTTCACTTTTGTCAGGATTGCACTTCAGCTGATTGATCTTAAGCCAGTTAAAAACCTTTGTGAGGCAAGACCTAATCACTGCCCCGTCAAAGTTGGTTCCTTTTTCACACATAAAAATCAGCTGAGTGTCATCAGCATAGGAAACAATTTTGGCGCCCTCTTCCTCTACTAGAAATGCCAGGGGGGATAGATATAGATTAAAAAGGGTAGGACTAGGAATGGAGCCCTGAGGGACACCTACATTCATGGCTGGAACCGGGGATGAGAAAGGGAGAGCCAGATGTCCTGAGATCCATTTACCAAGAAGGATGACATCCATGTTATGGCTCCTGGATGTTAGCAAGTCTCTCCAGGAGCCTCTCAATTGGGACCGTATTGAAGGCCGCCGACAGATCGAACAGTATCTAAACAGCCTTGCCTCCCTGGTCCAGCTTACCCTTGAGATATTGAGTCAATTCCAGCAGAGCGGACTCCGTACTGTAGTTAGCCCTAAAACCGGAATGGGACACATGAAGGAGCTTCCCATCTTCAATGTGTTTTTGGAGGGCCTTGTTTACATGCTTCTCTAATACTTTGGAGAGGGCCAAAAGAAGGGAGATTGGCCTGTAGTTGGCAGGGTCCGTCGATTTGGCGTTAGTCTTTTTTATCAGTGGAAGAATCTTAGCATTCTTCCATAATTTCGGCGTGTTGCCTGAGGAGAGAGAAGCATTAAAGAGCTGGTTTACAGTGGGGTTTATGGTGATAGCTAATAGGTTCAGGATATTCGCTGGATATGGGTCGGTAGGAGAGCCAGACCTAATGCTTTGGAGAAGGGTCAGTAACTCTTCAAGCTGAAACTCAGGGAAAGCTAGTAAAGATGGAGGATCCAAGAGGTGAAATTTGCTATTAGAACTAAGGTAGAAGGTCAGTTCTTCCACTGAGATGTTAGTGAAGGCTTGTTCGATCACAGGGATCTTTTTGTGGAAGAATTGAGCTATTTGCTTAGACCATTATTGCGTGCATGGCCCTTCCTTTGTGCCAGCTTTCGGGGCGTTAAAGGATTTAACTATGCTAAAGATTACCTTACTCCTATTTTGGGCATTTTCTATCTTGGTTTGAAAGAAGTTTTTCTTGGCTGTCTTCACGAGAATCTAATGAGCTTTTAAGTGGTCTTTATACACCTTCCTGTCCACAGGTAGATAGGATTTACGCCATTTACGTTCCATGTTTCTACAATTTCTTTTGCTAGATCTGAGGGAATCATTAAACCATGGAGCTGGTGGGGGCGAACTCCTTAAGGAGCAGGAAACAACCGGTACAGGTGCATCAATGTTAGTTCGGAGAAATGAATCTATTGAGAGGGCATCCGAGTCGGGGCAGCCAGACAGCTCCAGTGAGGAACGACCGAGGGCATCTGCTAACATCGGGATGGATATTTTATGGAACGTCCTGTAATTAGGGACCCTCTTCCCTGTGTTAGCCCGAGGGGCTGTGGCAGAGTTGGGAATGACGAATTTTAATAGGAGGTGGTGAGACCAGATAATGGGAAGAGGTAGGTTTACTGATATGTCAAAGTTGTGGAAGATTTGGCTAGGGTATGGCCCTTCTCATGGGTGGCCGAAGAAATAGATGGAAACGTGTTGCAGACCTGCAGCGTCTCCAACAAGGAAATTGGTTGAGGGTCTTTTCCATTGTCCATATGTATATTGAAATATTCCAGAATAAGGCAGTTGTATTTAAAGGCCAGGGAGGTGGTGGCTGTATTAAGCATAGTAATAACATTTCCAATTGCACTGGGTGGTCTGTAAATTAGAAAATCAGCTATGCTATGATGGGGGAAGAAGGTACAGTTGAAGTCTAAGCACTCTGCGCCCTCAATGTTTTCCATTGGGATGGGAGAGCAGTCTAGTAATTGATTGTAAATTATGGCGACACCGCCCTCTTCCCACTCGGTCGGTCCCTCCTAAGGATTTTATAACCCGTAGCTATGGCCGAGGTGATAGTAGGGTTGGAGGCTTCAGACAGCCAGGTCTCAGTGAGAAATAAAAGATCAGGCTGTTCGTCTAAAAGTAGACCATAAATGTGTGGTTCATGCTTTTGCATAGAGCGACAATTTAAAAGGGTGGCCTTTAAGTCCTTTGTTTTCTTATTGTTTTTACACTTATTGTTGCATGGGAGGATCTTGGGTGTGGGTTTCCTGGGATGGAGGAGAGACCAGTTGCACTTATTGCATTGAAAGTCTACCTCCAAGCTCGGATCAGCCGCTGTACACTGACATAATGGTAGCCGCCTAAGGCTAAGCAGTGTTTCCCTATTGTAATATAGTGGAAGAAACTCACCGGAGGGGAACTGGGCAGCATGACCGGCGCCAGAAGCCTCCGGGCACAGATGGGCTTGCCTTTGGTGCGCCTTCAACGCGCCGGAGGCGCGCCCACTGCGCGCATCCTTTTGTATCAGGAATATATAGACTAATGCCTATGATGCAAACTGGATCGCTAGCGCAGCTGAGGAAGTGGAAACTACGTGGGTGGAAGTGAGGAGCCGTATAGTAGCCACAGCCCTCCTCCGCACAATCGACGTATCAGCCGTGGCGGACCAGGACTGGAGGAAAAGCGAGATGTGAATCGAAGCAGCTGAGGAGGTGTAGGCAAGCAGAATCAAGTAAAGTGCAATTGCTCGTAGGTAGGAGAAATTGTTAAAAAGCACAGAGTAATTCAGCCAGACATATACATTTTAAAAAGTATAAAAAAAAACTACGAGCAGGGCAGGAAACACTAATTCCTACCGCTGTCAGCTGCACGCGTCCATTTAGATCGGGAATATATAGGCTAGTGCCTATGATGCAAACAGGATCGCTAACGCCGCTGAGGAAGCGGAAACTGTGTGATAAACAGGGGCTCAAATTGGATCATAAATTCAAAGCTGTTCTGAACAGGGGCCCCCAAAATATGTTTGGCCCAGGGCCCCCAAAATCCTTAAGATGTCCCTGCATGCGGGACTGCTACCCCCGAGTTGTGGCATTTCGGGCAAATCCTCAGTGGAGGCACCCGAGGAGACTTGGCCACGGGTGGGGTACACTCCCACAAACCAAAGACTAATGCCTCACTGGAGCACCGGTTTCAAAAGTCACAGGGAGGCAGTTGGCCTACCGGGGGGTCCCCGTGGTACCGTTATGCTTTTGCAGCGCCAGGACAACTAGCAGAATGCCATATGGGCAGTGATGGAGTTGTTGTAACGTGTAGTAGAAGTGCAGGTGAGCTGCCTCCTATTTGTTTTGGTGATAGTATTTTTTACTCACCACCTGCTGCATGTGTGCGCTGATGTTTTGGTGACAACTGGTATTTTCATAGGTTTTACATCGCCTGCCCTGATGTTATGAGTTATGTCATGTATGACTTGCATTTGTCAGGATAACAAGAATTCATTCAGAGTGTACAATATATGTGCAGGGAAGTTATAAAATTATGTTTTTCCTACTGTTTTTGTAACCTCACTGCTTCTTATGTGCTATGACCTGACAAAGTTGCATTTGGCAGGAGATGTGCAGTGATGGTGTAAGGTGATTTTTCTATCACACGTGGGTAACTGGTGCAATCTAGAAGTATTTACCCATTTCACTAAGTGTGCTGTTATGACAATGGCCCATTGGCTAAATAATTCATTAATCTATGAGACATCATGACAAGTGCCCAGTAGCACAGTGATTTATGTGATTGTGGTCTAATGTGTTGTAGGAATAATACAAAGGGTATTTTTATATACCCTTGTGTGGAGTTTCTTTTTGTGGTGGGCCTACTGTGTCGCTGGTGTGTGTGTTGCACAAACGCTTTACACATTGCCTCTGTAATAAGCCTGACTGTTCTGCCACGATACCAAGGGGGTGAGCAGGGGTTATCTTAGGTGTGCAACACCTTTGCCCTGACTAGAGTGGTGGGTTCTGCCTGGCTTAGGTACATGCCCTACCCAACCAGAAACCCCATTTCTAACAACAAGCCTGTTGAAATGTCGGAATCAAGCGCTGCTGTGCAGTAGCTACAGATATGAACAAGTACTGGTAAAGCCACTAGGTCTTGTCTTTGTGACCTATTGCTTTGCCAATGTTTTAGGGCACTATGCACAGCATCCCTCTGGCATGGCCACCTGCATTATTTGTATCCGGGTGCACCACACATGTGCATGTGTACAAAATGATGCAGTTTTTTTTTTTTAGTTACCAATCTTAGTTAGATCAGTAATGTGGGAGCGGAACCATGAGGGCGAATGGCAAAGCAACTTTGGAGAAGTGGGGGGAATACCGAAGCAACATGTGAGGGGACACAAAAGCAACAAAAATGGGCGGTGAATGCAATACGGGAATTTGTGGAAAACAAAACGGAGGATGCAGATGGAGGCAGCAATGTGGAGAGGCACACAGGTGAGTGCAAGCGGGTGGGTGGAGGGAACAGCTGGGCAATAGAGTGCAACACCTAGTAGACGAGGGAGACAGCTCGAAAACACATGCACTCTAGTGGAGTGCTTCACACAAATGAAAAAGCAGGCAGTGGATTGCCAGTCAATCAAAGAGATTGCAAAGAATCAATAATATAACATGGGTATTTGTAAAGCGTACGTTCACCCAGAAGGATATCTTGGAGCAGATTAACAGATGTTTCTTGTTATCCACCTCAATTGTACTCATTTTATTGACCATAAAAGGATGAAAGGTTGAGAGGACCTGCTGAGATTTGAACCTATGACCAACACGGCTCCTACAGTGGATGCACTAGTTCACTAAGCCACCAGACCAGGCAATGCTTCATTGGAGTACAAACACAAGACTGACAGGCTGGGACATGAATAAGAAACAGGCAAACGAGACTGAAAATCGAAGCAAACCAATGGCAAACCACAATAAGCCTTGTTGAAGGCAGTGCATGCGCTGCCTAGTAGACTGAACCTGAATGTGGAACCTGAGCGGGACAGAATGTTTTGGGAAGCACTTTTCAATGCCACTGTGTCTCAGTCTAGTGGGTGGCACCCGCTAACTTCTACAGCTCACCTACAAGGCTGAAAATCTCTAGTGGTTGGAACCGAAACATCTCCTCCACAAGGCTGCCAGTTTGGTGCAGGGCAGTTCAGCACACTGCAGTATATGAGGGCCAAGACTATTTCACACATCACAGGTCTATCCGTGTTCAGTGTTCCCCGTGTTAACTGACTACACAGCAATGAAGAAGTCAAGTATAAAAGAGAAGATCAGTACTGAGTCTTTGTAAGGGGCAAAGAGTCAAGAATCCCATTGTCTGCATATGAAATGCTTCGGATTAGGAGACCTATGTCTTCTGAAACGCATAGAGTTCAGAAGGACACAATGCAGGAAGACGAGGTTCCAGAGGGTGTGCAGACATGAATGACTAGGTGTGTGCCATTCCACTGCCGATCTAGGTATCAACTGAGGGCAGAGAATCTGGCTGAGTAGGCGTGGAGGGTAACAGAACATGAGGATCCTACCTTGCAAAGAACATGGAAGTTAACCCCTTAGACCAAGACAAGCACAGGATGAGGGCCCCCCCCACAACAACAGCTCAGTTTCCCCACCCCCTCCCATCCATCTCGGGCTGCAGGGCCCTCTATTCTGCCTCTGACTGGCTGTGGTGATGGTTCAAATTCTGTGTTCGTCCTTCTCCATGAGGACTTGTACTAAAACCCTAAAAAAACACAATTACCATGCTGCTTTTAGATTGAAGTGGAAGGAATATTCCGAATTAGGAAACCGGAAGGTGAAGTTTAGTGCAAATATTGATATCAAAGCTGGGGTGAGAAGTTTACATTTAACGAGAGCGAAGAGGAGTGCAGTATACAGTGTCAGGGAGGAGAACATATCCTTCAATGTGACTGATGAACAACAATGTGCTCTGACCTGGCAATGGACCAGCAGGCAATAGCCTCCTGCAATTCAATGAAACAGAAAGAAAAGGCGTCATACAGCTATTAACTGAGTAGGAGCTGCTGTTTCTATAACTCTGTTATAGGCAGAAACAATAGTTGAAATTCAATATTCTCGCCTCTGTGGCAGGCATTCCAGGATCAGATGTTTCACTCAACACAGAGAGGACAACACACCTTAAGTTTTAGCGATGATTGACGTCAGAGTTTTAATTCTAAATGTACCTTTTAAGATTTTTCATTTTGCCAGACAAAGCTGCATGTTTGCATTCCACTAACATAATGTCCATATTCTTCATAAGTAAGTGAAGGTGAAAGACGTGGAGCTGTGTTTTCACCACTATTTTTATAGATTTTTAAAACCTAGAAAATCTGGAGAACACGGAGAGGAGACACTTATTCAGTGAAAGTCAGGCTACTGCATTGGCAAATTAAATATTGCTGTATGTTTTTAAGGAAGACACTGATTTTGGAAAAGCGTTCAAATAGCAAGCATTGCTTGTTCAAGACCACTCTTCGTCATGTAAAAAATAAATACCTGCATAATTCAGGTACAATTCTTACTGGCAGAAACCAGTCAGAAATAACATGGGCTAATGCAACATTTTGCAAGTGACGTGTAGAGTTTAAAAGCACCGCGTGTAAGTTAAGGTTGCAAAGTTCTATACCATTCACAAAACGTATTCTACTTGTGAAAATCACAGAAGTAAAAATGTTTGCTGAAAGTTTTTTTTTTTTTATTGTGGCAGTTTAACTTTGCCTTAAATGTAGACTAACCTATCCTTGAAGAAAGTGGTTACAATCTCCTTAGAACACCCGAGGAGAAGTAAATCCTGCCTATCTCTGCTCAATGGCATGATTCCATGCAGTAGTATACCCTGCAGCGTTACTCATGCCCTATGCAATACATAGGTATGCCTTATGTAGTAAAGAGGTGCAGGGAGGGGTTGGGGAAGCAGGCAGTAAGGGAGCATGAGTGCATGAACCCACTGCGCGGGACAGCATGGGTGGCTGCAAAGGGCCGGCATGCTCCAAAACACGGTGTGCAAGGCTGTACTATGGACATTTGGCTAAGGGTGGGCCTTGATGCACTAGGTGAGGAACAGCTACCTGGGGTGGCTATCACCCGCTGAGCAATGCAGGTTGTGGGCCAGGCCTTGGTTCATGCCCCTGCAGACTCTCCTGTCCCCAGGCCATAACACCAAGGCTCTGCTGTAGCTCAGACTCCTGTCCGTGCTGCATTGTCCACATGCATGGATATTCATTGCAAACTCAAGTACCCATCCCTGATGAAGGTCAATGTGAGGATGAAACACGTTGGCTGGGCTGTTGCTGTCTGTTTTTGATTAAGGTGAAGAATAAAGCTTGAAACCTCTTTTTAACCAACATCATCTGAGACTCCTCTATGACTGTCACTAGAAAACAGATATCCAATGGAGAATATGAATTTTGAGACTTTTTGTTATGTTTGAATCACTCTTAAATGTCTTTAATATAGAGAAGAACAAATTGTCTAGGTGCTCCCCTTCTCGTGGTATTTCTTATTGTGAATCTAGGGGGTTGTAAGGCAGTTCAACCCCGGGGCTGAGGCACAATTTCTATTGAATTGTTGCACTGACACCTGCGTGGTAAAGGTTGACCCATTTCTGCCAAGTACATTAGAGTGAAATTCAAGTATTTTCTTTTCACATCCGCGGAGGTACAATCGAAAAGCTTACTTACCTTTGTTACAGGGAAAGAACAGACAAAATGTTGTGAGCAAACAGGACATTATTCTCTATTTAAAACACAAATCCACAGCAGGGATGTGCATCATGTTTCACAGTAGGATGCAAAACACTGAATAAAGGGCATATCAGGAAAAAAACAAAAACGTAAAAGTATGAGTGGAGATTTATATCTCTATCTGAATGTACTTTAATGGGTTTTTTGTCTATTCACAGTGATACCCAGAGACCAGAGTATATCCGAAAAGAAGTGCCAGATGCAACATTTTAGTCATTCTTCTGGTAATGTTATGTGGTGTCCTACAGGGTCCTATAGGGTATTTCCTTGTGCGAATATTTACATGCTTTACGAAGCATTCAAAACAGGAAGATATCATTTTTGATCATGGAGAAAGCCATTCCCATACTACCCACTATATATGTGGGGTGATTACTTTCCCAACCTGTGAGAGGGTAATTTTGAGAACTTTTCCAGGGTTATAAAGGGTCTGATCGAATTTTGAGAATGCTCACAAGCGTGCAAGCTTGTGGACATTTCCAAACTTCCAAAGCTTACTATTCTTTGAAACACTTCCGTCTCATATCTTAAGTGGCATTTTACTTAAGAAATCCACAGTAGTAAACGTATTTACACCTGCCTTAATAAATTCCAGGCATGCATAGACGTAGACATGTTCGGCCCTTTTAGATACGTTAGCGGCTGAAAACACTTTTGCAAATAAGGGCCATCAGACAAAAGAAATCCCCCACCAAAATGTCTTCCATTAAAAATCTCGACTTGCTCCTGGAACCCTCTCTCAAAAATAGGAAAAAGCTAAAATTTGAGGTAGAATGTTGAAATAATCCAATCCTTTTTTATGTAGAAAGTGATGTGATTTAGGAATTTAAAAAAAAATGGGGAAACATTTGTACACATGCAAGATATTTTGTTAGTCTATTTGGAGTCTATGATATAGCAATTTAGGTTTTTAGCCTATTTTCACCTGGAACCGTCTGGACGTTCAATGAAAGCAACATTATAGCCTTTAGTCATCCCAAAACATACCCATCACATAGAATAAGGACTAGAGAGTTTGGGTAAAAATGAAATACACAAGTTTGAATTCAACCAAGAACACCTCAACCAATGATGACCGCTGTGTGATACATAAATGACGAGCAGGTTTTATGAACTACTAATGCCAATGTCTAACATGTGCCTCACAGATTTAAAAGGGTTACATATTCCAATCTACAACCTGTGCATATCCCCTGGACATCAGCACCTGACTCGTCATCTCTCAGTTTCCAATCCCACATTCTGTACTTTGCTCCATAAATCCACAATTCCAACCTGGTTTCCTAATTAACAGTGTTGTACAATAGCATAGTGGTTCCAGTTGTGGATGGTGATCAATGAATTCCAGCAAGCATGCATGCCAGACTTCGATTAGGAGGATTTAAAGGGCCCTCCCTCTGAGAAAACGTTTTAATTACGGGGTCAAATACTGCATCTTCAAGCACAATTTCCACACAAATTTGCACACAAGCTATAGGCTGTTGATGATGAGGATACTAATCTTTATTTGATTATACATTATAATCATAAAAGATAAAAACATTAAAAAGAGACCTATAAAACATAGCTATAGGCTGTTAAAGGAAACTCATTAAATATTCAAGTAGTTTCACGGTGCGGCGAGCCAAATAAGCATGATGAGTCTAAGGGGTTGACCCCATTATTTGTTTTTCAAAATATGCGGTGGCCAGAATTTTGTCATGAGTGCCCTTCATATGACTGGTGTGTACTATAATGTAATGAATTACATAACATATGCCAGTATCAGAATTTTGCCATTGATGCCATTGAATTTTGCCATGATGAATTTTGCCATGATATTCATATAACATAAGTGACACAAAGGTCAAAAATGATCTCTAATATGTCTGGGCCGGCTTTTTCCCATGGTTGCCTGCACCCCCCATATGCCAAGTTTGCCATCCCTTTTTAAAATATTTTTATTATTTTTCAATCCATAACAAATGGCACTCATGATCAGTTACATAAATACTTTAACACCAAGCATTAGAAACCAAACACAAATCAGCCACGAACATTACTCAACATACAAACGATACAATATTGTGGCTAACAATTACACACCAGGTATGGTAGACGCTTCCTAGAAGAGAATCTCATTTCATATGCTCTATCATGGGCCCCCAAATCTGGGTGCCCAATTTTTGTCTTTTCATTGATTTTAGAGAGTAGAGGATAAATTCCAAATTAAAAATATTATAAAATTTTACCCGCCACATCTCAAACGAAGGGGCTTCTTGCTGCAGCCAAACTGACGCAACACAAAGCCGTGCTACCACCACCGCCATAAATATTAGATATCTAAATGGATGTCCTGGTTGACTCTGCCTTAGACTTTCACCAACTCCTGTTAACATAACAACCATTGTTATATGAATATCCACCCCTCTAATTTCATACAAAAACCCCTCAATATGCCCCCTCCATTAAGTTATGCAAGTACAAGCATAGAAGATATGCGTGATATCAGCCTTCTCCATAGCACATCTAAAACACTTTCCATCATTTGATCCCCCCATTTCATCATAGGTTAAATAGTGATTCGAAATGTTGGGCCTTCAAGTTAGCCGACACCAGAATTTTTCCCGCAATAGCTATAGATTGCTGCATATACACCCCTTTCCGTCCTAGCTGTACGGACCATTTCCTAACTTGGGCTTTCAAATCATCCTGCTGCGTCTCCATTAATATACCATACAATACCCCTATTTTAGCTGCGCGTTTAACTGCCTCAACTAGAGGGTTAGTCTTCCTGCCATTCTGTTTCTGTTGTTTCCATAAGTAATCTCGTATTTGCAAATATTTAAAGAAATCGTTTTTTGCAGACTAAATCTATCGCTAAGGATGCAAATGACGGAAGATCTTCTTCTTCAAATAGATCTCCTAATTGCCTTATCCACTTAGCTTTCCATTTATCCATTCTGAGATCCCAAAATATTGCAGGTAACATGATTGTAGAATTAGTAGGGGTGTAAAAACATATCTCCTGATTCTCTAACATCCTCCGTACTGCCGTCCATACCTTATATGCTGCCACCGCCACCTTAAATCGTGTTTTCTTAAAATAGCTTGGCTTCAAAAATTTAAATTACCAATTTTGAGCTACTGACCCCAAGAACATCTGATATATTGGTGGTGCCTCCACCTCTGTACCCACATCCTCCCCTGTTAACAATATCCTCATATTCTGAAGGAGACAAGCATAATAGTGAAATTTAAAATTAGGGAAGGCCCAGCCACCGCAATTACGTGGTAAGATCATACATTTAGATGCCCTCCGAGATTTCCTCTGCCCTCACAAGAATCTATCACACATAGATTGTAATTTCTGTAACTGTGTCCGTGTTAGCTCTAATGGTACTGCCCTATAATAATATATAACTTTGGGGAGGATATTCATCTTACATACGTTGCACCTCCCAACAAGTGAGAGATGAAAGCATTCCAGCCAATCCAATTGCTGTTTAATCCCGGCCAACATACCTCCCCAATTGACCTCTATTAACTGCTGTAGGCACATCCCACTTTTAATACCCAAATACGTGGCCTCCTCCGTTACACGAAGATCTCCAGGGCAAGCCGCTTTTGTGCATACAATTTGTGTTTTTGTTGAGTTTAATTTATACCCGGATACCTCCCAGAATATATAAGCCAGCCGCTCTATCTCCAGAATCGCTTGCCTTGAATCTGAGGTCGCCACTGCAATATCATCTGCGTAAGCTAAACCCCGTGCCTGGTACTGCCCACAGAACATAGAGCTAATCATATTACTCTTTGCCAACATTGTCAAAAACGGATAAATGGACAGGGCAATTCGCAACGGGGAACAAGGAAATCCCTGCCTTGTCTCCCTAGTTATATACACAGGTTCCGATTCTTTGTCCATTATACAAATCCTAGCTTTCGGTGATTTATACATGGATTGGATCACTTTAATAAAACCTGGGCCAAACCCCATCTTAGGCAAAACAGCCCATGAAAACGGCCAGGAGACACGGTTGAACACCTTTTCGGCATCAAGAAATATCAGCCCTAGCCTATTTTGTATTATATTAGCAAAATCTATCAGAGTAACTACTCTATTTATATGGTTGACTGGGGGTTATTACTCGTGCTAATCTAGTTGCTAAAATTTTGGCATAGACCTTGCCATCCGCATTTAAGAGGGAAATTGATCTACAAGACCCTGGCAAATCCGAAGGTTGACCTTTCTTCTTAAATACTACTGTATTGGCCTCTTCCCATGACAGTGGCGGGTTCCCCATTTGTGCCTCTTGAAATGTACCCAGCATATCCTCCTAAAGCACCTGGAACAGTGTTCCATAAAACTTGAGTGTTAATTTGTCTGGTCCGGCTGCATTTCCCCTCGCGAACGACGATATTGCCTCCTCAAGCTCCTCCATAGATATCAGGGCATTTAGTACTTCCAAATCTTCCTGCCTTAAGCCTGCTGCCTCTACTCATTGAAAAAATACCTTGATAGCTTGCTCATTACATTAACTCTGTGTATATAACTCTTTGTAAAAGGCATGAAATACTTCCAATATACTCTCCATTGTTTCCACCCTATTCCCTGCCTGATCAACCAATGCCGTAATTTTTTGTAAAGACTGCTTAACCCGTAGCCTTTGAGCCAGACAGGGCCCTGTTGCTTCCTCATATTCATACCTTTCCTTCTTATGAATCTTATACTGACTAGCGATTTCCTTCGCCACACCACGTAGATTTTGGCTTTACAATAGGCTATCCTAGTTAGTATTCCCTTCACCTCCACTCCCCTCCTTATTCCCTGCACTAGCTCCTGCTCCGCTGTCCTTAGATCATCCAGGAGACCCTGAATAACAATCTGCTGTTGTTACTGCCTACCCAATCCATAACAGAGTGTTTCACCCCTCAATCCTGCCTTCAGATTATCCCATACCATAGCCCTACAGGTGGAACCTCTATTAATATCTGGATATTGTGTAGCCCAGCTTTTAATGTGATTGACATAAGAGCTATTCAATAGGAGCTTCCTATCGAAAGTAAAAGCTCTACCATCCTTCTTTTGGGTGATAGTGAAAACATCCAATAACAGTGGACCATGGTCCGCCATGATCCTGGGCCACACCTGCATTCTTGTCCCCACCGTGAGTAAATTAGACATAAAAACATAATCAAGCCTAACTAGTTTATGGTGGGGATAAGAGTAAAATGTATATCCTGGGTCTGGATAGTTCAGGGTATGCTACACGTCTACCAGTCCATGACCCCCAATAAGCTGCTGTAGTACTTTAAAAACCTTGGGTTTTCGGCCCCCATATTTATTATTGTTTAATTCCCTCACCTGATATTCCAAGTGAATGTTAAAGCCCCCACATAAGATCAGCGGGGTATCCTACAAAGCCAACCCGACATTTAACCCTTCTAATATTGATTCCTCATCAAGATTTGATCAGTATACTGTACATATTACTAACGTTATGCCCCCTACCAAACATTCTGCAATGGCCCACCTGCCAAAATTATCCGCCAATATCCTCTCAGTCCCACAAATTCCCTGTCGGGCCAAAATGGCCACCCCCCTATGTGTAGTGGATTGTCGGGATGCCACAATTAATGTATATCCAAGCTCTTAATACTGTACGTTTGGCCCAGGGTATATGTGTCTCCTGTACACACAGAATGTCAGGCTTCATTAACTGTAAATCGCCCATTACCCGTTGCCTTTTACCAACATTATTTGAGCCACATACATTGAACGAACAAATTTGTAACCCACAAACGGCCCTACTACCTGCCATAACTTGCTACACTATATAGCCACTTGCATGTCATTCCTTTACTAACAGCTATAATAGCTGTACTAGCCATATTTCCTTTGTTATGGATTGAAATTTTTTACACCCCCCCTCCCCACTCACCACCCCGTGTCCCTCGCCATACACCCCACAGACCCCAACCCCAGTGTCCCAGCCTTTCCCCCCTCCCGCTCCTCCCATTTCTCAATACTCGGGCAATTGGGCCTATGTCCCTTGCGATGGAGAGCTTTCTTGCTACCTGATGTACCCTCCCCCTCTCAAACATTTTTATCTACTTCCTCCGGTAAAGCCGCACCAGCCACAAATCAACTCATACTTAGGGGACATTGAAAACATTGCCATATCGTTTAACACACCATCACGATATTACTCTTGTATCTCCCACAACAGTTCAAACAGAAATCTGAAACAATTGATTTAGTAATAGCCCTACTAACATTTATACTTAAATGGATAGAAGATATTCATTAGCTTGTACCTCGGAGGTAAAAAAACATGTGTTCCCCTCTATAATATTTTCAATGTAGCTGGGTTCAACAGAAAGACTTGCGCCCCCTCGCCTTGAAATGGAGATATTAATTGGCCCAATTGCCATCTTTTTTCAACCGTGTGGTGACAAAAATCAGGCCTGACAAAAGATTGGATGCCCTTCCCTGCCCTCTTCCTATCTGGCCGCACAGCCTGACGAGCTAAGAAGTTATTCAAACAGTTCAAGATTGCCCTTGGCCTAGTGGTAGGCAGTCCCACTTTGGCTGTCAGTTGTTTAAATGGGAACCTATGCGCCCTTTGAATTTCAATGGCCCAGTTCCACTTCAACAGTTCAGGAAAGGCTTCTGCGAACAATTCCACCATAAATTTACAAATATCCTGGCTCTCCATTCCCTCCAGTTTGTCCTCCCTAATGCCAAGAAATAACTCAAGTATTCCAGCACCAGCATTTTGGCAAGGATTCTCAAGGGTGCTCAGTGCCAGCATTTTGCCATATGGCCCCCTGAAGTCAAGAGTTAGATCCATTTTGCCAGGGCCAGCAGCAGACTCACAAGCATAACACTCCACACACACTTTCACTCATTCTGACTCACAGTTATCCTGACTCACCTCTCAGTTTCACTTGAAGTTACTCTCCACGCCACTTATCCTGAATCACTCTCCATGTCACTCCCTTACATATATTCATACTCACACGCTCACACATATATATGCTTACACACACTTGCACTAGGAGGCATGTCCCAACTATTGAGATATTTATCTTTTTTTTTTTCATTACGTTTTTAAGTTAAGTTTTTCATTGCAATCCCAAAGAAACCGTCAAGAAAATGTAAGGATTTAATGAAAGCACAGCAATCAGAGGCTAAGTCCCTATCTCTACAAAGTTCCACCAGTGGCGACTATAACTCCTAACTAAGGGTGGAGAAATTCCTGGACAGCTGGATATTTTCATTGACCTGGAGTGAGCATCCTGGGGCCAAAAGAATTACCCTTCAAAGAGTCAAATTGACAATCTGAGACATTTGAGGGAGTCTGGTTTCACAAGTGGATGAATGAGATCTGCCAATTAAGACATTGCTCTACTTCCACTGTAGACTGTGAAATCACAAGAAGGACCTTCTTTATAGTCCTGGAAATAATAGGAAAAGGCAGGAATCCACAGAGGAGGCATTGGGAGCAAGGACTGCATACAGTGCCTAAGCTTTCTTGAATGGGGCTGGACAACAAAACTGCAGGAGAAAGGCATTCTCCTTAGTGGCAAACAGATCCAGACATGGCATGACCAAGCCTGAGGACAATCTGTTGATGTAGCAGGGGACAGAAGCAGAGTTACCAAGGAGAAAAACTTACTACTCAGGCAGTCCGCAGGCCTATTCTCCTTCTCCAAAAACACACTGCAGAGAGAGCGAGGATTGCTCTTGGCCCAAAGGCTTATGTTTCAGGAAAGATTTAAAGAGGAACCTGTATCTGCCCTGGCGATTGATGCAGGCTCTCGCCATCTAATTGTCCATCTATCTACAAACCGATGGATTCTGCAGGAAGGTGGAAACCTGAGAAAGAACCTCCCAAACTGCAGCCAGTTAATTCCAGTTGGATGATTGGGGACTCTCAAAACTGTTCCACCTGTGTTGAGCCTTGAAAACTTCCCATACAGCTCCCCATCCTATGCTGCTGGCATCTGTTGTGAAAATTGTTACAATTTTGGAAACTAAAGGATGGCCTCCTGCTTAGATTCCCTGGCTTTAGCTGCCATTGGTGATCCAGCTGAATATTCGGAGTGAAAGGAACCACAGATTCGTATTCCGGTGACGTGACGAAGGAGGTGCTGCATCATGAGCAGATATCCCTTCGAACAGCACCATGTAATGGCAGGGTCTCTGGATCTGGGTGCTGGTACAGGATGAAAAAATCATCCTCTTCAACTCCTGCAACAGGCATAGGAAAACCCAAATTAGCTCTGACGTGTTGGTAGAATTCAGTGAGTCCAGTCACTCTAACAAAATGACTCCTCCTATAATCATCATCTGGGCCATCCAGGAGAACTTCCTCTTGCTGCATCTAGGAACTTTGTGTGGTGGGGGTCCAGGCCCCTCTGTAGCTTTGAAAGCACCCTCCAATGCTGCCTCAATATTCTGTCACAGGACTTCTACAAAACTAACCCCTGAGGATGAGGCAGGTTGCTCCTCCATTGGGTCCAAACTACGAGCATTCATAAGAATACCTGATATGGAACACAGACTTCCTGCTTCCCTTAGTTTCTAGGGAAACAAAACACACAGCTCCCATAATCTCTTTGGAGCCTCAATCCTGGTGTCAGGTGGTGTCAAAACTATCAGCGCCCCATGTAAGGGGAGGAAACAAAGAATTAAGAAATAAACACTTTGCACTTATGTGAACCCATTCGAACAGAACAATGTTCAACAAAGTAGAATACACATGACCCACCTATAATATAAAGATTGCTATAGCAAGGCTTTTTATAGAAGAGAGCACAAGTTAGTAAACAATTAAAACATTATCAACTAGATGAAAAAGTAATCAACTTAACTAAAGTCGGATAGGTAATAGCTTCATTCACAGAAGAGAGAAAACAGGAAGTGGTCATTCCAAGTTCCTCCTTTTCTATATTATGGGTATGGCAACTATCTTGGGGCAACTTTTTTGGTTGGCTAGATAACAGCAGATGGGCTGCTCATCACACAAGTACAGGGACAGGAAGTCAGACGAGGAGGTAATGTCAAGATAGGAGAAGATGAGGCGACAGCCTGATAGACAGGTAGGCCCAAGCACTAGAGGGCTGAACCCTAACATACTCATGGGTACGTTTACAGTTAACGCAGCAGTACTTCGTAAAAGGAGTGGCCTAGAGGTGTGGCAGCTTAAGTCAGAGCTGGAATTTCTCTAACACTGGAAAATCTGTCGGATAGCTTTTGAAGGCACCTTTTGGCAGCTCTGCAAGCACTAGCATTGTTTCAATATACTAATAGTGAATAATGACCAATAACCTCCAATTACTCATAATTGATCAAATAAAAAATGGCATACAAAATTGAGAGTGGATCCCTGATGCACACTGCGACAAGCCACAACTCCATATAGAAATTAGGTATTTTATATTCTGTTATAACTACATTCAACATGTTGGCATGGCAGACCCAGAAGAAAAAGATGGTAGAATAAAAGTGCATTTGTACTCTTCAGTTTGATGTAAAACTCTTTGGTTATGTTTGCCCCCTAACACATTCCATAAGGTAGTCTGATGGGCTAGGCTCATAAGAAAAACTCATCTTGCCATACATGGTAAGGCTATGCATGGCTAGAACCAGCAGCATTGTGTTTGGAACAAAATTTGTCTACTTCCACTTTAAAAGGTAATGATGGCAGAGATGTTTGATGGTCATCACAACAGTACTGCAGGACACATTTTCTTAACAAGCATTTTCAAATCGAGCATTTAGCAAACTGGATAAGAAGACACCAGGCCTAGTCTGAGCGTTACTTTGTCAGATGCACAAGTGGATAAATGAATCTGGGCATTATCCTGTCGGGAGAATCAAAGGGATCTGACCCCATAACCAAAGGATCGCACTGCTTCCTTCATCACACAGCGTTTAGGAGCTACACCAGCTGTAATCGAGGTGGTAGAGGTAAGCTGATCAATATTGCTGCTATACCCAGATTTAAAACCAATAAATGACCAAAGTGAAACCAACACAAGGTATAACCCATACATGTGTCAAAAGTTCAAAGAGAAACCAGCTAGAATAGTATCACACAGTTCACTGAACAAGCCATACCATATGCTGCATGTTCTGGAATGTATCAAACAAGGCTCCAGTGACCTCAGTCATTTAAGTCAATTCGCCTAGGACACAATGTCTTGGGCAAAGTAGTGATAAACATTTAATATGCAACAAGTCAAAACTTCAAAGTTAATTTGACCTAAAATCACGGAACAATCCATATTTGACTCCACAGTGCCTTTCCACAGTTTTACTACTTCCAGCTGGTTACTGTTCAGATTGTACTTTTTTCTGCAGAAATTATCAAGCATATTTCACAATTTGCATAGTGTCAGCATAAAACAGCAGTGGATGGGGCACTTAACGTTCTACTACAAAATGAGGTGTTGGATTAACTACAGCTGTTTCAAGGCTGTAACTCAAATATTTGAGATTAGTGAATGAGGAAATACACTAATGGACAATAAATGAACAAGTGCTAAAAGTTAGTTCCATGATCTAATCCTCCCTCCTTTCACCAGCTTTTAATTTTAAATCAGAGCCAAGGACATCACAAGGAAAGCGATGTGCTCACTCCCCGAAAATCAGCACCCATGGCACAAGCTCAAAAGTGCTAGAGAAAAAACAGTAAACAACATGCCTACTCAATACGGAACATCACAGCAATATTTATTTTCCACGTTTACCAGCCAGTTCTGTGGCAGAGAAACTTGCAGCAATGCAGATAAAGCAGTGTTATAACAAGATGGCACCCACTGAACATCATCAGCAGACATGCAATCAAGAGGCCACCGGCAGCGGTGCAGTGCACAAGTTGGCAAACTAAACCCAACAGGTTTTTTCGGGAATATTGTTCAGTAATAAGTTTAATGCCTGATCATACTTGATATGTGAAAGAATTACCATCCACTTTGCCCTTCTTGTTTTTTAACTCTAGCACCTGACCTCTGCTAGAGCATAGGGTCTGCTTAGCAGACTGTGCATCAGTGTGTTCTGCATTCACTGTGTCCTCTCAGTGCAGCTCCCTCTAATGTGGGTCTGTGTCCTGATTTTATGTATACGAAGCAGCCACTGAATGAGACACGACAGATTTTAACTGACTCCTAGCAAGCCCTGCTGCTTAGGAGAAGTTGCGAACCAAAAAGTTAGGAGATGTAACTACTCTGGGCCTTATTTCAGATTTTGTGGTTTGGATACTTCGTCACAAAAATGGCAGCTGTCTCTTCCATTGTATTAGCCGTACATTATACCCTATGGCACTTGTAATATGGCGGACACAACACCCACCATGTTTTGATGCAGTATCCATCTTCCAAACTCTAAATAATGCTCAAGTGTTAACATATGACATGCTTTGGAGTGCTGTGCTGTGGTCTCACATCTCTTTAAATTCAAAATCACCATTTTCTTGGAACTCAAGTTTAAAAAGAAGCCATTTACACAACAACATATCCCATATGGCATGAGAAGCTAAAATCGGTCACGAGTTGCACTATTTTGGTGTTGCACCTTTTGAGAAATACAATGTTGAGTACTTAGTTTGCTGGCTTCGTGTGATACTTCTGTTAGTTGAAGTGGTCACAGAGACGGTTTCAGATCAGTCATTTAGCTAGCCTTCCTGGAAGCCAGCTGTGTCTCCAGTTTAAATGCAAACCTCCACAACAGTCAGAGCAATGGCAAGGGAGTGACCTTTGAACACTGTTTGGCCACTGATCTGAATAGAGCAGGTAACTCTTTTATTTACATACAGTGGGACTTTGTGGGCGGAGGAGGTGATTGTCAGCAAAGACGTCTTACATTAGAGCAAACTAGAGGTCTCCAAAAAGTACCTCGAAAGTTGCCGGTAGCTCTCCAGCTTTCTTACATAGCTCGCTTATGCGTAACCCAACTTAGTACATTTAAGGCTGTAGTTTGGTTTAATTGGCTGCTTCCCCCTCAATTGAACAGTCTCACAGCACTGTTGCCTGTGGTGGAATCCCCAGCTACATTTACTCTGTCCTTGAGCTGCATTTCAACCCAATTTGTTTTCTGTGAAGCTTTTGACCCTTTGTCTCTATCCTTAGCTGTACTTCCTTTTTTCCAAGCTTAGCTTTACCTTTTAGGCCGTTTATGCTTTAACTGTGATATTCTTTGGTTGTGAAGTTACACAACGCCTCACACATTTTCATTCAGGATTACCTTGTTAGTAAGACATCGCCAACTGGCCAGATTCAACAAGTACTATATCCACATGAACAAGAAAAGCTGATGTCCAATACATAAATAGTATGGATGAATAACTATATTTGTGTTTCTTTATTGTGTCAATCAATGTGATACCTGAGTAAAAAAGAGACAGTTGGGTAATCAGATATATGTTTAGAAAATAAGGGATTTCCAAGTGGCATATCGGTTAGGAGTGAAAGACAGGAAGGCAGATGTCAGATATCCAGGCTTAGTCGGCCAAATGCCCCTAAAATGGGAATTGAGGAATTTAGGGAAAATGAATTAAGTATGTGGGAGACTAAAATAGAGAAAAACGTGGGTAGTAAGGCAGTATTTTCACTATGCGCGTTTCATATATTACACCCACATAAATCTGAATAGACATGCACAACACACCAGGTATGAAGAATCATACTTTGCAGTGCTAAAGTGTATATGCTCTCTGTATAAATTGTGATAATGATTGGTTATCCATTATTGGCATACATGATTTACTGGTAAGTCCCTAGTAAAGTGCATGGTGTGTGCCAGGGCCTGTAAATCAAATGCTACTAGTGGGCGTGCAGCACTGGTTGTGCCACCCACATGAGTAGCCCAGTAAATGCATCTCAGACCTACCATTGTAGTGTCTGCGTGCGCAGTTGTAAACTGCCATGTCGTCCTGACAGGTGCACCCACTTGCCAGGCCCAAACTTTCCATTTCCTTACATGTAAGGCACCCCTAAGGTAGGCCCAAGGTACACACAGGTTGCAGTGTATGTGAAAGGTAGCACATGTACTAGTGTGTGTGACATGTCCGGATAGTGAAATACTGTAAATTTCAATTTTGGACTGTTGAAAGGCTATCTGTCCCATAGGCTTATCATTGCGGGTTGCACTGTAACATTTTTACTTGTGTAACTTGCAATAGGGACAAGATAGGAAAATGAAGTTTAGCCTCTCTGAACTCGGGATTTAAAAACCACCTTCACCAAAAGGTGTGTTAATTAATTCTGTGTGCGAAAATGCCACTTTTAGAAAATGGGCATTTTCTTACTTTACCATTCTGTTTGCCTCTGGCTGTTTGTGTATTCAGTGTCTGGTGTGTGATTGACAGGAGCTGAGATGCGTATTCACTCTAGACAGTCACTGGTGGGGTTAAGGTGTGCCCTGCCTTGCCTGGGTGACTTTTGCACAATGCTGTCTCTGCCACCTGTGGTCATGCTGCACCAGTGAGGTCAGAACTGGTTTGGACTGGGTTCAGAGACCCTTGCCACGAAAAGAACAAATACATGTTGGGGTATAAGTATTACACCTAAAACCCCAGGACTTTAGATTACTTCCAGGAAGAAGAAAACCCTGCCAAGAAGAAGAGCTGGAGAGCTGTAAGGAGGAGTACTGCCCCTTGGCTGTGTGCTGTATGAGGTTGGCCTGCAGTTGCTGCTTCTGTCTGTGGTGGAGGAAAAGGACTGACTCTGTTGACCCTGCTGTGGTATCATGCTTGGGAAGAATCTCTAAGGGCTTGTGTGTACTTGCCTCCTGTTAAAAGTCTCAGAGATGCAAAAGACTTGCAGAAGGACTGGACTGTTCTTCCCCTTGTTCTGTTTCTTCCAATGAAAGCCTGTGGAAGTGCTGGATTTTTGATCCCCAGCTGAGGAAGTGCTGAAGGAGTTAACTAGGTCGTGATGAGCCCTTTAGTCTGCTGAAACCTACTTGAGAGAGCTGTTGGAGGGCTCCTCGCATGTTGGGAAGCAGGAGGGAAGAGCTGTTATTGAGCAAGTGCTCTCTCCCTCCCACCTGGCAGCCAGTGCATGTGTGCACCAACAACAGCACGTGGGGAGCGCTGTGTTATTCACTCCATTCTTTTATTTTTTTTATATATAAAAGCAAAGCGCGTGTTGAGCGCTTCTAATTGTCATCCAGCACGGTGAAAGAGAGCTAATTGCCAGCCCTAGCGCTGGGCCGCCAAAGTGTGTGAAGAGGGCACTTCCCCATGAAAAACCTCGAGCTATGGAGCGCGGCTGGCGCCAAAGAGTCCTGGCATTGCTGGCAACCGACACGCTGCCCTGAGTTCCTGGATGTTGAGCAACCACCAGGGAAGCCACTCAAATGTGACGGGAGAGTACTAGGTGTTGCCCGGCAACGGCCTCTGAGTAAGAAGAGGAAGGCGGGGCCAGCAGGCAGCAGCCGTGCACGGCAGGACCCACTCCAGCAAGGGAGCCCCACGGAGGCCCGGAAAAAAGGTGAGAGGGCTGTCGACGAAGTAGCCAGCACTGATGAACCTCGGGGCTTCCGACTCGCCCGAGTAAAGGGGGCGGAGTCACTGAACGTTGGACAACTGCCCACCGCAGTCGAGGGCAGCTGCAGTGGTCCTACTGAAGCATAGGGGGACATCGAGGTCTCCCACTGGTACCCAGGATTAATGCCTCTTTCCTGGGGTTACAGAGGCACCCGGTGAGAAGTAGCCAGGGGTGGGGACAAGCCTTGCGGCTCCAGAGCAAACTGCCTCCCCCACTGATTCCATGTGGAGGTTTCCGCTGCATATGCAAACACAGAACCATATCACACTCCCTGTATTCGGAGTGCCGGGGTCTGGGCGCTTTATGACGTGTAGTAATAATTGGTGCTCATTATGTAGTTACTGCCTGCTGACCCCGATGTAGTAATTCATATTGTTGAAGTGGTTTACGTGTGCAGGCCTAGGCAGTAGTGGTGATTTAGGTTCCCTTACATACTACCGGGCATGTTCACAGGGATATGCTCGGTAATGGTATCTCACCTGGGGTGTTTATGACGCTATGCTGAATGCCTGATTGGCATGTGCAACTGAGAGGTATTTGCCCTTGCACCAAATGTAGGATGACAATAGTCTGATGACAATGTGAGGATGGTTTATGATGGATGCATCCTTATGACCAGTGCGTAGTGGCATAGTAACCCATATAATTGTGGTCTTATGTGGTTGATGTGCATCTTTATGACAAGCACCTAGTGGTGCAGTGATTTATTTTATGTGATCTAAATGTGCTTTACATGCCACGCAGTGATTTATGGTCTAATGGGTTTTATGTATATACAATACAAAGGATGTATTTTTTTTTTATATAACCTTGGGTGGAGTCTCTGTTGTGGTGTGCCTAGTGTGTCACTGGTGGGTGGGTGGGTGTGTGTGTGTGTGTTGCGCAAACGCTTTACACATTGCCTTTGGGATAAGCCTGACTGCTGTGCCAAGCTACTAGGGGGCTGAGCAGGGGTTATCTTGGGTGTGTAACTCCCTTACACTGACTAGAGTGGGGGGTTCTGCCTGGCTTAGGTGTATACCCTAGCCAACCAGAAACCCCATTTCTAACAGTGGTGTGATGATCCTCCGCCATAGCCTGTTTTCAGGGAAAGAACAGATGTGACAGAGTATTAAATCCTTCCACTAGCACTTTGTTTTTCTGAAGCAGACACCGAGGGGCCTGTGACAGTCACTGATGTAGTGTTTCCATTAATGAGGTCCAGATGCAAGTTGATGTAAGACAAACTCCCCAGTTCTGCCGTCCATCAACAGCATCCCATCCAACTATTCCCTGACTTCATACTGTTCATCAATACTTTATCCTCACTTTCTGGCCAAGATCAACATGAGAGAACTTTATATTCTTTTTCTTGTCAAGCCACGATTCATGTTTTTTCTGTCTCTTGCTTCTCAAATTCACCACCCTTCACTTTAATACTCATAATAACAAAAGAACCAACAGCTGACTAAGGTCTAGCACTTGTTTTCCATGTATCATCTGTATGGGTATGTGAGTGCAACAACTTCTAGTATCCGCTGTATAAAGATACTTGTAAGTCAAACAGTCCACAAAAGAAGGAAGGTGCACTCTATCACGAGTCATACAAAGACCAACACCTGTAGTAGCAAAAATATCTTCTTTATTCGTAGTCTTGTTAAAAGACAGGCACACAGCCAACGCGTTTCGTTCCCCTGTGCCTTGGGAACTTCGTCAGGGCTCAATATAAATTACTAGAGTGTCCACTAGCGCGTCAAATGATAATGACCAATGAAAGCATAAACGTACAGGCACGACATCAGTGCGTACAGTTCTTGAAGTATATCCAAAGGAGCTCCCGTAGTTTATTGTTTAAATACAGCGGGGAGCAGGTTACGAGAAATTCCTCAAGGTGTATCTGCTAAGTTCGGCAGTCCGTCTGCAACACAGTTCGATGGCTGTTTGGTGCTCGTGACTCGTGATAGAGTGCACCTTCCTTCTTTTGTGGACTTTAATACTCATATCTACTTCACCAACAACCAGCATAGTCTTTGGCTTCCTGTCGTTTAGAATTTCAAGTAGAGTATACCTTGTGAGACCACATCATCGGCGGTTTGTCTTTTCTACTAAATCATATGCCCTTGGGTTGGAAACCTCTGTTTTGCTATGGACAATGTTGGGGTCTACCAGATACCTTTCCATTTGACAATTATCTGAAATTAATTCCTCTAGATAACTTTCGCTCCTAAAAACTATCTCAAGGAAACGTATCATCTTCCTGGAAGTGATATCACAGACAAATTCAACATCAAACAGCTTTGATAAATAGTCAGCACTTACAATGTCATACTTATGTTGTACGCCCAGCTTTTCCATGAGCCCTATGATATTCATTCCAACTTTTGGGCAAGCCCTATTGGAAAAATCCACAGGTTGTAAAGAGTTGTAGATGAGTTTTAAATCTTTGATCACTATTGGCACAAAACAAGCTTTCCTTACCCTCACTTTCAATGTCTATATCCATACCGGCCCATCAAAATATCTCTCTCAAAGCTATTTCTTTCTTCTGCGTCCCATGTGACCTTGCTGTGCCAGTACTATTAGTTTGTTTCTTAAAATCTTTGGAGGAGTCAGGTTACTACCTCTTCTCAATTCACACACATCTTTGCTCAACTCATCTTTAATGCAATGCAATCTCTCAAATCCATTATAACACCTAGGCCAACCCAACTGAATCCACATAACTTATGTTTCAATCCACTCCTGTTTAAAGATGTTGTCTACCCCAGTTCCTGGCCTATGTGCATGCATGGTTTTTAACCTTGACAAACAATCAACACATCTGTTGTTTTTACCTTCTATAAACTCCAAATAAAATGAAATTCCTCCATGTTTGCTAACCTTCTTGCAATTCTGGGAGAAGCTAGTAAAGATTCTGTTGTGGTCAATAAATCAATGGTTTGTGATCTGGTCATACTGTGAATGGATTTCAACCCCCCACATACATCCTGAAGTGTCTAACTACTCAAAATACAGTAATTGTCTCCCTTTCAATAGCTGAATTTCGTTTTTCAGCATCACTCAAAATACACAATGCATGTGCAATGATGATTTCTTCATTATCTTGAATTTGGCTCAAAATTGCCCCAGGAGCACTCACAGCTGTAGTAAGAATGGTTTTATTTTTAAAATCAAACATCCCTAGAGGTGGCACCTCTAGAACTTAATTTTTATATTGTCAAATTCTTATTGCCAATTCTGACACCATATAAACGTATTACCTTTCCTTAAGAATTTATGTATACATTTAATCTGGAACCATCTTGACAAACAGAGTAGAAATCAAATACACTGAGCAAAGATTGTAAGTCCTCTTTGTTGCGTGGAACAGCAGCATTAAGTAGTATATCAATTAACTTGTCTGGTGGACTAATTCCATTCCCGCTGATAACATGACCTCAATAAGTTACGCTCTCAACCTTCAATTTACACATTTAGCTTTGACAGTTAGGCCGTTTCGTTCTAAAATGCTCATCACTTCCTTCAAACATTTATAATGCTCTACTTCCATTGTAGCAAACACTAAAATATTATTTTGAAAGTACCATACCTCCGGTACCCAGCAAAACAACTTTGACATTATCCTCAGAAAAAACAAACTCGCCAAAGTTAGCCAAAAGGGCATGCTTTTAAATTGGAAAGTCCTAAATTGTGTTATAAAAGCTGTAAATGGCGACATGTTGGGAGCAAATCAATGTGATGATACGCTGAAGATAGGTGGATGGTGGAAAATCAATTTGCATGGAATAGTGGACAGCATTTAATTTATGTTCGGGACAGAATGTCTGTCGATCCGTATGGCATTGTTGAGCTCTCGAAGACCGACACAATCCTCACCCAAAGATCTGGTTTGTGTACTACAACAATAAGTGCCAACTAATCAGAAAATTAAATTTTCCTCTATAATGTCAGTCACATAGTCTTTCGATTTCAAATTTAACTTGTTCCCGGACGGCTAACGGGAGGACCTTATGGACTTTCAGTTGGGCATTTCGTTTAAGTATGATCTTGCATCAGAAACCCATAAATATTTCCAGATTTTCACTAAAAAATGTGGGATATCTTTTGATACAACACATAGATTCCTCACAACGGTCAACTAGCATGATTTGTTCTGTTGTACCAGGTCCTAATTGTGAAAGTGTGGCTTGATGTATTAATTCTAAGATGGGCACACCCTTCTTCGGAATATGCACCTTTTCTCATCTCCTTCTGTTCTTAAATGCAATGTCACAAGAAAAACCCCAATCATTTCGATTCTCGAACCACATACCCACTCAAATTTATATGAGTTTCATGTACCACTTTATTTTCTAATCGTAGCAAGTTTTGACAGTTTTTGTGGGATTCAATAGCATAACGTGCTCCAGAACCTACTAATACATTCAATTCCACGTTACTTAGGCATCTCATACGTTCTGAAGCCCTTTTCTCTCTATGTAATTGTACACCCCTAAGATATATAACACCAGCAAGGTATTTTCATTCATTATTTTAACACATGTGTTGGTTCATTTTCACCCCTTAGTGATCTCTAAAGCCTCCAATAAAGTAGGTTTCCTTGCTAGCCACAATTTCTGTTGAAAAGCTTTGTTTGACCTTTGCATCATCAACTGTTCGTGAATGTACTCATTTTGCATTCATGTGAAAAGACACAAACTAATAGCACTCCAAAGACTAATAACAAAATTGTCTATTGATTCCTCCTGGCCTTGTACACTTGAAATTAATTTGTATTTTCTATGATTACATTAGTCCTATTTGCAAAGTACAATTCTTGTTGTTTAGGTGTTCTAGCATAACTCTTCCTGAACTTTTTAGAATGGTACCCCAATTTTTAGTGCAACAAACTTTTGCAACCCACCTCGCTTAAATAAACATGAGGCGGGTCCACGCAACGTCATTACAGTAAATACAGAAGCTCTCTCTAGTCTAAACCCACCTTTTATAGCCAGATGACATACCTTGTACCCAGCATGCTTTATCTGAGCCATTAAAAGGACAGCAGCCAAAACCATTAAAACTAAGATGAGTCACTGTTTGACTTTGCTTGCTCATGAACACTGGTAGCAAGTTTTATAAATACCTTTTTGCTTGAATCAAACAATTATTTTTTTGTATCATGCCCGACTTGTAATCCTGGGTTCTTTCCTGACGCGTTCTGTGAATAGTCGCCTAATTTTGTAGTTCTTCCATTAATGAAGAAGTCCAGATGCAAGTTGATGTAGAAGTAAGTTTATTTAAGAAAAACTCCCCAGTGCTGTCGTCCATCAACAGCGTCCCACCCAAAGAACTATTCCCTGCCTTCTTAACATACAACTTCTATCCTTAGATTCTGATAATGACATCATACAAGGCTAACAGTCATGCCTGGAGTTTTGCAATGCCTCTCATGAAGAACTCCTGTTACAAATTGCTAAACAACTCCAGCTCGTTAAAAACAGAGAGCTGTGCGACCCATTATCAAATGTAATTCTTGTTGACATCACACATTTCCATCCCTCACTGAAATGTCTTCAGTCATTCCCTCTTGGTGGAATTGAAGATCCTTTGCCTGTATGCACCATGAACTTGACATGTTGAATCCAGGTCATAGTTCAGAAGAACATTTTCTGTGTTGAATTCCCTTCGCACCCCGTCTGAATTTCTGCTCCTCTCTTGTCTTCCAGATGTGTGGGCCTAACTTGGCATCCAGCACACTACATTACTTTGTGGAAAACATTGTTGTTTACACATCCTTTCAAGTCACCATCTTTTAGTTAATACTAGACATGAAGTTCAGCAATTAAAATAATCAGTTCCAGAAAGATGTAGAACGTCCATCTGCTTCGTTCGATCGAACTGTACCTTATGGGTACCCGGAAAATATTATACACACATCCGTCTCAAGAATCATGTTCTACTTGTTATGCAGTATTTATACTAGTGAGTTGACTTTTTCAATTAGTGGAAGCATGTTGAAAATTCATCTTTTTGCATCATTTTATTTTTAGACTGGATTAACTGACATTTTTGCATTGCTGCCAATGGAATTTTGGCGATGCAGGTTCTCTGACACATAAAGAAGGTAAATCATTGGCTACCTCCATTTGGACTATCTGGCTCTCTGGAAAGGCCACAGTACCTTTTGCAGAAGTTGCACCATGTACATAAGTCAAATCTCACATGCGGGATGCAGGGTGAGTTGCTCCAGCCACATGATTTCTGTTAAAAACATGGCATCCAGGCTGCCCCTGCAAACCTAACTGGCTGCACATGCTAAAACAAACACTTTTGACAAATTTGAATGCTTTAGCCAAGTCACTTATATGTAGTGCTTTGATGCCAGCTGCCCCTGGGTGAGTAATGTGCATAATTTAGAAATGCCCAGAATGGGGCCGGAATGGCTCTGGAGAACCAGGCAAAGCTATATTTTTACTGCATTGTATTATTGATAAAAATTAAATTGATCATTGAATTTAGATATTTTTTATAAATACTCAACAGATTATTTTTATGAAAGTTGTTTATCTGAAACTGGATCTGGGTAGCTTTGAAAGGGACACTGCCAGGTTCCCATCCGCTCCAGTGACTTGTTGTGTTTTCTATTTCCAGACGAGCGTGGTGGCACTCATCAAGAGCACTTTACAGGATAGAAGGAATTTTGGGCCAACTGCTTCCCGTAGATTCCTGGGTGGAAGGTTACATACTGGTTGGGAGGTTAATTACATGGATATCCACGTCCAAGTACTTCAGCAGCATGTGCTAAGTGGAGACAATAGTACCAGTATATCAAACGAAAACACAAAATGAGGGTAGCAACCCTGAGAGAAGCAGGTTTACAACAGGGCTCTGGTAAGAGCTTGCCTTTGATACTTAGCTTCACATATCCAGCCTGGCTCCTCTCACCTTGGTAGATGAACTAGTTACAGATCCTTTCTTGGGAGCTTTTCCACAACTGAGGAGAGTGAAATACCTCCTTACAATTGGCCAACTCCTCGCAGTTCTGACAGAGCTCAAACAGTAGCAGTGGCCTTCTGCCATGTTTGACAGACCACAGAATAGTACTTTCCAGGATCGTTTTCAAGTAAGTTTACAGCTTGTGCTGTTTTCAAGAGTTGAAATTAGTAAATTGCCTTCTTTAGGGTAGGCAGCTTATGTCACATCACCAATCACTAGCCAGTGACTGTTTTGTGAAAGATACTTAAGAACACTACAGGATTTGGGAGAAGAGGAGAAGGAAAAATCTCGTGCCTGCCTGGGAAAAGACTTCTGTTTTGGATCTGGCTTTCGCTTATACGCACACTTTATACGTTCTTTTCAAGGGTCAGACCAGCTGGCCTCCTGGAGGCCAAGTGAAATGAATGACAAAGGAGAGCATCTTTGTGAACATTCAAAGACCATTTAGGACTGGAAATTGAAGCGGCCCTGGCTAGAGTGAAAGGTTGGGCCTGTTTCCACTGTTTTTGTGCCCGGATAGCAGAGAAGCTGTTGCTATTAGTTTTATCTTTAGGAGCAGCCAGGAGAGAGATATCTAGTATCCCGAGGAGTTTGGGCTACCAGGACTTTCAGCCTCCGTAGGTGCTGAGGTTACTTGAGAAAGATTTCCTGGTTTGGCTCACTAGGAGTTTATTGCCACAAGAATAAAGATTTATCTTGACATTGTGCATATGTAAGCCAGGCTCTCGGGTCCCTGCCTAGCAATGGTTTCCAGCCTTTTCCTGGCAAAGAATTTTGTGTTCCATAAAAATGACAGAATCAGAATAAATAGAGTGGGAGATTGACACCAGCGACAGAGGGGACCGTGAGCACCAATAACACCTGATCATAGTGTTATACTTTTCATGTGGACAACATTGCCGTCACGAATAGTTGCGCTCTGATCTTTGCTTGTAGGTATAGATCGCCTACTTTTTGATTTGACCGTACTCGTTTATAGACACTTTCAAGTCACATTGGGCGTTTTTGAAGCCTCACCCAGCCGGGTTTGAATTCTTACCGGCAGAGCAATTTTCTTTATTTTCCACTTCCTATTCAGCCCTGAGGAAGTCACAGGATTATTTCCGATAAGCGACGAAACACGTGTTGGCTGTTACTTTTTGTTTGCTCTTGATGAATAAATCTTGGATACTATCACAAACTTTTCTATAGTGTAAACTGACATTACTTTTCAGTGGACTTTTACATTACATTACATTGGTTTATACCTTAATTGTGACGTGTGCCCAGGACTTTGTGTACCAGCGACAATAAGACTTCTGCAGTTTAAGAAAAATGTCTTATTGAGAACATACACAGTGTCAGCGGCGAAAGACTAACCCAGTAATCTCAGCAGCTAAGTGGCATTGGTGACTATTTTTTCACATTGATCCCACTCTCATTTTTTGATGCCAAGGGTGGGAGTCAACCCCAAAGCTAGATTACCTAGGTTTATGGAGCCACCATTGGTCACAGTGTCGTTCCTTGCCCCCATGGACAACTTTGAGTCCCACCTGAGAGATTCGCATGAAAAACTAGATGAGCGGTTCCTAACCTTTTGACTTCCAGACTGTGTTCCCCATGGGGTCCACTGCATAAATACTTTCTAGATGTGTCCTTAAAAAATACAGAAACAAATATGCATCAAACACACAAATTCTGAAATACTTTAATTAATTCACAAACAAAAAGCTGAATTTTAACGCAAAGGATTGATGTTTTCAAAACTTTGGTTTATTTCTTAAATACAAAACAACGTACTAGGCTCCAGCATTCCTGTTTTTTTAATCCTAATGCATCTTGTGTTTGGCCAGAGCATGCTAACGCTTCAAATGATGCTACCAACCATACTACCAACAACACTACTGTTTGCTGTACTTGTGCTGCTACCGAGAAATAACCAAGGATATCAACTTAATTTTTAGTCTCGAATTTAAAATGTCTTCATATTTACAGAACGTTTTCAAACTTTTCAATTGTACTTTGTTATGTGTATGTACTTTATTAATCGCAATATTAATTAATTTCTGAAACGGTAATGGACAACCCGAGTTGGCGTTGGGATCCAGTAGGGGTCCTGGTACCACAGGTTAAGAATCACTGCATTAAACGTTACCAAACTTGCGTTCCATCACAGTGAGCCTGAAAAGAAGCATCGTACCCAGTCACCGGCGTTCTTTGGGCGATCAATATTTCTTATGGGAGCGTTATGGTATTCACTTCACAAATCCATAACTTAGGATCTCCTTACTCAATTCTTACCATTATGATGGTGTTCTATTTATTACAGGTTTCTTATTTTTGCTAAATTGGATTGTGATCTTGATTGTTTCCCTTCCTGACTTTTATGTTGTTTTGGGTGCAGCTTACACAGTATACTCACATTGTGCTCGGTGAGAAACGTATTGCTTGAGCTATAGCCGTGGATTTCGCATTAAAAATTAAAATCTGTGCTTCAGAATCATATGCTTAGAGGGTATTCGTTTCAATATGAATTAGCCAGTGTGGTGATCTGGTCTTGCTACCATCCTTGAAATGTTTCTGTGTAGAAGTTGGAATCCATTTTCAAGTTACTTGGACTGTGGAAGAGAGAGGGGTAAGAGAGAGAATGAGTGTATGTATGTGAGCAGTGTGTGTTCCTTTCCCCACAGTTTGTATTGCTGCCTCCCTGCCAATTTGTCAATAACTCACTGTCCAAGCATATAGGTCCATCTATTCTAACTCCAGTGTCATGTCTTCCTGTCCTGTCATCTTGTCCAATGTTATGTGTTCATGTGCACCTAACTCAATGTCAATGTCTCCTTCTACCAGTGTTTCTGTCACTCTGCCCATTATAGCCGTGTCTTCCTTTAGCAATGCGCAGGCATCCATCTCTTAGTTGGCCCCTGAAATCTCCTTTCCTGGTGATGCAAAAAGTAATTAATGTTATGATGGCAGCCAGATGAAAGCCAATTACGTTCTATGAGAGTTTGGCTAAATTATTCATATTTTTAGAGTGATACGGACACAGGCATCTTAGAAACTGAGAAAGTGAGGCGTGGAAAGAGAGAGTAACAGATATAGCAGCAAGGACTCGGACTCGAAGACAAATTCTTGAGCAAGAAGACATTTTATATAGCGCAAACTCGGCTGAAGGGTATTAGAAAGCTTTACATGAGCACCAGAATACATAACACACTTTTTTTAAGCACAGGGACAATAAGAGATTTGCCCAGAATGACAGGATTTAGAGCTGAGGCAAGAAATCAAACCTGGTACCACAATTCTAAAAGGTGGCAGCTCTGGCCATTATTCCACATCTTTTGATGCGGAAATACAACTACTCCCGCCACTCTATACTCCACTCCCCTTCCACTCTCGAGAAGTTGTTAGTTTGTATTGCCCCTTCTGTTGTGAACAAGGGAGTTAATGGGGGAACTCAATGCATATATTCTACACCAATTAAGCACAAGCTCATGAAGTACTATGGGGTAACACACATCACACACAAACATAGTATGCTAAAGGAAGACACACATACCAAACACTGCAAAAACATTCCCACTGAGGAGGACTTGGTGTGCAGGAAAGAGAGGAGACCAGTTCAGGCACAAACCAGGCAGGGGAGTAGGGGGGATGGTCTTAAGATGTTCTTGCTCTCAAATAGTCCATCTATAGTCTGTGTCAATAAAAACAGTTTGAAACTACGATACAATAAGAAAAGATAACTACATGCAGAACAAGCTAATGTTCTTTTTCGGCACTTGTACTGTCAGACAGATTTCTAGGTGTCACAAGGTGCATAGTAACGAGAAACGAGAAAGTTCCTTGCAACAGCACAATACATTGCTATTTTTCTACCTTCCATTCCTCAACTTTTTTATACATTCAAAGAGGACACATATTCAAGACCTGATCAGCAAAGAACACTTTTAGAATTCCTGCAGGAAAACAAAGAACGAAGTACTGCCTACCTCTCCCAGTGCACTATCATTATGATCTCTTTAGTGTAAACATGTCATTGAAGATCAGCCCCATTAAAGAAACTGATCAAAACCCATCCAAGTATTATTTTGGTTTAGAGTTTAGTTTAACTTTTAGACATGTGGATATTAACTTAGCTCTTAAGATGCTCCCACAATTATTTCAACATTACTATGAACTACTAATGAAAAAATATATTTTTTTACACAAATCTCTGGGTTTTGCATAATAACTGTCTAAAAGGAAATAATTTAACATAGTCTCTTTTTTTGCCAAAGTAACCATTTTGTAGGATTATAACACAGCATACAACTACTTAACCTCTGGTTTGCCTCAGTCATTACTACCTGACGAAACAGAAGCCTGCATGTTAGTTCAATGCACAGAATGCAGGTTAACAGACTGCTGCATGCATGCATAAAAGGTCATTAAGGCTTACACCGCACAATGCCACCTTACTCTACCTTTATTTATTAGGTCAGCTTATAAAGAGGAATTCCAGGTTTATACCCTGTGTGTTATATGAATATGATGCCCTTCATTTTTCTTACAAACGTTCATACATCGATTTTCCAAAAATAAGTATATTTAAGTCTAAAAGGAGCGAACTTGTACCAATTGATTTTCTCTTAAAAAACAGTCTGCATCCTGACCAATGGAGATATCATGTCCCATATTTTACTATTTTGAGTCTTACCCTCTAAAAGGGAGATAGATTCTGCCTCTGGTCCTCACCTTCCTATAGATAGGTGGGTGGAGCTCTCTTCCCTTAAAGGGTGAACAGTAGATATGCTGCGGAGGGCGTCAACATCTTCCACTGGGAAAGTTGGCCCAACTTTATTTAACGTTCACGCAATACCTTATACAATAACATGTGTATATTATACCCAATGCAAAGCTTTCAAATAAACCAGTTGGAAACTGTGGAATACATCTAGCCCTCTACTCACTTCTCTTTTATTCCCATTTGGACCTTCTATTTACAAATTCAATCAAGGATATTTTAACCAATGTTTTCTTTGTCACAGGGACTGCATTCTTTGTCAGACATTCTCACAGCTCCGTTTGCGCTAAGGGGTAAATATCCAGAATATAAGTGATGTCACATACATAATCCAATAAAGACGCCCGAGTCATAGGAATCCGAAAACTTCAGTTTCAGCTAGTGCAAACTCATCACACAACTAAACAAATTACTTGATTCCGTGCAAACCCACATGTTGTACAACTTCCAGAATTCTATTAAGTACTATTTTTGTATCCTCTCTTGTCTTACAAAAGAAGAATTGGAGTCTCTAGTGTGAGAATCTCACTCCAATCCAATTTTGCTCTTGCCAGCTTGCAGGCTCCTATTATGGATATAGTAGGTTCAAGCATCCTGGCAACCAGTTCCCCACTATACCATGCTTCTGGGTAAGTATCCTTTTTCAGCCGCACTTCTTACAAAGGGCCCTATAATGATGTATGTTGAAAAGACTCCGACTTGTGGTCCCTGGCTTTCTGACTGGCATCATATTTTTCACTTACAACCGCCATTCCGGCCGGCTTCCGGCGGTCTGAAGGAGTCTGTTGGCCAGTTTGAACCGGCATGTAATCCCTTCAAGAGGACGTTTCTGCCATCAGGATTATGATGTCGGTTTCCCACAGACTTTCCATGTCAGCGACTTTGGGGTCCCCTAGCAGGGATCCCTTCTCCCTTCGGCCTCCGATTGGGGGCCAAGGGGACACCTATGGTGCCCTTTGTTAATCCCTGTACCGTGTGGCCTGTCATGTGGTGCAGGGATTAACAGGTACTCCCGTAGAGAAATGGGAGCATGCAACCGCACCGTGTGTGGTCGCATTGTAATAACGGTGTCAGGACTGCAGCAACGGTCTGCCTGACATCATAATGAGGCCCCAAGTGTGACTAGTGAAATCATAAGACGGCCAACATGGCAAAGTACCCAGCATTGCGCTCAGCTTGGACGAAGTGAATTAAATTAATTTTTAATACATTACTGCCCTGTCCGAAACCGTGAGATTTTCACAAGGGATCCATATTGATGGTTGGCATCTTAACATCATCAGTTACAGTTTCCTATAGCCAATTCACTTTTTTATATTTAATTCCAAATCTTTTAAAAAAAATTCTCAAAAAGTAAAGTAAAGAAAAAAAAAGGGACATATTTACAAGCTGCTATTGCCACAGAAACTTCACTGTTTCCGACGTTCTTGAGGCAATAGGGGCTTTGCCTTATTCACAAGGTGGCATTAAACGACTTAACGTGGCTTAATACCACCTTATGAATGAGGCCCCCTTTCACACTACACTTCGTGTGAAAGGGGTGTGCAATGGGTGTTGTGGTGGGTATTCTGCAACAAAACCCATTGATTGTGATGCTGCCCCCATATTTACAACGGTGACATAAATATGAGGCATCGCCAAAATCAGGACTAGGGAAAACCTGGTCTTAACACGGTGAAACAAAGAAAAATGCTTTAATTCTCCCTGTTTTTGCTGTTCCTTTGTGTGCAAAATGCCATTGATTGTTTATGTGCAGGAAGGTGTCCCTTAAAAATTATTTCAAAAATTGACTGCAGCACAAATAGAAGTTACAAATCGCCATTCTGGACTGTTTATGTGCAGGAAGGGACAGCTTCTTGCACATATACAATCTTTCCTCGCAACACAGGCACCCTTGCACAATTGTGCAAGAGTGCCTATGTAGGCGTTAGGCAGCTACATGTAGTGACAGCGCTATGGTAAAGTGAGGCTGATGCCTTTAAACAGAAGTATTGCTTTACAGCAATATTCTTTAACAGTCAAGTGGGTTGGTAAGCGGGCGTAATATGATGAGAGATGATTGGCAATTCAGTAGAGGGCTGCAGAATCTCCAAAGTGTCCTCAAAGAGGGAATGGAGAAGATGGTAGAGGAAAGAGGTAAAAACTCAGGACATAAGGTATAGCTAGTGCATCTCAAAGATGAAGGGTTAGGTGGCCAGGTACATGAGCTCAAAGAGGTGGTGCCTCTTTCAAGGAGCTGGCCAGTTAGATCCACAAAGACCCGTCACACAAGCGAATGCCCTGATTCCAAGACCACCAAGTGTCAACACTGTCGTAAGTATTTTACCTCCTAGCATCAAAAAATGTGTAGCTCTGAATTTGAGAATCTATTCTATATGGCAGTTCTACCTGCCTTCAAGGCATGCATACAGTTATCATGCTAGACATCAAGGATACATTGAAATCCAGAGTCAGTTTCAAACTACATTTGGGACTTTGTCAGAACATCGAATTTAAAGAACCGCCATGCTTCAGTACAATAAACACAGGCCCTATTTCATGAACGAAATCTGTTTAAAATACTCAAAACTTTGAAAGGAAGTCTCCAGAGTTTAAAATCTTAAATTGGTAAAAGGTAGTGTACAGTAACTACAAAAATGTATCCCTGAAATACCATTTTAATATGTTGGGCAAACACCAAGGTCTCAAGGAAAAAATGCCAGTCCGCCATTACTGATGCGAAACAAACAAAAATAAATGTTAAACAAAAGACTGAGTGTCACAGAAAAGTTTAACTTTTCACCTGCTTTTATTTAGGAGGCTTCTCTTCCTTGAAAGGCAGACCTATGGTTTGTGTTTATGGTTATGATGAAGGACTCATTTGGTCGTAATTAAAGCATATGGAATAAAATGTTTTTTATTTTAATTGTTTTTATTATACATCCCCACTCCAATGTTTTTTTCGCCATAGAAAACATGGCCTTGGGTGAGGTAAGATCAGGAGAGTGAAAGCGAAATATAGATTGATGTGGAGAAAGAAACTCTCCAGCACACGGTCAGTGGTATAGTCTGTCTCTTGTACTAATTTGTAGTCTAATATGGGGATATTGGTGCCATGAAGTTTGAATGACAGTGTAGAACAAAATGGACTGCAGTAGACATTCATGGAAGTGTAAGAGCATGTTTGTCCTCAGTCCTAAGCTGGGCTAAAAACAGGAGAAGTGAGAAAAGATCACATTTTGCTATGGGGGAAATCAAAATTTGCAGAAACACTATGTATGGATCTCCACATGATTCTGTCCAATGCTTCTGAAAACGTACGGAAATTCTTGGCCCTATGAAAGTAGCAAGCGGTACAGCTTCAGTACCGAATGCCTGTCTGCTTGAAAGTTGAGAAGGTTTTGTAAAGTTCGAGTGGTCTTTTCATCCCAGTTACTTAGTGTGTTACTAGTGAGTCAATTCAATTCAATTCTTTATTAAGATATGGAACTCAAAGGGAGGTCCGCTTAAAAAGTTACAAGAGGATCGCACTATTAGATAAACATTTTACCTGGTGGAGTTTGTGCGTCATTTCTCCGCGCTGTATACCCAGAGGGAACAGGTCTCGGGAGATATCATCGTGGAGTTTCCCCCTCAGAAGCTATCAGCTCAGATGAGGGATCAATTAGATGCCCCCATTACATTGGACGAATTGACTGCTGCAGTCAATGTGCTGCACCTGGGTCGAGCCCCAGGTCCTAATGGGCCCCCTATGGAATTCCTTCACTCTCACATGGCTGTGCTGGGCCCGCACTTAATGGGCACAATCCACGAGGCCCTGGAACAGCGACTATTGCCTCAGGACTGGCGTCAGGCTGAAATTGCCCTCTTCTTAAAGCCAGGCCGCCGACCGGAAGATCCATCCTTGTACCGCCCTATCTCCTTAATCAATTTTGAATCTAAACTATTGGGGAAGGTCCTGGCAGTCCGCCTGAGGTTGTGCACGCAGGACCTGGTCCATATGGACCAATCCGGTTTTATGCCGCATCGGGCCACCCGTCATAACATTCGTCGGGTCCACACCGCTATGGCCTTGGTGCCTGAGTTGGGACGCCCCGCGACCCTGCTCCTGGCCAATATTGACAAGGCCTTCAACTCCCTTAGTTGGGAGTACCTTTTTCGACTACTAGATGCAATCAATTTCGGTCCACGTTTCCTAGCTTATGTGTGCCTACTATATACCGATTCTATGGCCTCTGTGCGAATTACCGGCCATAGTTCCCCTTTCTTTACAGTTGGCTGAGGCATGCATCAGGGCTGCCCTTTATCCCCTCTCCTCTTTGCTTTGGCGGTGGAGCCCCTGGCAGCGTGGGTCCGGGGGGACCCTGTGCTTAGAGGCTGTGATTGGCCGCGCTCTCAGTCAGACCGTATTGCACTCTATGCGGACGACGTTCTGTTTTTTATGACCGACCCCTGGATCTCGGGTCCACACATCCTGCAGGTCCTACAAGTCTTTGGCCAGAACTCTGGGCTCCACACTAACCCTGCCAAGTCGGTGCTGATCCCAGTATGGGCCATCAGGGCAGAGGCGCTTGGGCATCCCAGTTAAAGCATGCGACAGACGGATTTCAATACCTGGGAGTATATATGTCCCCCTGTCCGCAGACTTTATGGACGTACAATATACTTCCGCTCCTCGCCAACCTCCGTGACGACACAGCTGTTTGGTCTTTTCTGCCTCTGTCATTATACGGGCGGTCCGCTATCTTTAAAATGGTCTCTCTTCCCAGGGTTCTTTACCGTCTCCAGAACTACCCGTACTACATACAGAGGGTGTGGTTTGCACAAATTAATGCCCTACACAATAACTTCTTATGGGGGATAGGGGGAGTGATCCGTGTCGCACTTCAGACATGCACGCAATCCACATATTGTGGGGGTATTGCTGCTGCAGATACTCCTGTTATGTCGCGGCGCATTTGTTAATTATCAACAATTGGTGGTATAACTCACCTACGGATCCGGCATTTGCACTAGAGCATATGGCCATAGGGAAGACTTCCCTCCTGCATTTCCTTTACAGCGTGCAGAGTCTGAAATTTTTGCCAAATGCCAGCCGGACAACGATCAGGTTGTGGAGGTATATGGTTCGATGAATGGGATGGCACAGGCGGCTGACACAGGCAACGCCCTTATGGCACAGCACTAATTTGCGTCAGGTGGTAGCTCTGAGGGGGCTCCGCCAATGGCACCCGATTGGTATTTCCACCTTGGGGAACATCATGCGGGGCACCATCCTTAAATCGTTTCCGCACCTCCAGGATGCGGCATGACTTGACTCCCTCACTGGCGAACAGACCCGATTTCCCTGAATTTCACCCGTTAGCAGGTCGACTTCTCATGGGGGACCTAGGAGCACATATAATAAGACAAATGTATCTGACGCTGGCAACGCACTCCCATACGACCCTGCATAAGACGAGGAGGGCATGGCAGGATGACATTCCAGACCTGACGGATGATGACAGGGCACAGGAGATAGATAGCCCCCGTGATGTAGTTGTAGCTTCCAGATATCGCCTTATACAGTTTAAGTACGTGCACCGCATATATTACACCCGGTTGCGCCTCTGGAGGATAGGAGTTGTGGCGTCCCCCCAGTGCCTACAATGTGACGGGGAGGAGGGGACATTTTTCCATACATTGTGCAGCTGCGCAGCTATAAAGCATTTCTGGCGTAGGGTACTGACTTGCCTTAAGGAGGTGCTATCTTGGGACCTTCCGCTATATCCTCGTTTGGTCCTCCTCCATAGCACAGAAGACATAGGTGGTAACGGATATAAAAAGCATTTACTCTTTCTTGCCCTTACCATTGCCAAACGGGATATTGCTCAAGCATGGAAGGGCACCTCTCCTCTGACAATGGGAAAGTGGCGAGGGGAACTGGATAAGTGAATGGGTGCTAAAATGGCTGTCTTTCGGGCGAGGGGTTGCCCTAAAAAACATAGAAAAATCTGGTCTCAGTGGGCCGCATACAGGGGTTTTGATCTTCCGCCCCTTCCTTCACAATCCCCTAACAGTGACCTAATGGGAGGTTCACAGATTGCTATACACAATGTGTTATCTTGTCTTTCTGGGTGTATAAAGGTGTTGACATGCGCTTGTCAATGTGGGTGGGGTAGCCTGCGTACAATTCTCAGTGTGTTTTCTTTTGTTATGTATACAAATTGTACTCACGAATGGCTCCACACTTGGTAATACTTTAATAATTTGTTTATATGTGGATTCTGTCGGGCTTGCGCCCATGTGGTACTTTCAAAACTTAATAAAATATGGGTTTTAAAAAAAAAGAAAAACATTTTACATTGTGCAAATAAAGTCCTTTACCATAAAATATTATTCGTATAAGAGACAAGAAACGAGTCACTCACTTTTAAAGGAATAAAACAATATAGCAGCATTTCGCAAAAGTACAATTTTGTACAGATAAAATCATAACCATGAAATCAACCAAAGATACAGCTTGAAGAAGAGAGTAGATAAAACTTATATAGTTATAACAAATCATCCTCCAGCAATAGTTAAGTTCAAAATTCTGCAGATAATAAGAGATACTAATAAAAACATCATTAAGAAGAAAACAATAATCACAATGAAATTAGACTGTAAAATACAGTTATAATTCCTTTACTGCAACTCATAATGGAATTAATTATGTACACAATACAAGCAGTACAAAAATTAAAGTGACAAAAAAAAATGTAATTAGTCAAGCTCGAAAAGAAATGAAAAACTTCATTCAATCGAACAGCAACAGTTCAGTGCAGAGTTCCATAATTAAATTTAGGAACACTTTACAAACAATAAAAGGGGAATAAACAACAATACTATAATGAAGTTAGATACAGTTACAATTTCTTTACCACAACAAATGCATAGAATTAGTTGGGTACACAATTTCATTAAGTACTAAAATAAAAAGTGGCATACAAGCAAGTAATTGGACCCACAGGTAGGATGTAGTACGACTAAGCATGAATAAAACGATTGTGCCCGTACCCCCCTGTCTAAAACGTGAATTTAAAATACGACTAAAACAGATTTAAAAACACCTTTAAAAACATGAAATGTTTTATGCAGACTAATTCGTTCTTTGGGGATGGGAGAAACCCATGTGGTGTAGCATCAGTTTTGATATTATTCTGTAATAAACAGAGGACGTAATAGACATAAGCGATAGGGAAATAGGACTATGCATACAAACAGAATATGATCTATGTCCTGAGTGCCCAGATTACAAAGGTTACAATGTCTTCCTGTGTTCAAGTGGGGAAACCAACTTGCCGTTAAATCATTTAGGGGTAGGAGGTTCATACTGAATAAAATAAAAAAACGGCAGACCCCATGCTTCAAATTCCAGGATAAATATTTTATTGCGGCTCACAGATTACAGGATTTAACTATTGTCTTCAATCTTTCCTGCAGTCGGCCTGGTGTTACACTAGTGAGGCTGCTTTATGAACATCCACAAGTTTTAGGAGTCACCATTAACTATTTCATGAGCCCTAGGCTTACGTTCCCTCAAGTTCACCAGGGCCAGACCAGTAGAAACCAATTTGACATATCGATCAGCAGAAACCAATTTGAGAAATCTTCTAGAATAGCGTACTATGTAGTCTGCAACAGTATCACTGAGAATTTGCATGCATCAACCATGGTCCCTCTCCTCACTCAACCCCACTGCATGTTGCAAAGACAGATGCTTTCTAGCATATATTCTTGGCAATCCCCAGCACTCCACTAGACACAAATCTTACTTTGGGAATACTCATGTTCATGAGTCTTATAATATCTGAGGTTATTTTGAAAGAGATTTTCTAAAGACATTTTCCATTGCACTAACTCCTTTTGCTATATGTTACTCATGTCAACGTCAGTTTTACTCACTAGTACTGCAATTGATAAACTACGGTGTTTTTGACTTATCCACACGCGCTTTTAGACTCCAACTACCTTTTCTCTGCCGTGAGGGAAACAGCCTGCTAACTGCTCTTTGCGCCGTGAGGGGAACGGCTTTTGCATCTCATCTGCTGCCTCCGCGACGCTGCTGAGAAGGGGACCACACTTCCCACGATCCCCTGCTGGCGCGGCTTTGAGACGCCAGTAATTGCGACACCTCTGCACGGATAAAAGCGCTCCCGCCCCACGGGACCGATAGAGGCCGGGCAGGGCCTCCCCTCTGACACTTATGAATTGAAATATATCTTATATTTAACATGGCGAGAAGGAAGATTATTAAACCACCTATTGAAAAATCATGCACTACCCTAGATTCTTATCTGGCTAAAGCAGTGAATGTTCTATCGGAGGAGATAGACCGTACGGAAAGGCGATTATCTATGGACCATAGTCAACTGGGTGTCGCACAGGGGAATGAGGTATCGGCATCCGATAACCTATCGAGTGAGTCTAGCCCAGTTGATTTAATGATCAATTCGTGGATAACTGAGGAGCCACCTATGGTCATTGTCAATGAGGGAGACATCATCAAAGATTATACCCGGACATCTATGACTCCCACATTGTCTAGACTAGACTAGTGAGCCCATTGCGCATGGAAAAAACTAGGGGATGTGGTAGAAAGAATACCCTAGGACAGGGAAATCCTAAACCCAACCTTAGGCCAAAAAAAGATAAAAAAGATAATCCTATAGGAAAATCGGGCCTATTAAGGGAAAAGTTGGTTAAAACAGTTCCTCTACAAAATGATTTAACCCTATCAGTTATAACCGATAAAGTTATAGAACTACTTAGGCCGCTCTATGACAAATTAGATATCCTTATCAGAGAAGTTAACAAGATAAGTGGTTCCATTATAAAGGCTAATGAAAGACACGCTAGTGGGAGTAATAGGATGCAAATGTTAGAGGTTAATCCAACTCCTATTAATAATTGTTCTGTTAGAGAATTTAGCATTAACCCCAAGGATAGGCTCCTCATTACAAATGAGGCAAATGGGGCAAATCTAATAGCTCCTAAAGCCTCGTAGAACAACTGATAGCTATAGTTCAGCCACATTCCCGAGAGATAGCAAAAGGGTAAAATTATGCAATTCCAACATACTGGGCTCCGTAAAATCGGGGGAGTTAAGAACCGCGACCTCTAGGGACGGAAGATCTCCTATGACCGTAAACTTACCGCCAGAATGTAGTGCCTACGTCGCTGTCCTCACAAACGTACCTAAACACCAAGCAGGACAGATAGAAGATCATGGCTCTCTCTTGAGTAAAGTGGTGTTTTGGCTGACTAAAAACTGTGGATATCCAATAGCAGTGGTAAATCAGATCTTGACCACACGTAGAGTGAGCTGGGTCGGCCCATTACAAAAATGCTTTGAAGGCGACTGTATTATTATCAATTTCCGATCCCCAAGATGGGTTAGTAACACCCTCAATAACGCAGCCCCTCCTTCCTGTACGGAATATAATACCACCCTTTTCCCTTTAGGGTATTTTTATAGACACTTAATGCCAACACAGGAAATTGATAGCCGACACAGAAATAGATCCCCTCTAGCCCCTCTTGGATCCTGCTCCTTATTCCACCCCGCTATCCCATTGGCTAATAGATTCCAGGCTCTGAGCGACCTCGACATTAATGATTGACGCAAGGAACATCCACAGATGAACCAGGTACAACAGGTCAGATATGTATGTGTCGAATCTGTATGGGGAATGGAGGTTGATGAGATTACTAATTTAGGTAAGAAGGAACTTTTTGGGATAGAGCTGAGTGGTAGGTATACCTCTGGTATAACTCTGATATCTTCCACCTCTAACAACTATGTTTGTCCTTCTCTAACCCCTCCATCCCCCAATGATAAAGTGGATGGTTCTGCATTCCACTCGGAAGTTACTGAGGTCACCAAGCCTGAACCAGGTATCGGTTATTTAGTAACCTCATGGAATATGTCAGGTTTTAAGAGCAAGATAGGCACCCCTGCATGGTCAGATTTTATTTCAGCCCAACATGATATTATATGCCTCCAAGAGACATGGTGCACGGAACCAGTCTATGTAGAGGGTTATACCACTCATTCGCTGCCGGCTTTGCCATCAACTTCAGGTAGAGCTAAGGGGGGACTTCTGATCATGATCGCCACCAATCTGAATAAATGTAACATTAAGTGCTGTATTACTGTCGGTGCTTATGACCAGATTATGTGGTTGGAGTCCCTAGTGGGAAAAGATGTAATTCTGATCAACTTCTATAACAATGTGTTTAATTTAACCCGAGGGTCAGTTGTTTATGCCTTGGAGCGAGAAGTTGATAAGTTGATCAGTACCAGTATCAGGAACCCGACCATTATTATTTGGGTTGGGGATTTTAATATCCAGGCGTGTCTCTTATCCTTGACCAAAGTGTGTGGGCATAGGAGGGGCGAAATGAAAATGATGATTATATGCATTTCCCCCACTGTGATTATGGTACAACTTTAAATAGTGTCATTGCTAAATTGGATCTGAATTTGTTGGGTTGTAGTATGGACAAAAATAATATGAAATGTCCCACATTCACAGGGAGAAATGTAAGGTCTAATATTGATCATATTTTAATTTCTAGCAACAGTGCACACCTGTTTTCTTCACCATGGGTAATGGAGCAACCCACAAGTGATCACAATAGTATCTCCCTTAACCTATTTACTTGGGGATTTAAAAATCACAATGATGCATTTAATAGTCCATGTATTGCCCCAACTAGACCAAATGGTGTGCGGATAAAATGGACAGCATTAGATCCATTAAAAATTCAGAGTGATGTTATTAAACAATGTCAGGATGAACTCCAATTCTGTTTAGGTGAGGATATTGATCCTCAATTACTGCTTGAAAATGTTATTAAGATCAATAAGGTCGATGAAAACTTTCTGACGAAACATGACCATAGCAAAAGAAAACCCAAGGTAGGCTGGTTCGATAACAACTGTACAGCGGCCCTACATCACCTTAAACAAGCCCTGGGGTGTAATCCACGAGATAGGGATGTAATTAGGACTCTACGAGCAGAGTATAATTCTGCCCTGGAGACAAGAAAAGCGGAACTCCGCGATGACGCATGGGAAAAATTAAGCTACGCAGCGGATATAAAAACCAGCAAGCTATTCTGGGATACTGTTAATAGTTCCTTTTTGAAAGATGACCATGTACCAGAATTTAATTCCCATATTACTTGTAACTCTTGGGTAGAACACTTTTCAAATATTTTTAATTCTACCAATAGTAATACCATATTTGCTAAACCACATGATATGCCCGTTCAATGGCCAATTATACCTCTAATGATTAGCAATGGGGAGGTCTTAGATGGTATATCCAGTAGCAAGGGTGGTAAGGCGTCCGGCCCAGATGGCGTCCCGATAGACCTCTATAAAAACAATATGGATTTATGGTCACCTTTTTTAACTAGAGTATTTAATGTTGCTTCTGAAACAGAAATTCCAGCATCATGGGGCCAGTCAATAATAATCCCAATTTATAAGAAGGGAGTAAAGACTGATGACCGTAATTACCGCCTAATCTCACTACTGGACTCTTCTATAAAGATTTTGAGTAGGGTCATGCATTCTAGACTAGAAGATTGGGCTATAGAAAATATCCTCTCTCAAGCCCAATATGGGTTTAGGAAAGGATTGGGAACAGTGCGTAAATTTAGATCTTCTGATCGGGATGTATACATTGGCAAAGGAGGGCAACCTATATTTATGCTTTGCCGATTTGAGTAGCGCTTTTGATTTAGTAGACCATTCGATTTTATGGCCTCTATTGCTAGAAATGGGTGCCCCAAAAGATATAGTTTACTTTCTAGCAAGATTATATGAAGCACTAACTAGTAAGGTGCGGTATGGATATTCAGGCGAGTATACCCCTCCTTTTAAAGTTAAGAGAGGTATCCGCCAGGGGTGTGTGCTGGCACCATTAGTGTTTTCTTTATTTATTAATAATGTTGATGCCACCCTGAAAACATTTGAAGCTGACGCACCTAGGATTGAAGGAAACCCTATCCCAATTCTTTTATACGCTGACGACGAGGTTTTATTATCTCGGACCCCTATTGGGCTTCAGCGTCTTATCGACAATTTTACTATATTTATTACCAAAAGAAAGCTTTTAATTAATAAATCAAAAACTTTTGTTATGGCTTGTAGCAAAAACCCAATAACAGCCAGACGATTTTACATAGAGGACTTTAAAGTTTTAACTGTGAAATCATTTTGTTATTTGGGTATTACATTTGCTGGAAATGGGTCATAGGCACAGGAACAGGAGAATGTCCGCTCTAAGATGGAGAGAAATACAAACGGCAATTTTAGATTTACTGCCAAATTGGGCCACCATCGTATAAAAGACATGATGGCAATTTATGAAGCAAGATGCGTTTCTGCCGCTCTCTATGGTGCTGGTGTTTGGGGACATATCCAAGCGAATTCTCTTTTGCAAGCCGAAAATGTATTTTTAAAACGCTTGCTGTGTGCCCCCCTCTGCTTCGACGGAACTCATTCACCGGGAAGTGGACATTGCTTATATATCAGACATTGTCTCATTACGACCCCTCCTATTGTGGAAATCAATTTGGTCAAAGGAAGAGACAAAGTTCAGCCAATCTATTATACGGGATTGTGTCAAAATGGAGAATTGTCTAAAAATACCATGGCTTAAATACATCTCGCATTGGTACAAAACCCTATTTAATTATGATATACGGCTGGACCCTGGGCGTATTGCCTCTGTCACTAAAAATGAGATAAAATCTATTTTTTGATCACAGCAATTGAATGCCCGTTTTAATGTATTCAACAAGCAAACTACCTTTATGCTCTACCGGCAACTGGAAATTTAAGAGGATTTCCAATCTTACTTGTCAGTCAGTCGTGACAAGAGCATCGCACCGATATGTACTGACACGTTTAAAATTGGGTACAATACATCACCTTGTTAATTTTCCAGTTATGAAACCGAGTACTGTTCAACGATGCCCATGTGATGGTATATCCCACCAAAGCTGCTGCCATTTCTTATTAATTTGCAAATTTTATCTTAATTTTAGAATGTTCTATCTGAAACCTTTTTTCTTATTTTATAACATAAGGTCGGCTAAAGATGCCATGAAATTTCTTTTTAAATGAGAAGATCCAGGATTGTGTTTTTATTTAGCTACATTTATCCTGAAATCCATTGGTATTAGGAAATCTATGTCTATTGATATTTGGTCTATCTGGATTTTTACATGTACTGTATTTTTGCATTTGCACTTTTGTTTTTGTCTAGTTACATTTTCAACTAGATCTACTAGTCTTAGGCAATTAATGCCTATTGCTATTGATTGTCAGTATATAAGGATATTTTTTCGTACTGTAATACTGCACTTGCACTTTCTGTACTAGGACTTTCACATGCCCATGAAGTCCCATGTATTTATATGAAGGATAGTCCTGTTTTTATATGATGACTGATATTATGTCTGTGCTTATATGGTTGATGTATATTAACCGAATAAAAGCTTTGAATTGAATTGACTTAACATCTATTTTCCAATATTTTTCTAATCTATATTTAACTATATTATTTTCATTTTAGAGAGAAGCTTTGTCTTTCCACATTTTTGCCATTAGTGAGAGATCCCAGCTTATATTCGCTTTCAATCAACTTAAAGTCGAGTTTATCCCTACCTAGTGTGATTATTTCTCAATAATCAAGCCCAGCCATATTTGAAAACACATCATTTTTCTCTCCAATTCCAACTATTCGAAACCTAAAGTACCTCTTTTTTTTACTGTAGGTTGATGGGTCAAATTGCTTTCTCAGCTGCACTGGTGTTGTGTGGCCATATACAAGCGCACATATTGATTAACCTACACCTCAAAACTGGGGTAGAATTTCTGATCCCATCTCATGGCAGAGGGTGTCACACACCTGTGGAATCTGAGTAACTATGCAGACGATCCTAACCTCAACAATTAGCACATTACAACTCAACTGCAGTCATGATCACTTTCTCATTCATTACATGTATAATAGGGATGTGTATGAAATGCAGCAGGTTGGCACTACACACACCGAAATACCTAAACAGATGAAATATCAGAAGTCATGCAACAGTATGTAAATGCAATTAAGCCCTTTCATATAGGCTGCTCATCCATTGATCGATAGCCTTAATGTACTCAGAATCCAAAACAGACTCTGCCTATCACTGTTGCAAATTAATCTTTCATAGCCTCTGGGGTTCTACAAAAACGTAATACATTACAGAAATCTTTTGAAACGTATATTGAACCGGTACTCCACTCTCAGAAACTCAAATCAGAGAAATGTCTTTTTCTCTGTGACTTTGTTTCCAAAAATGTCCTGAATTATAAAACAGATTAATGTCTCTGGGACTTGCATATCTTTGAATCTCCTAGTGGTCACGCCTTGTGGGTGAACTTTTTTTAGCCAAAATAACAAGTAATAAACCTCTGTGGAAGGCAACATCCTCCTCTGTGACAGATGGTCATTCAGTGGCATTGGCTGAAGTCAGTGCATCAACACGTTCGGTCCTTTTGATGTGATCCCCTCCAATTTTTTTTTAATATGTCCCAGAAATGGTCAGTTCAGTCCTTTGTCGTCTGATTGACCATTCAATTCTGATCGGACCAAGCCCACCCGGACCCCGCACCCCCGGATATAAGGGATCTACGGCACTCTATTTTTAAACTAAAGGCATATTTGAATCCTTTGGGACTTGCACATTTCTATCCAATATTACATTTTTCATATCGTGCATATCCTTTGGAAACGATGTTACAGATTATCTATAGCCCTGAATTGATGCTAAAAACCAATCTACTGACCAGTCGAATCAATGACTTTTTACAGTGCTTCTGCGCTTATGCTGGTGATAGCCAGGTGCCATTCCATATTAATGATTGACAACCTCATTCTTTCTCCCCTGTAAAGTCGTGTCTGTAAGCCATCGATCACCAGATACATGCCAATTGTATCAACTTTCATCACAATGACGTCCTGATCTTTTAGGTATTACACACAGTTGCGAACGTCTGAAAATTAGACTGACGTACTTGGCAAACTGATGTAGGCTCTAAATAATACATCCATGCATTGCAGAATTTTTGGTGGACTCCCCCCTACTTTTTGATTTCTTCCCATCTAGCTGTTTGCAGCAATCTGTAACTAGGGTTTCCAAAATTTCTGATCTACTGTTTCAGAGACTGCAGAGTGCATCAGTGATTCTGGTTGTCACTGGTGGATGACCTCAGTCTCGTATTTTATTGTCATTGTATTGTCTTCCAGTTCTTTGTCAGAATTAGATGACATACTTGCACATTGTGTACAAATATGAGTGCTCCTTTCTTTCTCCTTGATCATTTTAAGCGCTAGAATACAATTTCGGCGACTAATTTGTAGAAATAAAAACAAATTTAAAAAAATAAGTGTCAGGGACCTTGTGAGGAGGCCACTGCAACTTTCACCAACCGTTGCCCCGCCAGCTCTGCACAGAACAGTACAAACTCAACCCCTAACCATCACACTCCCAGTGTGATAATTCAGACCCTTCCAGGCCCAAGTTAAACAATGGCTTGGGCAGCATGTATTAGTCAATTTTACTGTAATAATCAAAAACAACTTTTGTTGTGGTCCTGTCTAAATTAGACAAACAAGCCACCATGTGGCAGACTGTCATAAGTGCTGGAGTTTTCAATTAAGTGCTGGTGCCAATCACAGGAAACCATTGGCTCAAATTAAGCACTGCATTTTCTGAATGTATCCAAGGACAGCTTGCTTTATTTTAATCCTAGTGGCGCTTTTTTGTAGAATCCTCATTCCTTGAGGATCTATGACAATTGCATGACTTTCCTGAAACTGGTCAATAATTGGTTATTCCCAAAGCATTGGCATCACTGCAGCCTCCTTCACTGCAACTGTCCGTGCCAAGAAGGACTCGCAATGAGGTCTTGGGGGAGCAGCCGGCCACTGGGAGGTCTGTCCACCCGGGATAGAGCGCAAATCCCACAGTAGTCGCTGGACTGCTCTATTGAAGTCCAGCGACTGCTGTGGGATTTGGGTTTTATTTTGGCTTTAATGTAGCCCAGGAGTATATATTCGCCCATTTTCTACTAGCAGACACCATTTTATAGTGGTTTGTAGTTTGCAATTTGTTGAGAAAACTTTTAGCAATGTTTGCAGTGGTCCTTCGTTGGTTGGATTACCTGAGATGGCTGATGATAAAGTTGTGCAGGCGATGCGCCTGTTGACTGAGGCTGGGCGGCTTGCCCTCCTGGCAGGGAGTAGGATGGAAGAAGCATACTGGGCATCTCTTTCTTTTTACAAGGTGAATGGTACAGTGGCTTGGTGTACTCGGGGAGCTCAGTGCAGCTCCACTACCCCAAGGAGAAGAGAAGGCATGGCCCCGTACAGCCTTCTAGACGGCGGCGATGGTCAGCAAGATCACGGCCTGAAAAGATCCAGAACTGCTTCAGTGGTGTACCTAACTGGAGGGTACGAGCTACCCCTAGTGACAGACAACACAGGACAAGGCATCCTGCATCTGATATGGAATTGAAATGACAGGATATGGCCCATCAATGTAGATGGACCACAACACAGGTAACACAAAACTGGCCATGCTGCAGTGGCAAGCGACTACCATTTCTACAGGTGATGAATGTGGAGATACATTGATGCAAAAGTTATTGGATGCCAGGTGGGCAAAACAAAAGTTATGGTTAAAGAAGTGCAAGTGCTGTTGGACTCCCAGCGGAGGCTGGGGAGTTTTCAGGGATCCAAGAGGGACTTGGGGGTATCATTGGCAGAGAAGGTAGTGGGACCCAGTACGGTACTGTCATGCTTAAGCATTGAGATTGATTCAGTGACATTGGAAGCCCGCCTAACGGTGGAGAACAAATTGACAATTAAATTGCTGTTGGATGTCATGTTGGCAAAACAAAAAGTTATGGTTAATGATGTGCAAGTGCTTCTGGGACATCCCAACTTTTCCTGCAGGGTGGTGAGAGTAGGGAGGCCCTTTTGTAGGGGCGGCATGTCACTGGCAGGATTACCGTTGCCACACCACCATGTTGGACCGTCAGCAGGTACAAAGGAGGATTTGAATGTGGCGGTTCTTTCTGGTTTCTTTCCATGGAGTGCCACTGATTGCCTTGTCAGGTTTTGAGGGGGATGCGCAGGTTTACTCCAATACTGCATGAGGGATTGTTTTCGGCCTGTACTGGCCAGGGAAATGATACACAGATGAATGGCCCCCAGAATGGAAACATGGGGGACGTAGAATAGCCTTCTTAGATTTTTTATCACTGTCCCTTTGGGAGGAGAGCAGTTGGCGTACATGAATGGGTTATTCTGCATTGCCAACATGAAGGTAGTGCAGGTAGTTAACCGGCAGTCAGCAAGAGATGCCCAAGTGTTGAAGTTTCTGCTGCATTTTGTGTCAAGTATTTGCAGTTGGACATTCGGTTTAGGGCAAAACATGAGCCAGGTTTGGACATTGACATTGCAGATGCTTTGTCTCATTCACAGTGGAAGAGATTCCATGGGCTGGCCATAGTGGAAGACAGAGTGAGGACCAGGATGCCATGGGAGCTATGGTCAGTAGGTGACAGAGGATGCTCCAGCTGCTCTTAGAGTCACTGGCCCTGTCGACAAGGAGTGCTTATAGTCAGCCATGGGGGGAGTTTGTAGGTGGTGGGCTGTATGTTGTCAGGTACTCAGGGCCCTGATGGGGATCAGCATGAACACGGAGGAACAGGTTTTGGTATCCACACTGATTTAGTGGATGTTCTTTGGGGCTTTTAGTGTGTCTAAGCTCTTGGAGGGAAAGGGTACTGGGTGGAGGCAGGTAGGGGGATGTTATCTGTGTCTGTGGCAAAGTCCAAATGTGAGAAGCAGGATTAAAAGCTTGGCTGCAAAAATCTGGGACAGTTCGGTGGGGGGGAGGGGAGGTCTGTCTTGTTGCGCAGGTACCCTGTGGCCAGTTTTTGCCCAGTACAATGGGCTGCCTTCTCTGCGGGATAAGCCCTAGGAGCTGAAGGTAAGGTTTCCAGAAATAGTAATGGCAGGCCTGTGACGACATTTCAACGAATGACTGTGCTGAATAGGGGACTGATCCAGTTTGGAGTGGATGCGAAAGGTTTTGGGACACATAGGCATGGTTACAGAGCCAGGTAGGAGGGGTTTGAGCAGGACAGATATCATGGGCCAGGGTAGATGGACATCTGATTGATTTCAGTGCTATGTGCGGGATGGGAAATGGAAGTGTTAGTACATTTCTTTGTTTCACTTGTTATTGTTGTTTGCCAGGTTCGATTCCAGGCCAGGAAGTCACAGGATTATCGTACTGGACAGTGGGGCACTTGCTTGTAAAAAATGGTCAAAAGGCAGGCGGGGCAGAGCAGACACAGGGCCAATCTGGTTTTTTACACCAATGGTTTCCAAGTGTGATGGCATAGCAGAGGTGGTATGTGATGACGAGAACTTTAACCCTGCTTGAATACGTTGATGGTAGGAGGGAGGTGTCCTGATGACTTGGTGCTGCACTTAGGGAAGAATGATTTAGTGGTTGAAAACGGGGTATTGTTGATGAGAGGGTTGAAGAATGACTTAAGAGATTTTGAAGCAGTGGACAGGAAGCCACGTTGTCTGGACAGAGTTCCTACCTAGGAGCGAGCCGTCATCCATAGAGAAGGGGGGGGGGGTAAGTAAACAGAGAAATGAGGGTATTTTGTAGGGACAAGGATATCCGTAAAATCGGGCAGGATGAATTTAAGTATGATAATCCGGAATTCTTCTTCTGTGGGGACCGGGTACATCTTTCGTACTATGGGATGGAGCTGTATTTTTTTTTACAGGTGCAGGATGTACTGGCTAAATGTTTAAATGTGCATTGGAGTCTGGCGGGACTGGGGGCGGGACAGAAATAAAGGTAGTCAGGGACGTTTTCCTGGGTGGTGGTTGGCCAAGACATTGGCATGGGTTAGCCAAGTTTATTGTTGATCGCGGTAATCCAGGCTTAAAGGTAATGAGTAGACAAGCTCATGCCTGGATGAGGCAGGCAGTTTAAGGTTCATTAGGAAGTTGACTTAGTTACAGGTTAATATATGCAGGAAAAATGTATTGGAGGTTTAAGGTCTCAATTGTTCAAGATCAGCGCAGGGGGAGGTAGAGACTTGCAGGTTACGTTTTGTGGGGGGAGGGGCTTACAAGGGCGGGGTAGTTAAATATAGGTAATAATTTAGTATATCGAGGTTTTAGTTTTGTAAGGCAAAAGGTTCAGTGTATATATTTGGGATGTGCACCTGTTTCAATAAAACAACATGCTTTTTCACACAAATATAGTGTCAGTAGTCTGTGTTGCTCCCCCATTCCCCGGTGTGGTATTGGGGGAAGCCGACAATAGGGAGGTTTGCCCCTGGGACACTGTGAGGAATGAAGCAGTCAATCGACTGCTGTAGGATTTGGGCTCCATCTGGGCTATAATGTAGCCCAGAGGTATACATTCCGCCATTTTCTACACCCGCCACCATTTTATAGTGGAGTGGTGACACAGTGACAGGTAGCAGTTTGTAATGCGTAGTTAATAGTTCTCTCTGGGCCTGCAGCATGTAATGAACACGTTATGTTTACCTATGCCCCTGAAGTGTAAGGGTACTATATATTAGGACAGAGGCTAAGTTTTCTCCACGGTGCTCTTGTCCTGCTGAACCTGGTACTCGGAAATTCAAGGGAGTAATATATCAAATTAAACCTTCCAGGAATGTCAGAAGGCAGATTGCTTTCTGATGATTTCTTTTACAATCATCCCAAGTGGAAAAGTAAACAAATTGCTACAGAAACGGTCTACTGCTGGAAAACAGGTTAGCACATTCCAGTAGGGTTTGAGTACTCGGAGCATGCTGAAAAGAAATGGAAGCACGAGGGTAAGCTACTCTGGTTTTCAGGCCCGGCTCTTTGGTGGTGCGACCGGTGCAGTCGTACCTGGCGCTGAACTCAGGGGGGCGCCGTGTTTAGAAATAACAGGTTTAAAAAACACCTGCTGCAGAGTTGCTTGTGTGTCCAGCAGTTTTCAGGCCACTATAAAAAAATGTCAAGGTAACTCTAGTGAATAATGTTCTAGCTGGCGAAAGAGCGGAGTTTTGTCCAGTTGCAGTTTCCTCTCATGATAAAGTAGCGCATGATTTGTCTGCTGCAAAGTACCGGTACCATTCAAATCGCTGAACTTTGTTTTATATGGATCATTCCGTAGGTTACTGCCTTTGTCACAGAGATCCTGATGTTACTTGCAGTTTAAAAGTTACAACCATAATATAGCATAGTGAGCTATGGACCGTCATTAAAGACCTGCGTGCAAACTGCACGGTGTAGGTTAGAAACTTTACGTTTTTCCCCATTCTGCCATTATCCTAATGTTACTAAAAAGGGTTCATTTGGGTATGAATACATTCTTATTAGTAAAGAAAACCACTGTAGTGCGTTTTAAATCCTAAGTCTGTGCTTCTACAGACGAATCACTCTTAAAATGTACAGCCAACTATTATCAGTGACAAGTGACTCCTGCACCTTGTATCCTCATTGTTTTATGCAATCTTTCCTATAGACTGATTGACACACATATTATTCACTGGCTCTGTAAAATGTGTGTGTGATGTTAAGTGCTCTTAAACCGCACACGGATATGAGTAGCACCATAAAACAAATTAAATGTATGGGAGAGAGGGGCAATGGAGAGATGAAGGGCACTGGCGGAACATGGTAGTGAGGGAATTTGTGAAGCAGGAGGTTTTTTAGGAGGGCAGAGCGGCCTACAGAGATGATCTCACTGGGCGCCAGGCCCTGCCGGTATCACCATAGCCAAAAGCAAGACAATGTCAGACACGGATGACGACACTCTGAGGTTTGCACGTTGTTCCATCTTAACCTGGCAAAGTGACGGTAAAGGTATAGGACAATGACCAATGCCCGCCCATCCCAGTAGAGGCATCCTTCTCAACCCACCACAATTTATTTATTTAAATAGATTTTTATAGCGTGAACTTGACCCTTGCGGGTATCCGAGCACTTTACAGATTTACAGAGAGCAGCATGGTGATAGCAATGAGATCCGTATAGATGTATAGGGGTCAACCAGGGAAGGGAGGGAATGCTATGCAAAGTTCGTGAAGTAGAGGGGAAGTTCCTCACAGTTTGGTAGTGGACTAGATCCAGCGAGAGTGCGCCATTCGATTGTCCTTTTATGGTGTCAAAACGTTTTTTATCATCAAGCTTCATTTTTACCAATTAAATCCAACATTACTGAATCCACAGTCAATCTCAGCTTTCTGCTTTTCTAGAGGAACATGCCTCACTAATCTGGAGAAAGCAGCATACAGGCCCACCTTGAAAACAAACATGTCCTGGTTGTATACTTTACAGTAGAGTGGACCTGCCCTACAGATTCTTCTGGACTTGTCTGTCGCTTTTGACAGTCTTTTAGTCCACATTGCTCATGTGCTAACAAGAGGTTTTTCTTTCAGTAAGACTTGCGCTATATTGCAGACTGCTTTTTTTGTGGTGGTCCTAAAGGTTGGCTCTTTTCTTCTGCTTCATGGTAGTGTAAGCCTGGTCCAATTAGTTAAGTACTGTGGAGCCTTGATGCACTACAATGAATGTAATTCATTAATTTGCTCTCCTTTTTAATCATAATTTCGGCACTAATATACACCTAAACCAGAGGTCTTCCACCTTTTCAGCTCTGAGACCCCTAAAGAAAATGTTGTGAAGTTGGGCCCCTCTCACCCCTTCAAAACTTTATGGCAAGGGCTGGGGAGGAGAGGCAGGGCTGAGTGCGAGGTGACTCTTCTTTTCAGATCATTTCAGGGCAATGCAGAATTTCAAAGTAATGTGAGACATAGGGATTGTGATTTCGAAAGACACATGTTAAGATGTCTGCCACATTAGATGATGTAACAAAAAGCTCCTTTTTTGTAAGTCTGTCTTTTATGTTAATGAATGTAATTGCATTTAAATTTGGCCAGAAAGTTCTGTTTGTACCCGTGATCAAATCGTGTAAACACCGAAACACGTTGGGCTAGTTTGACCATGAAAATAAATCCCACAAAAGGAACTTCGTTGTGAAGGTGAATTCCTTTCAGGATGGAGGAGCAGCTGCTAGCAAGAAAAATGCCCCTTTTGCAAAGTAGGACAGTCTTAATTGTGATGCAGTGGGCCCCTCCACTCCAGAGTCCCAGAGCTAATGCACCTTCTTTATTATTGATGACTACTGCCTGAGGAGAGGACTGTCTCCTCTACCCTTTATTAAAAACTTAAGTCCTGCTAAAAATGTCTTACAAAGAGACATTTTTGTGAAAGGTGCACACAAGGGTAAAAAAGTGATACTATACCGGGAAACTACATTTCACTACTAAAGCATAACTTAGTGAAATTTTCATGGAATTTCATGAACTTTCATGAGAAACAGTTACGCCAATTTGCACACCCTTAATACAAACCCTCTACATACCCCAGCAACAACCTCCACAGACCCACTACACAAATATCCCAACAAAGCCTTATCCACTTCTAAACAAAAGCCTTTCTCTACCATTATTGTTACATTAGTGGCACACAACCAAGGATAACACCACATGATAGTTAGTATAACACCTTATCTTTTCTGTCGATATACTACACCCACAGTGCATTATAAAACATTAAACAATCAACAGCGATATTACAAGGTCTGAACACCCCCCCCCCCTCGATACAGTGCACTCTTGCCAAGAACACCAATCAGAGAAGTGGATCCCTCCTACGTTGCTGTCCCTGACACATCTCAACAAACACCCCATGCTCCAATGCAACAGCACGCAATACCACTAGCCTTCCTACACATCATATATAGGCAGATGCTTCAGCTGTAATAAAAACAGAATATACAAAAAAAAAACATTTACTAAATGCACGATAAAATTGATTGAATCATGTAGTACCTTCTCCGCTAAGTGTAGGTAGGCTTTGTGACAATTTAGCATCTATACTCTATACATTACACCCAAAGTCAATAAAACCTTACTTAGAAAATATACAGAACCCAAAATGTCAAATGTCTTAGCCACGTTTTATCAGTACCCTACAATGGAATAGGATACTCACAGAACTGATAAACACTGAAGATGTAAACAGGAAAATAAATGAAAATAAAGTAAATGAATAAATTACTTGTAATAATACCGTTCACCTCATGGGTAAGTTTCTCAAGTGGTAAGGACGTACAGAATAAATTATATAGGTTTGGAAGTACACCCAAAGGTGATTAGTACAGGAAAGTCTTAAGAAAGGTATCAGAAATGGAACGCACACCCAGTGGACATTGATTTCAGGCTATAGATACTAGACACTTAAATTATTTTCTGCCCAGGCTACTACCCCTGATGCGTGAAGTCACTACCCCAATAGGTTGAAGACAGTACATAGTGTATAATTTGAGTAACAGCTGGAAATCCGTGCTTTAATTTAATTGCAGGAACCCCGGAGTTATTTAGGGTTCGATAGACCACAAAAAGCCATTTAAATGGCATGCTTTGTTTCACTGGTAGCCAGTGCAGTTGCCTTCTGCCTTATGTGGTCGGGTCAAACGTTCACGTGCCCATCACAAGTCTGAGAAGCGGGTAAAATCGATATAACCTAGTTGGGGAAAATGGATATAAAACAACTACCCTAGGCTAACACCAGACACTCAGGACCTCAAGGACCTACACAAATACGTTGTAGGTATCAACTGAGCTATCATAAGAAACTCAGAACATCAGTCAAAGCAACTAAACGAGAACCCATTGTCCGGATCCTTACCTTCCAGACTAGAACAGCCTGCGGAGTCAGTACAGTTAGTTACTGAAGCTATAAATAGCAAATAAAACAAGCATTAGCTAAGCCAAGAGGTCTGGCGGTGGACGTCAGCATTTTGCCTTTGACAATGGTTTTTTTGTCATAGCATTTAAAAAACGTTGTTGTTGGTGAAGCTGCTGAGCCCTCATCAATCAATAGAGGGGAAAAGAAAAAATATTTTTGGTCTCTAAAACTAAACGCAAGCATTGTTATATTACGCCCCAGCATTTAAGAAAACTACTTTGTGCGTGATTGTGCTCCTGGCAAAGGTAGAATGCCTTCACTCAAGGGAAAGTTCCCCAAGGGCTAAAGTGGGCAGGCTTATTCCCCATGCTGTAGTGGGAGGGAGAAAAATGTGAATGACAGACATACAGACCAATGGAGGAAGAAGGCTGACTGAAAACCTCTTGAGTAGGTATATTATACATGTATTGTTAATAAAATGCAAAGGTCTTGTCTAATGCCAGGCATAGAAATGCAATACTTGTTAGCTACAAGAGTTCTTTCTGAACCAAACTGGTAAACATCAGCTACAGTAAACGACACCAACGACTTAAGGACCAGAAACCCATATGTGAACCACTCTGTAGCCCACATTGCACTCCTCATTCACAATAGTTGGGCTAAAGGTCACAAGACAGAACACCGTCAAGGACCACCCTCTCAAGTATGGTGCACATCCTCCAAATCACACTTCCAAACATACAAAATGTGGTTTGGCAATAACTTTTCACCAGGATGATACCTCCGCTAGATGAAAACCAATGGCAGACCAAGGTCTGTAGAAAGTAAGAGGCCAAATAATGCTGAATGATGCAAATACACAGTAACATAACATAAAAAACGCTTTTGTATATATTTTTGCACATGAAACCAGATTAAATAATTCAAAAAAGAGAGCAAGAACCTCAAGTTTTCTCTGAGGTCTAGGGCAGAGGTGTCCTGATTTTACCAATGTGTCTGGTACATTCTTGTGTAGACAGGTTGGGCTGTGTCTTCTCGGTGACCATGAGAGTGGTATTCCTTGAGTGGGGAGCTGTGCCCCGCAGAAGTGGATAAGAGGCTGATTCAACCTCACACAAGCTCTATCGCAGCCACACATTTGTTTCTGAGGACTTCAGGCAGAGCCACTTCCAGTATTTGTCACTTTATTCATATGTTCATTCTATTTACATCTACAAGTAATTATTTTCGCATTTTTTGTATTCAGTGTTTTGCGTAAGTTTGACTTTACGCCAACCCTCTTAATGATGTGTCCATTTGCTCCGCTTTTTAACATTTACTGTTTACATGTTCCTGCTTTTGCGTGGGAGGCAGGATTTGGAAAGCCCGTTTAGATCTTCCTGCATGAGGACAACCTGTACTTAAAACTAAGAAACGTAAACCTATAAAACCCAAAGCAAAGTGAGTTTAGCACGAGCTCGTTTTATGTCAATAAATGACTCGACTTCCTTTCAGCTGGGCCATACTGCCAGCCTACAACACAGAAAAGCAGCGTGGTTCTTTCAGCCGAGGATACAGCTGGCTACATCGGGCCCTTCGATGCTATGGTCCGCTTAGAATCCATCAATATCCTTGGCTAGTCAGCGGACAGGAGAAGGCACACAGAGTAGTGGCAGATTCAGTAAGACCAAATCCGCGAAGCGCACTTGGATTTCATTTGGTACAACCAAGCTTACTGCAAGTAGGCCTGCATGTACACCACATCCATGCCTAACATTTCTTCAGGTGATGGGTGTATAGAAAGAGGAGAGTGGAGACTCTGTGTTGTAAGAGAGGGGATTGTGTGAACATACTTGATAAGTAGATGGGCAAGTGAATTGCACTTCTGTGTGGGTGGGGATGTTTCTCGTAGATGAGAAGTGGTAAAATGACTGACATTTTAGGAGAATGTGTACATAAGTGAGATGTGTAAGAGGGCCTATAGATAGGTGTGTGCAAGTGGTAAGTGCGGTAGGTCATATTGATCTGTAGTTTCAATGGTGGATTCTTGCGCCCTGTCCATTGGCAGACAGTTGAGCTGCAGATGTGGGGGCTGGAACAGCTGTCATGCATCAAAGGCATTTTCAAGTAGAGCCAGTTTGTGGTTTGAAGAACTGCAACCTCAACACCCAAGTGTGTCTTATTTACACAGTGAAAGGGTCAGGCAGGCTGCATGCTCACAGGGCTAATCTATGGCCCTCAAAATTAGTGATTAAATAGGCTCCAATTCCGGTACATAAACAGGCAAAAAGTCTCAGTTTTGGGAACATATCTCATTTCTCACCACGGCAGCATACTCGGGTGTGAGTGTATTGGTTTTGATTTTAGTTGAAATCCACCCTGGGTCTGTGAATCACAGAGATTTGTTTTCTAAGCTTTGATCAGCCCAACTGGTAATGTGGAAACTTATTATGCTATGCCCCTGGAGACTTTTTACCTGCAGCGACCCCCCTGGCCTCATTCTGCATTCTAAAACCCCCTCTGGGGACTACCACCACTGCCTTTGGCGGGTCCGGGATCACGGGGTACCGGGGACTAATTTGAGCGCCATTTTGGATAGGGCTCGGGCACTCGCGCATTCTCGCGAGATTTAGGCCTGCTGAGCCTATTAGAGCCTTCTATCGGCCGCGCAGCGGTGACGCGCAGCGGAGCGCCTTCATCGCGCCTGAGTCCAGCCAGAGTCCTGCCCGTCTGCGCTCGTCCGCGCTAGGCAGGGCCTGGCAGGGCTCTTTGCCATCTCAGGATGCTATCTTCTGAGGATCTACGCGCGTTGCGCCGCGGGGTAAATGGATGCTGCCATGGCACCTTGGATCCACTTTGTGGTCCTTATCAGTGCCCTATTTGTTCATTCACTCTCCCGGCACCACAACCCATCCTATTCTTTCAATCTAAATCCCCTAGAGTTCGCACTACTGGTCCCGTACGAGCCTCTGATATCTGTTCGCCTCTTAAAATATTTCTTTTGAATGTAAGGTCATTGGCCTGCCACTCGCAAGAAATTTTTTCACTAATTACCGATGAAAGTCCAGATATTTTCTTTTTCACCGAAACGTGGCTTCACGATAATTCTACGGCTGTGATTAACTTAGCCCTCCCAGTAGGCTATACCATGCACTCATCCCATCGTAATGGCAGAGGTGGCGGCATCGCAGTCGCGGTAAAAACTTGCTATTCGTGTGTCTGGTCACCCATCACTATAGCTGGATGTGAGAGCGCGCACTTTAACATTACTGTAAGTCCCCACTTCACCTTCGCGGGACTTTTAATCTACAGGCCTCCCGGTCCTGATGGAGCTTTTCGAGTTAGCCTTCCGGATGTGGTTTCTTCTTTAGTTCTGAAAACCAATAATTTTACGGTTGTTGGTGATCTGAACCTCCATATGGAAGCACCACTTTCCAACCCAGTCCAAAGCTTGCTTTCGGATCTTGAGGCATTTCAATTAGTCCAACTGGTCAAATTCCCGACTCATATCGGTGGACACCTGTTGGATCCTTTTCTGACAAACATCACCTCTAATATTGAAGTGCTCCAGCCCAAGCCTACGGCCTGGACTGATCACTATCTGATCGAAACGCATATTGCTACTAACATCCCTCTAGCCAATAACAACTTATCTAAGACTCTTAAGCGTCCTTGGAGAAACTTAAATCTAAAGCACTTTCACCACCTGTTGCTGCAGCACCAACCTCAACCTTTTCAGGAAGTTTCTCGTGGTTATGACGATTTTTGTAAGTGGCTAGTCCAGTCTCTGGATACCCTTATACCAGCTAGGTTGAGCAAGGCTAAATCCGGCTCCCCCAGTCCCTGTTATGACGAATCTCTTAGGGTACTGAAAGTATCCTGTAAAAAAGCAGAACGCGCTTGGCGCAAAAACTATGATACTGATCTTAAAACAGCCTATAGATCTTGCATCAGGAGGTATCATAGGGCCATATGTTCAGCCAGGGCTGCTTTTTATTCACAGGAAATAAAGAACAGTACCAACCCTGCTAAGACCATTTTTAGGGTGTGCAAGGACCTCACCAACAAAAGAGCCGCCTCTACGTTCATTGCCTCTATGACACATTGCGAAGAACTGGCCTCGTTTTTCGTTGAAAAAGTGGAGGCCATATACAGGTCGTTCGTTATGCCTTTTGTCAGTGAAATAAACAGTGTCCCTCTGACTTCTAAATCCTTATTAGCCATTCCAGGTCCTACCCAAGAGGAGTTCCTAAATTTGACGATCAAAGTTAAATCAGGTTCTCCAGATGACCCTATGAGACCCACGCAATTTCGTGACTTCGCCGACTGTTGTTACCCGGCGATGCAGAGTTTAATTGATCTTTCTTTTAGTACTGGTAGTGTTCCCACCGCCTGGAAGCAGGCCACTATCATACCAATTCTAAAAAAACCTTCTCTTGATCCTTCCAAATCAGAGCACTACCGACCTATCTCCCTCCTTCCTTGGACGGCTAAATTAGCCGAAGCTCATGCCAATAGGATATTATCCCTTCACCTGCAAGAAGCAAACATACTAGATAACTCCCAGAATGGGTTTCGAGCCGGTCACAGTACAGAGACCGCTCTCTTGGCGGTGGTGGAACATATTAGGAAAATACTAGACCAAGGTCAGACGGCGGCACTGATCCTATTGGATCTAAGTGCCGCTTTCGACACGGTCTCCCACCACATCCTTTTACACCGCCTCGTGGAGGCAGGAGTTGGAGAACAAGCACTCGACTGGTTTCGATCATTTCTTACGGGTCGAACCTTTAAAGTTTCTACTCCTCCTTACATCTCTGCCCCACGCCCCATTCTGCAGGGAGTTCCACAGGGTTCGGCCCTCAGCCCCACCCTTTTTAATTTGTATGTTGCACCACTGGCGCAGGTAGCTGCTAGCTTTGGTCTCACAATAGTGTCATACGCCGATGATACACAGCTGGCGGTATCACTTAATGGCGATTCTAATATGAACGCCCCCACCTTTCAGGCAGCCCTTAAAGCTGTCGCCGGTTGGATGGCGAACAATCGCCTACAACTCAACGCCACCAAGACGGAGGTTATTCTTTTTGGTAGAGACAGTGAGCTCTGGGGAGACCAATGGTGGCCTCCAGAATTGGGTCCTATCCCTACTCCAGTCGCCGAAGTTAGAAATTTGGGCATATGGCTTGACGATCAACTGTCTTTTATTCCCCACATCAAGCGTGTTGCAGGAACTTGTTTTGGTGCTCTACAATGCCTTCGGCCTATTTTCAAATTTTTTGACGCAGACACCAGGCAAATCATAGTCCAAGCTCTGGTGTTGACCAGATTGGACTATGCCAGTTCCTTGTTTCTGGGTGTTAATCAAGCTGAGCTTGCACGCCTTCAGCGGGTACAAAATGCGGCGGCCAGTATGCTGGTAGGCCTCCCTAAATTTGTTTCTGCTCGCAGCACTATCCATGACCTCCATTGGCTCCCAGTAGGCCATAGAATTAAGTTCAAGGCTATGTGCCTTACTTTCAAAATTCTCAATTTGGCCTCCCCCCCTATTCTCTCCCAGACCATTCTCCATTATGTCCCCTCAAGAGCTCTTCGATCTGCAGGGTCCAATCTGGCCATTGTTCCTCGTTTTAAAAAGACGAGAATGGGTGGACGTTCCTTTTCGGTGATGTCGGCTACATTATGGAACTCTTTGCCTGCCTCACTTCGTTCCATCCACGATTTGTTTCAGTTTAGGAAACAATTAAAAACCCATTTATTCTCCTCTGTATAGTTAGTGTTCTGGTTTTCATTGTTGTGTTGTGTGTTCCTTCTCCTTGAGCGCCGGGACGCCTCTTGGCTGCGGCATCTGTGCGCTATATAAGAAAACAATAACATAACATAACATAACTTCTCTCATCACAGATTCCAATCTTGATACAATGCGTGATCCTATGGAAATCACTATATCTCCCTGGGCCTCAGTGCATTAACTCCCTCAGTACTAAAAAAAACCTGTAGTACGGTATATTTGTACTCATTCCACGGACAGGTTAAGCAGTAGTGTTTAAGGGAGAGGCCGCAGTCAGGTAATTATTCCTACATGGAATTATTGATCAGGATGGATTAATTGGTCAATCCGGAAGTGAAGCCCAGGCCCTCATCAACCATTCCTGACGAAATCCATGTGGGTGCATACATCTATACAAATTGATCCCAATTTAAAAGGGAACAGTACCAGGCTGAGAATATTGGAGCAGCCGTTTTGGAATATCTACACTGAGGTTTAGCCAACAACCCTAGCTCATTCTCAAGATAGGACGATCTTTGTTTAAAGAATTTACAATTACAAGCTGGGACAGAACCAACTACCCTTTCTTTTGAACACCAGAAATTATATGAAGAAACCATATGAAGAATATTGGTCTTTAGAATATTGACCTAGGTTTTTATCTGGTTATATCAATAAGCTTTTTTAATCAACGTGAGAGAGTCCATCATGTTGTCTTGATAAAGATGGAAACATTTTAATACCATCGAAACGCGTCGACGCCTTTTTTACTACATAATCCGTGAACACAGGCGATAGAACGAGATGAAAACCATAAAAACACCAAGTTCTACGCAAAAAGTAGTGTGATATCACGGATATGTAAAGTTTAATGACATATTTTGTTTGTCTATTCTTTACTCTCTTCCTTTTAGTATGTATTGTTTATGTTTTTTGTGAATTTGTTTTAATCATGTATTGTTTATGTAAATATTGCAAGATACAATGCTAAATTACTATTGTGTTATCACATGTGAGATTTTGTGAATAAATCATATGTTTACATATTTTAGTTTTTGGATAAATGTATTGTTTTTAACTTACCTGTTGATTATACATGGTCCAATTGTCTCAAGCTCTAGACAGTTAGAAGGGCTGGTTCTCTAGTATAACAGAGGGTCGAGCACATAGTTTGTTGTAACTTTGACCAGAGGATTGTTTCTTTTTCACTGAATAGTGCCCTAGTCCTTTGGTTCTGAAGGGGCCCCTCTTTCTCTCTCTTGAAAACCTCATCAATTATTACCTATCAGCGGCCTCCAGCTTTGGTCAATACTGCTATGTAAACCCACACATCAGTCAATATTTCCCCTCAACAGTTTATTGTCCCATCCAACTGGTGGCCACTTTCAAAGAGCGGCCTTAGGCTGGAGGCGCAGAAGCAAACCCTACAGGCAGGGCTTTAAGTGAGATGAAAAAACTGAGGGGTCTCTCAAAGGTACATGGCCAATGTAATTAAGGGCGTGGCTTAAAAACACGTACGCTAAAAATCTGTTCTTAGCATAGTGTGTCGCCCGACTTGTATTTTGCTGTTTCTGTCACTGCATCCAGATATATGACACAACAAGTCACATCATACCTACAACAAGTCAGGACTATTGCCTTTGTCAATGGTTGTTAGTTGCATAAGATAAATAAGCAGCATCTATGGTTTGTTGTATATAATATTGAAAAAGGTTCCAAGCCCTGGTGACACCGCGACAATGTTGCTTCTCCTGACTTTTCAAAAAGATAAGGAAAATCGAGAGAGAAAATGACTCTTTAAAGGATTTCCCTTCCCCTACAACGTTCACCTGGCATGACGTCATGCCCTAACTTCTCCACTAGTGAGAAGCGAGCAGTGTGTGTACGTGCACATGATGTGCCTGCTGTCACAGCAAGTCCGGAAAAAAAAACGGACCGCCTGTGCCAGGCACAAAACAGAGCCCGATAGAGACCCGTTTTAAAGCCTCCTTTAACCCCTTCAGTGCCCGCCCCTTTCCCCGCCCTGTGCCGGCCGTTGCATTAGCGGGCGGGGTCTATGACGAGCTGGACTCGTCATGGGCACAGCGCCACCGCGGCCCATGACGAGTCCAGCTCGTCATGGGCACTGAAGGGGTTAATTAAAAACTGCAGGTGCTCAGACTCGGTGAGACCCGGCCCACTTAAAGCCCTGCCTACGACCACCGCGCAACTGGAGGCACTGAAACAGAGAAGGCTGAGGCAGCTTTTCCATACGTCCTGAAGTAACAATGCCCGTGGTTTCCCTATTCTATTGAAAAACGAGGGGTCAAAGACATTGAATTTGTTTCAGGTGCCAGTTTCAGAGTTTCAATAAAATATCTACAGAGGTGGAGGAAACAAACTCTTTTTCATAGTAGTTTTTCCTGTAAAATCCTTCGAGCCGCTTTCAAGGGTGACATTTCTCTATCTTCATCCGGGTCGCAGAACTATTAATATTGTATCTAAAACGTGAGGCAGGCTCCTAAAGTTTAATACTGGCAGGCCTTCCTGGTTGCTTCAGCAGAGAGCTGATAACAGAATGTTTATGGAGATGGCGGGACATCAGCGTAATTAGCTCACTTCTGCCCTAGCAAAAGGTTTGTACATGTTGCAGTGTGTGCCCTTGTGCTTAAGGCACGCGTGGGAACATGGCCGGACTGACCTAGAGGGTAACTGGCAGTGCCGGAAGTGCTGCTCTGAAAGATCAGTGCTGGGCTGTATTTTTTGGCTTTTGGACATATTTTATGGTGTGCTGGGCCGGAATTTTCTGATAATTTCCCTAATGTTATCACAAACATTACATCAGCAAGCACAAATGCATATAGCCTCGAGTGCTTAATTTGTGAAAAGGTGGGTGCTAGGGCCCTTTTCTGTAGGCCCTGCAGCTTGCACAACCTCTTGCCCCTGCCAGCACTGCCAATGCCAGTACCATCACAACGAATAACATTCTTACAAGTGTGACAATTCAGGCATTTCCAGGTGACCCACAAGTATCAGAATTGCCTGGGAGGTAGGCATTTTGAGCTTTTAATATATATTGCAGAATTAAACACTTTTTTGTGCTCCCCACAAAATAAGATGAACAGTGCCACCAGGAGGTTAACTATCATAAGAGCCATGTTGAGAATTAAGTGCTGGTGTCGAGCACTGGTAAACACCATCTCAAATTAAGCAGTGATGGTTTCCCATTTTATGTAAACTCCTTTACACCTTGTCTTTGCAAGTTTAAGACTGCACCGGTTTCCAAATGTAGGCCACTGTTTTAACTATCTGATTCGCTAATTGGGACACTTAATTTGGTGCCTGGACCCACTTGGCGGGTCTTAAAACTGGTCTTAAGTCAACTGCTATCTATCGGACGACCCTGGAAGATTTCTTAATCACAATGATCGTGATTATCATGAGCAACTAGAATGTTTTGTGTGTGGGTGTGAACCTCACAAACAGGCAATTACCAGCGAAAAGCCAACGAGCATGCAACAGTTGACTATGGTGCACTAAGACAGATGCATAACACAGACCCTTGCAGCCACCGGGGTGCAGGGCGGCCTCACCCTTTAGGATGCCTACAAACTCTTCATAAGGGCCCCATCCAGGCCAAGGCCACAATATATCTGTGAGATATGGGAGACTTTGGGGTGTCTCGTCACATTCTGCAGGCGGGCCCCATGGTTTTGCTTTACACCACTGTACTAAGAACATTTACAATATAACATAAGCACAGATGTGATCTTCACAATCTTTACCCATGAAATCTATTGCCTCTTTCACCAATCAGCCTTGAGCCCAACAACACAACAAATCCAGGAGACATGAGTGGATGGACAGATGATTGTGTGCTCTGGTTAAAGCACACTAATCTATTCCATTTTGCGCCTTTATGTCTGGGGTGCAGCAAGGCACCCTACTGCTGCCTGGGAGGGCATTTGTTGGTTTCACCCACCCGGAGCTCAAATATGGGACGGTCGGTTCTGTGGGCCCCATAGCACTTACCCTTTTCAATGCTTAGCAATTTCTAAAGATCTGTGTCAGATTGTGTTAATGGCCTGTTAAGTATGAAACAGCAGGCAGGATAACCAAAAAAAAAAAAAAAGTCAAGCCATGTCCCAAATACATAAACGTGAGGCAGCTCAACGAAAAACTAACACTTTCTAGTTGTGATCGTCAGCAGAAGTTAGCCCAATTTGTAGGCAAAAAGGAGCTGTTCCAGAGATAGTGTGTCAGGCCCAAATAAGAGTACGCTTCTCTCAAAAGTATTTGCTTTTGAAAACTGTAACAATCTCTTACTGGCCCCATAGTTTCTTACCACATCACAAAGTAAACTAATAACAAACAACCTACATTGCTCAAAATAATGACAGTGGTAGATGGTTTCCAAAACTGTGCTGTGGAAATGTTATTTAAATATATTATCCCTCTTCCCCAAATAACTGGTGCTTGCTTTTGGCATTTTATACACAAACTTGAGCGTTTCATATTTGCAATAAAGGAGCTTTGTTATAGCTACATGCCCAACACAATGGAGGTCGTGATGTGGTGGAAACTATTGCTATTAACAATGAAACCGTGGAAAGGTCGCATACACATGGAAATGACTCAGTGACCACACAACGATGTACATGTTCCAGTCACCACAAAACTGGCCCAGAGGTGCCTGATGCCTTATGTCAGTGTGGTCGTACAGTTGGGCGGGGCCTGAAACATCTGGGCATTTTACCAAAATGCAGAGTTCAGATGACAGTGTTATTCTTTGATGCCTTTAGCGAGGTTGAAGGAACCTCTGACTAAAGAAATTCCATATTACTCACAAAAGATAATGGGATGCTGCTACAAAAGAGGATGAAAACGGACAAGAAGGGAATCTAATCTTATAAAGACGAGAACCTTCACTCACCCGAGGGTGACATGCTTCATCATTGGGTCCCCTCTTGCACACTGCAACCGCAAGGTGTACAGTGTGGGCTACAACTCTCAAAACAAAAAGAGAGGAGCGTGAGGTGTTCTATAAGGATACCAATTGAGGCAGCGGGAGTGAGGGGCAGAGTGCAAATAAGGAAAAAAGTGTATAAAACTAGCTACTGGGTGACAGAAATCAATTTACTATTTGTCCCCATAGGCTAGGATTAAAAAGAGGTGATGTAGGACTGAAATAATATCCTAATCATTAATGGTGGACATGTTTCTGCCAGATGACTACAAATTCGCGGCATTCATCAGGACCTCCAATGTTATCACTCTGCTTCAAAATCAGTGAAAAAATGAAATAAAAACCATACTCAATATTATGATGGTTTGTGACCAAAGAACCAGCTGCAGTACGGTCCAGTGTCTATGAAAATCAAACATAGATAACAGTTTCATTATCAATTCAAACATTATAAACTCCCTTCAAAACACCACACACGTGATATCCAACTACACACGTGATTTAAAACCAGATAAAACGTCTAGATAAGTGAAAATATCAAATATCAAATGACTCACCTAGCAGGTAATATTAATTTACCTCCACCTTTATGGGGTTGTTGCCTCAGATTACAGATCACTGAGAGTATAAAACAAAAAAGAAAATAGCTCAGACTGGCTCTTCCAAAAGCACACAGAGCAGAACGGGTACGATAGAAACCGAGTTCTCCTGTTAATGTACAAGGTGAAAGCAGTGTGCATTTAGAACAAAAAGGAATCTTATCTACTCCAAATTAAATAGAGCTGGGGAATATATACCAGATCTACAATTGTTAACAAAAACGCAAACCATAGAAATGTACCCACTATTTACACAGGGTAGATGCCATCCCTCCGGCCAAGAACTTTGGCCCCACAGAAATATGCTGAACTTGTCCCGGTGTCATTTTCAGACACCCGGACATGTTTAGAAGTGCCTGTACGTTGCCTGTTTTTTATTCCCAGCAGAAACGTGCAGGCAGCGAGGGAGCTTTTTTTCGCCTCCAGCTGGGTCAAGTTAAGGAGCCATCAGGCCCAGAACCTCACACTTAAACATAAATGCCACGGAAGGGAAACAAAGGCACACGACTTGTTATCGCTCCACAGGTTCTCAAGCGAGGCATGCTTTTGACTTTGTTCAGTCCTTGTATATAAGAGATGCATGCACTGTAAGAATGTCAGGTGTGGTTGTCTGTCCAAGTATTTACACAAACAACAATTTCAATAGCACTATGCAACCCAATGCAGCGCGTCAGAGCTCTTTACTTAACATACACATTTTACACTGACAATAAATCATGTACATGTGTAACTCAATGTACAAGATGAGTTACATGAGACCTGGTTACAAGGTGTAGGAGGTCACATGTCCTTCATAGCTCACTGTGCTATATTACAAGAATTACAATTTATGAAATGCAGATAACAAAAGCATCTCGGTGTTAAAAGCAGTAACTCACTTTACTATCAACATTAAATAAAAATCTGTCATCTGCATGTTACGAGATGCTCCTTGCAGGAGATACATTAACCCGCTGGGCTACTTTGATTCAAATCTGGGACTTCACAACACACAGATCTCTCCAGAAAATTTGTTAGCCACCAGAGTTATCTCACCATTATTACTATTCTCTGAGATTTACTGGGCACCTTTCCAGCAGATGCCTTCACACATAAAATATTTTAAAATGCAGACTTTGCAACCAATTCAGCAGAATAGATCTACTGCCATGCTTCTCCTTGTCAATTTCTTTATGACTGGGTTTTAAAATATATATTAGATGAGGCCCAGATTTTGTGTTAGGATTGAGCCACTGTTTTGACACAACCCCAAGGCCAAATCTCATTTGTTAAATCTCATAATGTGCTAAAATGTACTCATGCTATACCTGATAAACATGTATGAGGTCTTAATTTCTGATGTCACTTCTTTTGAGGTCACTTCCTGTTATGTTACATGCAATGTCACACGTCGTGACATCATGCGATGTGATGGCACATGTCATGATTTCACTTGCATACTGCCTAACCTGGTTAGTCCCCCACTTCTTTTTTAGGACTTGTGCTCCGACTGCATTTTGCACCAACCATGCTTGTGTGACATAGAGCACTATATATCCAGAGGTATGGGGATATTATTTGAGGTCTCAGTGAAACGCTCGCTGCTGCCATTTGCGTGAACTGTAGGTTAAATGTGCAAATACTGACTAAGTCAGCTCAGCAATAAAACCTCTGAGGATACGGAATTCAGTAACATTAAACTGAGACTTCAATACTACATAAAAAGCCTATTATTGTTAGAATGGCTATAATAAGATTTATAAGTTTTAAGGAGGACGCCCGGAGGCTTAATGCAAAATGAAGGCCCTCCTCGGCAGAGTATAAAAGGGCCCACCCGAGTCTCCAATATCTCACATATTTTCATTGAGATTCTGCTGAATGGGGGCCCTCTGACAGGGTAAGGGGCCCCTTCAGAGCTGTGAGTCCCCCTGCGCCACAGGGGCGCCATTGAACGCCATTGGAGCTGGAGCGTCTCTCTACAACATACAGGGATCTTGTGAGCATGGCTTCCCAAATGTAATTCTATGACCTAAAGCAGCAACTTACATTCAAGAGATAATTCTTGTGTATAAGAGTATTAGGGCCCTTAGAATTGGTCTTTATTTTGAGGGTATTGCTGCTTTTATTTTTCTATACTGTACTACAGACCTTAAAATTGATAGCACATTTTCAGGCAAACATGATACGCAACTAGCTGGCATGAGCGGCAATGTGCCTAAGAGTCCCAACGGCTGCTTTAAGCTTGTACCCGTCTTTTTTGTTGTTTTTTTTACACTTCATCATTGAAAAACATTGCAGAGTTGTATGCTCCAGAAAGAACTACAACATGTAAGCATCTACTGTTGCAACCAGAGCGCTTACCTACATTTTCAATTTAAATATTGACTTATTCATTATGAACGCATTTTCAGTAAAGCAGATGGAACACAAGTTGAATTAAGACATTGCTTCTTCTCATTTACCATCCATTGGACATGTTGATTTGTGTTGTTGAATGCGAATGGGTGGTCATGCAGAGTCTGCTAATATGCACCTCTTTGGAAAAAAATCATTCCTACTGCCCCTCACAACCGTGAGTGGCAGCACACGGACTGCGCTCTGCAGCACGATTCTCTTCCACCCAAAGTGCTGACCACAGTGTGGGACTTTGGGTGGTGGGAATTTGAAGAACATCACTCCCCCACAGCAGCTGTGTTTAACCACTGCAGATCAGGGCTAAAGAAAGCAGGAGTGGTAGCAGATGAATAAAATAAGCAATTTCTGAGCACTTCACCCCTGGCAGACCCTCCTCACCCTGGCACCATTTACCCACTACTCAATGGCAGGGCATCCTGCAGGAGGAATCCAACACTTGCAGTGAGTCAATCAATGAAACTCTGCCTGTCTCACAAACATTTCCAGACTGTGGTTGAAAAATGTATCCTCCTCATCACTTTCTATGGTTACCCCACAGCCTACCAATCTATGTGAGGTTGTTCACTCTGCAATATAGGGATGGTACAACTCTCTAGCTGTACGGTGGTAAAGACAGGGGAAAGGGGTTGTTTATGTTTTTCTAATAAACCACACAGTGCTTAATTTGTAAAAGAATGAGTGCTGGGGCCTAAAGCTCTGCTCAGACGCCTGTGCTGTTTAATGTCGGGGCGCCAAACACCAAGGCTGCATAGTCTTCAATACACCTCATACCTCTTTAATCCACTACCAGACTCCCCCTGCCCCTTTATCTCACTCTTGCAGGTTTCTGCTTTCTCTCTTTGTGAAAGGTTTTCGGCCTTTCACTTCCCTCTTCCTGCCCCTTTGTGTGCTGTTCCCCTCTCGCTCTTGGTAAGTGTCTGATAAGGAACAACAAGGGCCAGTCTCCAAAAAAATAGTGTTGGTGGGCCCCATCGGCAACCACTGACTCTAATTAAGCACTGACCTCACATCAGTCTCTATGATTCGATTATTTCTTATTCACCACAAAGTATGTGGATACAATTACCCCATGGTGCAGCACTGCAAGATCACCCCGCAATCATCATAGACTGTTGTACAAAAACAACGTATTTATCGATACTTTGACTTCCTGATTTGTGTTCATGTTCCAGTTAATCTTTGATTTTTCATTTGCTGAGAGTTTTAATTATGAGTTCTGTGTTTATCCTGCTGAACAGCATCCTGCATGCATGTGGATTTAACATCTGTTATCTATACTTGAGGTTTCCAGAGAGTGTGCCAGAAATGTTCTAGAATGGGCAGTGTTACTTAACTGTTTACGTAATTTGTTATGCTAAACTTCACAGGAGTCTGTAGAACATGTGAGCCAGACACAGCTTTGGAAGTCTGCTGCCAAGCAAGTAAGGTCACTCTTCTGCATTCATTGTCTGGAGGTAGAGTTCTAAGCTCTGGAGACGCAGAATGCCCACAGTTGAACACAGCAGATGCCAGAGGCATACTCTAATAGTAGAAACGCTACGATATTGATCACAAAATATCTTATGTCTGACAACAAACTGGCAATTTCAAATGTAGGCTGTAAAGTTTGGAAATATGAAGCTATGGTTGTGCTACGAAAGAAGTATTTTGAAGCAGGCTACCTGCAACCATATATTTATTATATTTTGGGTATTAACAGAACCACAACTTTGGCTATGTTCTCCTTTCAACGAGAAGCACATATTACCAACATTTCTGGCTCACAATCTGGAACTTAATTCCAAAGGTGTGTAAATGTAAATAATGAACTTTGATGGAGCAAACACAATAAGGAAGGATATTAGACGGCACAGAGCAGTTCCTAAGTTAGATCCATTATGCTTGAACGGTTTCACAGCAAAACAAGCAATGGAGCAGCCAATAAGTCTTGAATTTGCTGCAGATTTATTTATTTTGCCAGTGCTTGCTTCCTTTGAAAGCTTTTTATTCTTCTATATAAAAAAACACATTAAAATATGGCTGTCGGTGCATGTGTATGTCTGTGCTCATTTGGGTGGCCATCTTGAAAAGTTTTTGGTAACTTTTCTAAAAACCATATGATGATGGCAGCTCATATTTGCGGACACATTCATTAGTGGACGTCCATCTTCTAATAAAGCAAAACTAAAACCATTCATTCAAAGAGGACCACTCATGCATTTGCACACATGCACAAGGGCAGTCAACCGTGACTTGCTTTTTGATTACATAATTATGTGTCTTGTGGCACTCCTAGATACAATAACATGATCTGTGGTAAATCAGTTTCTCCAGGTGTCGGGTGCACGTGGGTATCGCCCTCTGATCCAGGGCGTTGAGCAATATAGAATAAGGATGCGTTGTCTCCGATGAGATCAGCATCCCTATATTGCACTCCTTTAAGAAATTCTTAAAATTCCATGATATGTATTCAGTTATTCAGTCGTTGACAAATGTGTAATCAGGATTTATTTATTTAGATGGTTGTCCAATGTTTATCATTTTCTTGTTAAACATCACACGATTCAATTCCAATCCTTTTAATATGTACACAAATCCCAATGCATTTGCTTTGTGATTACCCACAACAAATAACATTTGAAGACATGCATGGACCCTTTAATAGGCAGCCATTTTTAAATAACCTATAGCGCCATCCTATATGCTATGGTGAGCAGGAGCAAAAAGTGATTGTTACTACAACTGAAAAGGGTGCACTGAATTGCCTATATATACACGTGCATGTATGTGTACATTAGATATATATATATATATACATATATATATATATATATATATATATATATATATATCAACGCTCCAAGGTTTCCACCTGTGGAGACGCACTCTGACATCCACTGCAGCAATGCCGATCCGGCTTTTACCTCATGAAGGTTGCTGCAGTGGATGTCAGAGTGCGTCTCCACAGGTGGGAACCTTGGAGCTTTGATATAGATTATCTACTGGCGGTCGCCAGTAGATAGTTATAGTTAGGACCGTGTTTCCATAGGAAATTATTATTATTATTATAATTGCTTATAGAGCGCTACTGACACCCTACGGGTAACCTGGCGCTATGTTAGAGTGTGTGCAGGATAACAGGAGTACTATCAGCGTAGAATTTAGCGGGAGAACTGGGAGATGGCCCGGGGATATAACCAAGTTTTGATTCTTTTTCTGAACTGCGTCAGATTATCTATTTGTCTAATATCCAGTGGAAGTGTGTTCCAAAGTCGAGGGGCTGCTATGCAAAAAGCTCGATCTCCTGACTTAATTTTCCTAACTCTCTGCACCATCACAAGGTTAGATGAAGAAGAACGGAGCAGCCGAAGTGGAGTGTACCAGCTAAAACTTTCCTGCAGAGATTTTGGCCCCTGTCCATGTAAAGCTTTAAACAAAAGGCAGAGGGCTTTAAATTGGATTCTCTGGAGGACTGGCAGCCAGTGTAGCTCCGAAAAGGCTTGCAGAGTAGAGGAACGACGTGGTCGTCCCAAGGTTATCTTTGCCGCCATATTCTGTACTCTCTGCAATCTCTCGATCAGATACTGTGGTGAGTTCAAAAGCAGAGCATTACAGTAATCTAATCTGCCCAGGATGGTACTTCGGGCTATCAACATCCTTGCTTCTGATGAAAAAAGTGGGAATATTTTCCGAAATGCTCTTATCAAACTGAAACAGCTCCCGACTATCTTATTAACATGCTTCTCCAGCGTCAGTTTATTGTCAAATGTTACACCCAGGTTACGTACAGCAAGGTTAGGAGTCACTAGTGCACTATCCGTACTTGGCCAAAAGTTAGATGGAAGCGGAGGAGGAACTCTTCCTGTAGCGCAGTATAGAATCTCAGTTTTCTCACAATTAACTTGGAGTGAGTTCTCCCTAAGCCAAGTTGGTATATCCTGCAGGCATGCATGGAAGTCTGTCACAGGAACCGAATGCTCACCTTCTAAGGACAAGATAAGCTGAGTATCATCAGCATAGTTAACTAAATTGACGCCGTGAGATCTTATAATTGAAGGTAGTGGGCTCATATATATATTAAAAAGGATGGGGCTTATTGCCGATCCCTGTGGGACACCTTGCGGTATGTTTGAGAAACTGGAGCGGTAAGGGATAGTAGATAGTTATAGTTAGGACCGTGTTTCCATAGGAAATCTGAAAATTCTATTTTGAATAACTTTGGCGCCGGTTGACGGATCCTCGCGAAATTTTCAAAACTAATGGGGCGCTCCGCTCAGCTCCTACCCTGGAAGTCTTGGGGTGATTCGTCAAGCGGGGGCTGAGAAAAAAGGGGGGTCCCAAAACGCGTTTTCCCCATGCATTTTCCCATAGGACCTTTAGTCGAAGGTACAGCCCGAACGGCTGAACAGAATTACTTGAAATTTGGCAAAGAGGTAGTCCTCAGGTCAGGGATGTGCCTTTTGCATATATGGTGTCAATCTGTTCAGTAGTTCCTGAGAAAATTGCAGTTATAAGTACATAAATATCTATAAGCGAGCACCGTGCGCGCACCGTGCGCGCACCTTAACGTGCGCGAGCGTAATTGTGATTGGTGGTTACATGTCAGTCAACATTCGAATCGGTCGAAATCAGGCAGTGTCGGCCGCCATTTTGTGTGCGACAGTGAAAAAGAAAGGTGGAGAATGTGAAAAGGGAGCAGGGTACAGAGTTCCTGACCCCGTAGCTTTTGACAGGGGGTCCCTGAAGGACCATGAAGGGTGAAAAAAACTTTTTTTTTTTTTTTTTTTAAATCGAGGGGTGCGCGCACGGCGGAAAAAAAAAACCATAAAAAAAATAGAATTAAAAATCAAATTTAAGTGTTTAGATGTTAGGTGGCTCTAAAAAGAGCCGTTGTGTTAATTGAGGAACAGAGGAACAAAAAAATGAAAAAAATTATAGGGTGCCACATGTGTGCTGCTGTATCTTGCTCTCTATTAGGGGAATGCTGATGTCCCCATAAGAGAGAAGAGCATTGCACGCATTGCACCGTATATGCACCCTCTTGAACAGAGGGTGTATATCCAGAGGAACAGAAGCAGGTGAAGCTGCCGCCGCAGATGAAGTGCTCGGCTGAGCTGCCGATGATGTGCTCGGCTGAGCTGCTGGAGGGTTGTCCGTAGCAGCTCGAGCAAAAGCCACAGGATGTACTCCTTTAATGTGCCTGATCATAGTGAAAATACTAAAAGAGTATTTCTTTTTAGGATCGCCTCTTTATAAGACAACACTACAAATAGTGCAGGTGACTTTTGGAGCATTCACCTTCTTCTGCCCCTCTGGAAATCTAAAAAATTGCCAGATAAAAGAGTCTTTCTGTTTCCTCTGTCTCTGTCTCACAAGGGGCTCCTGCTCACTCCCAGAAGATGACTGCTGCTCTGCCATTCTCAAGTACTGGAGTACTGGAAAAGCTGCTCAGCTCCTTCTCCCAGGGAATCATAAGAAATAATGAGGGGAGTGGGTGTGGTGTTGGAAGTTTCTGGAACTGAAACTACTATAAACCAATGAAAAGTGTTGTTTCTTAATCACATGGCCCGATACTACTATAAACCAATGAAAAGTGTGGTTTCTAAATCACATGACTTGCCGTGCGTGCACGGTGCGCGCACAGAGTGCGCACGCATGCGCGTACGGAGCATTATACATTCATAAATTAGCATTTAAAAAACCTTGCAAATTCACTTAAAAAACCATAGGTTTCACACACGTTATAGTTAGGAATTAGCATTTAAAAAACCTTGCAAATTCACTGAAAAAACCATAGGTTTCACACATGTTATAGTTAGCTGGACATTTCACTCGTAAAAAACCAATGAAATTCCCCCGTTATAGTTAGTTCAGCTAACTATAACTCGCGCGCCTGCAATCCACTGCTGATGACGTCACATATTACATCACTCATGACATGGTCAGTGACATCACTCATGACATCACTGATGACATCTCAAATGACATCACTGATGACATCACTGATGACGTCATCCATGTGATAAATTACCACATCTTCTGCACCCAGGAAAAGCAGGAGCGGATGGATATATGGATATATATATATATATTATCTACTGGCGGTCGCCAGTAGATAGTTATAGTTAGGACCGTGTTTCCATAGGAAATCCGCAACATTCTATTTGGAATAACTTTTGCGTCGATTGACGAATCCTCGCGAAATTTTCAAAATAGGTGGGGCACTCCGCTCCGCTCCTTCCCTGAAAGTCTCGGGGGGATTCGTCAAGCGGGGGCTGAGAAAAAGGGGGGTCCCAAAACACGTTTTCCCCATGCATTTTCCCATAGGACCTTTAGTCCGCGCTACAGCCCGAACGGCTGAACAGAAAACCTTGAAATTTGGCAGAGAGGTAGTCCTCAGGCCAGGGATGTGCCTTTTGCAGGTCTGGTGTAAATCTGTTCAGTATTTTCTGAGAAAATAGCATTTAAAAGCATATATATATATCTATAGGCGCGCACCGTGCGCGTACGGTAAGCGCACCCTGCCGTGCACGAGCGCAATTCTGATTGGTTGTTAGATCTTAGTAAACATTCGAATTGGTCGAAACCAGGAAGTGTCGGCCGCCATTTTGTCTCTCGCAGTCCGAGGGAGGTGAAAAATAAAGGTGGAGAACATGAAAAGGGGGCAGGGTGGACAGTTCCTGACCCCCTAGCCATTGTCAGGGGGTCCCCAAAGGACCCCCAAGGGCCATAAATGTTTTTAATATTTTTACGAAAAATCGCGGAGTGCGCTTACCGTGCGCGCACGGTAGAAACGTGAAAATTACGCGAACGGCGTAAAGTGGGCGCGCGGTGCGCGAAGCGCACCGCGCGCCCATAGAGCGCTGCACGGTACGCGCACGGTGATAAACCTTAAAAAAATAAATAATTAAATAATAATTACATAACTTAGCATTTAAAAAACAGTACAAATTCACTGAAAAAACCATAGGTTTCACACACGTTATAGTTAGGAATTAGCATTTAAAAAACCTTGCAAATTCACTTAAAAAACCATAGGTTTCACACATGTTATAATTAGCTGGACATTTCCCTCGTAAAAAACCAATGAAATTCCCCCGTTATAGTTAGTAAAGGGAACTATAACTCACGCGACCGCAATCCACTGCTGATGACGTCAGATATTACATCACTGATGACATATGTGTCTTTCTGTAAAATAAATATTTATTAAATATGTATAGCTAAAGGTTAAAGGAAAGAAAAATGGGTAAATATGTGAATAAATACAGTGATGTAATATCTGACGTCATCAGCAGTGGATTGCGGTCGCGTGAGTTATAGTTCCCTTTACTAACTATAACGGGGGAATTTCATTGGTTTTTTACGAGGGAAATGTCCAGCTAACTATAACATGTGTGAAACCTATGGTTTTTTAAGTGAATTTGCAAGGTTTTTTAAATGCTAATTCCTAACTATAACGTGTGTGAAACCTATGGTTTTTTCAGTGAATATATATATATATATATCACCAGACAATCAACGAATGCGGACCCAATAATCAGTGCATCAATGTTTATTCAAACGCCCTGCACCTCCGCCAGGATGAGTTTCGGTCTTTCAAAGGCCTTGATCAAATGAGCTATATATATATATATATATATATATATATACACACACACACATATATATAAATACATAATATATTAAAAACACTTAAAATATCTCTATTTTAAAGACTGGTGATAATGATCAATTCTTTAATAAGTCGCACACTTTGCTAGGGAGGCGCATTACACCTGCTAGCATTATCGAGATAATGTTGTAGGCAACTTCCTTCTACAGAGTCAATGAGTAACTGAATTTGTTAAAGACAGCTTTACTGCCAGGCCGTCTCTGGGCGAATATCACCTGTAGAGTTTGATTCATTGTTTGCTGTTAAATTCCCACGTTGGTCAGTGGAAGGCATAGGACACATCATCAATGTGTACACTAAATCTATAAATCATGCATGTCTACAGGGTTGTTTCCTGTTAGAGAGGTCATTTGGGTAAGATTTAAACACCTGAAGCAAGAATGCATTGTTAGCTTAGTTTTTCATTCTCCACAGATGAAAATGATACTTAAAAGCTCAAAAAGATTGACTATGTAGCTCTCACTTCCATGTGGAGGCCAGTAAGAGTTGGCCAGGGGGGCATCTGATATCCCTGGCCTTCTCTATGGCACCCCTGGCACTGCCCTTGCGATCCCTGGTCACCTGACAATGAAAGCTAAGACAGGAATACGAAGTAAACAGGGCTCTAAATGTTCAGTTTACTTCTTAAATTATGAATCCTTGCCCCCTCCCAAGATCCTTAGCAGGAAAATAGAGACTGTTGGGAGACTAATGGTGTGTGGGGTGAAGGATCAATCATGTGATGTCATCAGAGTCCAAAGGGTGAGCTATGACTTTTGCTAAGCAGGACTTTTTGATGAATCCACATACACGATTTAAAAGGGCAGAAAATGCAGCAGCCCTCTGGACAGGTGGCCGCTCTCGTCCCACACACCACAAACAAGGGTAGGCAAAGAGACGAGGTAGACTCACAAACCAGTGGCCTTCAATTCTTTAAAATGTGAGAGTTACAGCACCAGTGAGTGCTCAAATATACCAACAAATGCAGCCTAGACTGATTATACTACCATCATGTAATGTGTGGCTTGCAATGGCTAATGCCACATTTCCATGTCAGGATATGTGGCCAAAGCCATCAGGTCTTACTGGAAGAAATCAGAACTGGTACTCACCATGTTTCACTTTATGGGAGTGTAAATGAAAAACGTGTCCACGCTACACTGAATGGCCATATTACATCCTGGTGTTGCGTATTTCAACACAGCCATCCAGACTCGTAATTCTATATGAGTAGCATATGGGCCGAATGGCAATAATCCATCAACGCTGTAGCATTTTATTGTAATTGCATTTATATAGCGCTTACTACCCCCGACGAGACATTTAAGTGCTTTTTTGGCAAGTAGCACCCTGCTCCGGAACCCATAAAGGATTAGTGATGAATCAGTATAGTGAAATATGAAAGTAATTTGAGTGGTGGATATGTTAGTCAGTTTTTGGATTGAGAAGGATAGTGGAGGGATAGAAGAGGTAAAAAGGTTTGCATTTATACAGCGCTTGCTACCCCTGATGAGGTGTTGAAGCACTTTTACGGCAAGTAGCAAGCTACTCTAGAATCCATCAAGGATTAGTGGTGAATTAGTATAGTATAGGTTGTGGTGTGTAAATGATTCTATTGGTATTGAACATAGTTGGTGCATAGTGCCATGAAAGAGTTGGTGTTGTCATGAGTTACTTTGTGCTCCCTTGGGTGATTGTTTTCTCCCAAAAGTGGAACAGAGTTGCCATGAATAGTTTGGTGTTCCTGGGAGCTGATTGGTGTCTTTATGAGTCCGATGGTGTTTGAATAAGTCGGTTGGAGTTCCCAAGATGTGGTTGGTGTCCCTAGGAGTTGTGTGGTGTTTACTTGTATTGATTGTTGTTGCAAGGAGTTGTGTGGTGTTTACATGAGTTAGTAGGCTTTCCAGTGAGTTGATGTGTATTTCATCAGTGAGTTGGAGTTCCAATGAGGTTCTTGGTGTCCATTGGGCCTGGTTCCCCCAATATTGTGTGTGTATTTGCATGTAAATCTTCCCATGTTTGGGTTGCTGTTCCCATGAGTATGTTTGTGTTCCTTTCAGTGAGTGTGTTTCCAGTGATGTGCGCTGCTCCCATGATTGGTGTTGCCTTTCTGTGAGAGGATGTGTAACCAACAAGCAGATTTGCGCTCTCATAAAGGGGAGTCTTTTTCAGTGAATGGATGATTGTTAAAATACACAGATGTCTGTTCCCATGAGTGGGTTTATGTTCCCATGAGTGGATCCTATGGGTGGTTTTGTGTTTCCATGAATAACCTTGGTTTCCCATCACTGGCTGTATTTTCCCATCAGTACATGTCTGCATTGATAAGTTAGTATCAGTTCTTATAAATGAGCACTCGTTACAACGGATGGATCTTGACCTGTCCACATGTTTGGGTGTCTGGCCCCTCGAGTGGGAGTTGTATGCCATTTCTGAGATCTCAGTCATTCACTCGTCCCATGAAAATCAGTTTTTAAAGTTAGGCAAGAAAGGAAACTAGATATGTCAGACAAATGTATGAGGCAAATGCAGGGGTGTTGGCCAGATATGAAGCGTGCTGAATGTACTTGTGGACCTTAGACAAATGCAGAACCTGCAAGTTTGTTCTTATTTTTCCATATCCCTATGAACAATCTTCCAGAGTCCATCTCTTCTTGGTTGACAGAAGACTACTTACACAAGGCACAGCAGTGCTGGGAACTTTAGTTATCTTGGATCATGTCCCAGTCGCCATGGGTTGATAAATTCAGCGCCTATTTTTATTTTGCACGCTTGGACCTTACAGAGATCTCTGTTCATAAATTTGGACTACTGGCAAAACTCAATGGGCATTTAATAAGCATAGGAATCCCTTAAATCCCCATGCCTACTTATGAATGTTGAAGGCTAAGAGTGACATTTGTAATACTGAATCTAATATTCAAAGTGGGAGAGATCGATGCCCATGTCTATAGGAAATATTACCTAGTTTCCTAATTACAGTAATGATAAGGCGGAGCAGAGTGGAGTTAGTGACATGGTAACAACTGTTTCTAGTTTTATTGGGCTTCATGAATATAATGGCCTACCCAGCTCATTAAGAACCTTCCATAGTATAGGCTAGTGGTGCTTAACCTTTTGACCTCTAATTCTTACAGCCGAACACATTGCTCCTTGGTTGATTAGTGTATTTAGTCCAGCTGCCAATGTTCTCCTCTAATGTTTTGGAATCAACAATGTTTCATGGTGATAGCATACAGTCCCAAGTTAACACGGGGGGCAACCTCTATGTTATTCAGAATTTGCATAGTAGGCAATGTAAAGAAGAATGACCAAGTCCAGAACAAAGCATTTTCTATCAGTAAATTGGAAATCACTGTTCAATAAATTTTTGAGATCGGTCCTAAAAGAGCTGAAAAGGAGTCCATTGATGAAATTGATCTAAAATAATCTGGCAAAATAAATGGTCCATTTTGCCATTCTATAAAGTGTGGAACAATTCTCTGAACTCCACTAATCAAGCATCTATTTTGGAGCCACCTTTGTAGCAGAATGTACATTTTCACAAATGCACAGATTTAGGATTCCCACTCCTTAGTTTTGCTAATATTTCTTGCAACACCGTTTTTAAATAGTTTCCAGCTATTTCTGATACTAAGTGGTATGGTCTAACTCCATGGCATGCTCTATCATAACAGTGTATTGCAAATCATCTGTAAAAGGATTCTGCAAAGGTGTCTGGGTCTATGTATGATTGCATGCAATATGTGCCTGTGAGTGAGAGCAGGATACAGACTGTGCATGTGTGCAATCACAGGCAGCCATTTATTGGTAAATATGTGTTAAATAAGTATAAATATGTTGTATTGCTATCATGTGTATAGTGTCTTTCTACCATTTGTATTGTCCCATTGTACCTTTGGAGTTGATCCATGTTCTGCGAGTTTCGTTGATCTGAGTCAAGGTGGTCTGTTGTCCATCTATGAGAAAAGATCTGTGAGCAGTATTTTTTTTATACTTGCTCATCAGCGATAATTGGTTGAGTAGGATGTATCTGATTAAGATCGATTTTCAAAGTACCAGATATGTATGTAAGGGTTTAGCATTTACTTTACCAATTCTTTAATTTTCCCAGGGTGTAAGGTAGTCCACTGCTGCACCTGAGAAGGCTATAACTGGAGTAAGTAGAATTGGCCATGATATGGCTATGATGCAATGTCACGCTCACCTATGTATGGTGTGACCTGGGTGACTTTGAAATATGAGAGGAGATGAATGCGCTATTTTGATTGGAATGCTTAGCCAACTACTCTATGCTACGTGTTGAGGGAGGGTCCTGTGCATTCTGTCAGTGTGTAAAGAAGCATAACTAGATCTAAATGACGCATGATGATGGAATACTGGAGGGTGAAGGCTATTGGGAGATCTGAGCCAGCATACTGGAACTGTGCTGGAGTATGCGAGGTGAGCCGTCTCTGGTTTCTGTTGGATGATTGTGTGGTATTCGCTGGTATACTCAGGAGCTCTGAGAAACCAAGCTAAGGGGTGTATTGGAAGTTCTGGATCCATGCGAGATGTTCTGCTCATTTTATTGGTCAGCACTATTCTACACAAGGAAAGAACAGACTAGTACCAAATTGATCGCAGTGAAATGATCAGTAGACCGATGTAGGGTTAATAAAGCTGATGCATCGTGTAGTAGCAGTGTGCTTCCTTAGCGCAACAGCAGAGCAGCTTCCAACGAGGACCACATAAATGTGACATGTAGGTAGTACTAGAACAGTAACAATAGAAGAAATATCCAACGGTGCATGAGTAAAAACAGCCGGAAAATCCTAACGGGTCCAACCAGATGCAATGGAAACTATGTTACAATGGGTGCATCAGCAGAACGGCAGCAATGCATGGACAAGATGCAATCGAAATGTAGTTTCAGAGATGTCGCAACATAGAGAACAACCAGGGGTAGTTACCATGTAAGGGGAACTTGAGGACACCAGAACGAACAGCCAGTTTAAGTAGCAAGGGTCACCCAGCTATGAGTAGAATACTTAGTAAGATGTAATTCCATTTGCATTCGCACAGTTCACACTATGACAGAAGCACTGTCTAATTGTTTTTATGTTTTTTAAGTGCCAGGGCCCTCATCAGGAGGCCACTTCAGCTTGCACCACCCATTGCTTCTACCAAAGTCAGTACCAAAACAGCTGCTAACCATCACACTCTTTTTACAAGAGTGATAGTTGTGGCTATCCCCAAAGCTGTTTAAAGGCTTGGACGGCATGTATTAGTCATTTCCAATGCATACTGAATCAATGAACTGTTATGCTCAATCTTAACTTAGGCAAACAGTGCCATCATGTGGCAGACTGTCACAAGTGCTGGTATTTACAATTAAGTACCGGTGCAATGCACCAGAAACCACCGGCTCAATTAAAGCACTGGACAGAGGCACTACTAACAGAAACAGTGTCATCGAAGGCACTGCCAAAACATACCAGGCGTTGTTATTCATCGCCCACTGATAATATTAGACATATAATTAAGCAACACCATCACAGGAAGAAAGACACCACAAAGATGCGTTTAACAATATGTTTTTGGTTTTCTCATCAAACTCCCACGTGCCATAGTTCGCAGCCTGTAGTGTATCACAAGAAAGGGAGAACTTTTGCACTTAGTACAACTTCTCTGAGCTGATGGCGCATGTAAGCGTGATGTTCTATTAAGGTCACAGGAGGAAAAGATATGAACGCCTCTCTGTAATAAACATTGGGACGACCAGATGCTATATACACGTTTGTCTAAAGAAATCATAATAAATACTTTTCAAAAATCTAAATTATAAAGGATTTCTTTATGTTAAACTCGAATGATATGTCTGCCCATGAGAACATTCTATGTCACAGCAAATTATTTTATTAGGATTCCTCATCATGAACTTTCAAAGACAGCAAATTGATTCAGATAATCAGAGTTCAGAGCAGTTCACTTGTGGGGGAAGAACAATCATGTGGTTTTAGTGTCAGCTGTTTGGAAGCAACTTTATTAAAGCCAGATCCATCTCGATGCCAGGTTTCAGGCCAAACTATTTATAAAGTTTTATATAGAGGGAACATGACCCAAGGGGGGATCAGAGCGCTTCATAATGTTTAAGGAGAATGGTAGTATAAAGACCTTTTTCATCAAGGACGGAACAAGTTATAACAGAATCCACATGAGAAACCACCACAGGGTTCAAGGCAGACAAACAACAAAAATCCAAATACTAAGGTGGCCGAAACATTAACGGAGTCCATGTCATGAAGGAGTGTTCATCATACATGGTCTGAAACTATACAAATGATTTTCCTTTATATCCATTTCAGGTGAATTGACTGGCCTTCCTGGGCCTGCGTTGGACAACCATGATGTAACGTAGTTTAAACGTTCAGCATGAAATGTGGTCACAGCTTGCATGTAATATGTTGACAGGACTGCCTTTGATCTATGTAGAGTTAATATTTACCAGAGCCAGGCAGTGTTGGGGCCCTTTAGCGGTTTGATAGGCTGTGATGGATAGCGTTGAGACACTCATCCAGTTAACACTTCAACAATCTTATGCTGGCAGGGGTACAACAATCCAGAACTCCCTTCAGGTTGAACTCTGCCTACTCTCTGTCTCGTGACCCTCAGGCTTGACTCTAAACTTAGATTTGCCGCGGTGTCGCTATTTCCAGTGTTATGCAACTTCTGCATTCGCCCCTCATGCAATGGTTGGATCTTTTTGATCAGCTAAGTGTGGAGTTTCTTGCCCTCGCTGCTGTCCTAGAATACTTTTGTAATATTACAGCGTGGATTATTAAAGGCGGGACCTCAAAGCACACGATGAAACCTAAGAACACACCTAGTGCTGGATGGAATATAAATGTATAAATATGAAATTGCTAAAACCAGAATGAGTCGGTTGCCTTGCATGAATTCAGTCCTCTGCGTTCCGAGAGCTTAATGGTTTTGGCAAGGTTTGAAAAGACACCGTAAGTAGAAGCATCGTTAAAAGTAGAGACATTATTAACAGTAGAGAAATGGTTAATAGTAGACAGCTGAGAAAACATTAAAAGCAGCGAACCCTAAACACGTCAAATTGTCATCAGCAGACACTGCCGCGTTGGTTTCACATTTCCCATGCGTTCATCCATCTGTGTGGCTGCTGAGAGGCACAAACCACATTGGATGCTAGATCTGGCCCTTTAGTCCATGCACTTTGCATGTTGCATTTGTTGCTGTGTTTTCACCTGACCACACACAGGCTTGAAACTCCCAGCATGCACAAATGCTGCTGAATAAAAAGTCCTTTAGCAGTTAGAACACAGGAAGTGACACAGGGTCATGCGTCCTCTACTATGCATCACCCAGTACCGTCACTGCACATCACCCAGTGCTATCCCTCTGATAAGGCACACCCTGCGCCTCTCTGCTGCATATCACCCAGTGCACCCCTTGAAACACATCACCAGTTGCTTTTCTGAGTTGCAAGAGCAGGGCTTCCCTTGTGCACATGCCTCTCTTGGCCTGTTGCACACACCCTCCTCTGTCCCCTTCTGCCGTCCACCCGTTGCCCTTGGCTGCACGTCATTCCGGGCTCCACTAAAGCTCAAACCCCTGTGCGTGGTGTGACCCCGTCTGAAAGTGATACGCCTCGCACACAAGAGTTGGCTGTTTCTTTACAGTACTGAAGGACACCTGATGCAGTAAAAGGAAATACATGTTTCCACCAGTCTTGTTTCTGCTCTTGTGCAGGCCCTAAGCAAACAAAGCATTAGGTTGGATAGGTAAAGCCTGTGTATATAATGTGAGTCCTAGACCGTTGAAGCAGTCCTTCTACACGTTACAAGGAGCATGTAATTAAATATTACTGCACTGAAATATGTTTTAAGCCACAATTCTATAACAGATCACAAAAGGCTCTTCAAAAGTCCCACTGGTAAAGTAAATATGTAAACAGATGCCTAGGATGCTTTGCCCATTCTTAAATGAGTTGAATAGATTTTAGCAGCGGTGGATGAAGGTGCCTTGGAAAGGCGGACAACTTCCCACGTCTGGGTTTAGCCAATTAAGAAATATTGATGTCTGCTAAGTGGGTGAGGACAATTTAATGTGTTTAGACAACAACCCAGTGCAGCTGGCTTTAAACACAGTCTGTGATGTTTTCTTATGGCCCTTACCTCTCCACGGCACAATAAATGCCTTTGATGGAGACAAGAAAACAGAGAAGATTGCCCATATTGCAAGCCTCCATCTATGCTGGTTTGATAGCAAGCAGTGGCTGGTGGAAAGCCGCAGTGCACCTTGGGAGTTTAGTTTGTGATTGGCCAATCAGCAACCAGCACTAGTCTATATGGTGCTTAGGTGGGAGCTACATTTGATCACACACCTCCCCCATATGCCCCAGGGACAGAATGACTAGAAGACCCTCTATATGGAGGTGTTGCAGGGTTCTGTCTCCGCCCAGCCTGGACAGTGAGGGTGCAATGAAGCCACGGAGAGAACTGTTTACAAATACAACAGAATACCCCCATAGCAATGTGAAGCTCCAGCACACAGAACGGAACACCTGGTGCATCACTACAAGGTCATCTCACATCTATCAGGATAACTGACCTTGCCCCCGCCACACCGTCCCGTGTCAAGGTTTGATCAATTATTTACAGAGATTCATTTTTTTTTCTCTGCTGCCCACTCAAAAATGCTTTGAGTGCCTAGGGAGGTCTTTCTGCACAGAAACGTTTTATTGGTCAAGTCGGATATTTTTGATTTAGGTTTTGCCAATTTATGGATAAGAAGTTATGAGACTGTTGTCCCTTCACGGACTACATCTTTCTCAGTTCTCACTTTATCATTTTTCATTGACGTTGTTGTAGTGATTATTCAATAAATCAGTCTGTTGATAATTAGTTTAACCGCTTCCTCATTTATCCACTATCAATTTTGATGCTTGTATTGCCGCACCCCGTCACATGCCCTCTCCCCAAACATTTCCTAAGACTAGCCCTTTATCCTCAGCTCACCTTCCCACAAGGCAGGTTGAGAATACTTCCTTCAAACCTCTGGTTAGCCTCCACAAAGCCAGCTTTATCGGATTATTTGGGAGAGCTGGACTTTAGCCATGATCATCTTTGGCCCACCTCATCCATTAGCTTGTGGAAACGATTTCTAAAACTTTTTTTTTTTTTTTTTAAATGGTCAATATTATTTTTTCTTTGTTCCAAATATTTTATTCGTTTTTTTATAAATAAATTATAGAAGAGAAAGAAGAAAAACAACAAATGCATAACATACATACATATATCAAAGGCCCAAACTCATTTAAAAGTTATTCTGTTTGGGGGAAAAGGGAGCAGAGTAGGGCTGGGGTTAGCTATGTATGGAGTTTGCTGAAGCAGAGGCAGAAGAATGAGCAGGGCCCGGGGTAAAAGCAGGGCCCGGGGTAAAAGCAGGGCCCGGGGTAAAAGCAGGGCCCGGGGTAAAAGCAGGGCCCGGGGTAAAAGCAGGGCCACTGGTTAAATCAAAGGCCTGGAGTAAAAGCAGGGCCCGGGGTAAAAGCAGGGCCCGGGGTAAAAGCAGGGCCCGGGGTAAAAAGCAGGGCCACTGGTTAAATCAAAGGCCTGGAGTAAAAGCAGGGCCCGGGGTAAAAGCAGGGCCCGGGGTAAAAGCAGGGCCCGGGGTAAAACCAGGGCCCGGGGTAAAACCAGGGCCCGGGGTAAAACCAGTGCCCGGGGTAAAACCAGTGCCCGGGGTAAAATCAGGGCCCGGGGTAAAACCAGGGCCCGGGGTAAAAGCATGCCATAAGCAAGCAAGGAGTTTCTGTGCCTTGTGAAAGGGACACTTGAAGGCACAGCTGGAGGGGAAGCTGTAGTGGCGGCTGGAGGGAAGCTGTAGTGGCGGCTGGAGGGAAGCTGTAGTGGCGGCTGGAGGGGTAGCTGTAGTGGCGGCTGGAGGGGAAGCTGTAGTGGCGGCTGGATGGCCAGCCAGCATGCGGTCACCTTTGTAACCGGGAAGGATATCTGCACTCAGAATACTTATACCAATCACTAATAGTATGACGAATGACTGCAGTAAAGGGCTGGGGTCTCTTCCTTTCCAGCTAAGACGAAAAACTGAGGGACAGATCTGTTGCCAGAGATTTATTAGAGCTCCTTCGTCGATTTAACTAAAGTGCGGTGGTAAAGCACTCTAATCCTCAAGGGTCAGGAAATGCAGTGTTTTCAGTTCATGTATTCATTGAAACAGGTACACCTCTCTCGTGTGATAGGATAGTTAGTAATGGCTACTGATGAAATATACACTGATAAAACTATATACGTTTTTGGTAAAAAGAAGAAAAAAAAGTCTGTAAAGCAAGAGTATTTATTAAAAATGTTTTTCCAAACAATAATTCTACTCCAAATGAGAGCCATCTATCAAAATAGATGTGAAATCTCAAAAATAGTTTCAACTGGTGATATCATTACAGAAAATGACATGGCACAATGCACACAATGTCAAGAATCTATAGGTTTTGCTTCATAGTAACAGCACAGCAAACATTGCACGGTGTGCCAGCTGCATGCACTGTATTCGTGCCTGGCTGAAAATGGCACCACGAGTGGTTTTCACACCTAGACTTCGCCGCCACTTCTTTAACAAGACCACTTTAAAATGGTGAAAATAGAGCTGTGCTTTTCACACGAATCAATACTGAGGAAGAATTGAAAAGAAACAATGTAAAATAAGTAACATTTCAGAAATAATTATTCACAGCCAATAAGAATTTGTGTTTCATTTAAAATAAATAGCATTGTTGCGTTTCTTAAGATGCTAAAATCGCCACACTTTGCTTGTAACTTCTACCCCTGCTCTATCAATAATTTAGATTATGATATTATGCTTCCTCAGTTTAAATGCAGTCATTTATTTTTGTAGCATTGCTCGAATCTGAGTTTAATACATAATTGATGTTCTAACACAGCTGCACTGTGTGATAATTAGACATACTAATCATGAAATAGATATTTCAACAATGGAACATCTGATTTTATCCTGCACAATTAATTCTGCAATGGAACGAAAGCCTTTATTTTGCTAAAAGTGTATTTATAGTACATGATGAGTCTTAAACTTAAAATGCCACTTTTTAGTGAATACAATACTTAATTTTCGTCCTATTATGTATGCCACAAAGCGCTTAGAAGGACATGACGACTGAGCTCGTCAACATTCTAGCGAAGGCAGTCACGTGCAAAGACAGCAGCTCATAGCCAGTCAAGAATGACTGGTAGGTACAGCCTTAAACACACATCATATGAGCACATGCACTTCTCCCAAACACTGTGATGTTACCCTCCTTCTGGGTCATGAGGGATACCCCGGAATGGTTAAACCTAGATAGCATTATCCTGCCGGAAGAGCGGTGCTTAGGGTGATGACGTACATATACATGCAATCAATCAGACAGGAAGAGGGACTAGGAGCCACATGGAGTATGCCATTAATTTCACCAAATTTTTCTCTACAATTTTCAACAATTGAATTTATCCCTTGGTACCCGCTTTTGCCGTGAGTTAGTTGTTACAAATGTGGAATCCCTACAAAATTGCACTGCGATTACAATTTGATTATGAAGGTTCAGGAGCTGAACACATGATATCTATCCCCTGATGTAGGTACACGTGCAACCTATTACTGAGGCCTACACACCAATCAGGCCCATCTTTTAGGAGCTGATGATCCCTCCCTAAACTGCTGAACTGAACGCTCTGTCGTACCACAAATACAGCTCACCCAAGAGCTAATTACCAGTCACCTTAACCTGTAACATATCCTTGAGGCAACAAGCTCACAGTTCAGGCTGCAATATGTTGCTGAAATTGTGACTTCTCTCTGTTGTGCAATCAGTGGTTCCTGGCTTGTACGGCACTCTCTTATAGATCATTTACTGGAAACGTGTGCTGTTAAACCAGGGTGAGTGAAATACACAAGGAGATGCAACTACCTCTGAGAAGCCAAATTGGGCAAGGTTGGGAGATTAACTTGGAAAGTTATTATTTTGTAAGTGGATAGTGTCCATTTAGCTAAATTACCGCAGGCCTCCATATTCTCATATAGTTTGGTCCAGGGGTGGATTTCCTGATTTGGTCCTCATGGGGTTTGAAGAATGTTTCAATGTTATCATCTCATTTGCACATAAATTGCCATATTTTGTGGCTAATTTTCTGAGACCGCTTCCCCATAACCGGTCCTTTGGAGGGCAGCCAAGACTTCAGAAGAGGACCACTTCTATCCAGACTGGCTGCACACGAATCTTTATAGGTTTTAGGATTTGCAGCCTCTCTGAATGTGTTGGGCCTTTCTGTCTACCTTTGCATGGAGTTCTAAATTACATGGAAAAGGTAAGCATGAATCTTTGGGCAGAAACCTGCCTGGATGTCTTGATCTCAGATAATGGTGGTGTGGTGAGAACATAACATAACACATAACGTGTACCTGTAAAGCGCACGTTCATCCACAAGTATCTTGGCGCTGAAAAACAGATATTTATTGTTACCCAACTTAAAGGTACTGTTTTTTTCCACCTCAGATGGATGGAAGGTTAAGTGGACCCGCCAGGATTTGAACCTGTGTGGTTGAACACAGGCCCCTGCAGAGGGTGCATTAGTCCACTGAGCCACCAGACCCAGCAGAAGTCTGAGTCACTTGCATCAATGATGCAATCCTTAGGTGTGGATACACTGAAGTATTGTGCTAGTTAGCACCAAGTGTTGTTTAGACTACAAAAAAGTACAATACTTTACTGCTTGCGCAAGACTAGCAGCAGACGTAGAGCTTGATTTAGGGTTTGGCAGAGAGGATACCCCATCGCAAAGCCAGAGGAGTACACTCTCTGCTAAGCTGAGGCGCCTCATTTAGAGTCGGCCAGAATTTAAGTACGTCAGTAGCAGAGACTACTCTGTCTCCACCACTGACATACACTACCGATGGCCTGATAGAGTAAGGCCTGTCAGAGGTTTAGCCATTTGATCGCCTGTTGGATTTAGAGTGGGTGGTAAAGACAGTGAAAACATGTAAATTCCCCCCACACCAAGGAAGATATCTCAGCTGGTGAGGCGGTCATTTTTTTTTTCTTTTCAAAAATAAAATCTTGTTTTGATTTTGTTATAGAAAAAAAATATATTGCAGGTTTGCTGTACTGCTCCATCACGTTGATGTAGCCAACCATCAAACTTCAATACATTGAAAGGAACATCTATGACAGTGGTACCTGCCAATGCAACAGTTCTCCATTGGGCCAGCGGACATCTCCAAATTTGGTAAGCGGAGTACCCTCGGCATGGCAGTAGTAAATTACTCCGCCATGTTGACGATACATACTCCATCCGCCAAACAATAAATGAGGCCATTTGTCATGATCCACAATAACAACTTTCCTGTTTAGGGTGAGAGCCATGGTTGTGTCCCAAGTCATGTTTAGCCAGTTTTGTCTGTGCTTATGCAATGGATGAAGCAAAGCATTATCAAAGCAGTATCTTAGAGCCATACATCTAAATAAAAAAAAAATACACAAAACTGTTGTGACCAAGGTGGAACTCAACTGTATTTTGTGGACTGCTCCCACGGAACCCCGCTGGAACAAGGAGGCCAACCACCACCCTCTGCTGGGGGGAAAAAGGACTTACCGTGTGACAGCTGGAGCATCTCACCCAACTGAGCACCGCAGGTAGGTGGCCCAGAGAAGAGAGCCTGTGCCTGCTAGATGCTGCCGTGTGGGTGCGTGGAAAGTCCAAATCAGCCAATCCAGAACAGGACAGGACTGCGATGCAACATGGTAGGGTACATTGCCGCCAGAGCGGGTAAACCAAACCTTGGCTTTTGGACTCCGGGGAACATACCACCATTGGTGCTGCTAAACTCTAGACTCAAAAAACTGAACTTACTAGCAGAGTTGAGGGAAGAACTCTTGAGTACGGCCTATTAGAAAAGAACTAACTTAAGTAGACCTTGGCCAACAACAGCCTTGCATGCATATCATCACATTTTCGCTCACATTTATTAACTCACACTCATTCATTTCCACTTACACTCTCTAACACTCCCTTACACTGATTCTTATATATTCTCACTCACTCACTTATTCATAGCTCATCCTCTCCCTATCTGAAGACCCATCCACCACGAGGGCCAAGTTATGCTCATGCATGACCAGCGTCACAAATGGATGCAAAAGAACTGCCTCAAACTCAACACGGATAAAAAACAGAAGCACTGATCTTCGCAGACAACACCTTCCTGTGGAAAAACTCTGGGGGGCCCACAGAACTGGGACCCTCACTATCCCCACAGACCACTCCCGTAACCTCTGCATCATCCTGGACAACAAACCCACTGTAAACATCCATACCAAATGCAGTCTTCTCCGCCTGGTTCCTTACTCTTCGCATGCCCCGAAAGATCTTCAGATGGCTACCAGTCACCACCAGACGCACCGTCACTCAAGCCCTCATCACCAGCTGCTTGGACTACGGCAGTACACTGCGCATAGAATTCACCACTCGCCTCCTGAAGAGACTGCAAACCATACAGAACTCAGGACCAGACTCTTCCTCGACCTCCCCAAATGAACCCACATCACCCCTCACCTAAAGAAACTACATTGACTCCCCATCCACAAGAGACGTCATTTCAAGATGCCAACCCACGCCTACAAAGCTCTGTACAATCAAGGACAAGCATACATCAACCACCGCCTGAGCTTCCACTAGACCTCAAAACCCCTGCACTCCGCCTACCTCGATCACACCCCACGGGTCCGCCGAAGCAACAGTGGAGGCCATTCCTTCACCTACCTCACCGCAAAGTCCTGGAACAGCCTCCCCCGCCACCTCCGGACCTCACCTTCTCTTCAGGAATTTAGAGGGAAACTCAAGACCTGGTTGTTCAACTGATTCCACCTAAGCAGCTCACGGGTGAGTAGCAGCACTTTATAAAAACCTTATTGACTTGCACTCATTTTCATTCATTATGATGCACTCTTATGGACACTGAATCTCATGCATTCTCACTCAGTACCTGTCACTGAATCTCTCACAAACACGTTCACTCATACATTTACTAAACTTGCTCACACATACACACACATTCTAACAAATACACAATCACCCACAAGGACACACACAACATACATTTAATAGCATTTTTTACTTACCTTAGCTGCAACCAAAGGTTCCATTTCATTGTGCTCCATTTTTTCTTACTATAATAATTTATAAAGCAATATCAATCAATTTTACTATAACGAAAAATGGACATAAAAAACACGGAGTCACCGTTGTGTTCTTGGCACTGATTTTGCCACCTCTGAGGTCAGGGGTCGCAAAGGCAGTGCCAGGGTTGACAAGGGCCAACTCCTGCGACCCCCAGGTTACTCCTAAATGGCTTCCATGCCATTTTGCCTTCTCAATTTTCAACAGTTAAAGCCTACCTAAACCAAGCTGGCAAACAGGGCACAAGTGCTGGCCACCCATGTTGAAAGAGGCAAAACATGCTAATAAGCCCGCTACTCCCCTTGCGGAGATGAATAATATCTTCAGCAGTAGGCTGATGTGACCCTCTCCCAGTATTAACTCTCTCATTTCATAGCTTTCCTCAATTTGTAACTCAACCGGTTGAATGTCGCTTTTAAAGACAGCACTCTCCCACCCACAAAGCATACATTTCCATCTGATTTAATTTAATCTCTACTTTTATAAAAGACTAAAAACTCCGCCAACCATCAACATTCACCTTATCTTGGGTGAGGTGAACCAATCTGTAGGACAGTAAATTATGCTCACTCTGCAAAAACGTAATATGACTTTGGAAATGCACCTAACTCAGGCACTTGGGATGAGATTTGTAAACAACTCCTCAGGGATATATAGCCAAACCTGACAACATTCACAATTCCAAAATACAGTCACTCACTAAAATATTAAGCACAATTAGTATTGTAATCAGGGAATGATTTTAGAGTTTGTAGACTACACCCAGAACGGACCACAAAAAGTATGTAGAGGTACATTCTGCTAACCTGTGCTTGTTGCATAATCTGTTCAATTTGAGAGGGGCCAATTCATAAAAGTTTAAAATCTTCCTATAGGTTCCTGCAATATTTTGAGTAGAACCTCAAGTAAGTGGCAGATGTTGGAGTACTCTTGCTCGGTCACATTTAAACCTGTAGGAAGGTAATCGCTCTCAAGGTATACAACCAGAGGTGATGACAAAGAAAAAGGCATGCAGGCCAGAGTTTAACAAGCATTGGCAAAGCCAATAGGTCTTGCCTTTGGGACCTACTGGTTTTGTCAGTGGGTTTTAGCCACACTAGGCGTATTCTCGATGTTGTGCTGGTTGACTAAAGAAGAAAAAAGGGTTATGATTTATTTGGCTGCATTATTCTATCAGGCGCACACCTACAAAAAGATTCAGACACTTTTTTTCCCCGTTTTATTGCCAATCCAAGTTGGATCTGCAAATAAATAGAAAAAAAATGCGTGAAAGTGTGGTGTTATTTTTTTGAAAAGTAGGCAGTAGACGCGACATAGTAAGGGATGGCGCAGTTGGAGGAAAGCAAATGACTCAGAGAGTGAGCAATGTGGAGCCGGAGGGGTGAGGGAGAAAAGCAAACAACAGAGTGCTACATTGACCTATGGGGAGAAACATACAGGTGAAAAAGCAGTGGAGAGGGGAGGGGCGCATTCAGGTGAGCACATCAAGGAGGGACGCAGTGGAGAAGCAAATGGTTGACAGAAAGGGCCCGAAAGAGGGGTTGTGGGAGAATTACACAGGAGAGCGGTAGAAAACACATGCACTCTCATAGCGTGCTTAACCAAAAACAAGTAGGTGGTGCTTTGAAGCAAACATTGAAAGAACATAATTTATCCATGCTCCAAGGGAGAGACAAACACAACAAAAGGAAGTAAAGTCCACACACAGCAACAAATAAGAAGCATGCAAATAAGAGTGACAATAAAGCAAACCAATGGTAGGCAAAGGGTGGGCTCTAAACCTACTAATTGTAAGTTAATACAGTTCGTGCTGTCTAGTAAGCAAGACCTAGTGAGGACTACAGGCCCCAGAATGCACAGAAGCCCGCCCCCCCAGGCTTGATTGGCTACTGGAACATGGACAAGGCAGTCTTGGTGACTCTGTGGATGCCTTACATTTGTGGTAAGTGACTGGATTTTCGGGAAAAAGAAAAGAATGCCTTAGTCAGCTGAATCAAACATATAAACTGTAGCTACTGAAACGGCCACTGGGACCTTGAATCACGCACCTGCATGGGCAGCCTTATTCAGAGTGACCAAATAGTCAAGTCCGCGCTTTCGCTCTGACGGATGCCCATCCTGCTAGAAACCTCGCTCATGTTTTGTGGAATTTTGTGCAGACCCGAGCAGCGATGTGCAAAGTGCGGTCTTGCTCCGCTGCTCGCTGCCATGTAATTCTAATGTGACAGTCTGTTTATGGTGACTCGGAGACCTTGGGTTTTATCTTGTTCGATGTGACACGTCTGTACATGATCCAGTAACGCATGTCTAGAATCGAAAAGTACACGTGGCGCCTGGCAGGAAAAATGAGAGGATGCATGTGTAAAGCTCAACAAATCGGAGCTTTCGGACTGTTCACCCATTTTTACAGTCAACAAATTACTTGAAGGATTTCTCCTGGTTACAGTTGCTTTACATTTAATCCATGTTACCTTTTTCTGAAAAGCAAAAATGTAACATTATAAGCATTTTTTTAGGTATATATAAGTAGCCCAAACGGGTATGGGATTTTGATGTTTCAGAAAGCTTGTCTGCATTACAAACTAGAAATATGGGAGAACGATAGGGACTCACCTGGGCAAGAGGGGAGTCTGAAATATTGTGAAAACTGAAACCAAACAGGGAAGCGCCCGGTACCTTCCAACGACCGGGGCTTCCCGCCTGCCAAAGAAGATCAGAGTGCACCCAGGACAGGAGAGCGCCGCCCCCTCTCTCTCAGTGCCCACATGCGTGTGCATTGTTGACAGCCCAAAGGCGTTAGCAGCGCACAGTGCTGCTCTTGCCATGCGGGGGCTTTTTACATGCGCATGACCGTTAAGGAACTGGCTTTATCTGACAATCTAACCTGGAAATTGAAACGTCACACGAATTGTAATTCCAAGAATTGCATTTATCTACTACAATGCCCTTGCGCTTTGTATTACATAGGGATGACGACAAGATCAATTAAGACACGCATCACAGAGCATAAAAGCAATATCAGATGCTCCAAGGAAACCACAAAATTATACTGTCATTTCAAAGATCTACATCACACAGCAGACTCCTTGAGATGGGTTGTCCTTGAATCACATCCAGGCATGCCACCACAATCTCTTCTCAGATTGGAACAAAGATGGGTTCATAAACTGGCTTCGGATACACGTGGTCTTAATGATGACATACCATGGGGTTCTTTAACTCATTGAAACTCACACGACACCTATATGTCAATCCCTATAAGTTAGCTTTACCTAAGGGTGGAACACCATCCCACTACATTGTGAGCGAGAGGATATATCCCTTGACTCCCATGATTACAGGGAGAAACCTCACCCCACAACACTGAGCTTGAGAGGGCATATCCTCGTTTCCCATGACACCTCTATTCCACTGCAATCCCACCTTCGAGTAATATCTCACAAAGGAAGGGATTTCATCTACCAACTAATGACAGCAACTGGATAATTTTTGACTATCTTGCAACACTTCCCCGATATACACCTCCAGGTTGGAATAAACTCACATACATTTTTTCTACCTAGCACGTCTCTCCTATGACATCAGAACACTTTTTGTGTGATTCGAACCAGAGAATGATGCTCTGTAGCGCCCTGCTATTGACAATTATATTTGGTCTCTAGGAATATCACATTATATACCTCTCCATTCCAATATGGCGCCCAAATTCGTCCCCGATGACGAGACCACCGCCGGCAGCACCTTGTCAGTCCCCCACCTATCTAAACCTCTTGCAAGCCTGCCGTTTGCTAGCCCTAGACGAATAGCGGTTACATCAACTTGCCACATCTCTTTCGTCACTCGTATATCAGATACACTACCATATATATTGATATTCACGAGCATTACTGTCCAATAATGTCTGATATGGATAAAGTACATGTCCATATATTCTTAAGCAAATGGTTACTCATATTTGGAAGGACCCCTTGACTCTCTCACGCCACACACACCATTCACATCCTAGTGGATTACCCTTCTCCAAGATGGCACCCGTGTTTACCCTTGAAACTAGACCTCTTGTCTAATTTCCCCCGCCGGTGTCCGGTAACCAATCAGCATCCATCTAGCATGATGAGTTTTTCTCTTTAACCGAGCAGCGGGAATCAGACTCCACTTCCCGGTTTCGGCGGAGCGGGGTAGGTCTTTACACCACCCTTGGGCGACTAAACTGTGAGTAGTTACTTGGAGTGCCTTAATATTCCACCTGTTACGCTGAGACTCCTCCGGTCTCTGTGATCGGCGCCCCTCGGCTGTTGTGACGGCCCGTTCCCGGTCTCCTCTCTGTCTCCTCTGAGACGCCTGGGACTGGTTGACGGATCGTTCCGCGGTCGTGGTCCTTCCGATCACGGGCCGCTACGGGGTGTTTAGCCAGCTTTTTTGTCCTTGATGATATAGCGAATTGGCGGAATACATCAAATCAAAGCATTAGCCTCTCGCTTGTCACGGGACTCGGGGGCTAGCTTGTCACCTCTCCCTTTTGATTATTACGAATAGGGAGCATGCATCTCCCCTAGCATGAGCCCCTTGCCTCTTCACTCTTTACCCTTATCTACAGTAGGCAAGTTCGCATCCCCAAGAGGCTCGCCAAGTACCGACTGGAGTGGCACTTTCTAATACGTTAGGTGAGCATCATTGCACTTAACGTAAGATTCTAAGTGGTTTTAATGATTTATATTTTTATTCCAGATTAGCTCACCTGGCACGTTTCTGCACCATGCATCCACTTATGCATGACCACCAATATGTAATGCAAATTGTGTTTACCGAAAATGCATATGAGGAGTCTTTTGGCTCCTGTTTCTTCTCTTCTATGAATTAATTGGACTAAGTGTGCGTCTTAATGTACGCTGGTGCTTGTTTTGTTCCCTTTTTCCTTTTCTATAGGCCGGTCCAGAAAGTAAGAGTCTAGTTATTCCGACACTTACTGAGGGTAGTTTTTATCACTGTAAATAATTAGTATCACACCCTCACATAGTTGTAGATAGTTGTAATCACTGGTCCTGATGAATTGCCGCTGGATCCTCCTGACCTTGTAGGCATGAAACATGTCGACCACCAGAGCTGAGTAGAGTAGTCCCTGACCCATTTAGTCAAGACTACCACCTCTCTTTTCATTTTAGCAGGGTGGTTTACTGACCTAATAAAATCATTTATTCAGACTAACCGACCCTTTTTAACCACACTCACTTTACGTCTACACCTCCCTGGCCCTCACCTGCACTCACCCTCGGCAAGGAACAAAAGATCTCCGCCAAAGAGCCCCATCTCTGGGTGCCCGTCGGGAATTGCAGCGCCGACCCGACGAGGAGCAAAACCCAGATGATGAAGCATGACACCTAGCTTGCTGGGTGTGTGAGGGTTTTAGTTCCACCAATGTGGGTTCCCCCACCCCACACAGTCCTATACCCTTTAGGCTTATTGAACACCACCCCCCACTTAGTCTAATTCTGAGGAGAGTATCCTTCATTCTCTCCTTTACGAACAGAGGAACTGTATACCCTTTCCGTTTGACGAAAACTGAAACCAAACAGGGAAGCGCCCGGTACCTTCCAACGACCGGGGCTTCCCGCCTGCCAAAGAAGATCAGAGTGCACCCAGGACAGGAGAGCGCCGCCCCCTCTCTCTCAGTGCCCACATGCGTGTGCATTGTTGACAGCCCAAAGGCGTTAGCAGCGCACAGTGCTGCTCTTGCCATGCGGGGGCTTTTTACATGCGCACGCATACGGAGGGACAAAGATGGCCTCGAGCTGTCCACATGCACGTGCATTTGCAGCTGTATGTGGACAGCCCGACGCCATCGTTGTCCCTCCATACGCGTGCACATGTTGAATTGATTACAAAAAGCCCTTGCATGGCGAGGGCAGCGCTGTGCGCTGCTAACACCAGGCGAGACCTAAAAAGCACTGGCAAAGATGAACAGTCTCCATTTGCCAATGTTTGTTTGGTCCAAGTACTGACTTCGTCAGTGCTTGCATAATGGAGATACAAGCATTGACAACGTCAATGGTGGTTAGTGGCCATCTTGGAACATTAGTTTGTATACTTGCATAATGGCTGTTATTTTACATATGGGTGTAATGTGTAGGCCATCATGGAGTAGTAGAAGAATAAGTATACAAAGCAACATTGCTATACTATCCCAAACGGCAGCATTACAATGTTTGCCAATGCTTGTGCTAAAATTCAACAAGCATTGGCAGAGCCACGAGTGGAAGCCACTTGCGCCAGACTGTAGGCAAAGGCAGACAGAGGCAGGAAAGTAGGACAAGAGACACTGAGAAGCAGAAGTGCTCAGTTCTGGCAAAGTAGGCGGGGTAACAATGAGAGGGGGTGGAGGGAGAAGTGAGCAACAAAAGCAGTGTGAGTGTCGGGAGATGCTGAGGATGACTGTGGAGGCAGAGGGATGAGAGTGAGAAACATGGGGCGGAAGAGAGAACAGGAGGAGAAAGACTTCCATTACCATGGAGTGGTAAAGCTCCAAATGTCTCAGAAAAAATAAATAAGAAAATAGTTCAATGAAGTAAACGGTGGAAGGATACATTCAACCAATAAAAAACATGGTGAAACCCAAATGCTCCGAGGGCAAGACAAACAGGAATAGGATGAAGAACCATGGAATCCAGACATGAATGGGAAATAGAAATGAAAGCCATGTGATCGTGAGCAAGGGGCCGACTCAAAGCCCATTCCAGGTATATGTAAAGGTACTGGTTAGAATGAGGTCAGCTGGAGCTGTGCAGCAAGACTATCAAACATACTGCGAGCAGTGAAAGCCAGAGATAATATGAGGCTAAAGAGGAAATAAAACTATTCACTGCAAACATCATACGGCTGGCCCCTTATCTGAGTGGTGTGCTCGCTGTTCCCACGATGGTCAAACACTATTAAAACATGCATTGTTTATCCAACACAAAATCAACACACATAGAAACTCGATGGCCCTGGTTATGGAACAGAGCAGGCATAAACACCGTCAGGATCAGGCAGTCAAGTTCCACAGTTTGGCACCGTTCAAAAATACGAATGTACAGTTAAATGTTTCCCATGCAAAATGGACGAACCGTTTGCCTTCTGCGTTTCCTGGTTAGGGCGCGTGTTTCCGCAAGGGCTGCAAACGGAGGGGGCTTCATTACATAAAGGGAACTCAGCGGACAGCGCAGGAAATAAAGAACAAATATGACTCCCCAGCGTCCAATCAATAAACAAACGCTGGGAGATCGTTGAAAGCGCGTGGAGTACGTACCCTGATGTTTTACAAGGCTTGCTGACCGAAGGCCACGCTGTGAGTGCGCTCTGGAATGTTATTGTCCTGAAAGACTGCTGGTAACAAAGAAATAAGCGGCGTCCTCGTGAAAAACAGCTAATGCAGAAATGCTGCGGAGAAAACAGAGCCAACTGCGTGTCTGGATGTTCAGCAACATCCTGAATAGGCACAAAAGCGGCCGATGCATTCACTGTAAATCCGCGCACTCACGGTCACTTTATTGTTTGCAGATGTCGTCACAACGCACCGAGGTCAAAGGTATAAGCCAGTGCTTTAAATGGGGAAAAACAAGTGCAGGTACTCATCAGATCGAGCTGGGGGCGTGGCAAGGAGGCGGGGCTATTGGCGGGACTAAGGGTGGGTCTAATGAAAAACATTTGAAGGGCTCAAGAATTTTTGAATGATGACAAATTGGTACCCTCTGCAATTTATTGTTGATGTCCTTGCATGTATTAAGTTGTACTAGTTGACAGACTATTGAAAGGTAACTATCACGTTTTCCTTTTTGTCAGAGGCACCTGTATATTAAACAAAACATTAAAAGGTGCAGAGATTTTTTTTGAAAATTAATTAAAGGAAAAAAGACTACATCCTAAAATGCAACTCTGACTCGCATCGGGTGAAAGGAAGCCATCAGTTGTCATGCTAGTGATCCTGGGAGAAGAAAGTTATCTGGGTTACAGAGCAATAATATTTCACCTTTTCATTCACTTTCAGATACTGTGCCACCCAGCAAAATCTAGTCCAAAATTCTGAGGGGCTAGTAAAGGGATGGAGGCACATATAACCATGTACATATGACCACAGTGTCACTGATGATGGTGGTCAGCAGGCCCACTGTAGCCACGGTTTCTGATATGGGAGGCACCCTGTACCCACATGTGTTTGATGCTCAAAGCTTCCCTTAGGCCTGCTCCTTCACCTCAAGTCCAAGGCTTTGCTTCCTCACTTGGGTGATTTGGGTTCCCTGGTGCTCCCACTCCTACTACGTGGCTCACTTTTTTTCATGAATACCAGATACAGCCAGCTGTTGTGTCAACTGGTGATGACCAGTCTGGTGCACCTCATAGCGCAGTAGAAGCCTACAGATTTCTAAGCTGCTGTAGTGGAAATTGGGAGGGGCATTGGGAGGGGCAGACATTTGGCACTTCTCGTTCATATCTCTGTACTGCTCACAGCCGCACACTTATGGATGCCTCCACAGCATTGTAGCAGGAAACACATGCCTGCGATTCCCCGGCTAACCATGATCCTTCCTTCTTTTGACTTCTCTGCCTGATCCCTCCGTCCAGTGCGGGGATATGTGTCCTGGCATGTAGTAGTGTGGGTGGTTCTTAAGCTCCATGCCTGGCCTGAGGGGTCTAGCCCTTTGGCCACATCTGAAATGCCAACTACATTCTTGGGACAATATTTACAGTAGTCTGTGTACGACTTTGCCAATTCACTAATTTTACATGGATGGAAATCCATTTTCATATTATACTTTTGTCACAACACACTAGTGGCACTCTGTGGGTGCAGAACTCCCAAGCGGGAGTGCTGGGTGTGCATCCAGAAGAAGGCGGCAAATGAAAGATAAACCACACCTAAAATAGATGGTTTTACTTTATTTAGCTGAAAACTCCAGTTATTTTCCCCAGAAAGTTATGTGAATTTGCATCAGTTTGCTATAAAAGGAGGTGAAGGGCTGGCTGTAAGTGTCCCTCCCCGAAGGCAGAGAGTCTTTGACATGCAGAAATAAAACAGAATTTCCCTGTTTGTGATTATTGTAGGATGTCAGTAACATTCACTGTTTGGGGAATCTAGTAATTTCTGCATCTGTGGCAGGTAACTGGATATGGGCCTGTCCCAGTATGGTAAGAGCTCTTCCTCCAGACATCCTTCCTTCCAGATGTCGGTGTCAGTCGAAGCCCTGGTCCTCACCCACCTGAATGGAGGCAACTCTCTGCCCATTAGCCTCCTTAACAATATTCAGAAACCCATGAAAACACCTTAACCACTGTAACACTTCCCATCAAGGGCTTGTAGAAGTTGGCCAAATCCACCCACACTGAAGGTATTGTATTGTTTTGTAATTGCATTTATATAGCGCTTACTACCCCTGGCGAGGCGTCGAAGCGCGTTTTCGGCGAGTAGCGCACTACTCCGGGAACCCAAGAAGGATTAGTGTTGAATTAGTATAGTGAAAATCTGAAAGTAATTTGAGTGGTGGATAGGTTAGTCAGTTATTTGGATTCAGACGGATAGCAGAGAGATAGAAGAGGGAAAAAGGTTTGCATTTATATAGCGCTTGTTACCCCTGATGGGGGTGTTGAAGCGCTTGTGTGTGGAGAGTAGCACTTATCGTTTTAAACAAAAAAAGAAATACCAAAAAGTGTGACTGAGCATGTGTATGACAGCAAAAAAGCGTACTTGACAATCTGGAATAGGCCTCGTTTCTGAGAAATGCTTGATATCAGACACAAGCATTCTGGAAGCAATTCAAAGTGTGATCTTACATCATAGAAATGAATGAGAAACGTTCACCAAGCCATGGGATGTCATGTCTTAGTCGTGTTCGAATGCTTATATTGTTAGCTACATTCAGTGTTTTCTGGTAAATACGCATTTTTAACTCCGTACACATTATTCTTCCCCTTCCAGTGTGCCCTAGTAAGGTCTATACTGTGTTTAAGTATTTTGATAAATCCATTCTTCCTCCAAGTATGCGATCTGAATTCTTATGATTGTTTGTTGAGCCTTTCATTGTTTAACTTCGTTCCAAAAAAATGAGTCACATTATGGTAAACTTTATATTAGCTGCAAAAAAAAAAAAAAACGACTTAAAAATACCACTGTCCCCTCAAAATTATTTTTTTATTCAGCTGCCGCCCCCGCTTTAGATAACACTCTTTTGGATGACGAGATACTCTCCTACCTCTACCCTCTGATGTCCCTAGCCCTTACTTACTCAGCCCCATGTCCCCTCCGATGCCCTATTTGTCTCTTTACATTTTCTCTTTTTTCAGGTGGTCACACCACCTTTCATCTTAAATGTCCCCTTGTTCATCTCATCAAATTCCTTCTCTTGCTTTTCTGGGATACCCCTCCCCCATTTAAAATACCAGTCTCTGCCACTGTAGCTGTCGCTCTGTCCTCACACAACAGGCCCCTTCCACCGACCTGTGTCATTCTCGAAAGCCTTGGCTTTCTTGGGACACCTACCCACCCCCGACTCTCATCAGATGATCCCCATCTCATCCATCAGGTGCTTTATTTTAAACCCAATGCCCAGGGCTGGCTTTAGTGCTGGTGGCGCCCTGTGCGACAATGTTTGTTGGCGCCCCCCCCCCCCAATGACCACCTCCACCACGGATTCTCTCACTAGCACCCTTCAACAGTGACCAAGTCACCATAACCACACTCTCTCAGATGCATTGAATTAGTTATGTAGCACCACTCATACCAGTGTAGGGTGTCCGAGCACTTTGCATCACACACACATTACACAGAGACAATCAATCATACGAGTGAAATTCAGTGTATAGGAAAAGTTACTTAAGCCAAAGGACTGAAAGTGTAGGAGTCACATGTCACCCATACTGGTAGGCAGTATAGTTTAAGAGTGCTTGGTGTGGAGAAGCACAAACGCAGAGTCGAAAAAGAAACAGCATAGTTGGGAGTTTTATTTAATAATAAGAATGGATTTCTAGCCAAATTAACCCTTTTTGCAACATTAATCAATGTTCTAATAATGTATACTTTGCAGTGTGTATGCAGTTCTGGGATGAAAGTTAATAGCTCACTGTTGTATATTAGGAGTTTAAGTTATAAATTGCAAGTAACAAAAGGATGTCTCTTTTGAAAGCAGTAACCTGGTGACCTGTTTACATCATATGTAATCTACTTGATACAAGGTCTTTGCAGCAGGCATATTAACCCTCTGCACTAACTTCACCTAAGTCAAAACCTCAACTATACAAAACACTGATCTCTCTCCAGGAAGATAATTAATCACAGGAGTTTTCTTGACATTTATGTGAGGCCTGGTAATTGCAGGCGGAAAGAAACGCTGCAGCAGGTGCTTCAAAAGCTTAATAAACTTTCAAACACGCGCCCCCAGGAAGCCAGCACCTGGTGCGGTGGCACCGGTCGCACCGCCCTAAAGCCGGCCCTGCCACTGCCCCACGCCCGCAGTGTATTCTCAAATATCTTTGCTTGCCCCTTTCTTCTTTTTCAGATAACCCCTCGATTTATTTAGCTGACTGTGCTTATACCCCATCACTTCTGAAAGCTCTCCTCAGTTGTCCCCTTTTTCACCGGCAAGCTGCTATGCTATCCTCTCCGTCTTTTTCGCACAGAAGAAAGGGAAAGCCAGAGCAAATTGGGATTTTTAAAGAGCTTCCCTTTCTTCCCGCCGCATAGCTTCCTGGCGGGGGGTGAGGTGGGGATGGGGGGGGGGGTTGGAGGTCACACCTGAGGCACAACTAGAGTCAAATTTCGGGTGGGGGGTCTGATTCTTCAAGCAAAAGGTAGAGTGGAGGTGCAGGGGCTCTAAGGGGTGAAGAACATCAAAGCCTCGTTAACGAGCAAAAGGTCTTTTGAAGACCTGTGAAGTACTCGGTGCGGCTGTGTTTGTACCCGGGGAAACTGTCTCATCCCGGGCTGCAACACACAAGGGGGGGTGCGAAGGCCTTTAAGTCCAATGGGCGTTGCGCGCCTGGGTCTCACGTTGCTCGGCTTTGGCGCCATGGTGTCACTGCTCTCCTTGTGAAATCACCAATATGTGAGCATGCGCCGCAGTGTAGAAATGCGATGCATGCTCACATGACTTTGTGTGACAGTGAGTACCGGTACTCTATTTAATAACAGAGAAGTGCCGGTACTCTTGGAGGGGGAAAAAATAAGTACTCAGTACCGGTGAGTACCGGCCCATTTAAAGCACTGGTATAAGCAGTCACAGAAAGCAAGCCTGCAAGTGCTAAAAATGTATGCATTACATTCAAGATAAGTGGACATGATCAATTCATGTTTATACATCAGTAACAATGTCCTAAGATCAATGAACGCCCATTGTGCAAAAGAACGCACTGGCGTTGGCGTGCTTGCTGAAGGCAGAGCTGCTGTGCACTCTGGGGGCTCAGCCGCTGGCCTTTGTAGGTGAAGTGAAAAATCCCCACGTTGCCAGGCCCAGACTGAACTGACTGGGACAGAAATTAAGTCAAATCACAAAAATAAAAGTGGCTCCCATTAGAGAATTAAATAGCTAAAAAGTGGTCCATGTTTAAAAACTGGGGCAGTTTTAATTTTTAAAGACACACTGTGTTCTGCAATGTAGGCAAGCCTGCATGGATTTGAGCTTGCAACAGGCAATGTTTGCGTTAATATCAGGGATATCAACAGTGAAAACCGGCCCAGCAGACCATAAAACAGACCCAAATAACAGCCAAAAATTGGCAATACACCGACCTTCCACACCAGCCCAAACTACTGCTCGACGATGTTCCACCAAGACCCACATGGCTGACGGTCATCGGGGCATTTGGCTTCTCCGGGGCATTTGTAGTCATTATTGTCCACTCCTGCATGTGGGCAGCCAGAGTTCAATGGAGCTCACTGGAGCTATGAACACATTCTCTTGGGCACTGCAGTGTATTGCATTCTTTATTGTGCTTGGATAGAGCTTTCTTGCTCCTTTTGCGGTCCACAGAGTTGCTGCTTACCAACTTTTAGGCCGAGCGTGTCCTGGAGGAGGTGTGCCATGGCCTTCCCTAGAGTTTGACTCATGTGGCAACGGTCAGGTAGGTTTGTAACTGGAGATAAAATGAAATTCGAAATTGACCCTGGCACAATTTTTCAAACCAATTCACAGCACAGAAGGCAGTGACTACATTGGGGCCATGTGCACATAGTTTGGTAAAAGGAGCCCATCCTGCACCCACCAGGGAAATGCCAGAATGGGTATACAGCCCTGGTCATAACTTGTGATCTAGAAATGGTGCACTGTAGACGGATGACGACCGAGAAAGGCAGCAGCCGGATACTATGCATTCTTTTGGTGCTCCTCAGTTTTCAGACCAGATAGAACCGACTGCTCTACATGGAGCATAGGGGTGATGCGGATGGATTACAGCAAAGGAAAAGCATAGGTACATTTCATCTTGTGCCCTACTCTCCTCCCTCAGATCTACCTTTCCCACAACATTTGAGGTAGGTCAAGGTAGACTGTGGTGAAGGAGCTCTCCCGGAAGGAGGGAAGAGTGCATACAAATCATGATCTGCTGTACAGCCTATACTGCCTATACTCCCTCAGATGCTTGAGGAACACACAGAAGGCCTCAGTCCAAAGCACCATTGAGGGCTCCTCAGGTGAAAACAAAATACAACTCCATATGACATCAGGTCCAGTTTTTGGTTCACGACCATTATTACATTTTATTTATGTTATGTACTTGCAATATATCGAAAGACATACATAGATATGTTCACAGAGAGATAGTGGAAGGACAAGCAATGACCTGATGTTTTCTGCTGTAAGGGCATTTCACAGTCCTAGGGTCGACTTAACAGCAATATAGACCCCCGGGCAAAGCAGTGCACTGAGCCCTGCCTACACAATCACTCACAGGAACAAAAATGTTTAACAGAAAATTAGTGTCAAATTCTGGCCTGCATGGGGCCCCAATGCTCATGGGGCCCCCGGGCAACTGCCCAGCATGCCCATGCATTAAGACGGAACTGCACAGACCCATAGATCACCTGAAGTGCATAGGATCACCCTTCTGGACCCCCCTGTTCACCCCATACCCTACGGTATCTGTGAGATACATTAGTGTCAAGGATCCCTCACCACATCCTACAAGGAGCCCTCATCAATTATTGTATGCCGCTGCTATGCTGAGTTGGATATCTCGAAAATTCCTAACTGAGATTGACTGCACACAATACTATTACAGGCATGTCATTCTCCACATAATAAACACTAGCAGCCCTTCTACAAAAAGCAGCAGAGAAAAGGAAACTGGAGTACTAGGGTTTCCGCCAACCTTGTTGACTTCTTCATTACATGTTAAACAGGCTCGGCCTGAATCCAGGATGAACGGCTTTGAAACGGAGAGCTTCCTTTTCCGAAGAACGACAAGTCAATGCACGCATGCACTGAAGACAGCGGAGTATGAATGCATCTTGTCAGTAACCAAATAATCTAAAGTATTCCCCTTGCTAGATCATTTAAACAATAAATACACTTACATTCAGGCACCACAATCAATCTAGAACCACGGTAATTTGAAAAACACACATAGATCATTAGATCATTTAATTAAAAATTCATTAAAAATACATCCAATAAAAAAGTCTTGCATAGCAAAATCAATGTACCAAATTAACAAACAAATATACAGCACAATATTAGGAAAAACGTGGCGATTTTATTAACAAAAACTTCAATCAATTTCTCAATGAGAAAATACACTCCCACTTATTGTGTTACTAGATGTAGCGGAATATGTTCAGTGACATATTAAAATCGTCCATGCACTGTTGGTCATGTCTGTGTGTTCCACCGACACATTTCGGTGGTCTTAGACAACATTGACCACCTTCCTCAGGACAAATAAATTAGTCGACTCCTCCCAACTGAATATCTACATAAACATAAAATACATTTCCTTAAACAAAAACATTCAACATACACAAAAGAATACGCAATTGTGTGACATATTTAAAAATCATAATAGATGGTGAATTAAAAAACCTAAAACATATTCAGCGAGCTAAACTCATCTACAAACCATATTTGCTGGCCCAATATCCCATGGTATAAAAATAGGACTGTAATACACTCTGCCGTGCAATTATCCATGACACCACGTGTCTTTTCAAAGTTCAAAAGTGCATATCATTAGGATCCACCCATTACACTCATTCATACGTATCTACACATACGTTCAACTATGAACCACACCAGGATTCGGTCATATTGAGAACTATTGCATTCTACTTCATATGACCAAATTCAATCTGTGGTTATGTTTTGGGAGACACCCCTCAGTCACTATGGAGAATATTTCTTAAATCGAGGGTGATAATGAAACCAAATGGTCCCATCATTTAGATAAGAGAAATAATAATACAAATAAAATCATTCTGGTTGAAATACTAACCTAAATAGGTCTAAAAAGTTGTGTCCATAAGAGCAAATCACAATCAATAGCGCAGTGATATGACCCATCTGCTCGAAATCAACAATCTCAAAGATGTTGACAGCAGTAGAAAGAATAAAATCTAAGTTAATCAAAAAAAACTTCCAGTCGTGCTCAAGAAAACTGACAGATCAAGCCATCTTGAACATCCAAATTTCACACTGGAATTGCTTGATTCATTAAAGAAGTCTGCCATTGGAGAATATAATAGTGCGGATCTAATAAAACATCTCTACATTGAGGCGAATCTGATGTTTTCCAAACCTCTGCAGAACAAATTTTCAATACCACACTTTAAGAATCTATATGAGATGAAGCACCTGTATATTGGTATTTTTAGCTTCGTATTGGTCTTCTGTTAATGATGGCACAAAGATGTAGCCATATGCAGAGAGTATATCATACATAATATGGATAGAATAATAGAACATATACGTCCCTCACATTAGGTAGAATCTATTCTAAATGTGAGAAAGAGACCCCTAGCTGATAAAAAGAATATCATACTTCACAATAAGTTATATGCTCCCATTATTATGAGCTTATTGTCCATGGAGGGGTCATATAATAAATACACTGCCACAAAGATTTATTTTCTAATTATATTGCGCTTGTGTGATCAAAATCAACGATTAAAGACATTACACATCAAAAGGTTTCTAAAATGTCATGAATAAAGACATGTAACATGCCCAACACGCTGCGATAAAGTGAATTCAGTGCCAGGGGGATCCGTTTGAAATGTAATATCTTCAATTGCTGATTTTGAAGTGCCACAGCTGCAATACAATGTAAGTAGAAGCCCCCTTTGTAGCACAGGGGCAAAGAAACGTGTTGGATACTTTTGTTTGCGATTGTTGTCCCAGGGCCTACGGTGATATTTCTTCACCTTTTACATTTGCATTTCCAGGTGTAGTGGGACCAAGTAGTCAAAGAGCCATTTACTTTTAAACGTACCTGTTCAAGTGTTTTATTGCCAATGGCCAAGACAACTGCTTTATTAAATGGTTAAGTATCTTATTGTTTGCGGATTTCGGTAATTCTTTGTCCAGAGAGCCTCTATGAATTTCTCAAGCACAGGATTCTATGACACTTGCATTAGGCTATGCTCTTTGGTACATAGGTCACCCCTCTTGAAAATGTTTCTTAGATAGACTCACAGCAACAACCCTTTTAGAGCACTTTCCCCACCCCCCATTTCATTCATCTTGATGTGATTATTACCAAGTGATGCAAGCCACACAAATATGTCCCCAAAAAGGGAGATATATCTCCCTCCATTATACCAATTGTAGATTCCTACAATTGTTAGAATGAACAAAAAGAAGGCATATGAAGGTGTAAGATCATAGGCTCAGCTTTTAAGATAGAAGAATATTTGAACATTTATTAAAGAGAGTGTGCATTTAGTAAGTGATTCTCGTCTTTTATGAGCTAGCATCAAAAACATTGCAATTTCTAGTCTAGCTTCTTATGTTTTGTTAGCGGTCTACCAAGAGAGAAGGACTTTGTATAATTTATGAAAATATTGATTTTCGTTAAGAAGACAGTAACTCAGAGTTTAAGTTAGTTAAGTTTGTAGGTCTCCAGGTGCTGTCCATGTGCACGGGGAGATAAGTGATTTGCCCAGAATCACAGGATGTTGCACCAATGGGAGAATCGAACCCGGATCCCCAGCTACCGAGTTGACAGCTCTGGCCGCTGCACCACATCCTCTCAGAGGTACGGAGACTAGGATGATTATCAGTAAGTCTAAATGAAAGTTACATTACTTTATCACAGTGTGTCCTAAAGTGTCTTGCAGACAGTTTGCGAGTCAGGCAGCGAGTGTTGAGGATCATCTTTTGAAGTATGCCCAATGCCATTAAGAATAAAATCTTCATTTTACTTAGTGTGTTAGAAGGCACCAATTGGTTACTCTTAAAAGTCGCGTTGCTGGTTGACTGGGGCGTGAGCCCTGGTCAAGCAGTATCCCCAATCCTAGTCAGAGTAACGTACCAGCAATCCCCAAATCAATCTGTGCACATCCTCTGGTACTTTGGCACACAGCACTCAGTATTAACCTGAGGGCAATGTGTAAAGTATTTGTGCAACACTTCAAACAGTAAAAACACCACACAGAAAGATCCTACACCAGTTTAGAAAAATAAAGAATATTTTAATAAATCAAACAAGACCACAACAACAAAAATCCAAGATGTGGAACTTGAGATGTGAATTAATAAAGAATAAACTGTAAAATAGTGCTTAGAAGCAATAAGCGCTTAGTTAGAATATCTGGCTGCACTGGACTGGGACACAGTTAAAAATTCAAGGCCGGCCGCAATGGAGCGCAGACCGGGTACAGGGACCAGGATTGGCCCACTGAATAGAAGTACTTTGATCCTGGATGTGTCCACATCAAGAGATGCATGGAGCAGTTGAAGTGATGCACCGGTGTCAATCCACGCAAGGGCAGCGATGCACTGGTCCGGATCCACACAATATTGGCGATGCATCAGCTCTGATGAGTGCAGGGGCTGCGATGCAGAGTTTGTTTCCCATCATCGTCAAGGCTGCCATCGACAGAGATGCAAAGAATTTGCACCGGGTAGCGCATTGTGCGGTTGTGGTTCCGAAGTCACTGCGTCGGGTCCCATATATGCAGCAGAGGTGATGCGCCCGGTCACGCAACAGGAGAGTTGTGCCAGTACTGATCCATGCAACAGGAGCGATGTGCCTGATCTGAGCCATGCAACTGCGCTGATGCACCGTTTTGAGAGTGGATGTGTGGATTTTGCTGAAGCAAGCACTGGAGGCCTTACTTCCAAGGGCCCAGGACTGGGATGTCACCACTTGGCAGGACAGATCCACAGATGGTAGAGTGCAGGTGCAGAAGCAGAGAAGTTGGAAGTCTTTTATGTTCTTGCAACTTCAGATCAGGCCGCAACGAGCTAGCCCTTGCAGTCACTCTGTGTTCAAGTGATGCAGGTACAGTCCTTCTCATCCAGGCAAAGGGAACAGCAGGCAGCAGAGTAGCACAGCAATGCAGGAGTCCAGCAAAGCAGCAACCCTGGAGAGTGGCAGTCCTTCAGCAGCAGAGCAGTCCTCCTTCCTGGGAGAGACTTCACAGGTTCAGAAGTGTACTTAAGTGTTTTTTTTATCTGAGGTCCAGTTCTTATAGTTAGTGGCACCTTTGAAGCAGTGGCGACTTCGAAGTAAAGACATTGAAGTGCACAGATGTCGTGCCCTGGCTCCAGACTCGCTACAAGAGGGTATGCAGCCCTATGTGTGGAGACAGGAGACAGCCTAGTCAGGTGTAAGTGTGGCTGGGTCCAGCTCCTCCCTGCCATCCTGTCAGTATGGCTCATCAAGTGAACACTAACATAGTACAGCTTCCCTCACGACCTCTTTTTTTAAGCGAAACAAATTAATTGCAACCAAGGAAAAGCAGGCCTAAAAACAGTGATGCAACATATTTTTTTATATATATATATAAAAAAATATATTGTGTGTTGCATCACTGTTTTTAGGCCTGCTTTTCCTTGGTTGCAATTAATTTCAGTTCAGGACTTCAGTTCTGGAGCTATTTAATTTTAATGAGATGACATTCGACCAATGCAGGTTGGTGGAAATACAGCCAGGTGTTGCCTGCTGGATTTCAGCAAACAATATGTTTAGTCTCAGAATGAGCTGGGTGTCATTCCAACAGGAGATCATTCGCAATGTAAAAGTTCTACAATACGAGCTAGAGGCCAGATACGAACATTAAATAAAATACGGGAAAGTCAAGGGAACTCAAAAAGAGGCCGGGATGGTGTTGGACAGGTAAGTAGGAAAAAATAAGAGTCTATTTGCTTCCTGAAAGAATGGATGGAAACCAATATTTAGCAGACCCCGATAGACTCCTCAAGCTGCTTAACAAGAATGTAGTAGTCAACCACTTTTAATGCAGCCGACAGGTCAAGCAGTATGAGGCAGATTGAAAGACTGGCACCAAGGTATAATAAATACAAAAAAAAGGGTCTCTACCTATGATTTTCAGAGCGTACAATGTATCGTCTTTTAAGTATATCAACACTAGGACTAAGACAAAAGGAAAATACAGACAATTAATTCAGAACATAATCAAGAAACAAATAAGTGTTTTATTTTTTAATTGTTTAAATTAGATCGATTTCAAACAGAGGTATAGTCGGAGGTCATTAGGATAAGCAATTAAGCCAGATTATGTACCAAGGCCCAGCCTGAAGCCTATTTAATAAAAAAATCCCAAACAAATGTAGGCGAGAAAAGTTTTACTCATTGGCTCTCCAACGATCTTTGCGACTGTGGAGAGTAGGGAGATGAGTTTATACTTAGTTTGCAGCAAGGTATCAAGATTAGGTTTTTTAAGCAGGGTTTATCCAGAGTTGCCTTCCAATCATACCAACACTGAGGGAGAAGGAAGAATTAAGATTATTAGTAATAGTAACATAGCTTTCAATGTTTGACCAGAAATACATCATGAGGGTAGTTTGATTTCAAAGTGGAGAGAAGTCCAGAAACTTCAATGTCCGAAATTGGGTGGGGGTGGAGGAGTAGAGCGGAGGGGTGGGTGTAAAGGGGTGTAGGGAGAGGAAAAATAAGGGTGGGGGAAAGGGTGGAGGTTGGGGAGAGCGTGGAGGGTGGGGTGAGGGGGTGTAGCGAGCCACAGCTCATGCTGAATGGAACAACTTGAAGATTGAGGCTCAAGGTAGATACTATCATGTATGTCCTTGATTTTCTGGTCAGAAATGGTGGCAAGGTTGTCAAACAACATTGGGGAATGCGTTATAGCAGACTTCGTTTCATCTTGTTTGGTAAACTTAGATACCATTTGAAGCAATGCTTTTGGTAAATTAGCAGCAAGCATAATATAATCCCTGAAGAAGGTGAATATTTTTGTTGAAGAGGCATTGTGTGTACAATCAAAGGTAAGCACTGAAGCAGACACGCCATTCATGAGAAAATGAATGCTACCACGCTCTTTCTGCATGTTGCACTTTGAGCCTCTGGCCTCTCAACGCTGGCGTAAACCAGGGATTGCCTGTCTTATGACAGGTTTCCTATTTCTGATGGAGGAAGAAATAGGTGTATGGTATCTGAAAAACAGAAGTGAAAAGTATTATACAAAGTATCAGGGTCACCAGGGGGTGACCAGGAGACCAACTGCTGGTTAAATACATCACATAGCTGTGCCTTTTCCTAAGTAGTTCACAGGCGAACTAAAGGCCCCCTCCTCCAGAGAAAACCCTGTAAAACATGCATATCGTATCTTCCTCGTTCCAAGCTCGCCTGCCTACATATAACAGCTCCGATATATATGTATTATATTGTTGTGTGTGCAGGCCAATCATACAACTCGATTAGGTCATACTCAGTGGGAGGGATTCAAATTTTTAATTGGGGGGGGGGACACAAACACTGAAAACAGCCATATCATTGAATGCTACTCAATCTATATTTCATGCTTCACATAGCCATTCCACAATCCTGGGCAGGCACTTAATGCAACAAAACAAAAAGGTGCGCTAGAGAACCCGCTGGCCTCTCGGATACCTTTGAAAATGTAGATTCGCCCATGTGTAAAAAATGCCTCTATTTCTTCATCATAAGCCAATCGTCAGAAACTTGATTTTAGAACTACTTTTGAAACATGATACAGTGTGTGAAAGAACTATTTTGATTCAATCGATGTTTGCCATTTTGTACATGAATGACATTAGTTATCAATTTTTCAAAAATGTATACTTTTTGCAATAGGCACTGCCATCTAGTCTAAGGTTAATACATATGCTGTAGAGCCTCTCCTAAAAACTAGCATTGACACACTAGAAAACATTCAAAAACTCGAACTTAACCTAATGTTAAGCAAAAAACTTTTTGACGACCGATCAACTCATTAGAACTCAATAAAAAACAGCAGAGCTCAAAATGCATCAAGACAATTTGCTTTGCATTACCCTTCAACTCTATCTTGCACGACAGCCTGTGTTTGAGATGAAACTGATTTTTAATCTTCTTTAGGGCAGTTGTGATAAATATTGAAAATTGTGATAAATATTTGATGCACTTTCTAGAGGATATGCCTAAAGTCACAAGACAGAAACTGAAAAAGGAATCTGCAACTTTGCTTCCAGTTCTGAAACAAATCAGGTCACACGCAACCAATACCAGTAAGAGCAAACAGTTTACTCCTACTGGTCCACAATAAAAACAATTTACTCCTACAGATCCCCACTGAATGACCTGACCACAGAGCACATCAATCAGTTTTGCAGAAACTGGAAACTATGTACTATATTTCAGAGCACTTCATTGTGGAAATGTTTTAGCATATTTAGCTTTGTATAATTTATGCAAGAAGTGTGAACACCAACCTCTGGCTAAATTTAGAAATTTTAAGCAGTCCCTTTTCGGTACAGAGCTGCGTCTTGTGGATATTAGGGTAGTATGTGCTACAACAACACATCCCTGTCTACAAATGAAGAGCAGATTGTAAATGTAAAAATACGTTATGGATATGATGCACCTCCAAATTGCTATATAGTACTGCTGAACCTCACGTCTATGCACAAGGACAAGAAGATGTAAACGAGCCGTACAGCTCCCAAAGAAGCATTCTACAAACAATGGACCATGTGAGCTACTTTACTGCCAACATTGTCCAATAGCACCAGCGATGCGAGGCCTGTTTTGGGGGAAGCAGGGACACAAAGGAAGCAGGCTTTACTGGTTCACTTCTATGGTGGATGGGGTCATGTGCCTCTGGCTTCTTAGGGATTATCCAACTATGACCCTTTACACACTTGACTCTCAGGGTAGTGCGAGTGTTAGACATGACAGCTTGAAGTAATGTTTCCCTACACTTTTTGCTTCTTTCTCATGGGTTTTGCTGATTCTCTTTCAGTGGCTTTAGGGCTCTGGGCACTTTACCACTGTAAATGCAGTGTGAAAGTGTATGCACCTTCCTACACACATTAGGAAGTGGTGCTTACCTGATGTTTTTAAACATGCCTCAAGCCGGCCATTGCAGGACTGTGGGTGCACACTTGAACCTATGAGGTTTTAAAACGTGTCAAGATTTCTCCTGATATGTGTCTCCACCTTTTGAGTTGGTCAAGCAGGCTTCCCAGGTCACAAGCAGACCCACAACTCTTCAGAGAGATGCTCACAATTTAGGTGAGGTCTCCTCACCTCTGCAAGATTGCCTATCTGACAGACAACAGCTTTGGCATTTAACCTTTCTTCAAGTCTTTGTGGAGCATTCTCATCCTAGGTCTTGAAAAGCATGAACCAGGAACTGAGTGAGATAGTTCTGGTCCCACCTTTCTACACACTTCCCAGACACATGGATATTAATGCCACTATCAGTGCCCAAGAATGAGTTTGGGATCGTTTCTTTTCCATGTTCATGTTTTTTCTGATGTACAGACTTCTTAAAAAATGATGCCTCTCACAGCAGGTAGTGCAAATGTTGGCACCATTCTGGAGTTCACAAAATAATGAGCAAATGATGTGTGAACTCTGCATCAGTCTCTTCAGTCTTCCTGAAGTACCACTCAGGAATAGACAAAAGAGATAGACGATGCCTAGAAACTTCCCTCCAACCTCAGAATCTGCTGACTCACCTCCTTCCCCTATCAACCCAAATGACAGAGCTCAGCAAGGACTGATTAGTCATCCTCTATAAAGAAGGTTACCACAGAATCCCTAAAGTCACCCCTATCTCCATTTGTCACATTTCTTTGTTCATGGTTACACCCTTTAGATCATGAATGCAGTCAATTGACATGCACTGTATGTGGAGCTGTAACATAACCTCCTTCGTGTGCCATTTAAAACAGGGCCAATTCAAAATGGAATCTGCCAGTCTTAACAATTTTACACTCAAATCCACGTGGAGCCCCACCATCCTGCACGCTTTACATAACATGCATTCAACTTGCACATGCAATGTCAGCGCAAGGTGTCTGAAACAAGCGTAACTTGAAACTATTGAGTCAGTATGCACTACAACCCTTTTAAATCCGAGAAAACTGTATTTTTAGTGCTACTATTAAAAATTTTTATTCAGCTACCACCACTGAATATCAGCAAACCAAGAAATGGACAGCTGTTGCATGTCAGTTAGAGGGTACGCTTTATGCACCCCTCCAGGGTTCAGAACCAGGCTCCAGAGTCAAAGTAGATATCTAGGCCTAAGTGCATACGGTGGATGAGCATCGGAGCTGAACCACAGAAAGTCAAAATACTCAAAATAGCATGCAGTTGGTCCCCCAGGGCAGGGAATATTCCCATATCAAAAAAGTGATGCTTCGAATATACATCTGATTGGGTCTGATGGACTGCCCCTATCCCTTTTCACGACTAATCACTGCATGTCTGAAACCTACACCACCAGAAATATTTTTAAAAAAAAGAAAAAATGATTTTATTATCTCAGTGCAAGCACAGCAACCATAGGCGGTACTATTTACGGCTGAATTAAACAAATAATGAGGGCCAGTAACTTACCCAGTCTTCATAGAGCAAAACCTTATCCCACTCAATGGGATTGTCAGTAAATCTTTGTCCGTCATAAGAAATTCAGTGGTAAGAAATTGTTGAAAAGCAAAGCCCCATTCCTGCTATGGTGCAATGGGCAATAATGTAGTTTAAATAGTAGCGGTGTCCAACCACCAATGTTATATTGAAGTTGTTTAAATAACAGAAGCTCAAGTATTTATCGGGATCTCTTTGGAAAACAGATACATAGTAACGTTGACAAAGGTGATACCCCAGTGCCAAAACTGTTCCTGCTATCGCTGAAAAGTGGAACACAGTTAACCTTTGAATCGCCAATTTATTGTTCATTATCAGAAATAGTAAGTGTGTTAAAACTCAGTGCTGGGAGCTGTGTGCAACCAGAAGACAAAATGGTTTCATCTGCAACAGGGCTGTTTCAAATTTCCATCCATGCATGATCAATAAAAAAGGTACAGTTGAGTTTCCAAATCTGGTTCCCCTCCATCATAATCCGAAATAGACTATTTATTGTACATGGTCGGACAATAAGATTGTGACCCTTCTTCCACGCTGGAAACATGTAGGAAACGATTTTACTAAAGATCATCTGCACTTCAAGGTTTTTTCTAAATATCATCTGCACTTCTAGGATTTTACTCAATACCCTCTGCACTTCCAGGATTTCACTAAATACTCTTTTCACTTCTCTGCAAGGTGCTAGCCCTGAAAAAGCTGCCAAGATCGGCTGCTTGGAAACTGATCCACACTGCTGACCCATGCCTCTTAATGCATGTCCACCGAATACTTCCTGACACACCATTCCAGGTTACCTCCTTGACCTCTTCCTCGTTCCATTCTTTACTGGTTAAAAAAGCTCTTCTTCTGTGAACCACTTCCCTTCCCACCCCCATACCCAGAAGACTCTTATTGTAAAAAGAGGTATGTGAAGTATCAAATGTAACTAGGAAGAGTGGACAGGAAGTAATGATATTTTCAGTTCAAGACAATGAGTAGAGGTCCAGAGAACCTGATTCTGGGTGTTGATACCTATGATGCTGGAGGAACTTTGCTCGAGGCTCTGGACCCTTCCAGCCTCGTATTGACAAATGAGAGTATGGATATGAGCGTGTGTTCCTCCCTTCCAGGGAATCTCTTTTTAGATCAAATGGATAATTCCTTTTTGTAATCTAAAACTAAAAGTCCAAATTGATTTAGATAGAGATAATCATTTTATTAGAATTCACCACTTTGTAGATCACGCTTTTCATGGCACTTTATTAGAGCGTAATTTTATTTTTAATGAAAAGAAGAAGAACAGCCAGCACGTGTTTCGCCCTATGCGGCAAGTTTTGCCAGGGCTTTCTCAGGGCTGTGAAAGAAAAAGTTACAGTGAATACTAAGTATCTCAGGGAGATGAACCCCCAAAGAAAAACACCGGCTCGTGCCCAAGTGAGAAAGACGATAAAAAATGGTGAAAATATAAGAATATTATATAAGTTATTATAAACTATTTAAAAAGCAGAAGGACGGAGGAGCCTAGCGCGCAACCAAGATGGCCGCGTAGGTGCGAGGCTCCCGAGGACCTCCGCGACCTCCTGAATTAATCCTGGCTATATCCTGTCCTTTTTGAGGGGACTGTGTCGGTGAACCCGAGCTGAGGCGCCACCCGTTTTCCGTGTTCGAATCGGACCCCGAACACCGGCGGGAGCGCCGATCGAAGGTTGCGGCCTTCCCCGCGCCGGCCCCCCGGATTGGAGTAGTGGGGCGATCCGGGGACAAAGTGAACAACAGCGGCGGGCACGGCTGGGCGACTCGCGTACCCCGCGCTTTCACTTTCACTTTTGCGCCCTCCCCGCCTCCAGCGAGGTAGGGTCGCGAAGCGGGGTGCGGCGGTGTGGTCTTGTCCAGGTGCCCGGCTGACCCGCCAGCTGTGGATCGTCCTGCGGTGCGGTGGCCGCCCTCCCCCCCCCGGACCCAGTGAACGGGTCTATCGGCCCTTTTGAGGAGATTGGCACGACGGTGGGAGAGCAAGCATGTCCACCAAACAAGATGGCGACCGGGCGAAGGTGAAGACAACCCGCCGTGGCCCGGCGCACCAATCCAACAGTATGGACCGCTACACTCTCCAGAAGGGATCACCGGAGACATCGCGCACGTCCCCGGCGGGCCTGACGGAGACGCCCGCCCAGCCGGTGGACCTGACCCTCCGGGACGTCATGGGCGCCATCGCGGAGATGAAGGCCTCGGTGGACCAGCGCTTCGACACCCTAGCGCAAAAAATAGACTCGGTCCTTGTGGATGTGAGCCTGGTGTGGGCAGACCTGTCTAAGACGAATGACCGGGTCGATTCCCTGACCCACACCACAACGGGCCTCGAGACAGATGTGGCGGCCCTCCAAAAGGAGGTGCGCCGGCTTGGCCAGGCGAGCGCCCTGATGGACCGGCGACTGGAGGATTCCGAGGGTCGGGCCAGGAGGAATAATGTTCGGATTGTGGGGGTGCCGGAGGGACGAGAGGCGGAGGCCGCCGACCTTTTTGTGGAAGATCTAATCCTCACCCATCTGCAGCCCCGGGGCCTGAGTAAGCTTTTTGCGGTGGAGCGTGCTCACCGGGTCCCTGGGGGCAGGCCGAAGACCGGTGCCCCGCCGCGGCCTATCATTGCCCGGGTTTTTAACTTTCGGGACAGGGACGCTATCCTGCAGACCTCCAGGCAACAGGGACCGGTCAAGCTTGACAACATGGATGTGCGTTTCTACCCAGACTTTACTCCGGCGGTCCAAAAGCAGAGACTGAGTTTTCTCGGTGTTAAACGTCGCCTGCGGGACCTGAACCTAAAGTACTCAATGCTCTTTCCAGCTAAGCTAAGGGTGGAGGTGGAAGGTCGCACGCACTTCTTTGATCGCCCCGAGGCGGCTGGGGACTGGTTGGACACTCTGCCTGATGATCGGGGCCGGGGGGGTGGAGGGGGTGCGGGCGGTGGAGAGGGCCTGCCGGATCAGAATTAAGGGGTGAATAATAGGCCCCGCTCGGGACAATATTTCTTTACCATTTCTCGATCGTGTATGTTCCCCTCCTATGGAGGTCGTACGGGGTCTGTTGGGGGCTTCCCTCCTCCTCTGGGGTACTAGTTAGTCTTTCTCGATGGGGCGACAGGCACACTGCACTTTGGGGGGGCTGACTGGGCTCATGCAGGGGTGCAGGGAGGGGGGAGTTCTGTTGGGATGGGGGGGTGGGGGGGGTGTGTTGTTTGTTCGCACCGCAAGGCAAACCCTTTACTGTATAGCTGTACTCGAAATGCTCTGTGGGGGACGACTGATTGCTTCTATGTATGATGGGGGGTAGGGACTTGGCTGTGTTGTCCTGGAATGTTAACGGCCTGGGGGATCGGATTAAGCGTGGTGTGGTCCTGCAGTTCCTGAAACGCATATCGCCAGATGTTGTCTTTTTGCAGGAGACACACCTTATAGGTAACTCCTTCCATGCCATGAATCGGCGAGGCTATCGTTTGGTGGCCCACTCGGGCTTCACTTCGGGGTCGCGGGGGGTGGGTATCATGATCAAGAACTCGCATCCGCTGGAGATTGATGAGGTGCGCCATGACGAGAGGGGACGCTACACTGTCCTGGTGGGTAGAATGGAGGGTAGAGTGATTGTTTTCATGTCAGTGTACGTCCCGCCTGGGTTACAAGCTACTACATTTGCGGACCTGGGGCGCCTCCTCTTGGACCTCCCGGGTGGCCTGCTGGTGGTTGGGGGGGACTTCAATGCGGTAGTTTCTGGGTCTATGGATCGTCACCCCCCTAGGGACCTCCCCCGGGCACAGGCGTGGCTGTCCGGCCTCTTAGACACACTGGGCCTGGTGGATTGCTGGCGACTAAAGCACCCTACGCAGCTGCAATACACTTTCCACTCGGGTGCCCATGGTAGCCTCTCGCGACTTGACTACATCCTGGTCCCGGCGGCCCACGCTGGGAGGGTAGGAGAGGTGTGCCATCTGGCGCGGGGTATTTCGGATCACTCCCCATTACTGTTACATTTTGATGTCTTCCCGAGGGGGGAGGGCAGGGTGGCCCCAATCAATGCATGGTACTTGCGAGACCCCACTATTCGTGCCGACTTGATCAAATCCTTACAGCGATATTTTGACGAGAATGTGGGGTCTGTCTCTTCGGCCATCTCCCTGTGGGAGGCCTTTAAGGTAGTCCTCAGAGGGGAGGCCCTCTCCTCTATCTCCCATGCCCGGAGGCGTGAGCGGGAGGAGGTGACCCGGGTGGAGGCCGAGATTGTGGAATTGGAGGGTGACCTGGGGAGCGGGGTAACGGATGCCAAGTTGCATGTTTTGCACCTCAAGCAGGCGGCCTATAGGGCCCTCGTCACGGAGGCGGCCAGGGGCCTCAGTAGAGAGCAACAGGGACGATTGTATGATGTGGGCGATAAGGCGGGTAAACTGATTGCGTGGTTGTATAAGAGGGAGAGAGCGAGTCGTGTGGTTCCTTTGATTGAGAGGATGGATGGTACGCGTGTCACCGAGCCGGAAGCCATCGTCTCCTGCTTCGCGGATTACTTCCGCGAGGTGTACTCCCCGGTTTCCCCCTGCTCGGAGGAGGATTCCCATTCCCTGCTTCGGGACATAGCGCTGCCCTCCCTTTCGGTGGAGGACAGGGATTCGCTGGACGCTCCTCCCACCTCGGACGAAATTGCCCTGGCTATTCGCTCGGTCGCGTCCGGCAAGGCCATGGGCCCTAATGGTCTCCCCATCGAGCTTTACAAGCTGCGCCCGGACGTACTAGCGCCCCACCTGCGCGCGATGTTCCTAGCGGCCCACTCGCAGGGTTCCCTCCCGCCGGACCAGCGCCTGGCCACGATCGTGGTGATACACAAGGAGGGGAGGCCCCGTGAGCGGGTCACATCCTACAGGCCAATTTCGCTCTTGAACGCGGAACCCAAAATCCTCGCCAAGGTGTTGGCCAACCGGTTGGTCGGTGTGGTGGGCGATTTGGTCCACCAAGACCAATCGGGATTTATACCCCATCGCAACACGGCTCTTAATCTGCGACGCTTGCACGGGGTGCTCGCGCGTGTCCCGTTTGTGCGGGAGCCGGCCATCTTGGCATCCTTAGACGCCACCATGGCGTTTGACACGCTTGAATGGCCATACATCTGGGCGATGCTGGCGAAATTCGGATTTGGCCCGGGGTTCATTAGCTGGGTCAAATTGTTGTATTCGGGCCCATTGGCGCAGGTGGTGGTGAATGGGCGAGTCTCGGCCCCATTCGAGCTGGGGCGGGGCACGCGCCAGGGTTGCCCCTTGTCGCCGCTCCTGTTTGCACTGGCCTTGGAGCCCTTGGCGGAGTGGCTACGGTGGCACCCTTCTATCCGTGGTCTCCGCTGGACCCCTGAGTATGAGGACCGCGTGTCCCTCTACGCCGATGATATCCTTTTGTATCTAGCCTCCCCGCGCAAATCGCTGATTGTCCTGGTTGATGTTTTGCGCTCCTTCGGGCGTAACTCAGGCCTTGTCATCAACTGGGCGAAATCCTGCGTATATGTGCTTTCCGGGGAGGCTCCGGCCCTACCGCGTGACTGCCCGATCCCGATTGCCTCCCAGGGGTTCCGGTACCTGGGTATATATATCACTCTAGACCCGGAGGCCCGCTATGAGCGGAACTTGTTGCCCCCCCTCCAGCGCTTGCGAGAGGATGTGGCGCGTTGGCGGCGTCTTCCGCTCTCGCCACTCGGCCGAGCGGCCTTGTTTAAGATGATGTCCTTGCCGCGCTTTCTGTACGCCCTCCAGAACACTATGGACTTGGTACCAGCGCGCTACTTCCGCGAGGTGGGGGGCCTGCAGCGGCGCCTGTTCTGGGACGGGAGGCCGCGTATTGCTCTGGCCAAATTGACGCTCCCGTGGTACGATGGGGGGGTCGCCCTCCCGGACATTAAACGGTATTACTGGGCCTCCCAGCTAGCTGCAATCAATCATGGCCTTTACGGACCCGCCTTGAACCCGGCATTTGAAATGGACAGGATGCTCCTGCCCGGTGGCGATTATAATCGAGCGCTCTACTCTGGCACGCCCGACTCCCGTCTGACGGGGCCGACGCGTGTCATGGTGCGTGTATGGCACGCGGCTAATGCAGCTATGGGGTGGAAGGACCGTTTGACCCGGGCGTCACCGCTATATGCGTCTGAGAGGTTGGGCTCCCTGTGGACATCGAAGGGCTTCGAGAAGTGGGACACGATCGGAATCAGCACGGTGGGAGATCTCTGGACGAGGGGGGGTTTCAAGACTTTTGAGACGCTGCAGACGGAGTTTCAGCTGCGAGGCAGTGAGTACTTTCGATACTTGCAGGTCCGCCACGCGCTGGCCTCCGTCTTCCCGGATGTTGCGTCCATTCCGGAGTCTTCCCCCCTGGAGGACAGGGTGCTAGATGGCCATGTACCAGACAGCACGATCTCCCTTATATATAAAAAACTGATCAATGACAGATCGTGCCTGCTGAATGGCCTCCGCGAGGCCTGGGTTGCCGATGGGCTGGAGCTGGACGACGAGGACTGGATCTCCGCGGTGGCCTCTCCGAAGGAGGTGGCCATCCCGGCTCGCCTTCGTTTCGTCCAGCTTAAGATCCTTCACCGGGTTTACGTCACGGGGCCGAGGCTTCTACGTATGGGCTTTGCTGGTGACGGATTGTGTAAGCGCGGCTGTGGTGCTTTGGCAACTTTCATGCATATACTGTGGGAATGCCCGAAGGTGGAGCGATTCTGGCGTGGTGTGCATGAGGTTTTGCGTGTGGTTACGCGTGTCGCATTGCTGCCTGAAGCGAGGAGATGCTTGCTGAATGTGTGGGAACCAAATGATTATTCGGTCCCGCAGACGCGGTGGGTGACTCTGGGATACATGATAGCGAAGCGTGACATTGCCCAATTGTGGGGATCCCAGAGGCCCCCGGCGGTGTTGGCCTGGAAAGAACATATGGATTGGTGTATGTTTCGTGAAAAAGTAGTGTACGTGGCGAGGGGTAAGCCTGGGGCGTGGGTGAAAATCTGGAGCCCCTGGAACGCCTACCGTGGGGGTATTTGTGAGCCGCCACTGCTACCGGTAGCCTCGCCGGCCCCATCTCCTTAGCCGACCCCCTCCCTCAGCCGTGGGCACGTGGCTCCCCAGTCCCTGCCATACTCCCATTCCCCTCTTCAGAGTTTTGCTGCTGGTTAGGATCCCCCATTTACGGAGCACGTGCTGTCACTTGGTTCGCGGGTTGCCTTGCGGGTGTGGTTTTTTGTGTTGTTCTGTTTGACAAAAGGAAACCGTATTGTGGGCTAGGAGTTATGCGGCCTACGCCATTGATTTTACCTGATTTGCCAATCTGCTCCGCCGAGAGACTCTCACTGTATGTATGCTATATGCCTTTTGCTACTCTAGCGGCCGGCCGGATGGTTGTAGGCCCATGCCTGTAACTTTTTCATCGTGCAATAAACGGTTTCAAAAAAAAAAAAAAAAAAAAAAAAAAAAAAGCAGAAGGACTGCTATGATAAAGAGGTTGTGGAAAGAACAGTCCAAAAGGGATATTTCAAATCCATAGATGAAGATGAAAGACAAGACGAGAGTTTAAGTGAGAACAGGAAGAGAAGGAGAAGATATATAGTGCTGGCAGAGACTTACATTGAGGACAACCATCTCTTGGCCTCCCATCAAGCGGGCTTCGACCCGGTTCACTCAATCGAAACTGTGGTCCTCTCGGTCCTCGACGAGCTTAAAGATAAGACGGATTCTAACCGCCCTCAGCCTTGGTGCTCCTTGACTTGTCCGCTGCCTTTGACACGGTCATCATTCCATTCTTCTTGACCGCGTCAGGGCGGCGGGCATCCAGGGCACCGCTCTCTCTTGGCTCCCGTCATTCCTTCAAGGACGGTCTCAGGCTGTTCAACTCTCTGGTTTCTCTGCCCCTTCTCGCACAGTGTCTTGTGGGGTTCCCCAGGGTTCCTCCCTTTCCCCTCTTCTTTTCAATCTTTACATCTACCCTCTCATTGCTTCCCTGCTCAAAATGGAGATATTCGTCTACAATTACGCGGATGACCTTCAGCTTATATTCGATCTTTCCTCTCCTACTGATTCCCATCTTAAATTTCAAACCACTCTCACTTTTATTTCTGATTGGATGAGCTTAAACCACCTTAAACTCAATCCCGATAAAACTGAGTTGATCCTGACTGGTGGCTCCTCTAGCCCCTGGTCATCTGCATTCTGGCCTTCCAGCTTAGGTTACCCCCCGGCTCCCTCTGCCTCAGTCAGAACCCTCGGCATTAAAATCAGCCAGGACCTCTCCATGCGCCCTCAGATCAGATCTGTTGTCTCATCCTGTTTTCTATCTCTCCGGAGCATTCGTAAGATCTCCCGCTTCTTCTCCCTAGATGCCCTTAAAATTGTCATTCTAGCCATGGTTCTTTCCCGTCTGGATAACGGGAACTGCCTGTATGTGGGTGCCCCGCATATGAGCTGCGGCGTCTCCAGACTATCCACAATCAGGCTGCCCGCCTTATCCATCGGCTCCCCAAATTTCATCACTCCTCGCAAATACCTTCACTGGCTTCCTATTCTGTACCGTTCCCTTTTCAAAATGGGATGTATAGTTTTCATGGCCCGTGCCCGCACAGCCCCTCTCTTCATTAACTCTATGGTTTCTCACTATTTACCCAGTCGCAATCTCCGTTCCTCCAGCCAGGCTCTTCTTACTGTTCCCTGATTTCGCAAGTCTCGTACAGGTGGCACTAGGTTTTCCACTCTTGCTCCTCGTTTTTGGAACAGTCTCCCGCCTCCCATCAGATTTATCACCACTTATTCACTTTTCCGGAAAGCGCTCAAGACCCACTTGTTCGCACAGGCGTTCCCCTCCCGCTGACCTTCTATGCTTTCTTTCCGCCTCTAGTAATCTATTAGCGCCAGGAAACCGCCCGGTCACAGTGCGCTCTACAAATATTTTTAACTTCAACTTCAACTTATATTCGATATGTTAATTATGATGTCATCGAAGGGTTAAGGCGACAAGCACTTTGACGCCTTTATTTGAGTAGGTTATTAAAAACCCCATGCTGTTAATCCAGTGGGAGATGTTTTATAAGAGCATCATTCACATGCAGGCTTGAACATATTCATGCTAGATAATCGCGTTGTAGAAAAAAGGGGATTTCTAGGATAGTCGCAAGATGCAATACCTAATCATGATGCTTCAGTACTAAATAAGTACAAAAAATAACTATGGTAAGTTCCAATATGCTTCAAGGATGGGTAGTAACATCAAAATCTAGAGGGAAGGAAGAATTTATGAAGCAAAGTAAGAAACCCGAACCAGTGAAATGTCACAGTTATATAGGAACTGCAGCGTCAGTATACAGAGTAAGTTTAAACAAACTATCCGTGTTAATGCAAGGCTATGGTTACACTCATTGTTACCTATCGATAGAATTCGCAGTGCCTTGTTGCAAGATTAAAGTTACACATTAATAGACAGTGCCTTTAATGTAGCATTGAAAGCGTGCAAAAAAAGGGGAGGGGCAGAGCAAGGGAAAGAATCTATATGGAGTTTATGCAATCCTGGACACAATGCATGTAGCGCTATGATAAAAGTTACACATTAATAGACAGTGCCTTAATGTAGCATGGAAAACGCGCAACCGAAGAGGGGCAGAGCAAGGGAAAGAACGAATCTATAAGGAGTTGATGCAATTCTGGACACAGTGCATGTAGCGCTATGAATTAATATGTGAGCTGAAGTACAGTAATCTGTCAGGACGAACCGCACTCTAGGGTCGGGTGCCTGGCCTTCAAGGAAAAATAATATGGGATAAATGAAGGAATTAATAGTATTGTGCAAACTTTGCTCGTTGTTCGTGAGTGAGGAAAAGGTGTTGCTACCTATCTAAGCAATGGCAGCAGAGTGAAGCCAGACGCGAAAGGTAACGCGAAAGAAAAATGGGAGGCTGAGCAGTGTTCCACAGCAAAATGTATAAACTCTGCCCAATTTATAATCCGTTAAGTCACGTCGAAACTTGCGTTTTTTTCTTTGAATTATATCCTCCTCAGATTCATCTAAGATGTTTGAGGCTGTACGTAAATTATCCTCTCATTACAACCATGGTAGGATAATTTACATACTGCCTCAAACAACATGCTATGTCAATTAATAGATATAGCACTAGACGAATTTGAAAAATACAAACTGGAAGTCGATGCTCTATCCAAAAGAATTGAGGAGGCCAACTGGGGCGAAATCACAACAAAAAACGATGAAATCTTAAATAAAATCTTAGCTGAATATGACGAAGATATAATGCAAAAAGGAATATGCTACTTACCAGTATGCATCTGTTCTTGGCATGTAGAGCTGCAGATCTACACACTTTTGCATAGATCGCCATCTGGTGTTGGGCCCGGATGTTTGCAGTTTGTTTTTCCTCTTGGAAAGTCTTTGGAAGTCACGAGGTCGGTGACTCCCCCTTTGGATGGTATCGCGCATAGGTTTCGGCTCCATCCTCAGATTGTTTTTCGCCAGCAGGGAAAGATGGAGCGTAGTAATAACAGTGAAGAAACCCATGTGTGTGTTATCTAAATAAGATAAGCTGCAACAGATACAGGTAGCCGGGGAGGCGGGTGGGCGTGTGTAGATCTGCAGCTCTACATGCCAAGAACAGATGCATACTGGTAAGTAGCATATTCCGTTCGAGGCATATGAGCTGCAGATTACACACTTTTGCATAGACTATATAGCAGTTCCCAACCTTAGCGGCGACCACCGGCATCTGTTGCAGTTGTTTGAAATAATGTTTTGAGTACAGCCTGGCCCACACTAGCTTGTTGCTTAGTTTGCACATCTACACAATAGTGTTTGGTAAAAGTGTGCGGTGTTGACCATGTAGCTGCTTTGCAGATATCATCTAGTGGGATGTTCCCTAAAAATGCCATGGAAGCCCCTATCTTTCGTGTAGAATGGGCTTTAGGGGGAACGGATAGCGTTCGTTTCGCTTTGTGGTAGCAAATCTGAATGCATTTTACAATCCACCTAGCTAGCCCTGATTTTGAGATGGGGTTGCCCTTGTGTGGTGGAGAGAAAGAGACAAACAGTTGTTTGGTCTTGCGGAAAGGTTGTGTTCTCTCGATGTAGTAGAGTAAGGCTCGTTTGACATCTAGCGTGTGCAGAGCCCTTTCTGCAACGGTCTGTGTTTGCGAGAAAAATACTGGTAGTTCTACAGATTGGTTTAGGTGAAAAGGGGAAATGACTTTAGGTAGGAATTTTGGGTTGGTACGGAGAACAACCTTGTTATGGTGCATTTGAAGAAAAGGCTCTTGCATGGTAAATGCTTGTATCTCACTGACCCTTCTAAGGGAAGTTGTCAAGAATTCCTGTCATACAAGGGAAACACGCCCTTATGTAAACAGGAGAGCTGTTACATAACTCAAGGGAAACACGCCCTTATGTAAACAGGAGAGCTGTTACATAACTCAAGGGAAACACGCCCTTATGTAAACAGGAGAGCTGTTACATAACTCAAGGGAAACACGCCCTTATGTAAACAGGAGAGCTGTTACATAACTCAAGGAAAACACGCCCTATAAAGGGAGGAACCGGGAGGTACAAGGCTGTCGGATATTGTGATTACACCGACGTACCTGCTTCGTGAAGAGCAGTGTTCCGGAGTGGTGCTCCAGTAAGGCAAGAACGGAGGTAGGTCGAGTCGTTACTCCCTTGGCCGTGTCTTGCCCCATCGTCACCTGTGAAGGACCCGGAAGCTCTACCGGTCAACCATTGAGCTTCGCTTTTTGACTCGGCTGAGTCCAAGCGCAGTGGCGCTTTTGCTGGTTGGAGTCGTAACTCCCAGCCCGACCAGAGACACAGGGACTGCCAGCTGTAACGCACACCAGGAGGTGTTTGCCGCGTTACAGACTCGGAAGTCCACAGGATCGATCGAGCGGCTGCTCTCGGTTCAGTCTTCTTGCTTGTGATTGGGGTATCGGTGACGCATCACCAGGAGGTGACTCCGCGTCCCGGTGCAGTCTGAGGAAGAGGTTGAGCGGCTGCTCCCTTCAGGTAGAGACCCCGGCTGGGTGTTTCCCTGACTCCTCGATTCTCCCCAACACTCTTCGTGCCCCTCACAGCCTACCGATTGGCATTGTCGGCCATTTCATTTCTGCCCTCTGTTGGCATACGCCGGGATCGGCGTATATGCAGAGGACGGTTAGGACCATCCGTGCTGTGGGCTGGTAACGTACTTAGCCTGGAGGATTCCAGTGACTATAACTTTTGTTTGTTCTTTGTATTTTATTTGCCTTCATTAAAAGAACTAACCCTTCACAAGTGGTTGCGTCCTCATTGTCGTGTCTGTTAAACGATCCTGAGACGTTCAGGGCGTTACAGAAGTGATGGCTACAAGGAAAGTTGTTTTCCATGTTAGGAATTGTAGCTCGCATTTGTGCAGAGGTTCGAAGGGAGGTCCCATTAGCCTTGTGAGAACGATATTTAAGTTCCACACAGGTGAGGGTGGTACTCTGGGGGGAATTATTCTTTTTAGGCCTTCCATGAAGGCTTTAATGGCAGGTACTCTAAAGAGTGATAGATGTTGCCTGTTTTGTAAGTAAGCTGCAATTGCTGCGAGGTGTAGTCGAATGGACGTATAGGCTAGATTACACCTTTGTAGGTGGAGTAAGTAGCCTATGATGTGTTGAATGGACACGTCCAGGGGATTGATGGTGTTGTTATGGCAATAAATAACAAATCGTTTCCACTTGGCAGCGTAGCACGCTCTAGTGGTAGGTCGTCTAGCTTCTCTGATGACGTTCATACAGTCAGGAGGAAGATTTAGGTACCCAAATTCTAGTATTTTAGGAGCCAGATTGCAAGGTTGAGCTGAGCTGGGTCCGGGTGTCTGATCTCTCCATGGTTCTGGGTTAGGAGGCATGGTGAGAGGTGTAGTTTTTGGTGTGGTACTACAGAGAGTTCCAGCAGCGTGGTGTACCACGGTTGTCTGGCCCATGTTGGAGCTACTAGGATTAGTGTGAGGGAGTGTTGTTGTAGTTTGCGCACCACTCATGGAATGAGTGGGAGAGGCGGAAAAGCGTACGCAAATTTGCCTGACCAGTTCATCCATATCGCATTTCCTTTGGACAATGGGTGTGGGTATCTGGCGGCGAAGCTTGGGCATTTTGTGTTTTTGTGGGTGGCAAAGAGGTCTATCTGTGGATGCCCCCACATTTGAAAGAATGGATGAAGAACTTGTGGGTGAAGTTCCCACTTGTGGATTTGTTGTGTCTGTCTGCTGAGCAGATCTGCCACTGTGTTTTGGACTCCTGGGACATGTTGAGCTAGGAGAAAGATTTTGTGGGGAATTGCCCATCTCCATATGCTCTGTGCTAATTGAGAGAGCTGTGGAGAGTGTGTGCCGCCTTGTTTTTGTATATAATACATGGCCGTCATGTTGTCTGTGCGAAGGAGGACTGCCTTGCCTGAAATCTGTGTTTGAAAAGATTTTAGGGCTAAAAAGATTGCTAGTAACTCCAGATGGTTGATATGGAGTAACTTTTGTTGAGGCGTCCATGTGCCCTGCACGGTGAGATGCAATAGGTGAGCTCCCCAGCCGGAGAGCGATGCATCCGTTGTAAGTATTATCTGGGGAACCGGGTCCAGGAACGGTCGACCTTTGGAAAGGTTTGTGGTGTTCCACCACTGCAGAGAGCTATGGGTGTGACCGTCTACCAACGCCAGATCTGTCAGTTGACCTTAGGCCTGGTTCCACTGGTGCGCTAAGCACTCTTGGAGGGGACGCATCTGGAGTCTTGCGTGGGGCACTATGAAAATGCGCTGGAAGGGAGTGTTGAGTTAGGAATTTTTGTCGTAAAGCCTGAATACTTGCAATCCTGGCCGGATTTGGGTAGGCTATTGCTTTTGAGGTGTCTATGGTGTCACTGAGATATTGTTTTATGTGGGATGGTTGTAGCTGGGACTTTTGGTGGTTCACCGTGAAGCCTAGTTGGTGAAGTAGTTCGATTGTGGTGGAGGTGTGTTGTACACACTGATTGCATGAGGTGGCTTTTATCAGCCAATCGTCTAGGTATGGGAAGACATGAATGTGCGGTCTTCTCAAGTGTGCTGCCACCACTGCCAGGCACTTGGTGAATACCCGTGGTGCTATTGTGAATCCGAACGGGAGCACTTTGAATTGGTAGTGTTGGCCGTCCACTACAAATCTGAGGTACTTTCTGTGAGCATGGTGCACTGGAATATGAAAGTATGCGTCTTTCAAGTCCAGAGTGGTGAGGAAGTCATTTTGGGAGAGGATCGGAAGTACCTGCTGAAGCGTCACCATATGAAAATGGTCTGAGTGTATGTATGTGTTTAGGGGCCGGAGATCTAGAATAGGTCGTAGAGTCTCGTCCCTTTTTGGTATGAGAAAATATAGGGAGTAGACCCCCATATTTTGTTGATTGACAGGAACGTGTTCTATTGCCTGTTTTTGTAGGAGGGAGATTACCTCCTTCTTCAGTAATTTTGAATGTTCTTGTGACATTGGGCGTTGCCTGGGTGGAATGTTTGGGGGGGTAGATGTTAGTTCTAGGCAGTAGCCGGACCTAATTATTTGGATCACCCATTTGTCTGAGGTGATGGACGCCCAGACATGAAGGAAAGTTTGGAGTCTGCCCCTGACCGGAGTGGAATGGTCTGGGTGGAGCGGGGGGAAGTCATTGGGTAGGAGATGTGGCAGAACGGGCGTTGTTTGTTTTGCCTCTGCCCTTGTTGTTGTTACCCCTGTAGCCGCCTCTTTGGTAACCTTTTGTAAAGGTGGTCTGAGTAGGGGATTTATATGATGTGGACGCTGTGTCTGAGGAATAGCCTCTGGATGTACTCCGAAAGGAGGAGCGGCGAAAGGAGCGTCTGGGCGGGTGTGACTGTAAGGCCCCCATGGATTTTGCGGTATCCGTATCTTTTTTCATTTTTTCTAAGGCCTCATCCACCTTCGGCCCAAATAGATGTTCCTGGTCAAAGGGATGGTTAAGGATGGAGGCTTGTACTTCTGGTTTAAAACCAGATACCCTTAGCCAAGCATGGCGACGGAGAAGGACGCTGGTGTTGATGGCCCTGGAGGCTGTGTCTGCTGCATCTAGGGCACAACGTATGGAGGTATTTGTGATTGTTTTACCCTCCTAAATTAACTCGTTGGCCCTAGCTTTATATTTTTCAGGGAGATGGTGCATTATGCTTTCTAACTCGTCATAATGAGCCCTGTCATATCTGGCCAGTAGTGCCTGAGTGTTTGCTATACGCCATATGTTGGCCGCCTGGGATGCTGTGCGTTTGCCTGATGCATCTAGTAGTTTTGATTCTTTGTCAGGTGGTGGTGCATCACCTGACGCTTGTGAATTTGCCCTTTTACGTGTAGTAGATACTACTAAAGAATCTAGTGGCGCTGGTCCTCTGATGTAGAAGGGATCTGAGGGAGCAGGTTTGTATTTTTTTTTAAAATGTGGGTTAATGACCCTGGCTCTAACTGGGTCCTTAAAAACTTCTGGTGCATGCTTTACCACCCCTTTGAGCATGGGCAGTATGGAGGTGGACCTATGTGCGGTATCAAATGTGTCTAGGAGGAAATCTTCCTCCACGGGGTCGGTATGCAAGTCCACCCCGTGATAATGTGCTGCCCTTTGCAGAAGATGGTTGAACCCTAATGAATCTTCTGGTGGAGATGGTCTAGAAGGGTAAAGATCGTCTTGTGGGACGTTGGGGATATCTGGAATATTGTAATCGTCCCATGGGTCTGGGGATCCTGTAGGGGTGGGGTCTTGTGGCACATCCCCTATATCATGATATGGGTCCCCCTGATCATCATCGTCTGGAGACAGGGTTGGAGAACGATGAGGTGGGGGTGGAGAGGGCGGAGGGGGTGGAGGTGGGGAAGGAGGAGGAGGGGGAGGGGGAGGGGAAGGTATTCTGAACGGAGAGGTAGCAGAGTCCTTCCTCTTTGGAGGTGGAGGCGGAGCAGGCTTCTCCAAATGTCTCTTTTTGGTAGAGAGTGCTAAATGTCCAGTTTTCGGATCCTTGGTGAAAGTTTTTTGCAAGGGATCCGGTGTAAATAGTTCTGGTGATGTTATTTGGTCCTTCGGCGCCGAAGGCTTCGGGCCGATGTCTTTTTAGGTTTTTCTGTGCCAGTTTGTTGCTTAGAACCCGGCTTGGGAACCTCCGGTCTCTTGCTCGGCGCCGAGATGGGCTTGGAAGTGTCGGTGCCGATGGCCTTGTGTGGTTTGGTCGGTACCTAAGATGGCGTCGGTACCGAAGAGCTGGGTTTCGACCCCGAGGGCTTCAGTGCGGAGCTCGGTGTCGAGGTGGAGGCCGGTTTCTTTTTCGGTGCCGAAGTGTGTTTCTCGGCTCCGCTGGTAAGCTGGCTCGAGCCCGAGCCGCCGGAAGGCTTACTTGGCTTCTTCACCGGGCCCGAAGGTGGGGTGTGTGAAGCAGTGTCTCTGGTTTTGCTTAGGCCCAGAGGCGAAGGCGTGACCAAAACCTTTTTGGGTGTCGGCACGGGTGTGGTGGGGTAGATTGGTACTCACGACCCTCTGCGCCGGAGTGATGTCTTCCACATCTGACTCGTCGGCCTCGGAAGTGCTGACGAGGTCCTCTTCGGTGTGATGCTGTCCCGGATCGTCGATTTCGTCTCCGAAGGTGTCGACTGGAATGGACGACGAGGATTGTGCCATGTTCCTTCTGGCTCTTCGGTCCCGAATAGTCTTTTTGGATCGGAAAGACTTACAGGCTGGACAATCTCGAGCCTCGTGTTCAGGGGAGAGGCAGAGGTTGCATACCTCGAAGATCGGTGTGGGGAAATTTGGACCCACATCGAGGGCACTTTTTAAATGGAGTCCTTTCCATGAGCCGGGACCGGAGCTTGGGTAGGCCCGAAGGCCGCCGTCGACGACTGGAACCGACGTTTTGTGCCGATGAGAAGGTGCGTTGATTGGAGAGATCGCGATCGAAACAATACCGCGATTTAGGGTGAGGATTGCGCATCGATCGTCGAACTGGAAGCTGTTCGGAACCGGAGCGCGAAGATTACATCCGAGCCCGATGGCGGAAAAAAACAATCTGAGGATGGAGCCGAAGCCCATGCGCAATACCATCCAAAGGAGGAGTCACCGACCTCGTGACTTCCAAAGACTTTCCAAGAGGAAAAACAAACTGCAAACATCCGGGCCCAACACCAGATGGCGATCTATACAAAAGTGTGTAATCTGCAGCTCATATGCCTCGAACACGCAAGTTTCTTAACTGATTATCAATTGGGCAGAGTTTATACGTTTTGCTGTGGAACACTGCTCAGCCTCCCATTTTTCTTTCGCGTTATCTTTTGCGTCTGGCTTCACTCTGCTGCCGTTGCTTAGGTAGGTATTTGTTCTTTCCCTTGCTCTGCCCCTCTTCGTTTGCGCGTTTTCCATGCTACATTAAGGCACTGTCTATCAATGTGTAACTTTTATCATAGCGCTACATGCATTGTGTCCAGGATTGCATAAACTCCTTATAGATTCTTTCCCTTGCTCTGCCCCTCCCCCTTTTTTGCACGCTTTCGATGCTACATTAAAGGCACTGTCTATTAATGTGTAACTTTTATCTTGCAACAAGGCACTGCGAATTCTATTGATAGGTAACAATGAGTGTAACCATAGCCTTGCATTAACACGGATAGTTTGTTTAAACTTACTCTGTATAGTGACGCTGCAGTTCCTATATAACTGTGACATTTCTCTGGTTCGTGTTTCTTACTTTGCTTCATAAATTCTTCCATCTCTCTAGATTTTGATGTTACTACCCATCCTTGAAGCATATTGGAACTTACCATAGTTATTTTTTGTACTTGTTGAATACTGAACCATCATGATTAGGTATTGCATCTTGTGACTATCCTAGAAATCCCCTTTTTTCTACAACGCGATTATCTAGCATGAATATATTCAAGCCTGCATGTGAAGGACGCTCTTATAAAACAACTCCCACTGGATTAACAGCATGGGGTTTTTAATAAACCCACTCAAATAAAGGCCTCAAATTGCTTGTCGCCTTAACCCTTCGATGACATCATAATTAACATATTGAATATAAGTCTCTGCCAGCACTATATATCTTTTCCTTCTCTTCATGTTCACACTTAAACTCTCGTCTTGTCTTTCAACTTCATCTATCGATTTGAAATATACCTTTTGGACTGTTCTTTCCACAACCTTCTTGCACATCCTTTATCATAGCAGTACTTCTGCTCTTTAAATAATTTATAATAAATATATAATATTACATTTTTATTCTTTCACCATTTTTATCGTCTTTCTCACTTGGGCACCAGCCGGTGTTTTTGTTTGGGGTTCATCTCCCTGTGATACTTAGTATTCACTGTAACTTTTTCTTTCACAGCCTTGAGAAAGCCCTGGCAAAACTTGCCGCATAGGGCGAAACACGTATCGGCTGTTCTTCTTTTCATAAAAAATAAAATTACGCTCTAATAAAGAGCCATGAAAAGCATGAAAACTATGTACAATGGATCTACAAAGTGGTGAATTCTAATAAAATGATTATCTCTATCTAAATCAATTTGGACTTTTGGTTTTATATTACAAAAAGGAATTATCCATTTGATCTAAAAAGAGATTCCCTGGAAGGGAGGAACACACGCCCATAATGATATTATCAGTAACTTGAATAATATAATTCATCTAGAATCTTCTGAATAATATTGAACTAAACATGTTTTTGAGGGGGATGTGGCTTTTAACGAGAATGTGTCATAACTTGGCTTTGCTTCTGCAGGAGCAGATGTGAAAGGAAATTCTGGGTTCCAACTTGCTTTCCAGTGCTCCCAGGCCTTTCCACACGGTTGAAAAATATTTTCTTTTCAGTGTGCACTTGTCTGTTTTCTGTTTGGTGAGTGACTTTTCTAACAGTGCTGTAATTCAATCAATAGCGCTTAATTTTTTTTCTAGCTGATTTCGTCACTATCTGCATTGCACAGCTTTTGTTCACTTGTTAGGTTTCCCTTTTCTGTTTTATTAAAAGTATTTTAGCTCAAGTTAGTTCTTGGAATTAATTATCAGTTGTAATCATAGTTGTGATTTCATTGTTCCTCATTTCTGCTCACCTTTGGTCGCAGCATTTGCGACAGGGTAGATCTCTGCTCTGGGAAGAGCGGGCCAGTGCTTAAATTGTAAAAGATTAAGTGCAGGGGACTAACGTTTTACTTATAAGCCTGCTGCCGGCGTTATTGAAGGTCAGTGTGCCCAATACCAAGGCTGCCTAGTTTTCTAGGTCGTGCCTGGGCAGTGCATGTGCTGCTCTGCGAGGCATGCTGTATTTGACTGTGGACTTGAAGCTCCACCCACTCTCCGCCCATATTTTCCACTGGCTTGTGTCATTGTCCTTTGTAAATACTGGTTTCTGATTTTTTAATAGTCTTGTTAGACCCTGTTTATTACTGCCTTGTCTTCATTTGTAACCTCCAAAGAGAACTGGCCCTTTTACTTCCGTTGTTACACGGTATGTCTTATTTAGTCTGTAAGTACAATTTTCTTTAATGAGTTTCTCTTAGTGCAGGCACGACATGCTTTCCTGCAACATTCAGTGCACCATGCACGCTTTCACTTTCCAAGCAACCCGGGACAATGGCGGCTGCTTCTTTGCAATTAAATATGTCTCACATTTACAAGTGTTTGAGCTTTTGACAATGCCTTTTATTTATGTGTTAATTATCAAAACAGATAAAAGGCATTTATAATGCCAATAGCTTAAACTGTTGCAAATGCGAGACTATTGCCTCTTTCATCCACTACCAGACACTCCCTGACTCTTTACCTCACTATTGCATGGTTTTGTATCTGCATTCTACTTTGTCACTGTTTTATGTCCTCCATCTTTCCCCCTTTTGTTATTTTTTCTCCATTGCTCTGCCTAAAAGTCTATTAAGGAAAAATAATGTCGAGTCCTCAAAAATGAGCATTGGAGAGCCTCACCTGCAGCCGCCTGCTCAAATTAAGGACTGGAAGGGTGCCCCTAGAAGGCAGTACTGTCCTTGGGAGGAGGCAGGAATCAGCAAGAGCATAGTCGCCAACATTCTTTCCCCAAAAAGAGGTAGTATTCGACGGGGTTCAAAAGTATAATTAGCACAATTATGTCATCAGAAATTACACAACATAGACTTATTTATATTCTTGTCCCGTTTTTTCTAAATGGGCAGCTGTCACACCAAGTATAATTATGCAGCAGCAGTGCAGCATGGCCCACCAGCCTCACTTGCAATGACTTATTAGTAGATGGAACAGCAGCCTGCTAGCCTCTCTAAGGGGCGTGGTTATGGTGGTTATGTGCTTTATTATTTGAGGTGCCCACTAGCACCAGTGAGCAAGCAGATCATCACAGCACAGATGTGTGATGGTCCTATGACAAACCTCCGAGAAAGGTTCAATAGCTACATTCATATGGCTATTAAAGAGGGCCTGCAAAATTGGTAGGTGGTAGTAATCACTAAACAGTGGTAGCCTGCTACCTAGATCAGAAGGGTTTGCAAGAATGGAAGAGACATCATATACTCTGACACAAGCAGGCAGTGATGCAACTCATTAAGGAGAAGTAAGCTCAGTGTCACAATGAACAAGCATTGGCATAGCCAATAGGTCTCGCCTTTGGGACCTTATAAGTGTTTAGCCATGCAACAGTTGCATAACTAAATACTTATAAGGTCCCAAAAGCGAGACCTATTGGCTATGCAAAGCGGCCGTGTAGCTGTGAAAGTGATCGCGATCGCAATCACGATCAAACATCAAAGCGGCCGTGCGGCCGCAAAAGTGAAAGTAATCGCAGTAAAGCACGGCGCGCGCGCCCGCGCACATGCACTGTAGCTTTAGGCTGGCCTGGTAGCACTTTTTGGAGCCCTCTCAATAAGTCTCGCAAGACCAGCGCATGCGCTGGGTCAGGCGAGACCTAAAAAGTGTCAGTAAAATACCTGTGGCTATAAAATGCGGGTTCGGAGACCAACTGCTTTTGCCAACACCGTGTGGTTAAGTTTAGTTATAATCAGTTCTTGTGTAGCCCATGCATGCCAAAAATATGTACCTGAGAAGTGGGGCTTGGCACATGCTGAAAATGGCGGCTTTTCGCTAAAGTTCCCAGTGGCATGGCAGAATCCTGGCTGATGATCCTGTCCGAGGGTTCCCAGATGACAACAGCAGAAGGTACTGGCAGCTGCCAATGAAAAGACGCTCATTCCCATGCTCGGTATTACTACACAATATGGACGTCTTCCAAAATCACCAACCCTGTAAGGTCCCACTCCATTCAAACACACCAGTTATTCCAGCGGTGTGGCAGACAATTCTATGTTATCCTGAAGTACGTCAGCGTTGCCCTCAGCCAGATACTCATGGGAGTAACTCTATTCCTATATATATCCTATATGGTGTCTCCACATGTTTTCAGAAGTTATTCCTTTGGGTAACAAATATACATAGGAGTAACTCTAGTCCCATATATACGCATTAGGGTGTCCCTATATGTTTTACTTTCTCTGAGCATCTGAACAAAGATGTTTTGTAATGGATTTTGTTAAGAGAATATAAATGTACTCTACTCAATTTCCCGCCTATGCTTATATGTGTTTCACTGCTACATTGTTTGACCTATAGCATATATTTATCAATTGTACTTCCATATATTAGCAAGGTTTTAACAGAACCATTCCATTGAGATCATGGGCTGACTGGGAAGGTAGATATCGATTTGCCAAAGTTAAACCCTAAAACCCGATCTTGACAGTTGAATTCATGTATCCGCCAAATACTTGTAAAATAAAAAAATTCTTGTGCAGTCAAGTGTTTTCCTGTGGTTGTAGGGAAAAGGGGTCGAATCGGGGTACTCAATACTTTGACAGATCAAATTCTACTAATACGAGTAACAATGATAGGGCGATGTGTTGTCAGACAATGGTCTTCAAAGATCAGGACTACACTTTACTATATAATACTCATTGCATGTTTTTGCGAATAGATAATTTCCTAACTCGCATGGTTGTATAGCCATACGTGTCCATTTGTCATATTTTGGCGGGAGGACAGTCTCCCACCTCATCCTAATCCAAAAACTTCACAAAGCTTGCCCTCAAATGGATCTGCCCCGTCTTCACCCAAAACAAAAATGCCATCATGCCCCAATACGCCTCTCAAGCACAAGATCTTATTTGCAAAGTCCTGCAGGGCTCCTTAGTCAGCACAATGCTCTTCAACATCTACATCACCCTGCTGGCTGACATCGTACAAACTCACAACAGAAACATCTTTACTTATGCCGACAACACACAACTGCTACTGCCCTTCTCGGACAGAACACCCAATACCATGAACAAGTTCACCACATGCATGACAAAAGTAGCCATCTGGATGAAATCATATTGCCTCTAATTGAACTTCGACAAGAGCGAGGTGGTAGACTTCTGAAATAATTTCTCACCATGAGACTCCACCTGATGGCTCATGGATATTGGACCCACCCCCATACCTTGCTCCCTGGCAAGAAACCTCGGAATCATCATAGACAACAAACTGGACATGACTGCCCAAGTCATCGTCTTAAATCAATTACTTTTGGTCAGAGACCTTAAAAGCAAGAAGTCATCATACAGTTTTACAATACTACATATTTTAAAATATATCGGAGAATATGCATCAAGACAGCGATAAAAAAGGTAAAAATTCATGCTTGTAAGAAAGTGCTTAAAATTATTTTGTTTAACAGTGTTAAAAAATGAACAATAAAAATTGCAAGATGAGTACAATAGTAAGACCAGATAAACAGAACATTCAAATTGCCCAATACAAACTAGAACCTTAAAAATTGTCAATAGTATTTTAGGCAAAAGATTCACAGAAAAGTTGCAGCAAAATACAAAATAAGTTCAATCAGGGTGCCCCAAGATAGAAAAGCTTAGATCTAATAGGCCAGACACTTTCAAGTAATTTCTCAATGGAAAATATTATATGAGGTGAAGTATCGACCTACAAATTCTCAGTGCAACCTTGCACTGAGGACTTCTAGATTCCTGCATAAAGGCACTATCCAGCGCTTACACTGACGGGTGAATGCTTAGTAGAAGAACAAAAGATGCTCATTAGTTTCCTCTGCACTGTGACAGCCTTGACAGATTGTACTCCCTTCAACAGGTCCCTTCCACTTGGCACTGAAACAGCAAGTAGGAGGGCACCCAGCCACAACCTGATGTAAAGCGCTTTGGTAAAGGAAGACTCTATGGAGTCTATAGATGCCTCAAATCCTGGTGCTGGTTTAATCTCCAGAAATCTGTCTTTAAGGAGAACCGAGATTTCCATAATGTATCATGGCCCTGTCTTCAATCTCCCAAAAAACAAGACTTAAGTGTTCTGGATGATCTACAAGTAATAGAGGCCGGATTGGACCAGAGGTAAGACAGGCCCAAGGTGGTTAGGGTCTCTTAGATATATATAAGCCATGGGGGTGTCATTTGCGAAGCTTGTCCCTCAAGAATGTCTCCCAAACCATCCCTATAAGGATCTAGCTTGGGCGTGTGCCAAATCCTTAGCTAATATAAAAGTGGCTTCAATCTCACCTTAAGAGTGATACATTGCATATGCAGATCATATGTCAAAATCAAGGGAGTACTTTGGGGGAGTTTAAGGGCTACCTTCAAAAATCTATTTTCAGTAACTCCTAGGTGATCAATGTTGCAGTAACCCCATAGTGCCACACAATAAGTTGTGGTTGCCACTGTGTGGGCTCTCCATATTGAAAAAAGGGGAGATATAGGGTAGAGAGATGTATTACTTGTGAATTTTAATGTAGCTGCTGCCCTGATTTAGCATGAGCCTGCTCTTTCAGATCTGGCATGCCCAGGAATTTCTACTAAATAGGCAAATCCCCAGGTAATCAAAGTCTCGAGTTCTACATTTAAACGTATAACCTCTTTAAAGTACCTCTGGAGAGGAAATGCTATAAACCTAGTCTTAGAGGCATTTATGGCAAACCCCAGTGTAAAGCAGAACTTAAATCTGTTTAATAAGGTTTCTACCCCTTTTGGGGTTTTGGACACCAGTAGGGTGTCATCAGTGAATAATAAAGCTGGGGTTTTGACCAGTGGGTGCTCCTCCGCTAGGTAGGAGCATCGCCCCACTGCTCTTTGAGCAGTGGAAAAAAAGAAAATGATAATAACATGACGTTATCATTTCATTTTTCACTGCCGACTGAGGCAGGTTAGGGTGGGTGGGGAAGGGCCGGTCAGAGCAGGGGGAGGAGTAGTTTGCACTCCCTAAGTGAGCAATATGGTCCGGAAGGCCCTCTTAAACTTGCCAAACTGTCATGCGCACTTTGCATGTTCCCCACCAGGCTGTAATGCACAGCCTGGTGAGGAACATGCACATGCTTACAGTCCCTCTATGAGCGCCGAACCACAATACTCAGACCAATTACAACGCTGTTGTAAAACAGCATCGTGATTGGCTGGGAGAGTCTGGGAGCCTGGGTGGTTGTGTTCAGCCTGTACACTGCCGAGAGAAAAGGACGGAGGAGAAGCGGCAGCGTTTACAGGTAAGATTATTTTATTTTTCACCCCTCCTTCCCACCCTACCACCCCAGTTTCAAGGCCGCCACCACTGGTTTTGACAAATCCCAAAACAGGTGAATTGTTAACACAATACAAAAGGAAATCGACACAGCCATTAACAAAGAGGAGAAATAAGGTTGGGCGAGTACACAGCCTTGTCCGGCACCCTTGGCCACACTAAACCTCTGCATTGTCACTCCATTTGGACCCCATCTCACTTGTGCAAAGTTGCCTGGATGTAAGCAAATTATGATGTCTATTAAGGGAGACAGGGGTCCCAAATCTCTTAAGGTGGACTAAAGCTTTTCTATTTGGGCGATTTCGAAGGCCGATCTTAAGTTGACGAAAGCCAAATAAAGTCTACCTTCACTACCATCCACTTGGAAAGCAAGAATCTGAAAACTTGATCCACCGTACTAGTCTTAGAGTGAAATTGAGTCTAAAAATGGGAGAGATTATTACTGTCTTCCATCCAATCGAGAAGAAGATCAAGAATTTGTTTACAATTTTTTGTTTTAAGTGCATAAATAAGACTTATTGGGCTGTATTTACCTGGAACTATTTTACAGCCGTTTTTGAAAATAGGTATTATCTCTGCTCCTTTCCAGGAAACAGGGAATTGGAGACAAGCCATAGCAGCATTAGCAAGATAATTTAGATGGGGGCTCAGACTGGAGGTTCATACCTACAAACATCACCAGGGATTTTGTCCAGGCCGGGGGACTTGCCTGCTTTCTGCGAGCAGGTTGCTCGAAAGGTTTCAGCCAAGGTAAAGAAAAGAAAAAAAACAACATCGAAACCACCATTCATTTCATGACTATCAGGAAGAACTAGTGGGCGGAGTCTCAATCTGTGTCTTCATAGCAAACAGGAGGACTCATCTATTTCCTCACTTTAGAAGGCTTGAAAATGATTAACCCAATGCTGGGGAAGAATATGGTTCTCAAGCCTCATTGAGGAAGTTTTTGAGCCATAGCAAATCAAATGCCAAAACGCTGTCTGATTCGCAGTGTGAGCTGCATTTAACATGTCGTCCCACACTGAACTATCCCAAGCAATTTTTGCCTGACTTTGGGCAGCTTTATACTCCGTTCTGACAGACTGGATTGAAGAACAGGTGCCTCTTTTGATAGCAGATATTAATGTTTGTTTGTCCATCATGTAGGACTTATCATACACAGAATGACTATCAAGCAGAAGGTAAATTCTTCTGGGAGGATGGCATAATAAAAAGAGAATATTTTAGCCGTAGAAAGCACTTATCATGAAAAGCCATAATGGCCTGGGAGGAGGTGCCAGGATCAGCAAAAACAGGCAAAGTTGAGCCCAGATATAATTGTATCTGGGCAGGAGAACTCTCATTGGTAGCTATGGACTCCCATCTTATGTTCCTCCGGTTATTAGTGAAAGATTGACTACCACAGGCCTGATGCAAAGATTTACCTATCTGTTCAGGATTGCCCCGGAGAGTAAGAAGCAAGAGAAAATGATCACTCATGTAGAGAAATAATTTCAGTATCAATGAGAGTAGAGCAAAAAAGCAGGTCCACGAAGAGATAGTCAATGTTGTTCTTGTAGGAATTTCTTTTGAAGGTCGGACATCTAGTCAAGTCAGATTGGGTACTACCATTGCAAACTTGGGGAATGCCCCAAGTTTGGCCTTCTGTTCTTGTAATGTCCTTAAGAAGAACTGATCATTCAAAAGAGATTATACAATCTCCACCAACAATGACTAATCCTTTAATTTGAACTCTTAGTATCAATATAGTTGGGAACTCTAGGTTCTTTGGAACACTTCTGCTGTACACAATATATAGAAATAATATATTGCCATGCGAGGGTTAAATCTCCTACTCTAGCAGATCAGGGCAATCGATTGCTAGTTGTTTAACAGAGCCTCCCAGAGTAATGTAAAACCATAAAGCGAGCCCTCCTGAAGGGCGAAGACTTTCAGGTATGTATAGAGAATGTTTTATAACCGTGCCTATGGGAGGTTTCCGATTTCCAGGATTCCTGGAACATAACATCACGGTTATCTATACAAGAGACCCCAAGTCCACCTGGACCAGTTTACTCCTTAGGCCCACGATATTCCAGAAAATTAATGTTAGGCAGTCTCCCTTAATTGCAGGTAATTTCTGGGGACCCCTAAGTGGATGTTCTGCCTCTCCATCATAAGGATGTAGATTTTCATGTTCTGGGACTAAACCAGATTCATGTTTAGGGTCTGGAAAAAACAAAAGTTGATTTGAGGGACTGGAGTCAGGGTCATGCAGATTATTCCAAGTACTCAGATCTTGGAGAGGCTCTATCACCAAATTGGTGTTGCAGCTTAAAAGGTGATCTGAGACATGGTTCCCTTTAGGCTCTAGCCAGTCATTTAAGGAGGACTGAGAAAGATTTTTGGAGCAATCTACCTCCTTTGCAAAAATGGATAAACTTTAAATTGAATCTTATCATTTACTGGGGAAAAGGTTAGGGCTGCCAGTGATAATAACTCATTAACTATGGATGGGTGAGAAAAACGAATCTAAAAAGAATCAAACAAGTCAGCTGAAGATGATAGCCTAGAGGTCCTAGCAATAGTTGAGTCAATTACACTGTAACACCTTTGGACATTACTCATTCTAGGTTAGATTTGTTAATAAGAGAGGCCCCATTTTCCCTTTAGTGCAGCTGAAACTTAGGTACTCCTGTTGTATCGATATTTTATTTATCTTTGGGTTTTATGTAGTGTTAGCTAGACCTGAGGGTATCGGAGAGCTTTACAGGTTGTGAGAGTAAAATTACAAGCGGTATAAGAGGGATTCAAATGGGTCAAAAGTAGAAAGAAAATACAGCATTAAGTGGACAAGAATCACAAAGGTATATAACGGGGAAGCATTGAGGAAGTCAGTAGGAGACAGACTGCAACCGTCTAGATGGATCCAGTCAGTGAGGGAAACATAAAGCAGCTTGTGCACGTGTTGAAGTAGTTGTTGAGCAGTAGAGATTTTAGGTTCTTTGAAGGATGGAAAAGAGGGGTTGCAGCTGAGATCCTTAGGGAGTGAGAAGGAGCACAACTGGCATGATTTCTTCTTCAGATTAGTTGGAGCATTTCAGTGCATGGACTCTTCCTGCTCTCGATAGTTTGGTTTCTAGGTATTTGTACTTTTTTGAATGAAGCATATTGTGGGTGATACAAGCTATCTTGAAGATGTATCCTCATTCAATGGGAGCCAGTTAAGACTCAGGACAGGAGAGATGTGATCAAATATTTTGATTCCTGTTGAGAGCCTGGCAACAGCGCAGAGAACTGCTCAAAGTACGGTGACATTTTGTAGTTCCTGTGAGGATGGCATTGCCGTAGTCCTGATTTGAGAGGACAAGTGATTGCACTACCACCTTAAGATCATCTGGGGGAATAAAAAGTTTGATTTTTTTTAGATGTCTTAGTGTGCAGAGCGCTCCATTGGCTGATGAAGATGTGCTCCTTCACTGACATATTTTTGTAAAGGGTGATACCCAGCGACTTAGAGTTAGAAAGTGAAAGAGAGTAGTTTTACACATCCATACTTTCAATCCATTCTTGGATACGTAAAGGATTTTTATTTTTGGTGGGGAGGCGTAGTAATTCTGTCTTATCGGGGTTCAGTTTAAGGTAGTTGGTGTTTAGCCACGTTTGTATCTTGATTAATATTGTATTAAGATGCCAGAGGTCACTGGGTCATTTTATTTGGTACTAGAGATGTGTGTCATCGGCATATAGGAGATATTAGGCCCCAACTTGGTTAAAAAAAAGAGAGGGTTCCATGAAGAAATTTTAAAGGGCTGGGAAGAGGACTGAGCCTTGAGGTACACCTTGTAGAACTTGTGTAGGTTTCGAGAGACCAATTTTGATTTTTATTAGTTGAGAACGATGCTTCAGATGGGATGTGAACCATCTCAGGACTTTGCCATTGATACTAGTGTCGCTTTTGAGTTACTCAAGTAGAGCTGGATGGTTTACTGCATCAAATGCCACAGATAAGAAGTAGGATAAGTAGGCAGGAGTCACGTTCATCTAAGGATCTGTGAATGTCATCAGCTATATTGAGCAAAGCAGTTTCTGTGCTACAACCTTTACTGAATCATGATTGGAAAGTACCATGGAGGTTGAATTAATCAATGTGAATGTTGAGTTGAAGCAAGACACACTTCACCAAATGTTTTGGCTAGGAAGGGAAGGTTGCTGATAGGTTTGAGGTTTTTGAGGTTGTTGGGCTCCGCTCCTGGTTTTTAGAAAATGGGTGCGACTTGGCCTATTTGGGGGGGAGATTAGGAAACACAGCCTGATGAAAAAGTAGCACTGATGATTTTGACCTATACACAGGGAGATGATATGGAGATCGTGTACTAAGTTGGAGGGGAAGGGATCGGTAATATGAGATGTGGGCTTCAGGTTTGCGATTATTTTGAAGACTTCTTCTTCGGTCACAGTTTTTGAAGTCTGTCAACTTAGCATTGTTTTTCATTTGTAGGATATTATGGTTGTTTTCAGTTTTTCTGGGGTACTATGGTCTGTGGGTCCATGGGGATATGACATAGAACTAAGATGCACAAAGGCTTCAGAGTCTAGGTTTTACTCCCAAAGTTGTTGAGTGGGGGTGGTATGGAAGCATTGGTGGTAGATACATTAGGGGTTTTTGATGTTTGGGGATATTACACTAAAACAGGAAGGGTCTTTACCAAGATTGAAGTTAGCAGGAACCCTTCAAACATAGTTTTCCTGTTGTGGTTTGGTAGCCACTTATAGATATTCTTCAGCATACTTACTTTGTTTAAGCAGGCTGAGACCACTGCGGTCTCAGATTGCTTAAACAAAGTAAGTATGCTGAACAATATCTATAGGTGGCTACCAGACATCACCAGGAAAACGATCACCCAACCCCTCATCACCAGCAGACAACTGTGGAAACACCCTGTACTCAGGGATTACCAACTAGCTCACAAGAAGACTGCAGACTGTTCAAACCACAGCAGCTGACTAGTCCTCAAGCTTCCATGCTAAGCCAACATAACACCACACCTTTAAGCTCCACACCCACACCTACAAAGCTTTCCACTACACTGGCCCTGCCTGCCTGAACAATCGCATTCACTTCCACTAACCTTCCAAACATCTGCACCCTGTGAGTTGCTCACTAGCACACACCACATGCAAAAGCAGAGCAGGGGACTGCGCCTGGTCCCTAAAGCCTGGAACAACCTCCCACACAACACATCTGAGTCTCTGCCTCTCTTCTTGACTTTCAAAAGAAGCTGAAGCCCTGGCTTTTCAAATAAGCCCTCAGGGCTGGTCTAACACGGTTGTATGACGAAACAATGAAATGACGGCATTTACCACGAAAGTCTTTCCAACCATGCTGGAACCACGACGACGACTTTACAACTAAAGTCTTTATAATTACTTTTAGTACCACGATTATACCTTTACCACGAAAATGTAAGTATTTTACAGGTAAGTATAAACTATCTATCTATCTGTGTGTAATGGATTTATACTTCTAAAACACTTACATTTCTGTTGTAAAAGGATGCATGGTAAAGGCATATGCGTGGTAGAAAATTAACAGTAAATTTAACCCAGTTTAAGCGCATTTCTTTTTTTTAAAATTAACACATATATATATATATATATCACCTTATTAACCCGCAATCCCTAAACCCTTCTACTACCCTTACCACCCAAAAACCCATACCCACTCTAAACCCTACAAAAATACCCTTGGCACCCAAAAACCCATACCTACCCTAAAATTGCCCTTGCCACCAAAAAACCCAGACCCACTCTAAACCCTTAAATTACCCTTATCCCCAAAAACCCATACCCATCCCAAACCCTAAAAGTACCCTTACCACCCAAAATCCCATTCCCACACTAAACCCTATATTTACCCTTGCCACCCAAAATCCCGTACCCACCATATACCCTAAAATCACTCTTGGCCCCCAAAGCCCCATACCCCACCCTAAACTCTAAAAATTAACTTGCCATACAAAAACCCACACCCACCCTAAAATTACCATACCACCTAAAAAACCAATATAAACAGATAAACACTTAATGCTTATCTGCAAAATACTTACTTTACATATACATTTTTTACCATTAATGTGCCTTTAATCAAAAAATTATTTGTAATGGCACCAGTGCCGAAAGCTTATTCGTGGTAAAAAATGTTGTTTTAAAGACAGCCGTCATGGTATAGACATTTTCGTTGTAAAGCCTTTGTTGTAAAGCTATTTGTGGTTTTGACGTTTCTGTAAACTGTGTTTCCCACCTCACACACCTGCTACAGACCACCTGGATATCCTCACATGTGATTAGCACACTATAAAAACACAATTAAAACAACATTCCGAACCCTACAGCAGATGCGAAGATGTAGTCCTACTTCTGCTGCTGCTACTGGTCGAAGAGCCAGGTCTTGAGTCGTCTCCTGAAGGTCAGCAGGTCTCCGGTTTGTCGAAGGTTAAGGGGGAGGGTGTTCCAGGTCTTGGCGGCAAGGTGGGAGAAGGACCTGCCTCCGTATGTGGTTCTACGGATGCGCGGGACCATGGCCAGGGCGTGGTCAGCGGAGCGGAGTTTCCTGTAGGGTACGTAGAAGGAGAGTCAGCTGTTGAGATAGGCTGGGCAGGTTTTGTGGAGTGCCTTGTGTGCGCGTGGACCAGGAGCTTGAAGGAGATTCTTCTGTCGACGGGGAGCCAGTGCAGGTTCCTCAGGTAGGGGGTGATGTGGTCGCGGCGCAGGACATCGAGGATTAGGCGTGCAGAGGCGTTCTGGATTCTTTGCAGTCTGTTGATGAGCTTGGACGAGGCTCCGGCATAGAGGGCGTTTCCGTAGTCGATTCTGCTGCTGACTAGGGCCTGGGTGACTGTTTTCCTCGTGTTTGTCGGGATCCATCTGTAGATCTTGCGGAGCATACAGAGGGTGTTGAAGCAGGTGGAGGAGACTGTGTTGACTTGTTTGGTCATGGTGAGTTTCGAGTCGAGGATGACTCCCAGGTTGCGTGCGTGGTTGGTAGGAACCGGGGGTGTCCCCAGTGATGCGGGCCACCAGGAGTCATCCCATGCTGAGGGGTTGGGCCCGAGGATGAGGATCTCCGTCTTGTCTGAGTTCAGCTTAAGTCGGCTCTTCTTCATCCATTCGGCGACGGCCTTCATTCCCTGGTGGAGGTTGGATTTGGCAGTGAGGGGGTCCTTGGTGAGGAAGAGGATCAGCTGTGTGTCGTCTGCGTAGGAGATTATGTTGAAGTCGTGTTGTCGGGCGATGCCTGCTAGTGGTGCCATGTAGACGTTGACGAGGATCCCTGTCGGACATTTCACATGCTTTACTTAATCTTGCATTCCCTATGAGTGTTTGCTTTTTTTAGGAGGTTATTTTATTTTTGGGCAGCATATTGCTCTTGCCTAGTGTGTATTGTGTAATTTGAATTGAGTCACATCCAGGTGTTTATAGCGGGTCAGTGCAGTGGAAGTTTCTCTCAGTGGGGCAGTATGGTGTCCAGTGGCACTATGGTCAGAGCTGCTAAATTTGGAACTGGGGAACCAGGTTCAGCCTTCATGACCAGTCCACCAGAACACTCCCCCGGAGGGAGCACATTCCCATGCTAGACCTTAGAAGGCCCCACAAGATTGTAAAAGTCCTGGTACCTTAGCACCAGCAGGCGGACCCTAGCAGTGGCAAGTGTGGGTTAACCTTGAAGGCTTGTCCGCCATAATTCATTCTGAAGTTCACCTCCAGACTTGCAGGCAGGCCTATGAAGCAGCACACCATAGAGTGACGGTGACTCTGTCACTAAGGTCACAGGACCGTGGAGCAGGGTGGTTCTAGGGCAGTGCGACTGCACCAAGCGCTGACCAGCCAGGGTCCATGCAGGTAACAGCGGTGGTGCAGAGGGGCCGGGTAAAGGGGGGGGTTTCGAGGGTTGATGCAGAGGAAAAATTAAACAAATAATTAATTTTCCCTCTGCATCGTCCCTAGAAATCCCCCCGTACCCGGCCCCACCAATGTTACATGCATCGACCGCGGCTGGCGCCGACTTCAGGTGGAGGCGTCGTGTTAGCAAGTATAATATGGTTTTAAAACCACTTGCTGCCTCCTTCCTGGCCTCCAACAATTTTCGGCACGCCTCCGACTCCGCCCACTAACCGAATCCACATGTTATTCCAGCCCTCTGATTCTCTGCCCACAGTTCCCCTACTTTTTTCCCCCCACTTCGACCACTGTTCTATCAGTTCTTTCGCGCACAACAGCCCGTGTTTGGGCAGATGTGTTTTTAGACGTGATGTGGGAAAACAACACTCTCAAACGCTGTTAAATTGTCATTTGAATAGGCAGTAATTTCCAAAGGCAGAACATTTCCTTCAAGCAAAGAGGAGGTGACAACGCAGCTTTGAAGCTCGTAAATGATTTATTGCTTACTGAAACGATAATTAATGTTCTTTTTTTATTTGCAGCCTTTATTTCCCAAACATTTGGCAAAGGCAAAGCTCTGCAAGATACATTCCGAGGGAACTCTAAAAATACTCCGAAAAATGTTGCTTTTTCAGCATAAGGGAGTGATGAATTGCATTGTTTTTTGTGGCAACTCTGCTCGGGGACGTCAAATGTCTGCATTGTGACTTCGTGACTAATGATGCTGCCGTTCAAACGTGAATCTTGAAATACTGGTGGGCCCTAGAAGGTGCCATATGGGCCTACCATGAACTGGCGACAATGGAGCATGTGATATAACGTGCACTCGGCCATTCATTGAGGGCTGGACATCAGTCACACATTCAGCTCTAATCACACGAAATGGGAAATTGGGGAATGCTTAATCTTTCCTCATAACACGAGGCCCACCACGGGCACTGACGCCATGACAGCGGATCAGGACACAGGACCAAAAGATACAGGATGCAACACTCCCAAAAGAAGAATCTACATGATCATTGACATGACCACTCCTGAACAGCCAACAACATATCAAAGCGCAACACCACGAGAACAAAACATACCACAAAAAGCAACAATTACTCTACATGATGGCCACCGCACACCCTACCTGTGGCTACTACAGAAACATGCCACCACCCACTTCTAAGGTGCATCCAACATAATGAAGTAGAGAAAGCAACAGCTCTGAGTATTGTTCACCACACAACCTTTTAAACTACTGCTGACCCTAGGTGCATTAGAAATACGACACACAAATCCTCCTGAGCACAGTTATTGTATATGGAATTTGACACCACATATAGCCAAGTCCCTGGCGTTTAATACAGCTCCAACTAAGTTTCTGAAAACATCGAGGGCAAAACCTCGCAAATGCCTATTCAGTCTCACCAACTCTACCATGAAACATATATAGGCCAAAGCCAGACCCTGCAACTATAATAAGAAACATTGGCCAAGGGCACAATCTTGCAACTATAGCCAGGTTTGACACACTACAGCTACTCCCAGCTACAAAGTAACCAGACCACACACAATGCTCAGGCACACAACTCACAGCTACACCCACTGAGCAGAATCACAAACACAGCTGCAAACATTCACGCATCGTTGCATTGCACACAAACACTACAGAATAGCATAACATATCTTAAACTACTATGCATAGCAACCTCATAAGCAAGCACAGTAAATTTCTCTCACATACAAAGTGCACATACCCTACGGATGAAGACTTAACTCGCTAATCACAATGTTTGTCAGTCCAAAAATATTTACATAAAACACCCAAACAACGCAAAACTAACTGCATGCTCACTCAGGTCTACAACAACTGGCTGAAACACATTTATAAGGACTGGCATAAACAATGAGAACGATTTAAATAACCCACTCTTGAAATTTACAAATTGCATCCTACTCACAAAGGTAAATTCGGGGGTTAATGAGCATTCATTTATGACCTAATTAGCTTGTTTTACACCATTAGCAATTTCAAAACGTGACCCTTGGCAGGCATCAAGTCATTTACAGGTAAGTGATCTCCATCACAGGTGCGGTTTATCAACACTGTTAACGAACCCTCTCTCTTCATGTTGAAACCATGGATTTAACATATTATTATGTTTATGGTAGCCACTTTCGAGTCTGTAAATCGCATTATACTGTTACTAGATTTATTAATTGCAAGACTTATTTTCTTGCCTTCGTTATCCCACAATAAACACAGTGGTGTACAAAAAAAAATCACAATCAAAAATGGTGCATACCAAAACAAAAGTGTTTTAAATTCATTACAAACAATAACGTTACCCAATTGCGTTTGAATACAGTGACACCCAAACACAGTTATGGAATATGTTCATGTAGTCCCAATTCTTTGTAGTAATTACAAAGCAAAGAAAAAAGAAATGGGAACAAAACCGCATTTTTAGGCCCAACAACATACAATGCGAATTAAGGAAGTTTAACTTTGCTAAATATTAAATTACAAAATGAGTGGTTTGTACTGCAGACGCCAGTGTTGTTTTGATCATTATAAAAGGAAGCAAATTAGTACATAATCGTTTTTTAATGACCCATAAAATGAGTTCCAAATTAAATTTAGTGTTGGCATTAATTATTTAAGGCAAGAAACACAATGGAACTAAAATACAAGTATCATTAGAGAGGCCGGTGTAAAAGACTTCACGTCTTCCTTTGACAGTTTTAGTTCTTGCCAAATGCAAGGAATATATTCACAATAAACTCGTTATTCTCAATGTATCGTTCTAACGCTTCAAGAACTCGTCCTCCTTTGCAAAGATGGCAGTCCTACTAGAAACACCAACAGTGAGCACCAATGAGGTCTTAACAGCACAGCATTTCTATATTCAAACCGTAGTTTTTGGCAAAAACAGGAATGAAGGTAAAACGTCCACAAAACAATGTTTTGAAGAGGAAAACTATTTCTGTGTCCTCTTTTCCTCCAAAGCTCATTTCCACTAAAACACAATTCCTTTTTTAGAAAAACACTAACCCACCAACCTAGTTGGTGGCATGCTTGTTCATATGGATCCCAGCTGGGCTGCCGGGTGCAACCCAGCTGTGCTGCGACACCTGAATTACAGCGGAGCGTTTTATTTTTTTGGGTTGAGTGCGTGAAAAGGGAAAAGTGCTAGGAGTGCAGTTTAAAAATACCTCTAGAGTATCCAATAGTTAATGTTTATTCTTGATTCTGTAGGGCACCCTTAAAAACAGAGCAGGGATATCTGTGAAGATGAAACGGGAAACCGTGGAGGAACGCAGTAGGTGTTGAAGGCGGGAGGACATCCTTCACGGTTGTCTGACTACAGGAGTCTGCCCCCATCTGGGATCATTTCAGCTACTTAATCTTTGTATCTCTTACAAATTCACTGTCTGTGTAAACTGTAAGTATGGTAGCTTCACTGCATCAGAGCACACCTTAGCGTGTGTGCTCAATTTTTTGCACTTGATTCGGTCCTGAAGAACGCCTCTGCACCTTTGTCGAGGCTGAAACAGTTAGACCATGTAAAGTGGGATAAGGAAGATCAATTTCATCTTCACAGATATCCCTGCTCTGTTTTTAAGCGTGCCCTAGAGACTAAAGAATAAAAATTAACTATTGGATACTCTAGAGGTACTTTTAAACTGCACTCCGAGCACTTTTCCCTTTTCACGCACTCAACCCCAAAAAAAAAACGCTGCGCTGTAATTCAGGCATCACAGCACAGCTTGGTTGCACTTGGCAGCCCATCTGAGAAATCAATGATGAAGCATGCCACCAACTAGGTTGGTGGGTGAGAGTTCTTCTAAATAAACTTTTTTTTTAGCATTCTTGTTTTTTTAAAAATCGGCGAGATTCGCGCACCCAGCGCGAATTTTGGCTGAAAATAAAATAAAAAAAAGAAGCGCGGGGCTCCCGCGCTTCTTTGGTAATTGGCCCCCGGGGGGGCCAAATCCCGGAGGCAAAAATAAAAAAGTGTGGGGGGGTCCCAATCCCCCCCACACTGCCCCGGGGACCGCCACCCCCCGGGGCTCAGAGATACTATATGGGGGGGCTCACGGCCCCCGCCCCGGGGACCACCACCCCCTGGGGCTTATAGAAAATGGGTGGGGGAGCTAGCAGCCCCCCCAGCCCCGGGGACCGCCACCCCCCAGGACTTGAAAGTATTTGCAATGGGGGGCTCTCAGGCCCCCACAGCCCCGGGGACCGCCACCCCCCGGGGCAACTTGTCCGTGTGGGAGGGGGGCCACGCGGCCCCCCTCCTGGAGCCAATGAAGGCCCTGGGGACCGCCACCCCCCAGGGCCGGCTCCTGCAGTGTCCTGGGGTGCCCACCCCCGGGGCACTGCTGTTTGCAATGACAGGACAGGAGCCTCGCGGCTACTAGTCCTGTACTGAGTGACTGTAAGTATGAGTGACTGTACAGGTGAGTGAGTGGATGTGTGTGTAGATCTAAGAGTCAATGAGTGGGTATATAGTTATTGGTATTGGAGTATCGATAGTTTTGAGAATGGACGTCTAAAATTTTGATTGAGTACATCAAAGGGTGTGAGAAGATGCACTAATTTATCACATGGATGACGTAATCAGTGATGTCATCAGTGATGTTATTTCAGATGTCATCAGTGATGTCACTGACCATGTCATGAGTGATGTAATATGTGACGTCATCAGCAGTGCATTGCGGGGGCGTGAGTTATAGTTAGCTGAACTAACTATAACGGGGGAATTTCTAGGGTTTTGTACGAGGGAAATGTCCAGCTAACTATAACGCCCCTGAAACCTATGGTTTTTTCAGTGAATATATATAGATATATATATATATATATATATATATATATATATATATGTAGATATAAATATCTAGCTATATATACATATGTTTTTGATTCACACTCTTTATGTCGACAACAGTTCTGAAATAAAATGCTATATTTAGAGCAATATTTAGTCAAAGAACGCATTGGTTTATGGTTAGAAGGGTGTCACTCTTGGTTCTTCTTAAATGGAAATAAGCCAGTTAGAACTTTCAGCAGCTGCAGGGAGAGTTCAAGAGAGAAAAAAGGGAGGGGGGAAGGGAGAAAGAAGGGGATCAGGGAACAAGAAGAGAGAGAGGAAAGAAAGACCGAGAGAGAGAGAATGGACGAGTGGAAATAGAGACTGCACGAAGAGCCGAAGGGAGTAGGGCTGGTTGGAGTCGGAGAACATACAATGCAGGCCCCCGTTAAATATGATGTGTCGAGGAATGAAAGCAAATGCCTGCTCTAATAGTCATACTCACTGTTTCTAATCTTCAAACACTTGTAATACATCTTCAGATGTAAAACATGTCAGGATCAAGGTCTTAGCGGAGCTTATGAATCTGCAGCACTGCACATAATGTCTGAACTGAGAGTCTAGGACTCCAGATGTCCGCCAGGAGCGGACCACAGGGGTTCACTGTTGAAATACTGCAGGATGGGAAGGAAGTAAACAGTTCTCTGCGAACGACTGACAAAACAAAGTCTGATTTACAAGAGCATGAATGCTTTATTTTCGAGGTCTATTTCAACATAGACGTTCATTTAATATTCTCAGTGACGATGTGGCAAAATTTGGTTTACGCCCGCAGCCTCACTGTGTGATCCTGGTCGGATGTGCAAAGGATTTTTGCAGTCCCAAATCCTAAGCAGTGGAAATTGACAGCTTTGCAACCACTCACTTGACAAGGTACTAAAGCGGTACTGCCAGCTGACTTTGCGACTTGCAATATCAACATTGTAATGTTGACCCTGGTCTGGCTGTTCACTCCCTATGCCGCGCAGCTCCACCTGACTGCGCCGGCTCCCCGTGCCTGCTGCTGCTGAGTGCTCGGATGTTCGAGGCCCCCCTGGGCTGCTGTCTTGACTTCTGGTACCTGCCCTGACTGTGTGGTATTACTGTATTTGTATTTGGTTGAACTGCTCTTGCATTACTGTCTGCCTTGCTACTGTTTTTGTCCACTCGCTGCCCTTCTCCTCTGACCCACTTTTCGCCGCCCCTTCTCCTGCCGCTGCCTCCCCTGCAGCCCCGCCCCCGCTCCCATTCGCTGCTCCAACCCTCCTCGCAGCCGCTCCTCCCTCCCACCTCCCTACTTATGGCGCGCCAGAGGCAAGCCTGTCTGTGCCCGTCCGCGCCTGGACCGTGCCCAGCGCCAGAACCCCTGGCCCCCACAAACGCCATGATGCCAGACTCCGATATGACGCCAGCACCCTCCATGCACTCAACGCCGGCCGAGACCGCAGCTGCTTCCAGGCCGCCCCGAAACGCACCCACGGATCTTTCTCCGGCCGCACCTGCAGCTTCATCTACGACAGAGCCACCAAGCCACCAAGGACCGGACCCAACCACCTCCACTGCATACTCCTAAACACGCGCTCTGCACGCAAACACGCCATCGAGCTCTGGGACCTGCTCAACACCTCCACCCCAGACGTTGCCTTCCTGACCGAGACCTGGTGGAACAAATCCTCGGCCCCCGACATCGCAATAGCCTTCCCGGACGGCTACAAGATCGCCCGCAGAGACCGCACCAATGGAACTGGAGGAGGAATAGCCATCATACACAAGTCCAGCCTCAAGGTCTCCACCGACTCAAACGACACCATCAGCGCCGCCGAACACCTGCACTTCCGGATCCACACTGACCCCAACACCACCCTCAGAGGAACACTAGTCTACAGACCGCCAGGACCCCGACCACGGTTAAGCGACTCCATCGCCGACCTCGTCAGCACCCAGGCACTTGCCTCCACGGACTACATCCTCCTCGGGGACCTGAACTTCCACCTGGAGAACAACAACGACGACGCCAACTCCACCACCCTGATCGACAACCTCGCCAACCTCAGACAACTCGTCACCACTCCCACCCACGCCGCCGGCCACACGCTTGACCCCATCTTCTCCACAAGCACCCACGGCTCCTTCGACCGCACCACCGAACTCCACTGGACGGATCACCGCTGCATCCACTTCACCTACAAGAACCCCACCACGCACCACCACACCCAACAGCTGCCCCAATGCTGCTGGAACAAAATAACCGAAGACCAGCTAGCCACCACCCTCGCCCAGAACCCACCCACTGACCCCACCAACCCGGAAGCCACTGCCCGCAACCTCAGACAGTGGATCAACGACTGCGCCAACACCCTTGCCCCGCTCAAGAAACCCTCCAACAGCCGCTCCAGCAAGAAAGCCACCTGGTTTACCGAAGAACTCCAGACTTTCAAACGAGCCTGCCAGAAAATGGAGAAGAAATGGCTCCACGAAAGAACCCCGGACAGCCACGCAGCCCACAAGGACGCCACCGGCAGACATCACCATCTCATCAGATTAGTCAAGAGATCCTCCTTCAAAGCCCGCCTGGACAACAACGCACACGACAGCATCGAGCTCTTCAGCATCGTGAAAGAACTCTCCAACCCCAGCGCCAACACCAATGACATCCCGCCCACACAAGAGCTGTGCGACTCGCTGGCCACCTTCTTCCACCGCAAGATCGCTGACATCCACGACAGCTTCAACACCACCACGACCACCCCGACATTGTCAGACCCCACCTCCCCAACGAACACCACCCACATCAACCGCCTGACCTCCTGGACCAACGTCAACAACGACAAAACACTCAAGACCATGAACTCCATCCACTCAGGATCACCATCAGACCCCTGCCCACACCACATATTCAACAAAGCAGACGCAGCCATCGCACCTCAACTACAGAAAGTCATCAACATCTCCTTCGAGACAGCTACGTTCCCAGAAAGCTGGAAACATGCCGAAATCAACGCCCTTCTCAAGAAGCCTAAAGCGGACCTCAAGGACCTCAAGAATTTCCGGCCCAACTCCCTGCTCCCGTTCCCGGTGAAGGTCATCGATAAAATCGTCAACACGCAACTGACCCACTACCTCGAGGACAACGACATCCTAGACCCATCCCAATCCGGATTCCGAAAAAACCACAGCACTGAGACAGCCCTCATCGTCGCCACAGACGACTTCAGGATCCAACTAGACAACGGAGAAACATCAGCCCTCATCCTCCTTGACCTGTCAGCCGCCTTTGACACGGTCTGCCACCGCACACTAAAGACACGCCTCCAAGAAGCCGGAATCCAAGAGGAGGCCCTGGACTGGACCACATACTTCCTCTCTGGCAGAACCCAGAGCATCCGCCTCCCCCCCTTCCGCTCTGAAGCCACCGACATCATCTGCGGCATACCACAGGGCTCATCCCTCAGCCCAACGCTGTTCAACGTCTACATGGCCCTCCTCGCTCACGTCGCCCACCAGCACAACCTCATCTCCTACGCCGGCGACACCCAGCTCATCCTCTCCCTCACCAAGGACCCGCACACTGCCACAACCAACCTCCACGAGGGAATGAAGGCCGTCGCCAAATGGATGAGAGACAGCCGACTGAAGCTGAACTCGGACAAGACGGAAGTCCTCATCCTCGGATCCACCCCCTCAGCCTGGGACGACTCCTGGTGGCTGACCACGCTGGGAACAGCACTGACACCCACCGACCACGCACGCAACCTTGGAATCATCCTCAACTCCTCCCTCTCCATGTCGACACAGGTCAACGCCGTCTCCTCCTCCTGCTACAACACCCTCCGCATGCTCCGCAGGATCTACAAGTGGATCCCCACCGAGATGAGAAAAACGGTGACACAGGCCCTCGTCAGCAGCAGGTTAGACTACGGCAACGCACTCTACACAGGAATCCCGGCCAAACACCTGCGACAACTGCAACGCATCCAAAACGCCTCTGCCCGACTGATCCTCAACCTCCCCCGCCACAGCCACATCACCCCCCACCTAAGAGACCTGCACTGGCTCCCTGTCAACAAGAGGATCACCTTCAAGATGCTCACCCACGCTCACAAAGCACTCCTCAACACCGGATGAGCCTACCTCAAGAGCAGATTCCGCTTCTACACCCCCACCCGCCAGCTCCGCTCTGCCAGCCTCTCCCTCGCCGCCGTACCCCACATCCAACAAACGACCTCCGGCAGCAGATCCTTCTCTTTCCTCGCCGCCAAAACTTGGAACACCCTCCCCACCCGCCTATGACAGACCCAAGACCTGCTCAGCTTCAGAAGACTCCTCAAGACCTGGCTCTTCAAGCAGTAGCGGCAACCGCCCCCCCCCCCCCCCTCACGGGTAAGTAGCGTGCTTTATAAGTACAATGATTGATTGATTGATTGTAATTCATTGTGATTGACAAGGAAGAAGGTGCCGTAAAGTAGCAGGGGGTCACAATCCATTGACAGATTACAGGCTGCCAAAGCAGTCATTATTTATTTTCAAGGTGGAAGTAGCCAATTGCAGGGGCAGACATCTAAAGTCATCGACAGTTGCCTTATGGACATCTGCATGCTCCCCATTGCCCCTTCATGTGGTGCTACATTTATGCTGAGCAACAATACAAACCACATAACATCATTTATCGCAGCCCCACGTTCCACCTCCAACACAGAAATGAAAAACTTGCTAGTTTGACACAGAACTTCATTTAAGTTACGTTAGACCTCACATCATTAGGGTGGTCTCCCCCCCCCCCCCCAACTTTTGCCGAACTCCTCCACTTTTCTGACATTGTTTTTACTAGCTTGAGGACTCTGTGCCCTTTACCACTGCTAACAAGTGCTAAAGTGCTTGTGCCCTCTCCCCTAAACATGGTATCATTGGTCCATTCCCAATTGGCAGATTTAATTTACTTCTAGGTCCTTAGTATAGTGGTACCTCCTATGCCCAGGGCCTGTAAATTAAATGCTACTAGTGGGCCTGTAGCACTGATTGCGCCACCAACTTAAGTAGCCCTGTAACCATGTTTCAGGCCTGCCAATGCAGAGCCTGTGTGTGCAGTTTACACTGCCATGTCGACCTGGCAAAATGAAACTTTTATGTTTTTTTTAGTTTCATATTGCGCAGAATCGACCCAAAGGTATCAGAGCGCTTTACATGAGCACCAGTTGTGTTACAGACGGACACATTCATTTTCATAGGCACGGGGAAATTAAGTGATTTGCCCAGCATCACACGATGTTGAGCGTCCCTGCAGAGACTCAACCGGTTCCCCAGCTTCTAGGTCGACCACTCTAGCCGTTAGGCTACATCCTATCCCCAACCTTCCCTTTTTATACATATTAGTCACTCCTCAGGCAGGCCATGGACAACCCAGAGGGCAGGGTGCAGTGTATTTAAAAGGTAGGACATAAACATTTAAGTTTTACATGTTCCAAGGTAGTGAAAACCTCTCCAAGTCATTGTTCACTACTGCAAGGCCTTTCTCTCCTTTAGGATAACATTGAGATTACCTTATTACATTTTGCAAAGGTAATTTCCAATTGGGGAGAGATAAGACCCCCAAGTCTTGTGTCTCTAGGATCCTAATTTAAAATTCCAATTTATGATAAAGTTGGATTTAAAATTACAATTCAGGGAATTACACTTTTAGAAAGTTGGCATTTTCTTACTTTAGCCATTTGGTATTTACTGCCTGCTTCTGATCAATCTGGGGTGGCTTTGTGTATTCCCCTCGACAATCACACCCAAAGGGAACTTAGGTGTGACTTGATGGTGTGATCCTGGCAGGATGGGAGTGAGGAGCTGAGCACAGTCTAACACTTAAACCTGAATACCCTGTGTTCTGTCAAACAGCTGCATACCTCCTACAGAGAGTCTGGAGCCAGGGCAGCAACGGAGGGCCACTGTGCACTTCAAAGATCTTCTTTGAAGTCTCCCCCACTTCAAAGGCATCACTGGGAATAAGTATTGGACCTTTGACAACATGACTTCAGTAATCTTTTGAACCTGTGACCACTCTGCCAGGAAGTAGATTTTCTGTGCTTCTGAAAGAACTGCCACTCTACTGGACTGCTGCTTTGCTGGACTCTTGCCTGCTGTTTCCCTGCCTGGGTGAGAAGGACTGGATCTGCATCAGTTGAAACGAGAGCGACTCCAAGGTTTTGCAGGCTTGCCTCCTGATCTGAAGTCTCAGGGACATAAAACACTTCCAACCCTTCTGCTCTTGCACCTGGACTCTGCCGTGAGTCTGCCCTGCCAAGTGGTGCCACCCCAGTCCTTTACCTTTGGAAGCGAGGCTTAAGGTGCTTGCTTCTACAAAACCCATGCATCCTCTCTGGACAAGCACATCGATGCCATTGCGTGGATCAGAAACTATGCATCGCATTTGAAACCAGCATATCACACTCAAACTAGACACATCCTCTGCTACTGGAACAGAGCCAGCAAATAACATTTGGAACCGACGCTTCGCCGTTGTTGCATGGAGAAAATCAAGACGTCTCTTCCACGGAGCATCCCTTTGACTAAATCCGCCATCATCTTCGACAGTGACCCAGCCCACATCAACGTACTATTGTTCAGTGGGTCTAACTAGGTCCCTGTATCCGGCTGCGCACCATCACAGTCGGCCTGAACTTTTTGTGTTTTCTTGGGTCCTGTGCGACCAGATAACCCACATAAGTGCTTACTGCTTCTAAGCACTATTTTACTGTTTATTCTTTAAAAAATCATATCTCAACTTCAACCTTGGATCTTTGTCATTCTGGTCTTGTTTTATTTATTAAATTAAGAGCTATTCTTCTAGCCTACTGTGGAATCGTTTGTGTGGTGTTTTCACTGTTAAGCCTGACTGCTCTGCGCCAAGCTTGCAGAGGGTGAGCACAGGTTGATTTAGGGGTCGCTTGCCTCCAACCTTGACTAAGATTGTGGTTACTGCTTGACTAGGGTTCATACCCCAGTCAACCTACAACCCAATTTCTAACAAGTCATAAATCACAGTTATTGCAAGGATACCAATTTTCACCCTGTCATATTGAAATGGGTAGGCCCATTGCTTCAGAATAGCTTCTGCATCAGGCTTAAGACAGCATGCGCGTGCTTCAGCTAGGTAACTGCAACCTAGTCTGAGGTGGTGCATCTAAAGAGGAAACAGGTGCTCCAAACGTTCCAAAACCCGGCAGCCAGCATCTGCTTAAACCTGAACAATCATACTGGCTCAAACCAGGTCATCCCCATGCTGGACAAACATCCATGGATCTCATTTGAGTAAAGGATCACATTGACACTTCTGTTCACTGTCTATAAAGCAAATGAGGGAAAAAGGCACTGAACACCTACAGAAACTATACAAAGAAATCCTTAGCACATGTCATAGGTGTATCAAGAATTTGTTAAGTGCACGATGTAAGCACAAATTATACACAAGTTATTTCAATTCATATTTTCTTTCTTTATTCATTTAGTCTTGCTTCAGACAGCCAACATGTGTTTTGTCACTTACAAAGGGAAATCGTCCCGCGACTTTCTCAAGGCTATGTCCTTTTTGATAAAGACCATTCTTTTGTGGTGATATTTCCAACCCACAAAGGGATTCAGTATCTTGCACAACATCAATAAGGCAGGCCACGCGTCTGAGGGATTCTATTTTGTCCCCAAATCTTGAGCTCGTGAGTCTGACAGTCTCGTCCCAAACGCTGCTCTCTGTGTAGCTCGAGATACTGAATCCCTTTGTGGGTTGGAAATATCACCACAAAAGAAAGGTCTTTATCAAAAAGGACATAGCCTTGAGAAAGTCGTGGGACGAATTCCCTTTGTAAGTGACAAAAAACGTGTTAGCTGTCTGAAGCAAGACCAAAAGAATAAAGAAGAAAATAAGAATTGAAATAACTTGTGTATAAGTTGTGCTTACATCATGCACTTAACGAATTGTTGATACACCTATGACGTGTGCTGAGGATTTCTTTGTATATTTTGTTGGCTTTGGCTGCTATTTTGAGGAGGTTGGTGGTTCTTCTCACCTTACAGCACAGTCTTCCAAATAAGTGGTTTTATGTACAAATACATGTTATTCTCCTGAGTAGCACCAATATACCTAAGCATTATACCACTGTTCATTAGTAGTTACCTACAGAAACTAGCATGCCACAATAGCCTTGGCTGTATCATCTCATCGGGAATAGCTACACTGGTTCTCCAAAGCCAGTTTTAGCCTAAAGAGGCATTAGGTAGAAGTATCAGAATTTGAGTATCAATAAATAGGAAAATAGATTATGCTAATTTGCTTTACCTCAGAACACCTGACTATTTAGTTGAAAGAATGCACATGATCCAGAATCATACCAAACATCTTGTTCTTGGAGCTCTGAGCTTATATTTCATTTGCCCCTTTTTCGATCGTGACACTGGCTTCCTAGCAGGGAGTATATTCACTGCAATACTCTTTGCCCTGCATAGAGAGCAATGTATGAAGTCTCCTTGGATCCTATTGAAAGGAATCATGCCTTCTGGCCTTTATGCCGATGATATACAACTCTACTTGAAAGGCTCCTCTGCTTCAAACATCCAATGCATCTAACACTGTTTGCACATCATTTAGGTCTACATGTCCAGCACCTACCTCAGTCTCAACCTAAACAAGACAGAATTTCTGATATTCACCAAGAAAACAAAAAAAGATAGAGTACAAACCTCTTCAATGTGATGAACCTTGACCGCTTTGAACCCCAACTTTCACTGAATGCCAAGTCACTTGGACTCACCATGGACACCAACCTCACTCTCAAGGAACACATTTGTCAAAAACACAAAGACAGCCTGGTACCAAATCTCTCTTCTAAAGAAAGTGAAAGCATTTCTTCAGGAAAGAAATTTCGGAGCTGTTTTTCAAGTCCTCAAACTCTTGCATATGAATGGTGGTAATGCCCTGATCCATGGCCTTCCAGACCCATACGGGCAACCCTTAGGGGCATCCTACACAAAGCAGCACGTCACAGCCAGGGCCTGAAGAAATATTATCATATCTCCCTCTTCTTGATGAAACTCCATTAGCTCACATTGCCAGCCCTCATCATCTTCAAGACCAGCTGCATCATTTACAAAGCAACACAACCAGCTTCCACACTTATCTTGCAGACATACTCACCATCTCTGGTGGCTTCCAGCACACCTAAATACAGGACACCATCAGACAGTAGTCTCAGAAGTGTAAAACAAAACAAGAAATCAACAGGCATTTTCCATGTATTCATCCAGGTTCTGAAACAACGTCTCCATGTATATCAGGACCACCCCACTGCAGATTTAGGAAAGAGTTAAAGACTCACCTCTTTAAAGAAAGCTGCATTAACACCGACAATCCAGCTTGCCCTCCTATTACCCAGTACCTTTAAGCTTGTACTTGACCGTTTACAGTGCTCCGCTGCCTTTGGCAAGGTTCGAGCTATAGAAATATCATATGCATGCATATCGGAGTTCAGTCCATCGACAATCTACTAATGATCCCTTACTTTGCAAAAAAACACAGTAGGAGGCTGCACCTTTCTGTCCTCCTTGACAGCCTGAGGAATTCCATGCCAGATAACTTGATATCAGTCACATGTCTAAGTAATTTTAAATGTAAAATATTATGTTGGTCTCACAAGCATTCTAATTACTTTAATATTCCATCATACACATATTAGCAGCAACAAATTTTTGATGTGCACTTTATACTTTCTTTTAACATAACATGGATAATTAATGGATATCATTAGAAATGACTCAAGTATACCCACAAACAACATTGTGTGTTGCAAAAAACTGAAGAATATACATTCACTCATCCTACCCTACAGGAATAAACTCAAGCTGGCATGGGACATCTTCAGTGCACACTCCTCCTTTTGGCAACAGTATCCATGAGAACCACAGCATCCAATAGAATCACATCTGGTCTCTCATGTTAACATGGGACTGGCGAACGTCAAGCCATCCACAGCCAATGAATATTAACTCAGTATCGCTGTCCTTCCAGATCCATGATCCAGTCTTCACAGCAGAATTCCCTGGGTGCTACTGTAATGAAACCACATGGAACTATCATAATCAATTCCCACTCTGGCCAGGCTTCTCATCATACTGAGGCAAGAGGAGATTAGATTGGAGATAGCATACCACCGGTTTCAAGTCAACAGTCAGCACATTCTTACTCCTTGTGGTGGAGTCCAATCTCAGGTTCGCCCCATCCCTATCACACTCTGAGAAATGTCATCGGGAGTCTAATGAGAATGAGGGAGACTCAAAATGTAAAATTTCTGAGGTCGTCTCCTCTTCAGGCTTTCCATAACTTCTGCAGAGGACTGTTAAATGGTCTTAAACAACACTGGCTATGTCCCCTCTCCTGCTGCCCCCCTCTCAACACCATTTTGGGAAGAAGAAGTATGGTGGTGTTTGTGCTTGCCAATATCCCAGCATAAAAGAGTTCTGTCCCGATCTCAGCCCAGAAGCAGTGCCCGAGGCTGTGTGACTGCAAGTCCATACAATTAGCCACATGCTGCTATGGAGATATAGCACCCAGCAGTAACAGCAAAAAGCTCTAGCCCCTGGAAATGCACAGCCAAAAGAAATGCTCCAGACCCCGTGCAAAATGTAGAAATACAGCATTGATCAGAGGGTCCTACTGGATGGGAGATTGCACAGCCACTTATTCTCAACAACAAGCGAGCTACATCCTGTGAAATGGAAAAATAGAAGTGCAGGTACTCTGTAACAGAGTACCTGCTTGTTTCTAAGATGTGCTGGTACTCTCCCTCTTAAAATAAAAAAGTGCTGGCACTTGGTAACGGATAGTACCGGCCCATTTAAAGCACTGGCTGCATCCATATGGCTCCTGAAACTGTAGGGTCCTGAGCTGCCTGGAGGAGGAGCACTCAACAAAACATGATTTACCGTGGGTGCAAGTGGCATTGCCTCCGCTCGAAGGGTAGCACTATGGCATCACAAGAGTTGAAACCTGGACTTGGGATGCCGGTCTGCGGAGGTGAGGCCTCTTCTCACTGATTGAGGAATGAAGAACAGGGTGAGGAAGTGTTAGTTAAGGCGGACGCTAGAGATTGGCAAACTAGCGAATGGCAATGGCATGTAGCTTTTACCAGCAAAAAAACAAAAATGCAGACCACCGCAACATTTATGTTTCTGGTTTTAAAAATAGGTAAGCGGTTTGATATACAAATTTCATTATGAGGCCCAATTGACTATTTTACAAGGATGTCGTGAGTCGTTCTAACTCTTTTTGTCTAAAAGAAATAAGGGATAAAACAGAAAAAAAGGTGTTAGGATGCAGAAGATTACTAAACAAGTTCATTGTTGTTACATTATTTGTAAAGCAATAAATGCTTTGCCTAAACCTTTTTCTCACTACATCTAGCCTTCATTTCCAACTGCAAACAAAAGACGTCGACCTGGACCCCACACTTCAACAAACTTAATGCTTGTCATCTGTTTGTCTGTCTCCTGCCTCTTTGTCAGACGCTTATCAGCTCAAACACATCTTCGCTGAAGGCTCTTACAGTAAAAGTTCCCCACAACGGACAAAACTATTCACACTTCTATGTCTAAAAATATAAATACAGATTTAGAATTTGAAAAATTTCGTTGTTGCAATGTAACGACTAAAATAACTACCTTACAAATAGTGTCCTTGTATTGTATCGCAACAAGTGTTGAATAAATAGATTTTTTCACTCTATGAAAATAAAAAACTTATTTCTTGCTATACATTGTATTTATAGCCTCAAGGTGAGTGTTACAAGTGCAATGGGTCTTGTATCAACAGAGAGTGTCTGGCATTGTGTGTTTATCTGCTGCCTACACAATCTCTTTGCATTATATTACTTTCCTATTCTCTTAACTCTAGCAAACCAAGACCTGATAGTGGTAAAATGACAACCTATTGATCAATTCAGAATTTTGTTGACATTTCAAAAATACATAAAAGTTTAACTTTCCCCAATTTATACACATTAGAGGTTTCATTAATAATGGATGCTTGGTCACTATACAGTAAAAGAAAACACATAAGCCACAACTCAATTGTTGGCTTTGGGTATCTTGGGTTTTGAAAAAACTAAAAACAATATACATTTATGCCACACGCCTCTGTGCTCCAGCAAGGAGAACTTAGAGGTGTGTTAGATATTTTCCTGGCTCTGGCAAACACCCAAACTGCGTCAAGCTCTTTGCTAGGTATCGTCAGACAGCTTCTTCTCACAATACTTCTATAGGACCGAGTCATTCTCAGATGAAGGAGCTGTAGTACATGAATCCGGAAGTAGAGATTAGAGGTTCTCACCGAAAGAATCTACATCATTACTGTTATTGAAGCACATACAGGAACAGGATTCAAGGCCAGGGATAGCCCTGAAAAGTTTGCACACCGAAAAGAACTAGTCGGATTATTACAATACAACTTGCCTGGACCACCCAAAGCATCGGCACCAGGCCCAGGTGGGTGCATAGTGCCCCAAGGATTCTGCAGCACCTCATGGAGAGAGGCATTAGGTAACAAACACCAAATAAAATTACATCTGAGGGGCAGAACCTCATTTCAAGCTGAGCATGTACAGTGGGCGGATAAATCCCAACAACCACCTGATACAGCACAAAATTGCACTTTGGGTTTTGAAATTCACCTGTCTACCCAGAACTTCAAACATCATCCATAAGCCATGTGTGGAGCACGGACAAGACTGGAACATGTTCCTGTGAGAAGTGGGCACAAGTGAGCAAGCTCAGAAGGACTGAAGTGATGCAGTGGCCCTCGCTGGCACCCGCTCGGCCATCAATCTTGATCCCAGGGGTCTTTACCTGAAGGAAGCGGCCCACCCACTACATGTCCAGGAGTCCCTCACATCCCTGAGCATTGGTACACAACCAAACACAGCTGCGCTGATGCATTTGTGAACCTCTAACCCCAACCCACGGATAAGGGGGCATCCAAAGGGCACTAGAGCACTTGGTGCCAGGTGGCATCGTAGACGACCCATCTAAACTTCGAACTATTTTCATTATCTAATATTCTTCACTGCTGCTACACGACTGACACTGGTAAGAGTGACTGAAGGAGACAAGTGCACGAGCAGATTGCAAATTGTTGCCCTAATGGTTAATTAGCATTTTCAGGTTACTATGTTAATGCTAGCAGCAAGGGTTCAGCAGACTGCTGTATGATCCAGCAGCATGTGGGGTGATTTGGAAAGCATTGTTTGCTCTACAACTAATGACTATTGCAGACAGCAAAAGCTTTCCTGGGCGTAAAACCCGTGTGAGTTCGAACGCTATTCATTAAAAAACACACAACTTCCAAGAACAAGCGGTGCACGCAGTGACCTGATGCTGAGAGTCCATGCATCTCAATGTCATCATCACCCGGGGTCGCTCAAACAGGCGACATCCAAGCAGATAGTCCAATAAAATCAAATGCGTGCATATGGCGGTTAAAAAGATAGTCAATCCATGACTCCTAAAATGCTCAACTCCTCTAAAAATAACACCATTAGCGCGACTCTCAGAGAGACATGAAAACAAAGCAGAAACAGTTAGCAGCTGAGGGCATGTCTTCGGGAAGTTTCTCTTCCAGTCATGCCTTCCATTTAACAATCCATTGGATTCTGGGAGTTGTAGTCCTGGTCAAACACAGAGAAAGCTTAGACCCAGAAACAATACAATTGGTCGTTTCTGACCATGAGAAGTGATCTGTGTGAGCTGCACACATGGTCCTTCCACAGAACCAGGACTCCAGTCACTCGTCTCCTGCCGAGCAGCGCCTTACCATGCTGGAGCCCCGAGACCGCCGCTGTCCAGGTCAAACAGAGGGGTTCCTTGACTTCAGTCCCACATCTGCACACGGGTTGCAGAGCCGCACTCTGCCCATGTGAAGCAAACGAGTGAGAAGCGCTGACCTGGCGGTATATGGGAGAGTGAGGGTTGGACCCAACGGCAAATGGCAGACGCCGCAAGTGGAATGCGTGACCTTTCTTTTTCTGAACGTTCTCTTCCATTCAGAAGATGATTTAAGAGGGAACGTTTCGAGGGGCATTTGTCGGGCTTTTATTATAGCTTGAAAAAAGCGCCTTTCCAGACGTTTCCGTACGAGGAGCCTCCGCGGGCCTTTTCTTCCCCGAGTGAGAGGCGCTGTTAGATCATACCGAGGACACAAAGGCAAACTCTGTGCGGACGACACTTCCGCAGGCCGAGGGGAACAAGGCCCGTCTTGTGAGTGGAAGCAAAGGGCTCGTCTTAATCACGCTGACCCCCCTGAAGCGTCCGCAGCCCCGCGAGGGGACGGGTCTTCGGAGGTTCCCGTCACTGGGCCTGTGTACAGGCCCGGGCCTGTCTGAAGCAAACACTAGAACTGGCAAGAGAGCAATTCGAAATGAAATGCCCTCATTAAAAAGCTATAAATAACGGGTCTGGTGGAAGCTGTCTGTCTGAGGGAAGAGATGTAGTTTAACTATTGTACTCAATTGTATACCCATAGTTAATGGAACATTCTACCTGCTGGGTCCGCCTACCGTGCAGCCGCCCAGAACTTGAAATATTTACAAAATGGCAGTGAAAGTCAAGCACAGAGGCCAATAAAGCTTCACACCCTTAGAGAGGGATCCTTTTCATCTGGTGTCAAAACACTGGCAGCTTGACAATGCGTGTTAAATCACTCCTTGACTGACTAATTGACAGCACGTGGCGTGTGAAGTGCCCATCACCTCACTGTCTCTCTTGGAGCTCGTCTTATGAATTGTCAGGACAAAGGTGTTGAGCTTTGCTCAAAGTAGGTCAGAAAACAGAGAGGCTGAATGCCTCATCTCCAAGGGGAGAGGGTTCCAAACCCAAGGGTACTTGAGGGCAAACACTGACCACCTTTGGTGGGAGGGTTACATTTAGAGCCCTTAAACTGGGCTTATCTAGTCCTCAACTGCCTACATCAGCTAACAGGAGCTGACTGATGTAGGCGTTTGATGACTAGACAAGCCAGTGCTGCTGGCCACATGAACCCAACGGAGAACTCGCCGAGCTGCTGCTACATGCTTTCCATGCCCGATCCAGTGCCCTCGACTGTGAGTGAATGCCAAGGGCAGGAAGGAAGTAAACTTTAAGGCAGAGGAGTTAGAAGATGTAGGATGTGGCCAGTTTATGTATTTACGCACATAAAGTTCTACGCAGTGCCAGGTCCACCAGAATGGTATTCCAGAGAGTGGTTGAATCGGGGAACAGATTCGAATTGGGATCAAGTGTGCACAAAATTAGAATGCGCAGTCAAGGGTAATGGGGGAGTAACAGCACAGTACCATGCGGTGCTATGCAGCCTATCAGACACAAGAGCAATTAAAGAGTACCATACTGACAATAGGTTGCAAGTGTAGGATAGCAGAGTACACAACTAGAATTACAACTAAATGCATTTATATGTACTCAAATAATGACATAAAAAAGTCACATTTAGTAACAACTAGCTGACACTGCTTTAGGTTTACAAGCAACTAAGGCAGGGTCGGTAGTTATTAGTGAACCTCTTGTTATTGGACAGATAATGAAAGGCGTACAAATTAGCTATACAAGCTCTGAATATTAAAACAAGCACAAGTTGGAAATACATTATACAGACTTAATCATTAATCAAAGGATGGGTGTTAGAAACGGTAGACGGACCGGGAGGGTCGGCCGGGGTCAGGAGGAGAGGTCTCCGGGGAGAGCCGTCTCCAGCGATCGTACAGACAAGTAACTTCCCCCCCACAGACGGATACCACACACGGATAAGGTTCAGTGTTCTTTATAAGCACTTCTTAAGGTACGGTTGAATGATACAAGGAGGTCTGGACTCAGGGGTCCCCTCGATTAGAGTCTTGCAAGGTAGGAAAGGGGGTAGCGGGACAGTCTGTTTACCAGTCAGGTAGTTCGGATGATATGATGAGCTCACAATCCTCGAGCTTGGGGGTTAGGTGGTACGGGCCGCGGCAGCGCCAGCAGGTCCCAGAAGGATGGACGATGTACGGTCCGCGGCAGCGCCAGCAGGTCCCGTTGATGACGGACGTTACAACGGGCCGCGGCAGCGCCAGCAGGTCCCAGGAAGATGGTCGATGTACGGTCCGCGGCAGCGCCAGCAGGTCCCGGTGAAGATGGTTGTTACAACGGGCCGCGGCAGCGCCAGCAGGTGCCCGGAAGATGGTGATTGCAGAAGGCCGCGTCAGCGCCAGCAGGCAGGACGATGGATCACAAGAGCGGGCCACGGCAGCGCCAGTAGACCGTCAAGGCTGAGTTCACTCGGTGTCTCTCGACTCCAGGATACAACTGCCTTCCTGCTCCAGAGCTGCCCCAGTTATAGGGCTGGTGCCCTTTGATGTCCGGACCCTCGCACTTGGAGGTCGGAGGGTCCGGGATGAAGGTGTCCAGACACCCAGCAGGGGGTGGAGCCAGTGCCTGGGGGAGCTGGGGCGATCGGCACCTGGCGGGGGGAGAGCCTTTGACACCTCGTTCTCCCATTGACCTGTCAAGTGGTCCGCTCACCTCCTGGGTGGATGGTGGTGCCGGGATGTCGGGGCCGGCCAGGCCCGGGGTTGGGGTCGGGATGAAGCCACGCGGCCGCGTGGTGCAGGGCCCAAGATGGAGGCTTGGCTCGGTCGGGGAAGCCGGTGGGGCTGGACCCCGTGATGAGTAGTGGTCCGAGGGCAGACGATCCGTCGGGGGACGGGGTACAGGTGCTTGTCGCGGGGGTATGCCTGGTGGGCCGGAGCTCGGGCCCGGTCGTGCGGGAAGGGAGCAAGTCCTCTGGGTGGCCTGTCCAACATGCGTCCCCCCCAGCTGAAGGCGGGGAGAGTCACCCATCTCCTTGGGGACTCTCTTCGTCGAGGCGGAAAAAGCGGGACAGGCCATCCGCGTTGGCATGGTCTTGGCCTGGTCGGTGCTCCACGGTGAAGTCCATTCCCTGCAGGGAAATGGACCAGCGCAAGAGTTTTGGGTTCTCCCCCCGCATCTGCATCAGCCATTGCAGGGGTCGATGGTCTGTTTGTACCCGGAAGTGGGTACCGAAGAGATAGGGTCGGAGCTTTTTGAGGGCCCACACTACTGCGAATGCCTCCCTCTCGATGGTGCTCCAACGCTGTTCTCGGGCCAGGAGACGTCGACTGATGAAGGCCACCGGCTGGTCATGACCTTCGGGGTTCAACTGAGAGAGGACGGCCCCGATGCCGTGGTCGGAGGCGTCGGTTTGCACCACAAATTCCCGACTGTAATCGGGGGCCTGGAGCACGGGGGCGGTGCACAGGGCGGCCTTCAGCTTCTCGAAGGCCGCTTGACAATCAGGAGTCCAGGTAATCCGTTTCGGTTGGTTCTTGGACGTGAGACCCGTGAGGGGCCCCATGATGCTGCCGTAGTCCTTCACGAACCGCCGGTAGTAGCCGGTGAGCCCCAAGAAGGCTCGGACCTCGGTCTGGGTGACGGGGGGCTGCCAGGACTGGATGGCCGCAATCTTAAGTTGTAGGGGGGCCACCAGCCCGCTCCCCACTTGGTGCCCAAGGTAGGTCACAGACCCTTGGCCGATTTGGCACTTGCCGGCCTTAATGGTGAGGCCGGCCCGCTGGAGGGCGTGTAGAACCTCTTGGAGGTGACGGAGGTGGTCGGACCAGTGGCGGCTGTACACAGCTATATCGTCCAGGTAGGCAGCGCTGAACTCTTCGAGCCCCGCCAAGACCTGGTTCACAAGGCGTTGAAACGTGGCGGGGGCATTCTTCATGCCAAAGGGCATGACCTTGAATTGATAGTGGCCATCGGGGGTAGAGAAGGCTGACCGTTCCTGAGCCCTGGGTGTGAGGCCGATCTGCCAGTAGCCCGCCGTTAGGTCGAAGATACTAAGGTAGCGGGCGGCCCCCAGCCGGTCGATCAGCTCGTCTGCTCGGGGAATGGGGTGAGCGTCGGTCCGGGTGACAGCGTTCAAGCCCCGGTAGTCGACGCAGAATCTTAGTTCAGGTGCGGTGCCGGGGGCAGCGGCTTTGGGAACCAATACAACCGGACTGGCCCAGGGGCTGTCCGAGGGCTCGATGACCCCGATTGTGAGCATCTTGGCCACTTCTTCTTGTATGCAGGCCCGTACCCGATCTGGTACGCGGTAGGCCCGGTGTCGGACAGGGGGACTGTCCCCGGTGTCTACGTCGTGTAAACACCAAGGGGTGACCCCGGGGGTGAGGGAGAACAGGGCAGCGAACTGCAGCAGGAGGTTCCGGCAGTCCTGGCGTTGCTCCGAAGTGAGGGTGTCAGAGAGCCGGACCCCGTCCACGGAGCCGTCATTCTCTTGAGTTTTCAGGAGATCCGGGAGGGGTTCGGAGTCTTCCTCTGCCCCACTGTCTGTAGCCATCAAGAGGCTGAGTTCTGAGCGCACAAAGTGTGGTTTGAGTCTGTTGGTGTGGAGGACCCGAAGGAGGTTCCGGGAGGTCCCCATGTCGACGAGGTAAGTGACGGGGCTTTTGCGCTCGACCACTTTGAAGGGCCCCGTCCACTTATCTTGCAAGGCACATGGTTCGGTGGGGGACATCACCCATACTTGCTGACCCGGCTCGAATTCAACGGAGGAGGCATTGTGATCATACCACCTCTTCATGTCCTCCTGGCTGGCCTCGAGGTTCGCCTTGGCCATCTCCCTGAAGCGCCGTGTCTGGTTTCGTAGGGCTAGGATGTATTTGAAGACGTCTGGGGGGGTCGTTAGGGGGGCCATCTCCCAACCTTCCTTGACTAGGCTGAGGGGCCCTCGCACAGGGTGCCCGTACAGGAGTTCAAAAGGGCTAAAACCGAGGGACTTCTGGGGAACTTCCCGGTAGGCGAAGAGGAGGCACGGGAGTAGTACATCCCACTGGCGACGGAGGGGCTCTTCCAATCCCCCAATCATCCCCTTGAGAGTGCGGTTAAAACGCTCCACTAGTCCGTTTCCTTGGGGGTGATAGGGGGTCGTGAATCTGTAGGTGACCCCGCATTGTTGCCAGAGGGACTTCATGTATTTGGATATGAAATTCGTGCCTCGGTCGCTGACGACTTCCCGGGGGAAGCCTACCCGGGAGAAGATCCCCATCAGGGCCCGGCCAACCACCGGAGCTGTCACGGTCCGTAGGGGCACCGCCTCGGGGTAGCGTGTGGCATGGTCCACTAGCACTAAGATGAACCTGTGTCCTTGTGCCGTGCGGGGGTCCAGAGGCCCCACAATGTCGATCCCCACCCTCTCGAACGGGGTGGTGACCACAGGGAAAGGTTGCAGGGGGGCTTTCAGCTTCCGACCACTCTTCCCGCTGGCTTGGCATGTGGGGCAAGATCGGCAGTGGTTCAGGACGTCATTCCTCATTTTTGGCCAGAAAAAGTGGGTCACCAGGCGACTGTACGTTTTGTCCTGGCCCAGGTGTCCAGCCAGGGGGACATCGTGGGCTAAGTTGAGCAGGAAGTCTCTGAAGCGGAGAGGTACCACCAGAACTCGACTGCCCCCCAGCTCGGCGATTCTTTGCTCGCTGTAGAGCAGGTCGTTATCCCAGTAGACCCAGTGAGTTCCGGTGGCGTCCCCTGCGTTTTGGGCGCTGGCTTGTTGGCGGAGTCCCTCGAGGGAGGGACAGGTCTTTTGTTCCTGGCGGAACTGTTCTTGGGTGGGCCCCCCCTCTTGACGCCACTGAGCCAGATCCGGAAGGTCCTGGGGTTGCGCGTCCTCTTCGGTTGTCGGGTCTGGGAGGCCCGTTTCGCCATTGTCCTCTACTGGGGCGACCGGGGGTGGAGGTGCTGGCCATTCGGGTTCTTCTGATCGGGGGGCGGCACGGGCGGCCATGGACCGGGTGGCTATGCAGGCCCAGTCCGGGAGGCCCAGCATCCCCAGGTGCTCTCTTCTCTCGACGGTGGCCCACGGGGAACTCTCGAGATCATTCCCCAGGAGGCAGTCCACGGGGGCATCGTCCCGGACCGTCACCTTCAGCAGGCTGGAGACCCCTCCCCATTCGAATGGAACGCAAGCCATTTTACACATACTCTCAGAGTTATCTGCCGAGCGGACGGGGCAGAGAATGTTCGGCAGGATCTGTTCGGGCTTCACCAGGTGACAGCGGACGGCCGTCACACTGGCGCCGGTGTCACGCAGGGCCTCGGCCCTCTGTCCATTAATGGTCACCCATTGACCGTATTTCTTGGTGTTGGCGGGTAGGGGAGCCCGCGGGACCATGTCCCTTCCCCCTAAGCATGCCAGGACCATGGCGGCCGGTTCCCACCCTTGCTGGGTCGGCTCGTACTCTTCGGGTTCCTCCGATAGTCGCTCTTCCCCCAGGGCGGCGGCCGCTACCTGGCGGGGCTTGGGCGTTTGGTTTAGCGGACAGCTCGGGTCATTGGCGTAGTGGCCTAGTCGCTGGCACCGGTGGCACGTGACGTTGGCTCGGAACCCAGGCCGCAACGGGGGGTTGCCCCGGCCGGCCGGAGGCGGGGTGCTGGCCACGGGGGTTGCTGGCAAGGTGTCTCTCCCTCGACCTTGGCCCCCTCCTCCTCCCCGAGGACGGTGCGGGCCTTGGCTGCTTCTGTTCTGGTCGTGTGGCCCTTTCCGGCCCACTCGGGTGCTTTCCCATCGGTCAGCTTCGGCGGCGAGCTGCCGGGGGTCAGTCAGCTTACTGTCGAGGAGGTGCTGCCTGAGCTCGACGAAACAGTTGTTTGACAGGTGCTCCCATACCATCAGGTTGAAGAGTTGTTCGTAGGTGGTGACCTGACTCCCCTTGATCCAACCCTCGAAGGCACGGCTGAAATAGTTCACGTACTCTACCCAAGTTGTACCTGGGATCCGGGTGCAATCTCTGAACCTCTGGCGGTACATCTCGGGTGTGAGGCCGTAGCGGGTGAGGAGGGCAGCCTTCATGTGGTCGTAGGACGTCATTTGGTGATCTGGGAGCTGCAGTAGGGCCTCACGACCCTCGTTGATGAACCTCCCCCAAAGTCCGGCTCCCCAATCACTCCGGTCGATCCGGTGGGAGGTCATGGCGATCTCATAAGCTTTAAACCACTGCTGTATGTCGTCTTCTCGGACATACTCGCGGACAACATCCTTGGGGATATGGACTTTTTTCTCAATTGGCCCCGGGGTGTGTGGTCGCTCCGGCACCCCCAGTTCCTTATTTTGTTTTCGCAGTTCTATCTCCGCTAGTTGGCGTTCGTGCTCGAGCGTTATTTTTTTCTCTTCCAGCTCTCTCTGTCTCTGTTTTTCCTCTCGTTCCTCTCGGAGCCGCATATGCTCGAGGTTGAGTTTCTGTTCCGCTAACTTGAGTTCCCCATCCATCTTGAGTCGTGCCATCTCCAACTCGTGTAATCTGACCCTGTCTCTTTCTCGGATTTCCTCCTGTGAGAGGCCCGTTCCCCACTCCTCGGGAGCCGTGGCGTTCTCCTCCGGTGTGATGCTGTTTTGGTTGGAGGGTCCTGTGATCCCCGTTTCCGTCCATGACTCAAGGGCGCGCTTTAGATCATCCTTGGTACTTAGGCCGGTGGTAGCAATGCCAAGTTCTATGCAAAATTGTTTCAGTTCGCGGTGGTTGTATTCTTCTAATTTCTCCATTTGGAACTTCTCGGTGGGGCTGCTATCTTTGGTCGACATCGTGCTTTGTCGTGGGTTGAGCTACTCTCTGTACGATTACGCGTTGATTCGGATCGCGCCGCTGGCCACCAATGTTAGAAACGGTAGACGGACCGGGAGGGTCGGCCGGGGTCAGGAGGAGAGGTCTCCGGGGAGAGCCGTCTCCAGCGATCGTACAGACAAGTAACTTCCCCCCCACAGACGGATACCACACACGGATAAGGTTCAGTGTTCTTTATAAGCACTTCTTAAGGTACGGTTGAATGATACAAGGAGGTCTGGACTCAGGGGTCCCCTCGATTAGAGTCTTGCAAGGTAGGAAAGGGGGTAGCGGGACAGTCTGTTTACCAGTCAGGTAGTTCGGATGATATGATGAGCTCACAATCCTCGAGCTTGGGGGTTAGGTGGTACGGGCCGCGGCAGCGCCAGCAGGTCCCAGAAGGATGGACGATGTACGGTCCGCGGCAGCGCCAGCAGGTCCCGGTGATGACGGACGTTACAACGGGCCGCGGCAGCGCCAGCAGGTCCCAGGAAGATGGTCGATGTACGGTCCGCGGCAGCGCCAGCAGGTCCCGGTGAAGATGGTTGTTACAACGGGCCGCGGCAGCGCCAGCAGGTCCCCGGAAGATGGTGATTGCAGAAGGCCGCGGCAGCGCCAGCAGGCAGGACGATGGATCACAAGAGCGGGCTACGGCAGCGCCAGTAGACCGTCAAGGCTGAGTTCACTCGGTGTCTCTCGACTCCAGGATACAACTGCCTTCCTGCTCCGGAGCTGCCCCAGTTATAGGGCTGGTGCCCTTTGATGTCCGGACCCTCGCACTTGGAGGTCGGAGGGTCCGGGATGAAGGTGTCCAGACACCCAGCAGGGGGTGGAGCCAGTGCCTGGGGGAGCTGGGGCGATCGGCACCTGGCGGGGGGAGAGCCTTTGACACCTCGTTCTCCCATTGACCTGTCAAGTGGTCCGCTCACCTCCTGGGTGGATGGTGGTGGCCGGCCAGGCCCGGGGGTTGGGGTCGGGATGAGGCCACGCGGCCGCGTGGTGCAGGGCCCAAGATGGAGGCTTGGCTCGGTCGGGGAAGCCGGTGGGGCTGGACCCCGTGATGAGTAGTGGTCCGAGGGCAGACGATCCGTCGGGGGACGGGGTACAGGTGCTTGTCGCGGGGGTATGCCTGGTGGGCCGGAGCTCGGGCCCGGTCGTGCGGGGAGGGAGCAAGTCCTCTGGGTGGCCTGTCCAACAATGGGCTAGCAGAGTCTGGCAGTGTTGAAAGTAGAGTGAATAAAAAAGGAGTAGCAGCATAAGTGTGAGAAATATAGGAGGGAGAGACTAATAGGAAGCACAATAAGGAGGAGCAGTGTAAGGCTTAACAAAGTACTACCTTACAGGGAGAGTGAGAAATAATATTGGGTGATGTAGGAGTCTATTGGGGCGATGGGAGGCGTAAGCACACCCAGGAGTTACAGCACATAGATCAAGGAATCTGCAGTGAGCAAGGTATGAATAGGTTTCCTAAGGAGCATTTTTTTTAGGGTGATTTCAACATTTTAAAAAAGAGGCGGCATTACGGATATCAAGAAGGAGGGCATTCTAGATCCTGCTTTCGTTGCTAGGGAAGGATCTGTGAAATGCAGCATCCTTCATAAAGACCAGGGTGGAGAGAGATCTTCTGCCTTTGGAGAAGAGGGTGTCAGTGCCTCCACGTATAGGTCACTTCTGTGAGAAACATCTTTGTGTGTGAAACATCCAATACTCATGGAGAAATTGACATCAATCGGGCCAAGTTGAGGTAAGCAACCACGTGGGTGAAATGGTCTGTTCTGGTGGGAACCAGGATGAAGGACACATATAACTGGGAAGAGTTTGTTTTTCACCAGGGTGGTTAGGAGGGCAGAGCCATAGTCAAGTTGGCATATAACCATGGTCTCAACTGCTACCTTCAGATCCTGAAGGATGACAAGTGTTTTACATTTCAGAGTTTATGAAGGTGGACTCAGACTGATTCAGCCATAGCCATATCTTGGATGTGCCCCTTGAGGTTTAGATTTTTGTCATGAAGGGGCGGGCAGGAGGAGGCAGCAACGCAAAAAAGGGGCGGTGGGAGGGGGCAGCAACGCGGACAAGGGTCGGTAGGGAAGGGGCAGCAACGCGGACAAGGGTCGGGAGGGAGGGGGCAGCAACGCAGACAAGGGGCGGGCGGGAGGGGGCAGTAAGGTGGACAAGGGGCAGGCGGGAGGGGGCAGCAAGGTGGACAAGGGGCGGGCGGGAGGGGGGGCAGCAACACGGACAAGGGGCGGGCGGGAGGGGGGGCAGCAACACGGATAAGGGGCGGGCGGGAGGGGGGGCAGCAACACGGATAAGGGGTGGGCGGGAGGGGGGGCAGCAACACGGATAAGGGGTGGGCGGGAGGGAGGGAGGGCAGCAACACGGACAAGGGGTGGGCGGGAGGGAGGGCAGCAACACGGACAAGGGGTGGGCGGGAGGGAGGGCAGCAACACGGACAAGGGGTGGGCGGGAGGGAGGGCAGCAACACGGACAAGGGGTGGGCGGGAGGGAGGGCAGCAACACGGACAAGGGGTGGGCGGGAGGGAGGGCAGCTACACGGACAAGGGGTGGGCGGGAGGGAGGGCAGCTACACGGACAAGGGGCGGGCGGGAGGGGGCAGCTACACGGACAAGGGGCGGGCGGGAGGGGGCAGCTACACGGACAAGGGGCGGGCGGGAGGGGGCAGCTACACGGACAAGGGGCGGGCGGGAGGGGGCAGCTGCACGGACAAGGGGCGGGCGGGAGGGGGCAGCTGCACGGACAAGGGGCAGGCGGGAGGGGGCAGCTGCACGGACAAGGGGCAGGCGGGAGGGGGCAGCTGCACGGACAAGGGGCAGGCGGGAGGGGGCAGCTGCACGGACAAGGGGCGGGAGGGAGGGGGCAGCTGCACGGACAAGGGGCGGGAGGGAGGCGGCAGCTACACGGACAAGGGGCGGGAGGGAGGCGGCAGCTACACGGACAAGGGGCGGGAGGGAGGGGGCAGCTACACGGACAAGGGGCGGGAGGGAGGGGGCAGCTACACGGACAAGGGGCGGGAGGGAGGGGGCAGCTACACGGACAAGGGGCGGGCGGGAGGGGGCAGCTACACGGACAAGGGGCGGGCGGGAGGGGGCAGCTACACGGACAAGGGGCGGGCGGGAGGGGGCAGCTACACGTACAAGGGGCGGGCGGGAGGGGGCAGCTACACGGACAAGGGGCGGGCGGGAGGGGGCAGCTACACGGACAAGGGGCGGGCGGGAGGGGGCAGCTACACGGACAAGGGGCGGGCGGGAGGGGGCAGCTACACGGACAAGGGGCGGGCGGGAGGGGGCAGCTACACGGACAAGGGGCGGGCGGGAGGGGGCAGCTACACGGACAAGGGGCGGGCGGGAGGTGGCAGCTACACGGACAAGGGGCGGGCGGGAGGGGGCAGCTACACGGACAAGGGGCGGGCGGGAGGGGGCAGCTACACGGACAAGGGGCGGGCGGGAGGGGGCAGCTACACAGACAAGGGGCGGGCGGGAGGGGGCAGCTACACAGACAAGGGGCGGGCGGGAGGGGGCAGCTACACGGACAAGGGGAGGGCGGGAGGGGGCAGCTACACGGACAAGGGGAGGGCGGGAGGGGGCAGCTACACGGACAAGGGGAGGGCGGGAGGGGGCAGCTACACGGACAAGGGGCGGGCGGGAGGGGGCAGCTACACGGACAAGGGGCGGGCGGGAGGGGGCAGCTACACGGACAAGGGGCGGGCGGGAGGGGGCAGCTACACGGACAAGGGGCGGGCGGGAGGGGGCAGCTACACGGACAAGGGGCGGGAGGGAGGGAGGGCAGCAACACGGACAAGGGGTGGGCGGGAGGGAGGGCAGCAACACGGACAAGGGGTGGGCGGGAGGGAGGGCAGCAACACGGACAAGGGGTGGGCGGGAGGGAGGGCAGCAACACGGACAAGGGGTGGGCGGGCGGGAGGGGGCAGCTACACGGACAAGGGGCGGGCGGGCGGGGGCAGCTACACGGACAAGGGGCGGGCGGGAGGGGGCAGCTACACGGACAAGGGGCGGGCGGGAGGGGGCAGCTGCACGGACAAGGGGCGGACGGGAGGGGGCAGCTGCACGGACAAGGGGCAGGCGGGAGGGGGCAGCTGCACGGACAAGGGGCAGGCGGGAGGGGGCAGCTACACAGACAAGGGGCGGGCGGGAGGGGGCAGCTACACAGACAAGGGGCGGGCGGGAGGGGGCAGCTACACGGACAAGGGGAGGGCGGGAGGGGGCAGCTACACGGACAAGGGGAGGGCGGGAGGGGGCAGCTACACGGACAAGGGGAGGGCGGGAGGGGGCAGCTGCACGGACAAGGGGCGGGCGGGAGGGGGCAGCTGCACGTCCGTGTAGCTGCCCCCTCCCGCCCGCCCCTTGTCTGTGTAGCTGCCCCCTCCCGCCCGCCCCTTGTCTGTGTAGCTGCCCCCTCCCGCCCGCCCCTTGTCCGTGTAGCTGCCCCCTCCCGCCCGCCCCTTGTCCGGAGGGGGCAGCTACACGGGGCGGGAGGGGGCAGCTACACGGACAGGGGGCAGGCGGGAGGGGGCAGCTGCACGGACAAGGGGCGGGCGGGAGGGGGCAGCTGCACGGACAAGGGGCGGGCGGGAGGGGGCAGCTACACGGACAAGGGGCGGGCGGGAGGGGGCAGCTACACGGACAAGGGGCGGGCGGGAGGGGGCAGCTACACGGACAAGGGGCGGGCGGGAGGGGGCAGCTACACGGACAAGGGGCGGGCGGGAGGGGGCAGCTACACGGACAAGGGGCGGGCGGGAGGGGGCAGCTACACGGACAAGGGGCGGGCGGGAGGGGGCAGCTACACGGACAAGGGGCGGGCGGGAGGGGGCAGCTACACGGACAAGGGCCAGTAGACCGTCAAGGCTGAGTTCACTCGGTGTCTCTCGACTCCAGGATACAACTGCCTTCCTGCTCCGGAGCTGCCCCAGTTATAGGGCTGGTGCCCTTTGATGTCCGGACCCTCGCACTTGGAGGTCGGAGGGTCCGGGATGAAGGTGTCCAGACACCCAGCAGGGGGTGGAGCCAGTGCCTGGGGGAGCTGGGGCGATCGGCACCTGGCGGGGGGAGAGCCTTTGACACCTCGTTCTCCCATTGACCTGTCAAGTGGTCCGCTCACCTCCTGGGTGGATGGTGGTGGCCGGCCAGGCCCGGGGGTTGGGGTCGGGATGAGGCCACGCGGCCGCGTGGTGCAGGGCCCAAGATGGAGGCTTGGCTCGGTCGGGGAAGCCGGTGGGGCTGGACCCCGTGATGAGTAGTGGTCCGAGGGCAGACGATCCGTCGGGGGACGGGGTACAGGTGCTTGTCGCGGGGGTATGCCTGGTGGGCCGGAGCTCGGGCCCGGTCGTGCGGGGAGGGAGCAAGTCCTCTGGGTGGCCTGTCCAACAATGGGCTAGCAGAGTCTGGCAGTGTTGAAAGTAGAGTGAATAAAAAAGGAGTAGCAGCATAAGTGTGAGAAATATAGGAGGGAGAGACTAATAGGAAGCACAATAAGGAGGAGCAGTGTAAGGCTTAACAAAGTACTACCTTACAGGGAGAGTGAGAAATAATATTGGGTGATGTAGGAGTCTATTGGGGCGATGGGAGGCGTAAGCACACCCAGGAGTTACAGCACATAGATCAAGGAATCTGCAGTGAGCAAGGTATGAATAGGTTTCCTAAGGAGCATTTTTTTTAGGGTGATTTCAACATTTTAAAAAAGAGGCGGCATTACGGATATCAAGAAGGAGGGCATTCTAGATCCTGCTTTCGTTGCTAGGGAAGGATCTGTGAAATGCAGCATCCTTCATAAAGACCAGGGTGGAGAGAGATCTTCTGCCTTTGGAGAAGAGGGTGTCAGTGCCTCCACGTATAGGTCACTTCTGTGAGAAACATCTTTGTGTGTGAAACATCCAATACTCATGGAGAAATTGACATCAATCGGGCCAAGTTGAGGTAAGCAACCACGTGGGTGAAATGGTCTGTTCTGGTGGGAACCAGGATGAAGGACACATATAACTGGGAAGAGTTTGTTTTTCACCAGGGTGGTTAGGAGGGCAGAGCCATAGTCAAGTTGGCATATAACCATGGTCTCAACTGCTACCTTCAGATCCTGAAGGATGACAAGTGTTTTACATTTCAGAGTTTATGAAGGTGGACTCAGACTGATTCAGCCATAGCCATATCTTGGATGTGCCCCTTGAGGTTTAGATTTTTGTCATGAAGGGGCGGGCAGGAGGAGGCAGCAACGCAAAAAAGGGGCGGTGGGAGGGGGCAGCAACGCGGACAAGGGTCGGTAGGGAAGGGGCAGCAACGCGGACAAGGGTCGGGAGGGAGGGGGCAGCAACGCAGACAAGGGGCGGGCGGGAGGGGGCAGCAAGGTGGACAAGGGGCAGGCGGGAGGGGGCAGCAAGGTGGACAAGGGGCGGGCGGGAGGGGGGGCAGCAACACGGACAAGGGGCGGGCGGGAGGGGGGGCAGCAACACGGATAAGGGGCGGGCGGGAGGGGGGGCAGCAACACGGATAAGGGGTGGGCGGGAGGGGGGGCAGCAACACGGATAAGGGGTGGGCGGGAGGGAGGGAGGGCAGCAACACGGACAAGGGGTGGGCGGGAGGGAGGGCAGCAACACGGACAAGGGGTGGGCGGGAGGGAGGGCAGCAACACGGACAAGGGGTGGGCGGGAGGGAGAGCAGCAACACGGACAAGGGGTGGGCGGGAGGGAGGGCAGCTACACGGACAAGGGGTGGGCGGGAGGGAGGGCAGCTACACGGACAAGGGGCGGGCGGGAGGGGGCAGCTACACGGACAAGGGGCGGGCGGGAGGGGGCAGCTACACGGACAAGGGGCGGGCGGGAGGGGGCAGCTGCACGGACAAGGGGCGGGCGGGAGGGGGCAGCTGCACGGACAAGGGGCGGGCGGGAGGGGGCAGCTGCACGGACAAGGGGCAGGCGGGAGGGGGCAGCTGCACGGACAAGGGGCAGGCGGGAGGGGGCAGCTGCACGGACAAGGGGCAGGCGGGAGGGGGCAGCTGCACGGACAAGGGGCGGGAGGGAGGGGGCAGCTGCACGGACAAGGGGCGGGAGGGAGGCGGCAGCTACACGGACAAGGGGCGGGAGGGAGGCGGCAGCTACACGGACAAGGGGCGGGAGGGAGGGGGCAGCTACACGGACAAGGGGCGGGAGGGAGGGGGCAGCTACACGGACAAGGGGCGGGAGGGAGGGGGCAGCTACACGGACAAGGGGCGGGCGGGAGGGGGCAGCTACACGGACAAGGGGCGGGCGGGAGGGGGCAGCTACACGGACAAGGGGAGGGCGGGAGGGGGCAGCTACACGGACAAGGGGCGGGCGGGAGGGGGCAGCTACACGGACAAGGGGCGGGCGGGAGGGGGCAGCTACACGGACAAGGGGCGGGCGGGAGGGGGCAGCTACACGGACAAGGGGCGGGCGGGAGGGGGCAGCTACACGGACAAGGGGCGGGCGGGAGGGGGCAGCTACACGGACAAGGGGCGGGCGGGAGGTGGCAGCTACACGGACAAGGGGCGGGCGGGAGGGGGCAGCTACACGGACAAGGGGCGGGCGGGAGGGGGCAGCTACACGGACAAGGGGCGGGCGGGAGGGGGCAGCTACACAGACAAGGGGCGGGCGGGAGGGGGCAGCTACACAGACAAGGGGTGGGCGGGAGGGGGCAGCTACACAGACAAGGGGTGGGCGGGAGGGGGCAGCTACACGGACAAGGGGAGGGCGGGAGGGGGCAGCTACACGGACAAGGGGAGGGCGGGAGGGGGCAGCTACACGGACAAGGGGAGGGCGGGAGGGGGCAGCTACACGGACAAGGGGCGGGCGGGAGGGGGCAGCTACACGGACAAGGGGCGGGCGGGAGGGGGCAGCTACACGGACAAGGGGCGGGCGGGAGGGGGCAGCTACACGGACAAGGGGCGGGCGGGAGGGGGCAGCTACACGGACAAGGGGCGGGCGGGAGGGGGCAGCTACACGGACAAGGGGCGGGCGGGAGGGGGCAGCTACACGGACAAGGGGCGGGCGGGAGGGGGCAGCTACACGGACAAGGGGCGGGCGGGAGGGGGCAGCTACACGGACAAGGGGCGGGAGGGAGGGGGCAGCTACACGGACAAGGGGCGGGAGGGAGGGGGCAGCTACACGGACAAGGGGCGGGAGGGAGGGGGCAGCTACACGGACAAGGGGCGGGAGGGAGGGGGCAGCTACACGGACAAGGGGCGGGAGGGAGGGGGCAGCTACACGGACAAGGGGCGGGAGGGAGGGGGCAGCTACACGGACAAGGGGCGGGAGGGAGGGGGCAGCTACACGGACAAGGGGCAGGCGGGAGGGGGCAGCTACACGGACAAGGGGCGGGCGGGAGGGGGCAGCTACACGGACAAGGTGCGGGCGGGAGGGGGCAGCTACACGGACAAGGGGCGGGCGGGAGGGGGCAGCTACACGGACAAGGGGCGGGCGGGAGGGGGCAGCTACACGGACAAGGGGCGGGCGGGAGGGGGCAGCTACACGGACAAGGGGCGGGCGGGAGGGGGCAGCTACACGGACAAGGGGCGGGCGGGAGGGGGCAGCTACACGGGGCGGGAGGGGGCAGCTACACGGACAGGGGGCAGGCGGGAGGGGGCAGCTGCACGGACAAGGGGCGGGCGGGAGGGGGCAGCTGCACGGACAAGGGGCGGGCGGGAGGGGGCAGCTACACGGACAAGGGGCGGGCGGGAGGGGGCAGCTACACGGACAACGGGCGGGCGGGAGGGGGCAGCTACACGGACAAGGGGCGGGCGGGAGGGGGCAGCTACACGGACAAGGGGCGGGCGGGAGGGGGCAGCCACACGGACAAGGGGAGGGCGGGAGGGGGCAGCCACACGGACAAGGGGAGGGCGGGAGGGGGCAGCCACACGGACAAGGGGAGGGCGGGAGGGGGCAGCCACACGGACAAGGGGAGGGCGGGAGGGGGCAGCCACACGGAGAAGGGGAGGGCGGGAGGGGGCAGCTACACGGACAAGGGGCAGGCAGGGGGGGGGCAGCTACACGGACAAGGGGCGGGCAGGGGGGGCAGCTACACGGACAAGGGGCGGGCGGGAGGGGGCAGCTACACGGACAAGGGGCGGGCGGGAGGGGGCAGCTACACGGACAAGGGGCGGGCGGGAGGGGGCAGCTACACGGACAAGGGGCGGGCGGGAGGGGGCAGCTACACGGACAAGGGGCGGGCGGGAGGGGGCAGCTACACGGACAAGGGGCGGGCGGGAGGGGGCAGCTACACGGACAAGGGGCGGGCGGGAGGGGGCAGCTACACGGACAAGGGGCGGGCGGGAGGGGGCAGCTACACGGACAAGGGGTGGGCGGGAGGGGGCAGCAACACAGAGAATGGCAGCAACACTGGGAAGGGGAGTGTGGCAGGGTTTAGCAACATAGGGAAGCAGCGGGTGGTAGGGGGCAGCAACGCGGGGAAGGGGCGGCAGGGGGCAGCAAAGTGGAGAAGGGGCAGTCGGGAGGGGGCAGCAAAGAGGAGAACGGGTGTTTGGGAGGGGGCAGCAAAGTGGAGAAGGGGCGGGCGGGAGGGGGCTGCAACACGGCAAAGGGGCCGCAACACTGTGAAGGGGCGGGCGGGAGGGGGCAGCAACACGGCAAAGGGGCCGCAACACTGTGAAGGGGCGAGCCGGAGGGGGCAGCAAAGTGGAGTAGGGGCTGCCGGGAGGGGGCAGCAACACGGCAAAGGGGCTGCAACACTGTGAAGCGGCGAGCCGGAGGGGGCAGCAACGCAGCGAAGGTGTGGGCAGGAAGGGGCAGCAATGTGGAGACGTGGTGGGTGTAGGTGGCAGCAACACGGATAAGGGGCAGGCAGGAGGTGGCAGAAACACAGATAAGGGGCGGGCAGGAGGGGGCAGCAACACGGATAAGGGGCGGGCGGGAGGGGGCAGCAACACGGATAAGGGGCGGGCGGGAGGGGGCAGCAACACGGATAAGGGGCGGGCGGGAGGGGGCAGCAACACGGATAAGGGGCGGGCGGGAGGGGGCAGCAACACGGATAAGGGGTGGGCGGGAGGGGGCAGCAACACGGATAAGGGGTGGGCGGGAGGGGGCAGCAACACGGATAAGGGGTGGGCGGGAGGGGGCAGCAACACGGATAAGGGGTGGGCAGGAGGGGGCAGCAACACGGATAAGGGGTGGGCAGGAGGGGGCAGCAACACGGATAAGGGGTGGGCGGGAGGGGGCAGCAACACGGATAAGGGGTGGGCGGGAGGGGGCAGCAACACGGATAAGGGGCGGGAGGGGGCAGCAACACGGATAAGGGGCGGGAGGGGGCAGCAACACGGATAAGGGGCGGGCGGGAGGGGGCAGCAACGCGGATAAGGGGCGGGCGGGAGGGGGCAGCAACACGGATAAGGGGCGGGCGGGAGGGGGCAGCAACGCGGATAAGGGGCGGGCGGGAGGGGGCAGCAACGCGGATAAGGGGCGGGCGGGAGGGGGCAGCAACACGGATAAGGGGCGGGCGGGAGGGGGCAGCAACACGGATAAGGGGCGGGGGGAGGGGGCAGCAACACGGATAAGGGGCGGGCGGGAGGGGGCAGCAACATGGATAAGGGGCGGGCGGGAGGGGGCAGCAACATGGATAAGGGGCGGGCGGGAGGGGGCAGCAACACGGATAAGGGGCAGCGGGAGGGGGCAGCAACACAGAGAAGGGGCGTGCGGGAGGGGGCAGCAACACAGAGAAGGGGCGGGCAGGAGGGGGCAGCAACACGGATAAGGGGCAGGCGGGAGGGTGCAGCAACACGGATAAGGGGTAGGCGGGAGGAGCAGCAACACGGATAAGGGGCGGGCGGGAGGAGCAGCAACACGGATAAGGGGCGGGCGGGAGGGGCAGCAACACGGATAAGGGGCGGGTAGCAACACGGAGAAACTGCTGGCAGCAACACGGAGAAGGGGCTGGTAGCAACACGGAAAAGGAGCTGGCAGCAACATGGAGAAGGGCAGATGGGTGGGAGAGAGCAGCAACATGGAAAAGGGTGGACAGGTGGGATGGGGCAAGAGCATGGAGAAGGGACGGGTGGGTGGGAGTGAGCAACAATATGGAGACGGGCTGGTGGGAAAAGAGAAGAATAAATAGCATCTCAATTGCAGCACGAGCAGCAGACGGACACTTATCAAGGTGTAGCAATCTGTGCTTGGTCCATGCTCCACAGAAAGAAAAGAAAATGACGCCTGGCATGTGTGGGCCAATTAGAAGGCAGCAAAGCAGAGTGACAATGAAGCAAATTAATGTTAAGCAATGGGTTGGCCAAAGCCCTTTATTGTAAAATATACCCCTTGCAGTGACAGTGCATGGTCTGTCAACAGGAAAGACCTGAGAAAGGTCTGTTTAGTATTATTAATCGTGAAAATTATTTGCTGCCACCACAACTTAATGCACATTGCCCAGCATATGGGCAATAGACCTATATCAACTAGGGAGTGTGGTTGGTGCACCCTCTAGACTCCAGAGCCAGTTTCTTGGTCTGATGGTCAGTGATAAGACCTAGGACTCAGTGCTCATGCAGGGTCATCATGTGTGCAGAGACAAAAATGTCAGGATACCAAATAACCTACAGCTGATGTTATTCTGAGCAGGGGTGTATGTCTGTACTACCATGCAGAGGAAATTCCCATTGCTACAAGTTTTTCTTTCTTCTTGAGTTGTGATTGGGATTCCATCATAGTTACATTACTTGGCTTAATTCTGTGCACAGACTAGGATTTAATTTAGAGTTCAGTGATGCCAAGGGGGGAGCTCCAAGTCTATGTGGTAAATTCCCCATGCTTCTGATTAATCATGTGCAAGAAAGCCAGCATTTCGTCTGTTGCCCAGAGTTTTTCTTTCATAAACGATGGAATTTGACATTAGAGGGTTTGGGCCTGTAAGCAGCCTCAAAACCTCACTATTGTTTCTGTGCAATTGGAGTGTCAGTTTAATTTACTGCTAACATTTGAGAGTTGCAGTGGCATTCTAAATTCCCTGAGTGACATAAATATTGAAATAACTGCAAAGCTCAGTCTAACTGTAATTCAAAGCTAAGACCGATTTCATGCACAATAAACGCACATTACTAAATCTAGCAGCGCACAACATTGGCTGTCTTGTCTGAAAATCTGCAGACATTAGCATCCCGATAAAACACTATTTACCCCACAAAATATTGTATTACCTTTCTCAGGTTGCCTTGGGAAGGATAGGCGAAGACCTACTTGAATGGAAATGTCAATCAAATATCTTCTTCCGGTCATTGTAGAGGCAGCCACTGGTGCTGTGGAGCTTTATGCCTTTATGCCTTATCCCGGATTGGGGGGTCCGGGCAAAACATTTGAACTGTTTTTTGTGACCCTGTTAAAGTTTAACATATATTTCAGAACTGTCTGACATCATTCCAGCTTAAAATAGCAGGAAATGAGCAATGCGTTTCAAATGTGTTCCTTATAGGGGCCCTAAAATATGTCTTGCTGGCGCCCCCAAAATCCTTAACATGACACTGGGTAGACGGCATCAGCAAAAGCGGAAGAGGTTTGGTTTTCCCAGACCAACTCTTGAGCTCTGAATCCGTTTACAGGAGAGAGCTCACAGAGGTCAGACCCATGAGCATTATTCTGTGCCTAATATTTCTTGACTGGGCTGTGTGATGGGCAGCCAAGAGAGTGGAAAAAAGAGTGCACTTGTGAGCCACGGTTTAACACTTTTGCCTGTTATTTGCATCTCAAAACGTGTGCTTTGACCTCAGTGTGTTGGGGGTGTTTTCCTCCTTTCTTCCTAACTCTGTCTCACCATGCATAATTAACTCCTTTAATGTGTACTTTCCCACCACCAATGACCAGTGAAACAGAGGAAGTCTCCAGCACAACACAAACCAGTACCTCAGCAACTTGGGTTGTTCTATTAGGCAGTCTCACACGAGACAGTGGCCGAGATTGTGAGCTGAAGGGAGTGGAATCCCCATATGGAAGTACGTTTCACTACCGGGGGCAGGAAGTGGGGGGCTGACCAAGCAGTGGCGTCACTAGGTGGGCGCGGGGGGTGCGGACTGCACCGGGTGACACCATCACATGGGGTGACACCAAAATGCAAAATATTACTGTCTGTCTATGATTCTATGTCACTCTATGAAATTATTCGTATGCATTGTTTCAGCCCAGCGACATAAATTTATAAAAATCTCTCTGTTCTGTTAGTTATAAACACAAAAACGTGTTCTAGTCTTGTTTTGCGTCAACCCTAGTGACGCCGCTGCTGAGCCTCTGCTTTGATACGCTACATAATCAGGAGGAACCCGTTACCCGGCCGCCGGCCAAGATTATTGTCCAATTAGCTATACGACGTCGGCGTCCGGACGTCAACGACGTTCGAAACGGAAACGTCACTGACGTGGCTCCCGGACCCGCCGTTTTCATCAGCCCATTGCCCACATATGAACCCGTTATTTGGCACTGGTGGACTCGGAGGAGGTCCATCGTGGGGTAAGTCGTGAGGGGGTGACACCATGAGTTACCGCGCTGGGTGACACCAACCCTAGTGACGCCGCTGTGACCAAGTAAGACTATATGCAAATGACCTCATGACATCACGACGTAGCGCTATAAAATAAATAAAATAGTGCTATTTAAATTATTTGTGTAAATACTGGGACAGACTAACCCATCTGACAGTCTTACAGTGTCTGCATTTATATACAGGGACAGAACAAAGGCAAAAGCATGCCTCTCTTAAGTACATGTGAAGAGAAGGCAAGCTGTGTGCCTTTGTTTCCCTCTGTGGAATTTACATTTAAATGTAAGGTTCCAGGTGTCCCCCAGTCAGCATATACAAACAAAAGGAGGCTGGATGGCCCCTTAACTTCGACCCAGCTGGAGGGGAAAAAAGGCTCCCTCGCTGCCTGCATGTTGTTGCTGGGAATGGAAAGCAGGCAACGTGCAGATGCTGCTGAACGTGGCCCGATGTCTGAAAATTACACCGGGACAAGTTCAGCATATTTCTGTAGGGCCCAACTTCTTGGAAGGGGGGATGGCGTCCACTCTGTGAAAAGAGTAGGGGAGGCCGTGTACCTGCGTTTCCCCCCCGACTCGAGGGAACATGTAAAGCTCCCTCTGACAGACCACCGTCTCCCTGGTCTTCCCCCACACTTTCCACCATCGTCCCTCCTACAACTGCAACCCCTCTGCTCACACTTACCACCTGCTGAGCTCAACTGTAAGAGGTGGTACTGGTTGGAGGTTAGCACACTGTAATGGTTATTACTGGTGTGGATTTACCACTCTGCCCATCCCATGTAACTCATAATACAGGCCTAGGTAGCAGGAAAGTCTTATAAGAGGTTACTACTGAAATACTCTTTATGCACACTTGTGCATCGAAAATCAGCAAACCTAGTTATTCTCGTGCAGGAGAAATCCTCAAATATTAACAAAAGATGTAGAAGGCAGTCCTTTCAGGAGAGCCAAAGTGAACAAATGCACCAAATAATTGTGAACTGATACTCCGAATGATGAATTCCCATCTTTAAGTAATAACGTTGCCACCAATATGACATTAACCAGATATGAGGATCAGAAATGGTTTTAAAACGTTACCCGTATTCAGGATAAGAGAAACTCGAGCACCTTCTTCCAAGAGTCCTCACCCACTTTGCGGGTAATATTTATTTAATAAAGACTGGCCTGACACAAGTAACATCCCTAGGTTTTTTCAAAGCGTGTGCATCAGTCCACAGTATTTAGACACAACTAGGGTGAGTTGGGTTGCCAAAGCAGGTTCCATTTGCACCCCAGCACATAAAAATTGTAAATTGATACTTGTATAGCGCACTACTCACCCGCAAGGGTCTCAAGGCGCTTGTACGAATACCGCTGTGGAACCCATCCTGGCTTTCCCTGTGAGGCGTCCACTCCTGGGCACCCCCAAGGTGGAGGCCAGGCATCCTTAGCGTTGTGGGGGCCGTTGTGGAGATTAAGCAAGCTATTGCCCAGAGTTGCAGAGTGGGACTCCATGATTGGAATAGGCACCGAGGCGAGAATTATCAGGTCCGTGGAATTTTTGAGCACCAGACCCGCCGAGGCAGGGAATTGAACCCTGGTCCCGGACTAGACCTCTGCATCAGGGTCTGCCGCTCTAATCATTGAGCCACAATTCTCCACATACAACTTTTTTCATGCATTTTTTCATTTCACTTATATTGTTTGACATTATTGTTTCACCGATATTTTCAATTCATTTCTAGTCTCAGATAATTCTAGCATAAAACAGCAATAGAATTTAAACCCCAATCAGAGCCAAACAGCTTGCCGCTGCCAGACCAATTCTCAGATATTCACTGGAGGGAACATATATTCCCAGTTCTCATCAGATATCACCAGCTCCCAAAAATGCTTTGAAGGTGGCTTGCCTGGGCTTCACGGTGGTAGCCTCAACACTGTTCAATACTTGGATAACAAGACTTGTTTATCACTGGTTGCTCATACAGTCTCCAACGAAAGGATGACCTATGTTTGGACAAGTCAAATAAAAAAGAATCACTCCACAAGGAAACACTGTACTCTGCCCAAAAATATGAGCCCCCTCCCACACCTGGTCCCTATGCTACCCTGCCACTTTACCCTCAAGAAACAACTTAAAATACTTCTTGTCAAATAAATGGTTCATATTTAAGCAATGAACATGTTTTCAGAGTATCTCTGCTGACATTGAGAACATCTCATGTGAACTAGGTTCACACTTTGGTGTCTTGGCAACAGTTGCCTTAGCTGTGAGGCTTGAGCCTGGTAACAATGCCATTCGTTACACTGTTCCTTCTTCCTCTAAACAGGACCCACAGTGAGTAACCCACTGTGATCACACAAACACCTCACTCTCCTATGGCTGTGTGAAGGATTTCACTATACACGTCCCTTTATAGAGCTCCACAGTGTAACGGGCTCTTTTCACACAGCTGAATGACAGAGCATAGCATCCTCTGCCACCCCACTCTCTCTCTGTACTATTCTATGTTACACGGTGTGCATACGAGTTTGCGCACACATAAATATTCACACTTCTTGGCCTATCATTTATGGACTCCACATAGCCTACCATGTCCTTGTCTGCTCTATTCCTTCCAACTGATTCTCGTTTAGAGGGCATACGCATGAGACACTAGCCAGGAGCACACTGCCCTAGAACTGCTCGGGCACTGGGCCACTAGTCGCTTTTCTTAAGTTGTGTCTTCTTTGTAGAAGTCTGCAGAGTATTTTCGAGGAGCTGTGAAGCAGGGCCATCTTAGCTGTGTTGTAAAATGTGCTGCACACTTACTGTGCACTGTCTGTGCATTTATATTGTGGGCTAAGTTGTGAGTGATGGGATGAGTAGGAGTTAATAACAAGCATTTACAATGCAATAGGTCTCGCAATGACATTATTTAGAGCTATTGACATTGTAAATGGCAATGCCTTTAAAAAAATTCAAAGGCATTGTTATTTACAATACCAAAAGCAACACCTAAAGCATTGAATAGCGCGGTGTCCGTGAAGACGGCGCCATGCTTATTAAAGTTAAAATGCAATAGGTCTCGCATTTGCCAGATTTTGAGCTATTGGCATTGCAAATGACAATGTCTTATTTATGGGGTTAAAAAACCTCTAATATTAAAAGGCATTGTCATTAACAATACCAATAGGCCAACGTTTCGAAAATGCGAGACCTATTGCATTGCAATTGCTTGTTTACTCCTGTACCCCAAAAAATCACCTATTAACATTCCTGCATTGCCACATTCCAGACGCCTTCCTCCCCTTTCCAAGACTGGCTTTTGTGGTCCCATTGCTCTAACACTGAGCCTCCCACTGGCGGTAAGGGGCTTAGCAAGCTCCTGCTACACTCGAATGGTAGCCTCTGGCAAGGCACTGGGCTAATGTAGATCTAGCAGAGCATTTAAATCCATATTTAGAAGAGGCAGGCACAGGATTCATGTGGGGCAGCTGCCCTTCCCAAGGAGCTGTGAAGATGGCGGCTGATATGTCTTTGTGGGCAAATGCATTACCTTCAGGAGGTGCACACGCAATTCTGTCACCAACACTACAAAAAACAAATGCTGATTATTAGGGGATCTGAAGACAACTGTTTCCATGAACTCTCGTTGATGAGAAGGGGAAATGTGGCACAAAACACCAGAAACAAAAACAACTCAAATCACAGACCAGAAGCATTTGAATAAACACCGTAAACAGCACGTCTAAACATAAGATTTTGGGGACCTGTTAAAAGGATGGATTGTAGTCACGAGGTAAGTCAAAGTAGATGTTTATTGGTAAGTTACAGGATGGTAGTTACAAGTAGATAAGTTGGTTAATGGCCCCACCAGGAGCTGCATCTTTGCTGCTCAGCCTACTCTCTCTGTCATTCCTCCAGTCCACCAGGCAAACCAACATTCCACACAGTCATCAGGCATTCCAACATTCCATACACACACACTCATGCATACTGGCTGAGTAGCAGGAAATGCAAGTACAACACATCCCCTTCCCTTGAGAAATGAAAGAACTAAAAATAGAAACAAGCCTATATGAGAGTAGCACCAATATGCAGAAGGCTTGTTAAAACATTGCATCCAAATGAATATCTTAGGTGAAGAAAAGATGCATAATGAAGAGGGACATTGAAGTTGCAGAAAGATAGGTGCATATTGCAGAAGAACAGAGGATGGAAGAATGAGTGAATGTATACAGCAAGGAAAAGAGTGCAAACGAGAAAATACGAACATAACATAGCACATCCCCTTCCCTTGGAAACAAAGAAGAAATTCCAGAAATTGAAAAAAGCAAGAAACTGCAAATATGAGATAAAGAGGAATAACATATAAGCAATTCACATGGAAAATGAGAATGAGAGGAAGGCTATCCTCTAAACAACAATTTTAAATTCCAGTACAGCATGGTAATGCTGTGCAGAGTTGGGAGAAAAGTTGACACCGATAAGGTGTATAACCCAAACTAGTCACCCATTTCTACACACCACGCACTAAAGAGGGCATAGTGTAGGACTTGGAGAATGGAGGACACCCGCGGAGTGTAAATTCCCAACTATTCACACTGTTCTGCATGCCACAACCATATAGGGAACACTAAGGAACCCATAATACATTTAAATAAATGCGCACATAATAATCAAGGATAGGGGACGCTGCCCATTGCGCAACAAACATATTAAGAATAGGGTACACTGCCCATAACGCGCTAAACATTTTAAGAATAGGGTACACTGCCCATTACGCATGTATATAAAAAAATAAGTGTAAAGGAAAAATAACCCACACTGCTAGGTAGAACAACTATACGGGTAATGCAAGTGTAAAAGGGTAAACAACCCACAGTGCTAAGTAGAGCAAATATACAAGTTAATACAAATGTAAAAAGGTAAACAACCCACACTGCTAGGGCAAACAATATATACTAATGTTAGGCACAAAAACTGTATAGGGTGAAATCAGTGTAATGGGTGTGCGCACTACCTACACTGAAGGATAAAACAAGTGTATAGAGACCAGCTATAATACACAACAACTCTAAAGGAAAAGTCTAAGCTTAGTGCCCTGAAAATATCTAGATCGGCGAAATCATTAACAAATAAAGCTCTCACTAAATGCATACCACGTAAGCAAATACTCAATTAAAGTATGAGGAAAGGATAGAATAAAACACCATGTATATAACACATTACTTAATGTACTAAATAAAATAAAGACTGTAGTACACTTCCTCTTACACACCAATTTCTAAACACATTACAGTATTATTTAAATTCTTGAATAAATCATTATCAGCATATTAAATAGTAATTCTTAAACAGTTACAGATGACTATTTATGAGGTAAAAAAAACAGGACAAACGCCGGTGAGCGAACTCTCTCACCCGAAGAGTGTTGAACACATCCCACACAGATTAGTGAATCCTTTAAATACATAAAGAGGAGAGAGAAAAACGTGCACCCTCTGGCAATTGACAGCAACGATGTCAATGGTTTTATATCATGGAAAGGTTGCTCAAAGACTTATAACGCCAAGTCAGGTGTTCCGTAGATTTTCGGTGAGCTGGAAAGCTCAGTATTCACACAGACTGCCAACAACTGTCACATGCCAGGGTGCAGGGTTGATCGAGGATACCATAAAGAGAGCCTAGCATAGGAGCATTCACTTCAAATGAGCACGAAGGGTTACGTAGCGCGAATGCGATCGGGAAGCTGGCAGCAATAAAGATGACTCCGGATGAATACAACAGTCAATTTAACTTTATTGACTCGCTCAGAAGAGCAAACGTGGTTGGCATACAGCACGCTTTGTGCTGGAGTTTGCTGGACAGGATGAAGCACGCCAAACTCAAAATGGCGGCACGCACTAGTGACGCCGCGCCGGATGGCTACCGGCACCACCGTGCTGCTAAGAGTAACTAACATTGAAACCTTGGAAACCAGCAAACGTCACAGAGGATGCACAGCCGTTTCGCTGGACACTGGAAAGCGGTATGGCTACACGTGCAGTGTCATTTTGAAAGAAGCACACACAAGCTGAGCGCGCGGTGTGATGATTTAAACTAAGCAATTGAACAGCCACATGTAAAGAGAATGGCTGGGGCCCACAATTAAATCCCAAAATTGGGCTTACCTCCTTCGGCAACAAACAAAGATAAAAAGTGCAGTACGGTGCAGTTCTCGCCTCACCCAAAGCGCCGCCTTAACCACTCCTTACACAAAGTGCCCTTTGCAAAGTCCTTGGCAAAATGTACGTAGACCAGTGTCTTCTGTAGATAACAGTTGATGAAAACATTGACAGACTTCATGCTCTGTACCACTGTATGACCTTGATAAAGTTGTCTCTGAATGTCCAAACATGTAGCTAGATTCTGCTGACAACAGTGGTCATAAACCCGCCAGTCCCTGCAGTCTTCACTGGTGGGACCTGCGAGGGCGTTCTTTCCTTGGTTTTTAAAGTTGCTTTGCTTTGAATAGTTCCTTGTACAAATAAAGTTTTGTAAAAATGTAAGTATCTTCACCTTCAGTAGTCTTGTGGCCAAAGCATGCAGGGTTTCATCCAGATCGTCGCCAATGTTAAAAGGATGGATTGTAGTCACGAGGTAAGTCAAAGTAGATGTTTATTGGTAAGTTACAGTATGGTAGTTACAAGTAGATAAGTTGGTTAATGGCCCCACCAGTAGCTGCATCTTTGCTGCTCAGCCTACTCTCTCTAACTGTCATTCCTCCAGTCCACCAGGCAAACCAACATTCCACACAGTCATCAGGCATTCCAACATTCCATACACACACACTCATGCATACTGGCTGAGTAGCAGGAAATGCAAGTACAACAGGACCCCAACGTAAATTTACCAGCAAAAAAAATCAACACAAACGTAGCAGTGAAAACTTGCATAATGAGGATTTACATATATAGTGGAAGACAGATGAAGGCAGCACATCCTGGTGTTTGCAACCATTAAAATCAAGGATGTGGATGTAAGGCATATGTCTGGGAAGTTCTGAGAGAAGGCAAATTGCGTAAGTACATTTTTGAGGGTAGGCTAAGGTCACAGGATTGTATGCTGTGTTATAAGAGAATATATTAGTTCAGTCCTCTGCATGAAAGGCACAGCACTCACATGCAGATGTTTAGTATCAATATGTGGTTGGCATTCTTGTTCAATAGGAACACAATTGTCGGATAGCTTGCTGAATGATGAGTTTATCTTGCAGGTTAAATTTGCCCAGCCCATTCATTGCTCTGACATTCTCAACTACAGATCTGAGCCTAATAATTTCAAGCATGGAGAACCCTAAAACCTAAAAACACATATGCGATGGCCCAGGGTGAGCTTCTTATACTTTTGGCCACTGGAGACCACAAGACATATCGCCTCAGTTATGGCTGCGTCCTGTACAAGCCTAAGTCAACCTAGGCATTTGTTTTTTGCTGTTGTTTTTTTTGCAACATTTATTTAGTGTGGACAAAGGTGTATAAAAAGAAATGTAGATATCTGCTGACAAAGGTCTCCATAAAACAGTACAGCAGCAATTGGTTTATTAGGAAGACCACAGTCATTGTACAATGCAGAGATACATAATGCACAAACCAACGAGTACATCACAGGAAGGCCACTGCATTTTCTGGAGATAATGATCTGGGGAGGGGGAAGAAGGAAGCAGAGGAAAAAAACATGATAGTTTAAGGAGAGGAGTACTGAGCTATTACTTGTGCATCCGGCCCAGAGCTAACCAAGCTACCGATACCCTGAGTCGCCAAGTGTGCAGCAGAGGATCATGGTGGTAGGTACCGCAATCATGGACTGTTTCCAGAGGCAGAGACTGGGGTTGGGTGAGGGATCAGAGAGTGTGGGGTGCTCAGAAGGTTGTCTACCGAATTTAGGAAGGCTCCCTAGACTTGGGTAAAGATATTGAGTTTGTCATTTAGTTTGTACACAATTTCCACATGGCCAGGCTCTCTGTGGAGCTCAGCCAACCACTCCTGCACATGTCACGATGAAGGGCTGTCACCAATAATGTAGGATGCCTACTATAGCTACTACTAGCAATGCTGCCTGCCAGCGGTGTGTGTGTGAGCGGACAGATCTAGGGAATCTAATGTATCATGAAAAATGGCAAACTGGCAGAGGGAGGTATTATGATCGAGGTATAGATGTGCAAGGATGCCCACACATCCCTCCCTGTAGCAGTCAGTCGCGAGCTCAAGGCTACCTTCGGGTCAGGGACAGGCATCGGGCGTGTTTAGTTTTACAGAAGAGCTAGGAAATTCATGAAAGGAAGTAATGCATTAGACCAAGGGATGCAAGGGGTTTGACTGGAGGGGATAGACAGCTCAGGGTATCATGCAGGGGGCTCCTTAAAGATTTGTTACGCCATTAAACACGGGGAAGAAATGTTACGTTAACAAAACCTTAATACTTAATACTGATAGGTTCCAAACCGGTTTGTTGAAATCAGGCTTTAGCAAAACCTTAATACTTAATACCGATAGGTTACAAACCGGTTTGTTGAAATCAGACTTTAATGTCAGAATAGTAGTGAAACAGCGCCACTGCGTGGGTACAGATTAACCTGGAAGCAGATTATGCAGTTTGTTCCATAACAGAATCTCAGAGGGACGAAAAAACCCATTTAACCAGCAAACGTGGAAAGCGGCGATGATACCAGATTAGTATTATACTTTGCAATGTCAAGTAACCTTTATTAAATGATTCTGCAGCCAACCAAGTCGCAGCACACAATAAGCGCTCGCCATTGCGGAAAGACAGCCGGCCCAGGCACAGACTAACTCGTAAACATACACGCCCCCTTGAGATAAGAAACACGCAGCTGAGGGAAAACAGATGGCCCCCTAAAGATAAGAAATTGCTTCACGACAGCCGTGAAGCAGACGATCCAGTACGGATGGGCCGGATGAAAAGGGGAAAGGGAGGCAACAAAAAAGGCTCAGTTCAAATCCGAGGCCAGCGTTTTAAATAAATGATGATGCCAGCTATTGAAATTGAGGGGCTGGGCTTCAAGCCCCCTTCTCAAATCCCCTCTCTCACAATATGTCTCGGCGAGCGAGCACCGCATGCGCGCTGCAACGCTAGACGCGACCTAAATATGGCTGCACAATCATTCAAGTCACTCGCGCATCACAAGTAAAAGGGAGTGGGACAAAAAGAAGCACACCCGTAACGCTTGCCAGACAGACACAGACACCAGTGCACACATATCCGGCCTCCCCACTTTAACTCCCCTACATGCCCACACAGAGCATTGCTACTCGGGGGCAGCGCTTGTGGGGCACAGTAATTTTTCATGGGAGCATTTACTTCAGCTTTGGTGGAGATCAAAAAGCTGTGTCCACCCATAAGATTGAACAACTAAAGCTATTGGAACACCTCCCAGCTGATTCTGTACCCGGACAGCTCTGTGTAACAGCAGTGGAGTCCCCAATAGTGGTTCTGTCTGAGGCAGCTGCTGTTAAACACGAGCGCTATACCTCTCATACTCACTTTCCCCCACTCGCACTCAGGTGTAAGGGGGCAAAGCCCAGTCTCTCAAAATGCCTCATGTTCCAAACTCGCAATGGCTACTCTGTGGGCTGACCACAATGTGACTGACCAGTTGAAAGAGGCTGACCCATTATCTCTCTTTATGTATGCAAATTGTGCGCTGAGCCAGAATGTGAATGAAATATCAACTAACCAATGGCTGAAGTGAACTGACCCACAGAACCGTAATGTATTATTTATTTCTATTGTGTATTTTTTTCTAAAGGCATGGCCTATAGCTAAAGCGGTTGGGCCAGACCTATAATACTTAACTGTTAAGAAACCTAAATAAAGATCGTCTATCAGGAGGTGGAAAGGTCAAATTAAGGGTAAACGTAAACGTGAACTTCACCATCTCTCCATGCGCTCAATTTGTGGAGATAAGGGAACTGCAGCACGGGCACATACAGTATGGAAATGTTGGGAGTGGGGTGCTTGCACTTATACACAGATTTAATGGTTCCACAAAAAGTTGTTTTCCATCTCCATACCATCATGAATATTGCTAAAGCAATTTAAGCCGTTTCTTTTTCTGTGAAAAGTGTGACTTGAAAACATGTTATTTTTCTTTTGACAAGGGAAAGAAACTAGGTTCACTGAACTTTCAGGTGCTTCAGAGTTGTGTCACATCATTACTGTCCTTTTTAGAAAAAAGGATGACTCTCCGAGATTTCGTAAATATTGCTTAATAGGGTCATCATTTCCCATTTTCAAATGTCAGGAAAGGGCATGTTGAAATGAGGAATCCGGACCGGAAACATCTGTGCACATGAAAAGTTATTCAACAAGAGACACTTTCTGAAACTTTCCAATGTTGTTCATTATTAAATATTACTTGACGCGGTTTTACATGTTACAACAGACTGCATCCAGGAATATTTCGGGGGAAAAAATAAGAATGTTGTCAATTTCTTATAAACAAGTTTAAAAAAAGATGAGGTTTTAGGTGATATTAAGGAAAGGCTGTTTGGGCTCAGTAAAAGCGATTACACATAACAACAGTTTGTTGTTGTAACGGCTCTAATCATGAAAAGTAAAGTTAACAAAAGCGGTTGACAAGTTGACTATGCAATTAGAATAAAGTTAAAAGGGAGAGAAAGAGCCCGCTGCGGAGCGAGCCAGCGTCTGAACCGAATAACTGCTTCACAATACCTTAGCCATTCCAGACACACAGGCGCAGGGATTCGGCTTCTGTGGCAGGATGTAGCGTGGTCTTCTGTTAGGACCACCACAAGATCTGATGGCACAATCACACCAGAGTTCAGTTCTTGTCTTTTATTTTGCAACCCCAATTCCTTCTGCGAGTTTTGACCTAGGTTTACTGGAGTACACCAAAGCTATGATACACCTGGCAATGTGTGGATTACTAACTGCCCCATATGCAACTAATTGGGTACTCTGAGAACACTATATATTCATCGACACAGAACAACCCTTCCTTCTGTCTTATGTAGCAATATTTACAAGAAGGTACTATACCACCAGATGTGGTTAAGTAATGACGTAACAGAACAACACGAATAATTCAAAATACATCAAGATGATATTTTTTAAACTGGGATACAGTCCATAATGCTATCAAGATGGTAGGCTGATTTGGAAAAGATGCACACGTTTGATCAACAAGCTATTTTTGAGTTTCAGTATACAAATACATACTGTGGAACTCTCACATGCGTCAGCACGTTTCAGCCTTTTTCTACAACTTGCAGTGGCTTGGGGAATGGGACAAGATAATTTGGTGTAACGCTCATGCGTAGTAAAGCTAAGTGTGTCAGTGTGCATTGAGGAGTCATTTTATGTGGACAAAGGGGCCCAATGCTCTCAAGCATGGGTTTGAACTTCCAGCTTAAAAGGGGGTTCAAAAGTATACATGTGGTTTTACCAATTTGCAATGCCAGAATGTTTATTTCGCATTGGCGGCAGGTATGTCAGCCCACTAGAGCAAAAAGGCATTGCAGTTCGAGTTTGAGTCTACTTTCACAAGGCGCTAGAATACTATCAAAGATTTGACACAATCTAAAGCATGAGTAGGCCCCAGCTAATGGCCCTTACTTGTGGGGTAATTAACATGAGTACCAGGGTAGACTACTCACTGGAAAGACTCTAACTGTATGTGGGATAATATTTGCTTGTAAACTTTGCTCAATGAAACCTTCATCCCCCCCCTCCCCCGATCTGAAGAACTTGTAGCTGTTCAGAGTCCTAGTAACTTACTCCTAGCTAACACACAGCAATAAATCGAACCAGACAGGTTCTGTCCACCCACATGTACCGCAACTTCACGGACCCCTCTACAGCAGAACCAGCAACAGCTCTCATTCTCCAGCTTGTTGACGTCTGCTGCTTAAAGTCCATCAGTACCCTCCTCCATATAGGTGATCTCTGGTTACGCACCTCTGGTTACGCTTTACAAATTGCGCTTGGTTGGTGTTAGAAATGGGATTTCTAGTTGGCTGAGGCTTGCGCCAAAGCCAGGCAGAAACCACCACTCTAGTCAGGGCTGGGGAGTTACACGCCAAAGATAACCCCTGCTCACCCCCTTGGTAGCTTGGCACGAGCAGTCAGGCTTATCTCTGAGGCGATCGGTAAAGCGTTTGCGCGCGCACCCAGCAACAACACCCAAGGCCCACCACAAAGGAAACTCCACACAAGGTATTCTATAAAAATAACCTTTGCATTATACACAACACATTAGATAAAAACACACTCTACAATGTGCCAACAGGCACGGGCAGAATTTACAAGGGATTATATGTACAGGGGACAGGGCCACATGGACCACTGTCAGGAATTAGCACTCTTAGAACATAACACAAATTACCAAGTGTACATGTAGAACATAACCAGTATCTACTGGCGCAATAATGACCTCAGCGTCATCACACTAGCATTAGGTATAAAACCTATCCTGCATCCATCACAGGGGCATAAATCACATTATGCAATTCTCGCAAGTCTAACGCCTTAGACCTAGCCACCTAAGTATACCTACACTAGGGGCGTACATAACACAGGGAAGTACATTCTCCCTACCATCAACCTAAACAAGGTAAAACAACCTCCTAGGCAGAAAAAAAAGAGGTATGAAATACAGGGAGCGCAAAATATACTATACACAGTACATTTCCTAACCCCAAAAGCATGAACACAGGGTGCGCAAAACATACTACACCGTACATTTCCTAGCACCAAAATCGCATTAGAGTCCAGGTTGCGCCAGAACCTAAACGTAGCAGCTGCCCACTACTTGCTGGGCAGCTGGGGACAAGCACAGGGCCTAAACGCTGCAGCTGGCACTAAGTGCTGCGCAGCTGGGAAGGCAAATGAAACAGGGGCTCTCAATCGCCCCTGAAACAATATCCACAACGTTGGAGCCACCTAGCCTCGACACACACCATGTCCCCAAGTTGGAGCCTCTCTGGGCTCTAGAATAATCATGTTCCCACACGAGGAACTGGCACCCAGTGTTGGAGCCACGTAGGCTCTGTAAAACGACATACATGCGCCCTCCGTGTGAGCCTTCTAGGCTCTAAGACAATGTGCACCTGTCGTTGGAGCGCAGGAGCGCTCTAAAACAAATCAGTCCCCCACGTTGGAGCCTCGCAGGCTCGGGAACCAACTGTGCCCCACATTGGATACACTGGCGCTTTGAACACACATGCCCCCGCGTTGGAGCCTCTCTGGGCTCTAAAAACAATTATGGCCCCATCGTTGCAGCTGCCCCCTGAGTAGCGGGGCAGCTGGGAGTATGGCGGCAAAAAGGAAGAACGGTAAATTACTTTGCCCCCAGGTTGGAGCCAGCTGGGGCTCTAAAATAAACGTGCCCCCTTGTTGGGGCGGCCCGCTGCTAAACGGGGCCGCCCAGGAAGTCGGCACCGGCAATGGTGCCTCTCTCTCGCCCCCTCACTCACAGGGCTATTCAGACTTCTCTGGGCACGGCAGGCGGGGCTCTCTCTTCTCCCGGTCCCTCTTCTGGGACCGGGACTTCTCTGTACTGGTGGTCATGGCGGGGCTCTCTCACCTCATGAGAGCCACGTCCCTGGATGCGCCGTCTTCGCCCGGTCCCCCATCTCGGGACCGGTCACCGGGACTTCCTTTCACGGCCATGGCGGCACTTCCCCTTCCGTCCCGCGGCCCCGCCCACAACCAGGCGGGCCGCGGGCTCGGCGAGGAGTTTTAAATGCAGCTCGGGCCGCGGCTGTGATTTTCTTCTGGCAATCAAGTCGCGGGGTGGGCACCCGTGCACCAAAAGGCGAGCAAAGTCGCGGGGTGGGCACCCGCGCACCCCCAGGCAAGCAAAGTCGCGGGGCGGGCACCCGCGCATCAAAAGGCATAGAAATGAGCGGAAATAAGCGGGGTGGGCACCCGCTTTTAAATAAAAGCAGATGGCGGCATATTTAGCGGGGTGGGCACCCGCAAAGACACAAATTAAGGCCGCAATGCGGGGTGGGCACCCGTGCCTAATTACCATAAGCCGACAGGCGGCAGGGTAGGCTCCCACACGGAACAGCCATTACGGGGGAATCCCTACGCTGGGGATTCCCTCTGGGGGCAAGGATGGCAGCTGAGCGCTGCAGAGCATGCACGCTCTTCTTCCTGGCAAAAATAGCGATAAAGCACTCCCAGAGCGCTAGCAGGCTGTTGCAGAGGTCCTGGGGCAAGGGAAATAAAGCAAGTCGCCCTCAAAGTCCTGGAGGCATCAAGGGGGCAAGGCAGGGCCCAGGGGCCAGCACACAGGGCCCTCCAGCAGGGAGGCAACCCCCATGGCGGTCCTTCCTGGGCCCCACCAGCAGCAAGCCCCCTCCTGTCAGGATCCAAAGCAGAACATTTTCATGGGGTCACAGCCCCTCTTTTATATACCAAATCCCTTTGTTCTGGGTTCAGGGTGAGGGGGAAAACCAGTCGCAGCTGGTTGGGGAGCACCCTTGATGTGCTCTGCCCCTCACTCTATTCACTGGCAGGGCTAGGGTCGTCAGTCGCACCACAGGGGGCGGAGCCAGCATTGTGTGGGGAAAACCCTGCCCTATTCAGGACCCAGGTGTACTCCTCCCACCCATCTAGCTGCTGATCTCCCCATTCACCACTGGGTGACTCATCCTGACTCTGGGGAATCCCTAGCCCGTCACATGACCTCAACCAGCCAATCATGCGACAAGGCACACATTTTACACTGCACACCGAAGTGCCCACTTCTAGAAGTGGCACTTCCATACTAGGTACATGCACGCCGCACACATCATCGCGCAGCATTCAATCATATGAGTCCGCACATGCCAAACTCGGGCCTGCACACCCCACGCATCAGGAACTACTAGGGACACATACATTCCCCATGCATTCCTATGGGAGGGCAGGCCTATCTCACCACATGCGCGCACGCACTTTACCCTGGGACACAGGGAAAGTGCGCAGAAACCAAAAATCACCATCACTAAGTCACCAATAAAAAGCAAAAAGTTCAGGGGTGAACCTGCCAGAAGGGCCAAGTCCAACAGTTGGGTACAAGACGCAGAAACCAGCATTAATCGGTTTCTGTGGAATTAACAACGGAGATGGCTGAGACACACATTGCACCTTATGAGGTATTTTTAAGTAAATCTCCAGGTATGGAGAACTGAATTTATCAAGGATGGGAGTTTCTTCAATTATGAAAGTGATAAAAATATTTTTTTCTATTGATTCATCAAAAATGTCTGCACTTGATTTATAAGTAATGCTCATTGATAAAAGGAGTAAAATCATGATCTTTTTACATGTCAGTTACTTTTTTTGTGCACTCGGAGTTTAGGCTATTTCAAATGTAAAAACAAGAAATGTCATATTTCAATGCTGTTCCCAACATGGTTTTAGCTTTCTGCACTCCTGATTTTCATTCTCTGCTGTTGCTAAAGGCCTGATAACCCGGACTTGGTTACAGTACCCTCTATGTGTAAAGATTTTCCTATCACTCTCAATACCGCTCCTGTTACACTGAGACTGGCTTTCTATTGTGGTAGGCCAAATGGGCTGACAGTATGGTGTCATATATTAAAGATTGTCACACTATAAGACCATAATTACATGCTGCTTGCTCTCTGGGATGCCCTGTTGCTAGTAGCAATGGATTTCCTTTGCCGACTCAGTAAAAAACAAGCATTTACAATGCAACGGTCTCGGCATTGTTAAAGTTAGAGCTATTGGCATTGCTCATGACAATGCCGTTTCTTTAAATGTTTTAAAAACAAAAACATAAACAAAAATAATGTCATGAGCAATGCCAATAGCTCTAACTTTACCAATGCCGAAACCATTGCATTGTAAATGCTTGTTGTGATATATACTTGAGTGATCAATTGGGCTGTGCTGCTTTGAATCCCTTGACTGCTTCTGGAGAGTTTAGCATGGTGTGCCGCCGGATAGGTAAATTTGCTGCTTCTGTCATCGCATCCAGATAAATAATACAACAAGTAACATTACACGCACAACAAGTCAGTTGTTAGGCGCAAAAGCTAAATAAGCAACAACTTTGCCTTGGTAGATAACATTAAAAAAAGCTTCAGTTCTGAAACAGTGAGACTGTGATAGAGCTATAACGAGTCTCTTTGAAGTTACATTAAACGCAGCAAAGGGTGGTACTGCTGCAGAGTTGTTGTATTTTTCCCACCCCGAGGATGAGGGCAAAAAAGGAGTGTTCGATAGTGACTCCTCTCATCACCTGCTTTTTAGCACCGGCAGGACCCGGCCCACTTAAAGCCCTTACTGTCCCTTTAATGGCGCTGATTCTCAGAGGTGTATTTCCGGCGTTGCTGTCCTTGGAGCACAGTGCGGTTACTGTCTCTTTAAATACTCTGCGGCTGTGTGGAGCAGTTCCCGTGCTTTTCTTATGATAAAGATTCTATCCAGCGCCTATTTTTTTTAATATGCCGAAATGGACGCGTCTGCAGTGCGATTTTGTCGCACTGCATGGATTTAATCCTCCCTGCTCGTTTTACTATTTAATGATCGTTTGGCAGCAGTAGCACTATGAATAGCTTTGACGTTCAGGGAGGGAGTATTTTTTTCTCTCATTTCGCTCCTGTCTGCATCTAACAGTCTCCCTCCTAGGGCTCTTAGTTACAGTGCAGCAGCCAACCACCGGCGGCGCCTCCTGCAGCCAATCACCGAGACCGGGGAGCACTGTCCGTGTTCAGCTCCCGAGTCCCGTGTTAACTCTCTGGTGACATAAATTACGCGCGTCTCCAAGCCTGGATAACTTTCATCGGACCAGCTGGAAGTGAAATTAGAAGGAGGTGCAAAGTGCAGGTCCCACGCGCCATCTGGAACCAGAACTCATTGACGGTTCTGTGGACGGAGCTGGGAGTGCTTTCTTTGACGCAGTTCCGGACTAACTACGGATGTATCATGTTGGGGACTTTTGAGCTCTGTCTCAGAGAACCAGTCTGGTGCCACTGGTGCCCCGCGGCGTAACCGTACTGTTGCGCTCAAAATTCGGCTCTAGTATACCATTTCAGCACTTACAAGCGAAGTCGATCAGTCCACTGTTAATTCAGGGAGATGGCGTGGGGTCTAGAGAGTTAGAACGCTACCAGACAGACAATACACGTCCAGCCAGTGACAAGGCCTGGCTTTGCCCACCACCGTAGTTACCAATGCAAGCGACATCTGGAAGTCTGGGGGTGGGGCTGTTACGAGTTGTACAATTAGAGCCCATTTCGAAATGAAAAACAAGGCAGAGCAAAAGGCACACCACCGCCTTTCTCCGAGGCAGAGCAGAAATGCCTCGGAGAAAGGCAGCGTCCTTTTCGGATTCGGGGGCGTGTTTTGCTGTTGTCTCCTCCTTGAGACTTCTTGCAAAAAACACGCCCCCCGATCCGAAAAGGACGGGGCCTGTTTGGAATGACTGACCTCTTCTCCAATGGCTGGCCAGCATTCAAGAGGCCAGCCAATGGAGAACAGGGGAGAAGAGGGGCGGGTTCAAGCCCCTCTTCTCCAAGTCATTAAATCTCCGACTTCCGGTTCTGCCTTTCGGCAGACCGGTAGTCCTCGACCTAAAAACAAAAAACACACCACTCGTCTCAAAAAGGCTTTGGATGTTTCACTACCACATATCAGTGTCTGAGAGCAAGAGCTACGTCATAATGTTTGGAAAGTGGTAAAGGGGACTATTTAGAAACAGTTCAGGTTCTACCTGATTGAACATGCAGATTTTTTTTTTCATCAAAATTCCAAATATCTATTTACTCTTCACCTCAGATGGCAGTGATGTTAAACTCCAGCATGAGGATATTGGTCCATCAAAAAGAGACTATTCCCTGTAGGCCTTTCCCCCATTGACCCAGGAATCGTTTCAAGCCATCTTGACGCTTGTTTAAAGTGGGTCGCCTAAAGACCCAGCTCCACCCAATATTCTGAAGCTGGCACGAGAGACTGTTGCCCCTACCAATATTAACTTGATCAATGCTTCACTCTCCATGGGCACGATTCCAAAAAGAGCAATGGTGAAATCCTTGCTGAAAAAACCTAATCTCGACCCGTCTGACCTGGGCAACTACCGCCCTATCTCGCTCCTCTCCGGGAGCAGTAAGATCACGGAGAAACATGTTTATTTTACACTTTCTTTGTTCCTGGAATCTCATGATCTTCTCCATCCCTCTCAAATGGGTTTTTGCCCACGCCAAGGTACTGAAACGGCTTTGTTAGTGGTTGTCGAAGAATCTAGAAAGATTCTTGATGCAGGAGGGTCATCAGCTATAATCCTCCATGACCTTAGCGCAGCCTTCGATACGGTGAACCACCGAATTTTGGTACACCGTCTTAGAGGTGTGGGGGTGACTGGTTCAGCCTTATCATGGTTTCAAATTTTTTCTGGAGGAAAGATTTTTCCAGGTGTTTGAGGGCAAGGTCATTTCAAAATCTGTTCCCCTACACTGTGGAGTCCCTCAGCGCTCATCCCTGAGCCCCACTCTTATTAATGTTTATATGGCTCCGCTGGCAGATATTGTATCCCCCTTTAGGGTCCGCATAGTGACATACGCAGATGATACTCAACTGGTCGTAGCACTAAATCATTCGAACCAGGCATCCAATGGTCTTCGTCACTGTCTCGATGAAGTTACCAAGTAGATGAATCTGCCGCATCTAAAATTGAATGGCAACAAGACTGAGCTTATGGTGCTTGGCAATCATCTGTATTTTAAAGCAGATACAATGTGGCCAGCCTGCATGGGCCCTCCCCCTGCCCCCAAGACCGAGTTAAAAAGCCTGGGTATCTGGCTGGATCAGGACCTCAGCTTTAAAGTTCAGTCCCGGAAAGTTGTTGCCTTTTGTTATGGCATCCTTAGGATGCTGCGCAAAGTGCTCCATCTTCTTTCCTTCCAGGCCAAAAAGCTGATGATCCAGGCACCTATCCTATCTAGGATAGATTATGGAAATTCCCTATATCTAGGCACGCCAATCTCAGCAGTTGCAAAACTGCAGACTGCAAAATTGCGCAGTAAAGATGCTTATTGGGACCTCTAATCGACACTGTGCAAGGCCCGCTCTGCGTTCCCTCCACTAGCTCCCTCTAAAGGAGAGAGTCAATTTCAAGGCTCTGTGTATCACCCATAAGTCGATGGAAGGGAATGGCCCTGTTAGAAAAGGTAGACGGACCGGGAGGGCCGGCCGGGGTCAGGGGGAGAGGTCTCCGGGGAGAGCCGTCTCCAGCGATCGTACAGACAAGTAACTTCCCCCCCACAGACAGATATCACACACGGATAAGGTTCAGTGTTCTTTATAGGTACTTAGTTATGATACGGTAGAATGGTACAAGGAGGTCTGGACGCAGGGGTCCCCTCGATTAGAGTCTCGTAAGGTAGGGAAGGGGGTAGCGGGTCAGTCTATTTACCAATCAGGTAGTTCGGATGAGATGATGATGAGCTCACAATCCTCGAGCTTGGTGGTTAGGTGGTACGGTCCGCGGCAGCGCCAGCAGGTCCCGGTAAGGATGGTCGATACAACGGGCCGCGGCAGCGCCAGCAGGTCCCCGGAAGATGTACGGTCCGCGGCAGCGCCAGCAGGTCCCGGTGAGGATGGTCGTTACAACGGGCCGCGGCAGCGCCAGCAGGTCCCAGGAAGATGACGGTCCGCGGCAGCGCCAGCAGGTCCCGGTGAGGATGGTCGTTACAACGGGCCGCGGCGGCGCCAGCAGGTCCCAGGAAGAAGAAGGTTGCAGAAGGCCGCGGCAGCGCCAGCAGGCAGGACGATGGTTCACAAGAGCGGGCTACGGCAGCGCCAGTAGACCGTCAGGGTTGAGTTCACTCGGTGTCTCTCGACTCCAGGATACAACTGCCTTCCTGCTCCGGAGCTGCCTCAGTTATAGGGCTGGTGCCCTTTGATGTCCGGACCCTCGCACTTGGAGGTCGGAGGGTCCGGGATGAAGGTGTCCAGACACCCAGCAGGGGGTGGAGCCAGCGCCTGGGGGAGCTGGAGGCGATCGGCACCTGGCGGGGGAAGAGCTCTTGACACTTCGTTCTCCCATTGACCTGCCAAGTGGTCCGCTCACCTCCTGGGTGGATGGTGGTGCCGGGATGTCGGGGCCGGCCAGGCCCGGGGTTAGGGTCGAGGTGAGGCCACGCGGCCGCGTGGTGCAGGGCCCAAGATGGCGGCTTGACCCGGCCGGTGAAGCCGGTGGGGCTGGACCCCGTGATGAGTAGGGGTCCGAGGGCAGAGGGTCCGTCGGGAGACGGAGTACAGGGGCTTGTCACGGGGGTATGCCTGGTGGGCCGGAGCTCGGGCCCTGTCGTGCGGGGAGGGAGCAAGCCCTCTGTGTGGCCTGTCCAACATGCGTCCCCCCCAGCTGAAGGCGGGGAGAGTCACCCATCTCCTTGGGGACTCTCTTCGTCGAGGCGGAAAAAGCGGGACAGGCCATCCGCGTTGGCGTGGTCTTGGCCTGGCCGGTGCTCCACAGTGAAGTCCATTCCCTGCAGGGAAATGGACCAGCGCAAGAGTTTTGGGTTCTCCCCCCGCATCTGCATCAGCCATTGCAGGGGTCGATGGTCGGTTTGTACCCGGAAGTGGGTACCGAAGAGATAGGGTCGGAGCTTTTTGAGGGCCCACACCACTGCAAATGCCTCCCTCTCGATGGTGCTCCAACGCTGTTCTCGGGCCAGGAGACGTCGACTGATGAAGGCCACCGGCTGGTCATGACCTTCGGGGTTCAGCTGAGAGAGGACGGCCCCGATGCCGTGGTCGGAGGCGTCGGTCTGCACCACAAATTCCCGACTGTAATCGGGGGCCTGGAGCACCGGGGCGGTGCACAGGGCGGCCTTCAGCTCCTCGAAGGCCGCTTGACAATCAGGAGTCCAGTGGACCCGCTTCGGTTGATTCTTGGATGTGAGTCCCGTGAGGGGCCCCACGATGCTGCCGTAGTCCTTCACGAACCGCCGGTAGTAGCCGGTGAGCCCCAAGAAGGCTCGGACCTCGGTCTGGGTGACGGGGGGCTGCCAGGACTGGATGGCAGCAATCTTAAGTTGTAGTGGGGCCACCAGCCCGCTTCCCACTTGGTGCCCAAGGTAGGTCACAGACCCTTGGCCAATTTGGCACTTGCCGGCCTTAATGGTGAGGCCGGCCCGCTGGAGGGCTTGGAGGACCTCTTGGAGGTGACGGAGGTGGTCGGACCAGTGGCGGCTGTATACAGCGATATCGTCCAGGTAGGCAGCGCTGAATTCTTCGAGCCCTGCCAAGACCTGGTTCACAAGGCGTTGGAATGTGGCGGGGGCATTCTCCATGCCAAAGGGCATGACCTTAAATTGATAGTGGCCATCGGGGGTGGAGAAGGCTGACCGTTCCTGAGCCCTGGGTGTGAGGCCGATCTGCCAATAGCCCGCCGTTAGGTCGAAGATACTAAGGTAGCGGGCGGCCCCCAGCCGGTCGATCAGCTCGTCTGCTCGGGGGATGGGATGAGCGTCGGTCCGGGTGACAGCGTTCAAGCCCCGGTAGTCGACGCAGAATCTCAGTTCAGGGGCGGTGCCGGGGGCAGCGGCCTTGGGGACTAATACAACCGGACTGGCCCAGGGACTGTCCGAGGGCTCGATGACCCCGATCGTGAGCATCTTGGCCACTTCCTCCTGTATGCAGGCCCGTACCCGATCTGGTACGCGGTAGGCCCGGTGCCGGACAGGGGGACTGTCCCCGGTGTCTACGTCGTGCAAACACCAAGGGGTGACCCCGGGGGTGAGGGAGAACAGGGCAGCGAACTGCAGCAGGAGGTCCCGGCAGTCCTGGCGTTGCTCCGAAGTGAGGGCGTCAGAGAGCCGGACCCCATCCACGGAGCCGTCCTTCTCCTGAGTCTTTAAGAGATCCGGGAGGGGCTCGGAGTCTTCTTCTGTACCACTGTCTGTCGCCATCAGGAGGCTTAGTTCGGAGCGCACAAAGTGTGGTTTGAGCCGGTTGGTGTGGAGGACCCGCAGGGGGTTCCGGGTGGACCCCATGTCGATGAGGTAAGTGACGGGGCTTTTACGCTCGACCACTTTGAAGGGCCCCGTCCACTTGTCTTGCAGGGCACATGGTTCGGTGGGGGACATCACCCATACTTGCTGCCAAGGCTCGAATTCAACGGAGGAGGCATTGTGATCATACCACCTGTTCATGTCCTCCTGACTGGCCTCGAGGTTCGCCTTGGCCAGCTCCCTGAAGCGCCGGGTCTGGTTTCGTAGGGCCAGGATGTATTTGAAGACGTCGGGAGGGGTCGTTAAGGGGGCCATCTCCCAACCTTCCTTGACTAGGCTGAGGGGCCCTCGCACAGGGTGCCCGTACAAGAGTTCGAAAGGGCTAAAGCCGAGGGACTTCTGGGGGACTTCTCGGTAGGCGAAGAGGAGGCACGGGAGCAGCACGTCCCACTGGCGACGGAGAGGCTCTTCCAATCCCCCAATCATCCCCTTGAGAGTGCGGTTAAAACGCTCCACTAGTCCGTTCCCTTGGGGGTGATAGGGGGTCGTGAATCTGTAGGTGACCCCGCATTGTTGCCAGAGGGACTTCATGTATTTAGATATGAAATTCGTACCTCGGTCGCTGACGACTTCTCGGGGGAAGCCTACCCTGGAGAAGATCCCCATCAGGGCCCGGCCAACCACCGGAGCTGTCACTGTCCGTAGGGGCACCGCCTCGGGGTAGCGGGTGGCATGGTCCACGAGTACCAAGATGAACCTGTGTCCTTGTGCCGTGCGGGGGTCCAGAGGCCCCACAATGTCTATCCCCACCCTCTCGAACGGGGTGGTGACCACAGGGAAGGGTTGCAGAGGGGCCGTCAGCTTCCGACCACTCTTCCCGCTGGCTTGGCACGTGGGGCAAGATCGGCAGTGGTTCAGGACGTCATTCCTCATTTTTGGCCAGAAAAAGTGGGTCACCAGGCGACTGTATGTTTTGTCTTGGCCCAGGTGTCCAGCCAGGGGGACATCGTGGGCCAGGTTGAGCAGAAAGTCTCGGAAGCGGAGCGGTACCACCAGAACTCGACCGGCCCCCAGCTCGGCGATTCTTTGCTCGCTGTAGAGCAGGTCGTTGTCCCAGTAGACCCAGTGGGTTCCGGTGGTGTCCCCTGCGTTTTGGGTATCGGCTTGTTGGCGGAGTCCCTCGAGGGAGGGACAGGTCTTTTGTTCCTGGCGGAACTGTTCTTGGGTGGGCCCCCCCTCTTGACGCCACTGAGCCAGATCCGGAAGGTCCTGGTGTTGTGCGTCTGCTTCGATAGTCGGGTCCGGGAGGTCGGACTCGCCGTTGTCCTCGACGGGGGCAACCGGGGGCGGAGGTGCTGGCCATTCGGTTTCTTCTGATCGGGGGGTGGCACGGGCGGCCATGGATCGGGTGGTTATGCAGGCCCAGTCCGGGAGGCCCAGCATCCCCAGGTGCTCTCTTTTCTCGACGGTGGCCCACGGGGAACTCTCGAGGTCATTCCCCAGGAGGCAGTCCACGGGGGCATCGTCCCGGACCGTCACTTTCAGTAGGCCGGAGACCCCTCCCCATTCAAACGGGACGCAGGCCATCTTACACATACTCTCAGAGTTATCTGCCGAGCGGACGGGGCAGAGAATGTTCGGCAGGATCTGCTCGGGCTTCACCAGATGACAGCGGACGGCCGTCACGCTGGCGCCGGTGTCTCGCAAGGCCTCGGCTCTCTGTCCATTAATGGTCACCCACTGACCGTATTTTCTGGTGTTGGCGGGTAGGGGAGCCCGCGGAACCATGTCTCTTCCCCCTAGGCATGCCAGGACCATGGCGGCCGGTTCCCACCCTTGCTGGGCCGGCTCGTACTCTTCGGGTCCCTCCGATGATTGCTCTTCCCCTAGGGCAACGGCCGCTACCTGGCGGGGCTTGGGTGTTTGATTTAGCGGGCAGTTCGGGTCATTGGCGTAGTGGCCTAGTCGCTGGCACCGGTGGCACGTGACGTTGGCTCGGTACCCAGGCCGCAACGGGGGGTTGCCCCGGCCGGCCGGCGGCGGGGTGCTGGCCACGGGTGTTGCTGGTAAGGCGTCTCTCCCTCGCCCCTGGCCCCCTCCTCCTCCCCGAGGACGGTGCTGGCCTTGGTTGCCTCTGTTCTGGTCGTGGGGCCCTCTCCGGCCCACTCGGGTGCTTTCCCACCGGTCAGCTTCGGCGGCGAGCTGCCGGGGGTCGGTCAGCTTACTGTCGAGTAGGTGCTGCCTGAGCTCGACGAAACAGTTGTTTGACAGGTGCTCCCATACCATAAGGTTGAAGAGTTGTTCGTAAGTGGTGACCTGACTTCCCTTGATCCAACCTTCGAATGCCCGGCTGAAATAGTTCACGTATTCTACCCAAGTTGTACCTGGGATCCTGGTGCAATCTCTGAACCTCTGGCGGTACATCTCGGGCGGGAGGCCGTAGCGGGTGAGGAGGGCAGCCTTCATGTGGTCGTAGGACGACATTTGGTGATCGGGGAGCTGCAGCAGGGCATCGCGACCCTCGTTGATAAATCTCCCCCAAAGTCCGGCTCCCCAATCACTCCGGTCGATCCGGTGGGAGGCCATTGCGATCTCATAGGCTTTAAACCACTGTTGTATGTCGTCTTCTCGGACATATTCGCGGACAACATCCTTGGGGATGTGAACTTTTTTCTCACTTGGCCCCGGGGTGTGGGGTCGCTCAGGCACCCCCAGTTCCTTATTCTGTTTGCGCAGTTCTATTTCCGCTAGCCGGCGCTCGTGCTCGAGCGTTATTTTTTTCTCTTCCAGCTCTCTCTGTCTCTGCTTTTCTTCTCGTTCCTCTCGAAGCCGCATATGCTCGAGGTTGAGTTTCTGTTCAGCTAACTTGAGTTCCCCATCCATCTTGAGTCGTGCCATCTCCAACTCGTGTAATCTGACTCTGTCTCTTTCTCGGATCTCCTCTTGCGGGAGGCCCGTTCCCCGCTCCTCGGGAGCCGTGGCGTTCCCCTCTGGTGTGATGCTGGTTTGGTCTGGTGTGACGCTGCTTTGGTCGGCGGGTCCTGTGACCCCCGTTTCTGTCCATGACTCCAGAGCGCGCTTTAGATCATCCTTTGTACTCAGGCCGGTGGTAGCAATGCCAAGTTCTATGCAAAATTGTCTCAGTTCGCGGTGGTTGTATTCTTCTAATTTCTCCATTTGGAATTTCTCGGTGGAGCTGCTATCTTTGGTCGACATCGTGCTTATGTCGTGGGGTGAGCTACTTTCTGTACGATTACGCGTTGATTCGGATCCCGCCGCTGGCCACCAATGTTAGAAAAGGTAGACGGACCGGGAGGGCCGGCCGGGGTCAGGGGGAGAGGTCTCCGGGGAGAGCCGTCTCCAGCGATCGTACAGACAAGTAACTTCCCCCCCACAGACAGATATCACACACGGATAAGGTTCAGTGTTCTTTATAGGTACTTAGTTATGATACGGTAGAATGGTACAAGGAGGTCTGGAAGCAGGGGTCCCCTCGATTAGAGTCTCGTAAGGTAGGGAAGGGGGTAGCGGGTCAGTCTATTTACCAATCAGGTAGTTCGGATGAGATGATGATGAGCTCACAATCCTCGAGCTTGGTGGTTAGGTGGTACGGTCCGCGGCAGCGCCAGCAGGTCCCGGTAAGGATGGTCGATACAACGGGCCGCGGCAGCGCCAGCAGGTCCCCGGAAGATGTACGGTCCGCGGCAGCGCCAGCAGGTCCCGGTGAGGATGGTCGTTACAACGGGCCGCGGCAGCGCCAGCAGGTCCCAGGAAGATGACGGTCCGCGGCAGCGCCAGCAGGTCCCGGTGAGGATGGTCGTTACAACGGGCCGCGGCGGCGCCAGCAGGTCCCAGGAAGAAGAAGGTTGCAGAAGGCCGCGGCAGCGCCAGCAGGCAGGACGATGGTTCACAAGAGCGGGCTACGGCAGCGCCAGTAGACCGTCAGGGTTGAGTTCACTCGGTGTCTCTCGACTCCAGGATACAACTGCCTTCCTGCTCCGGAGCTGCCTCAGTTATAGGGCTGGTGCCCTTTGATGTCCGGACCCTCGCACTTGGAGGTCGGAGGGTCCGGGATGAAGGTGTCCAGACACCCAGCAGGGGGTGGAGCCAGCGCCTGGGGGAGCTGGAGGCGATCGGCACCTGGCGGGGGAAGAGCTCTTGACACTTCGTTCTCCCATTGACCTGCCAAGTGGTCCGCTCACCTCCTGGGTGGATGGTGGTGCCGGGATGTCGGGGCCGGCCAGGCCCGGGGTTAGGGTCGAGGTGAGGCCACGCGGCCGCGTGGTGCAGGGCCCAAGATGGCGGCTTGACCCGGCCGGTGAAGCCGGTGGGGCTGGACCCCGTGATGAGTAGGGGTCCGAGGGCAGAGGGTCCGTCGGGAGACGGAGTACAGGGGCTTGTCACGGGGGTATGCCTGGTGGGCCGGAGCTCGGGCCCTGTCGTGCGGGGAGGGAGCAAGCCCTCTGTGTGGCCTGTCCAACAGGCCCACCAATCAATAATGCTATGCTTCAGCCCTATAGGGCGAATAGGCAGTTGTGTTCAGATGAGCTTCACCTGGCAGTTGTACCCAGGATTAAGGAGGCCAGAAGTGGTGGCAGGCTTTTTCCGTATAAGGCCTCCAGACTTTGGAATTCCCTTCCACTGTATTTACGAAAGGAACAATCATCTAGCCTTCCGAAAACATTAAAGACATGGCTCTTCCCCTATGTGTTATTTTTGTCTCAGTTACCAGTCTCAGCGCTGGGATGCTTCCGGGTAGCCAAGCACTATAGAAGTGCTGTATAATTAATTCATTCATTTAGGAGAACTTACAATTGCCAAACTAGCTTTGACACTTATCAACCCAGCAGATCAGTGAATGTAAAAAAGCCTAGCAATAAAGGAGAAGAAAAGGGAGAAAAATACATCCAGCTTTGCTTGCTAGAAGAGAAGAGAAGAGAAACAAGAGTATTCTTGAACTCTAGTCTGAGGACTACATACATAGAAATCCACAAAAACTACTGCAGAAATGCTGGAGATATTTGAATCTAAGCCTACCATGTAAAATTTGCTTCATGAAAGTGACTTCTGGAAACCAGAGCGCTGAAGTTTGTCCTGTAAATAGACTTGTGCCTGGTGGCTATCTGATAGAGTTTGGCTGATAAAGTAATAAATCAACTTTGTGGATCTGTTGCAATTGTGTGGAAGACTGAAAGCCTAATTTAGCATTGGGCGATAATGGGGAGTCTTCAGATTTCTGCAGGGAGTTCTAAACCTGGGTGTAGGAAATTCAACATTTTTGCCCTGATCACCCCCATTGTTGGACTGATACTGGTAGTTACTGACTCAAAGTGCCCTGGGCTCTGCTAACCGGACCCAGGGCCAGTGATCTGTCCTTTAAAGGTATATGGTAATTGGTGTACTTACAATTGGTTCAGAAAACCTACCTTTAAGTCATGGGTATATGGTAGGGTATAAAGGTTTAGAGACTCCAGTGGACTTAATGCACATGAGTGTCTGGTTTCATTTTAAAGCCAACCCTGCCTTGAAAGTCCAAAACTACCTTTTTATTACATATAAGTCAACCCTACTCTAGGTGCCTCAAAGGAGAGACATTATAAAAAAATGTTCTACATGCCCTGGTGTGGGAAAATCAGCCTAAGTAGTTTTCCCAGTTGTAGTGAGCTAACTCCATTGACTAACATGGGGTGGACTAATTACACTTTTAAAAAGTCTAAATTTTGACAAGAGTTAACATACAACATAATTCAAAGTATTAATATAATAGTTAAAATAACTATTTTACCCTATGGAACAATAGAAGGTGATATGCCTAGGGATTCAGGTCACATCAAAAGCAACCACAGGATTCCCCCCAAGACAATTACCTTTGTCTTAGGGCCACTCAGCCCCCTCCCTTTCAAAACACACATATATATATATAAATATATATATATATAAAAAAAAAGGCCTAGGCCTGGGAATGGGGTCTGAAATCAGCACGCGGTGATTGATTGGGGCAAAGTGAGAGCAAACACAGGATCTCCTGACCATGCAAATGCAAGCGGGGAAACCGCTATGTTCGGGGGGTGGGCCCCCTGAGACATAGCATGAACCAGCCCTGGTTGATGGGATCCCTAGGGCCCTTAATGCGCAGTCGTGCTCTGGGGGATAGGATCCCAGGGGGCAAAATCAGACAGGGAGGGGCACCACGTGTGCCCCTCCCACAGAATATATTTAGATGTTCCTCTGGCCCAAAAATGGTGCGCTTGTTTTTATTTATTACATTTCTCAGCAGATCCTTCATGAATGTGAGGCAAAAATGTTTTTCTTTTAAAGCTTTTTAGCCACCTGTGGGACTCCACCTCCAGGCCTTTAGAGACTCCTCCTCCATGGACTCTGCCTCCAGGCATAGGGGACAAGGTATTCATACTCTGCCCCGAGCCTTTTTTTTTTTATAGAACTCAGGACCGAGTACAGTGTCCTAAAATCGCTTCCACCACTTCCTGGTTGAGGTGATAGCAGCGAACCAGATCTCATTTTGAGATATGTCAGACCTGCGGAGAATTCACATCTCTAAGATATACAGAAATATTTTTTCTTTAATAACTCCAAAACTACTGTACAACTTTAGACCAAATTACAAAAAGCACCCTTCCTGGAACAATATCTAGCTTGCCGACAAATTTGGAGTAATTCCATTCAGTGGTTCAGGCTGTAGTCTTGTCTAAAATCCCAATGGGAAACTGCATGGGGGAAAACGTGTTTTGGGACCCTCTCTTCGGTTTCTCAGCCCCCGCTTGACAAATCGCCCCAAAACATTCCAGATAGCAGCTGAAGTGACTGAAAACGATTCATTACTGATTGAAGTAAAACATTTTTATACATGATGGGGTCTATTACCGCCAAAGAGGGGGACCGCAGTGGGACATGTATGGATTATCAATTTGGGGTGCAAGCATACAGAAATGTTCTTAAAACTAGATCAATACGTTTTTTTTACCACAACAAAACGATTGTGACCACGATTCATTACTGTCTGAAGTAAAACATTTTTATACATGATGGGGTTTATTGCAGCCAAAAGATGGGGACCGCAATGGGCTCTTGTTATGCCCCCAGCTTAAAAAATCGCGAGATGGCTAGTGGGAGGAGCAAGTGGCCTGGGTGGAGGACCACCAGGAATATATCGAGCATATCCTGATTTGGAACAGTTATAATGATGATTTGTTTTTACTTTGGACTGGCCCCCAAGAAAAAGCAAGCACTTTTTTAGATACATTGGATGATAATCCCTTTAATTTGAGGTTTACCACCACAATGAGCCCCAAGGAAAACTATTTTTTGTGGATGTCAAATTATGGGTGAAAATGGGAGAGTACATACTAGCACACATCGCAAACAAACAGCTTGGAATAGTGTGCTACACTCTAGCAGTCATCAACCACAAAATGTAACCAACGGTATCCCCTATGGGGATATGTTAAGACTGAAAAAGGTTTGCGGCACTGACAATTAGCACATATGAAGCAAAGATTTCGAGTGAGGGGCTATACAGCTAAAGTTTTAGGCATAGCCGAAAAGAAGACAGAGCCCCTCACAAGGGACTGACTGTTATATCCCAACAATGGCAGGAACCATATGGACAAAAGTATATGTTATTATCACCACACATAATGCCTCCTCATACAGGATTAAAAATCTGATGTGCAAACATTGGACGATTCTGAAAAATGACTTGGTCATAGGCCCGGAATTGGCACTCAAACCATCCATCACATATGGAAGAGGAAGGACCTTGCGTGATCATCTTAAACAAAGCTACGACATGGGGACTTAAACCCCCAATACTTGTTTAACTAAACCTAAGGGGTTCTAGAAGTGCTGGAAATGGAAGGCTTGCAGGAACATATCTAATTCTGCAGGATTTCTAACACCTAGTGGTTATGAAAAGAAGATTGGACAATTTTTAAACTGTGCATCTGATTTTTGTTTTTATGTCCTGCACTGTCCCTTCTTGCTCATTTATGTGGGTAGCAACATTTTCCCCTTAATAAAGCACATATTAGAACATCAGCGTGCCATCAGAAATGTAGATTTCACATAGCCTATAGTGAGACATTTATCACAGCAACACAATTGCGATGTGTCGAAATTGAGGTTCTTTGCTATCAATAGGGTGAAAAAGAACATAAGGGGGAGTGAGACAACTAAGACAACTGGAGTCGAGAAATATACTAGATTTACACACCAAATTTCCACATGGGTTAAAGCAGGAGAAGGAATTAGAAGTACATGTGAAGTAATTGCTGTATCGTTTACCCCCGTCTTCTCCTCCCTTTCTCTCTTTTGCTTTCTTCTCCTCCCCCACTTTTCACTTTATCAAGGCATCCCAGATTTAACAGAAGATGGGGAGTTCATAAACTGCTGGGAGGAGGATTGTCCCTTTATGCAATTAAGTATAATCGTGTTGTCTAATAAGCCGGTGATATGCCACTTTAAAATCAGGGAGGCCCATGTGATGTATGTTGAATTTCACTTACTTTTTCTTCTCGTCTGGTAGAAATATATAAATACACAGATTTTCGATTGACACATCCGTTACAGGAGTAGGGGACTTAGTACTTACCCATGAATATGTTAAAAAAAATATATATATATATATATGGGGGCAGAGTAGTCATACCCTGACCCCCTAGCCTTCATTGGGGTAATCCAGAGGGACTCCCCCTGGAGCAAAAAAGGATATAATGGCAAAAAATGCTGCAATCTGTTGGCACTAGCAAAATTGGAAAAAGAAAAAACCCGGCAACCGGGCCGTATTGATTCATTATAAGCCCAGGGGAGCCTATCCCCAGGGCACGGTTTATAAAGGGGAGGGGGCTGCATGGTCCCCATCCCCAAGCTTCCAGAGACCCTGGGAGCCCACCTCTGGTGCCAAAAACTATTTGTATGGGGAGGGGAGATGTGCAGCCCCCCTTCCCAAGTCATTAGGGGACCTGGTCCCAACCTTGGAGCTGATTTTATTGTTTACGAGAAGGGGGCCACGTGACCCCCAACAACAGTGTGGTGGGTGTCCTGGCTGGGGCTATGGTGGCCTTGGGGCCCCTAAAGCCCCCCACAACAGTGTTTTGGATGCCATGGGTGGGTACCAGGGGACCCACCTTTGTGGAGCTGGGGCAGAGGATGGGGGCCCCATCCACGGGGGCCGCATGCTTGAATAAAAAAAACCACAGAAATTCACCAGTTATAATTTGTAGCGGTAACTATAACTTGCGCCCCAAACATGTACTGCTTATGTCCTCACATATAACATCACTCCTGACATGTTCTATTACATCATTTATGACATCAATGATGACATCATCCAATGAGTGTGGTAGTTTGTTTTACTGTTTATATAGTGGCGGGTAACTACCATATGACTTTGTCCCTGGTTTGAGATGGACGCACCCAAAGCTGCTGCACATGCTTTTCATGTTTTGAGTTAAATAGCTTTTCGCAGCTATCATATACCTATTTTGTGAGGGACGCTTTTGTACACTTTTTATGGATTTTGTAACAACTATGTCAATTTGCGTGATTGAAACATAGGCAATGTTCATGTGATGTTACTTAGTGTAATATTTTTGAAGTCAAAGGATGTGTGGTTTCTTCTAGTAGCATTTTGGTAAATCGGCATCCATGGTTGAGTCTTGCCTAATACTTACCAAAGGGTTCTTTTAGCAGACTCCTTAACTTTCACTATCAACATGAGATGCTGATTGCACCAGCAGCATGACTCAAGCTGAGAGTTAGGAAACAATGGAAAATAAACTAATGCTACTGCCTTTCATGAAAAGAGGAAGGCGAGGATCCCATTTGTGTGCTTTTTCAAACTGTGGAGCACAAGCGGTAGCTAGCCACATTTCCATAGTACTTCCACATTCGTTGATATGGAGACGGTATACTCAGAACTTTGCCTCCTCAGCGAAACATTTAGTAATCTAACATTACCACTCATCAATGAATGTAGTTGTACTGTGGTAATTAGTGGGTTGAGGTGTGGACATGGTGGTAATCAGTGGGTTGAGGTGTGGACATGGTGGTTCTAGTTAGACATCTTAACACTCTTCCAGTGACCTAACACTTGACAGGGTTAACGCATCACAGACTCGGTTATTGTTGGTGTCGTGCAATGGGATCAGCTAGGCCCTCATCAATTTCACCAAGTGGCCAACATACAATTCACCTTTTTCAAATATATTGTCTGACAATGAGGATATAGTCTTTTCCCTCTGTATACTCTTTACAGGATTATCAATGTTGAGGCAGTGGTATTGCAGGATTACAACTGTATTTAATGACCTGTACAATATCTATTGCTTATGAGAATGAATGCAGGAACCGTTAATAATGATAACCTTGCTTGTCGGACATGTACACAGATGACAGTCGACCTGCAGCTTTGCAAGTTTACCTAACATCAATAAGGTACAGAAAGGAGATTCAAGGGCAAATTGGGTGACTCTGAGGATCATGGACCGTGTAAACGCCCTTCTCTTACATTCAAAACTATGCTTTCGTATCTTCTACTTGTCTGAAATGTACTTTCATTTTTGATTTGTATTTCCCTTGCTTTCCTAAGTAATGATGTCCTTAACTTCGCCGATACCTTAATACAAAGAAACAAGCATTGGCATAGCCAATAGCTCTTGCCTTTGAGACATTATAAGTGGACTACTGTTAACATTTGCAAAAAAAGACACTAGAGCAGTAGGGACCTACCTTTATAGGTAAAGAAAAGACAATCCAGGCATGGAAATTGTTGGAAGGAAAGCAACCAAACCTATAGAATTCATGAGAATGAGAACAGAATCTGCAGGGGAACATTGAAAATAGTATGTGCTTCTATGATCTGTAAGTCTAAGGCTTAAGACATGGACCAAGGTTGGAAAAGCCGAAGCAGTGTAAGTCAGCATCCGTGGGATAAGCAGAGCATACGTGGCCTTGTGTGAAGCTTTCCTCAAGGAGGGAGGCGGTTTCTAGAGCTGAAATTGAGGGTGATCTCACCGTCTCGACAATTTTAGAGGTGCTGTGAAATTGTTTTTCCCCCCCGAAATTAATGTATGCATCGCACGCCAGTTTGATATACGAGGTGAGACGTTCCGTCTCCTCTGCGCGTCTGTAGTGTGACAAAGGTGCGACACCCTCGACACAGAAACCCACCAGGGACAAAATGAGAGAACTACTGCAGCTGCGAATTAACAGAGCAAAAAGAAAAAGCACAAAACAAGCGCAGCTGCGTAAGTGAAAGCGACTGTGCTATGTTAAATTAGTAACCTCATCCACGACCAGCTGCCAGCCTGCGCACTGCTGCTCGCTCCTGAGACCCAAAGGCCATGGGAGTGAACGTTTAGAGGAAAGGTGGGACATGCACCCGTCTTAGGCCATTTGCGTGCTTTCATTATTGAAAGCCACATGCAAAGGCCAATGGAATGTGTGGGAGGAGTCCGACCCACACAGAGAAGTCTCTGGGAAGTCTGGAGTCATTCCAAGAGGCCCTCTCCTAGGGCAGCGCATGCGCGCTGCACTAGGCTTGACCTAAAGAGTGACATGTAGCAGGCTTACTTTCCAGTGGCTCTGCAACAATCTCGACCACTTTATCTACCTTTGGTCATGAAATCTTCTTTGTATTTACAACTTTATGTCTTGTACTAACCCTATTCAGTAAATTACGTAGCTCAAACCCAAAACTAGGAGATATTAGTTGTGTAACTTTTCAATCTGGGAATCAGGAAAGGCACATAATCTCCACTTGCAACAGTGCTTAATTTGTAAAACAATAAGTGCCAGGGGTCTCTTCAAGAGGCCACTGCAGCTTGCAACACCCACTGCCCCTGACAGTGCTGCCAGTGATAGTAGCAACACAACTACTAACCAATACACTCCTACAAGTGTGACAATTCAAACTATTCCAGGTCCCCCAAAGCAATAAAAATGGCTTGGGCAGCAGGTAATTGTAATTTTTAATGTATATTGGATTAATAATTAACTATTGTGGTCATCTGAGACAGCGACGACTAGTGGCAGGCTGTCACAATCTCCAGTGTTCATAATATAGTGCCACTGCCGAGCACCAGAAACCACTGGCTCAAATTAAGCACGATTGCAGGGAGCAGTTTCCTATTTAAAGAAAATAAGTGCAGGCGCATTTTTTCTGGGATTGGGTGGAGAAGGCAGATTGGTTTGGTAGCACATGCGAAGCTCAGATTGGGATAGCCTGGCCTTACCTTGAATAATAAAGCTTTATTTAAAGTTTACAAGAGCGACCCTTGTGTCCCTGTGAACCGGGTAAGTACAATGTACTGTAAAACAACGTTCACAAGGAACTCATTCAAAAAAAAATTTCAATTATATACAATCTCAATGATTGCCTTGGAATTAATCTCATACCAGGAAGTCAAGAACAAGGAATACAAAATTATTTTAAAAAAAGGACAAATCAATAATAAACACAGTAAGTCTGCACAAAACCCTTTTAAACTACTGAAATCTACCAAGCCTCAGCCGAGGTCTTTATTTAATAATCACTTTTTTTCTCTGTATCACACATAAAAACACATTTTATATATACACAAAATCTCTCTTACATTTACAGTGAATGGTGAGCCCCAGTGAAACAAACCATAACCTCATACAAAGTGACAAGACAAAAAAGATTGGTGGAAGGTTATTGGAAAAAATATATAAGGACAGTTTATATACAATATACAGTGATTCAGTCAAGGCTGTCTCTTATTTTGTTGTCGACGGCGTTTCGACCCACTTTTAAATACCGGGTCTCATCAGGACTGTGATTCTGGGGGCTGAGAGAGAAGAAAGAAGGGAAAATAACTATACTCCAAGTCATATACTAATATTTTTAAAAAAAGGGTACCTACGAGACTTACAATTTCTTGGCTTACCAGTTTGAAACATACAATCGTCCGTATAGGATCCAGTATGTATAGAGATGTGATGGATGAGAGTTACATCCAAACCTATAAGTAAGGGATACTCATTTAGTAAAGACTCAATCTTAATTATTCCATATCATCACCCAAGTGTCTAGTGTTAGCGCACTTACTTGGGTTCTTTTCTATCCTCCAATAATGAGAGTCAATTGTTGCACCGGATATTTAGGGAGATTTGGAGTGCTGTTTTAACACTTCTGGAACGTATTGAAAACTGTGATCAATGTTCATAGGACAAAAAATGGCGGGGGTGGGGTAAGGGGTTAATCCAGTTTAAAAACCACTTGGTCTACTTACATATTCAGTGTCAGAAGAACTCATGTAATCAATAACGTTTCTGCTGTATACTCAATGAGGCAGTGCTCACCCACTGTAAAAAACGAGGGTATTAATGAGTTAAACCATGTCCCTCATAATACTCGCTTAAAAATTATATATATATCACTCTATGCGTAGGGGGCTACTTACTTCGTGGCACCGTGGTCGATACGTGTTCTCCACGCAGCGCTTGCAGCCGAATTACTCGAGCTAGCAGTCGGGCCCGGATCTTGCTCGTTTTTAACTGCCGATCCTAAGCGAAAAGCGCCCTAGTGGCCGCCATATTGTAATGGTAAAATTATATCCATTAATTAAAAATATTTATGCCCATTCCTTTTTAAGATACATTTGAGTGGGGGAGCATTGGGACGGCGGAGTCGATCACATTTGTGATCCGCCCTGACCCTCGCTATTTAAATGATTGCCGTTTGTTAGGACGGCGCGAGCAGCGGCCATCTTGTAATGGTGAAATAACGTTACTCGACCCAAATCCAGGTCTCTTAGCAGCTTAACTTTGCAATCATACAGATGAAATGCGGGACGGGAGCAGGGGAAAGGGGACTGTATAGAATATATTTCATTGCGAAACTCAATTTCGGGCTTGGAGGTACTTTCTATACCCCGGTTGTGGCCATCTTGAATTGGGAACACCAGTCACCATACTGTGTGTATAAATATCTATTGCAGTCCAATTGTGGGTCATTTAAATGATTTGATGCAGTGGTTAAAAGTTGGAAGTAATATTTCGCACATATGTAAGCATGGTGGACATCTGCCATTAAGGTGGGAAAACTTATCGTTTCGGAACTGATAGTTGTTCAAGATGGTCAGTGCTATTTATGGCATAGTCCTAGTCTGTTAATGAACACAGTCACTGCCATTGGGTGATAATACATCAATACGTAAACCATTATCTCATTTTAAAAAAACAATCATACTGTACAGAACAACGATATCTGAGCACAGGAGGATATCTTGAACCGGGAGAAGGGGGGGAGGCGAAGAAGGGGGGGGGGGGGAAAGGAAAGTGGAGGGGGAAGATACACACATACAATACTTAATAAATTGTACAAAATATTCTAAAGGAACACGAGATAATCTAGCATATGATCCTGTCTAATGGCATAGTCCTAGTCTATTAATGAACATTTCACTGTCATTGTGTGATCCTTGGTCATAATACATCAATACATAAACCATTATCTCTCTTTATAACGCAATCATACTATATAAAACATCGATTTTTCAACACAGGAGGGTATCCTGAACCAGGAGGGGGGGGAGGGGGGGGAAGGGGAGGGGTGGGTGGAAGAGAGAAAGGGGGGGAAAAAATGTTTTTACACCCATACAATACTTAATAAATTGTACAAAATGTTCTAAAGAAACACAAAATAATTTAGCATATGATCCTGCCTAATCTTAATCCTTTCCAATAGTCTACTGCATGACAGAGCCCTGTCAAATACATAGGTGTGCAGAGATTTTAAGGAGAGTCACACTAATGTAAACTAATGAATTTTCGCCACTCCTCAAGGCTGTTTAATCCATTCTTGATGGACCCACACTTGTCTATCCATTTGCATTCTAAGGATTGGAGAATAAGAGAGATGTCACCTCCCCTACGTGGAAGCTTGGCTTTTTCAACCACTTGCCAGGTCAAATCATTGAACTTGTGATCCTTTTCAATAAAATGATCGACCAGGGGGGCATTCCTCACTTTGCACCGGATACGGCTCCTGTGTTGGCCGATCCGTGTCTTTACTGTCTCTGTGGTCTGTCCTATGTAGATTAAATTACAGGGACACCAGATACAGTAGATAACGTGGGATGTTGAACAGTTGGTATGGTCGTACAGTTTTGCCTTAATGTTGCCATGTATGAAGAATTTGGTTTCTTTTGTCAGACTACAGGCCACACAGTTACCGCATTTATAATGTCCTGTTATAGCCGGTAATGACCAAAGCTCTTGTATAGTCTTTTCATTCTGGTACAGGCTCGTGTCTGAATGGACCAGGTGATCTCTAAGGTTTACGTATTGATGTATTATCACCCAATGGCAGTGACTGTGTTCATTAACAGACTAGGACTATGCCATAAATAGCACTGACCATCTTGAACAACTATCAGTTCCGAAACGATAAGTTTTCCCACCTTAATGGCAGATGTCCACCATGCTTGCATATGTGCGAAATATTACTTCCAACTTTTAACCACTGCATCAAATCATTTAAATGACCCACAATTGGACTGCAATAGATATTTATACACACAGTATGGTGACTGGTGTTCCCAATTCAAGATGGCCACAACCGGGGTATAGAAAGTACCTCCAAGCCCGAAATTGAGTTTCGCAATGAAATATATTCTATACAGTCCCCTTTCCCCCGCTCCCGTCCCGCATTTCATCTGTATGATTGCAAAGTTAAGCTGCTAAGAGACCTGGATTTGGGTCGAGTAACGTTATTTCACCATTACAAGATGGCCGCTGCTCGCGCCGTCCTAACAAACGGCAATCATTTAAATAGCGAGGGTCAGGGCGGATCACAAATGTGATCGACTCCGCCGTCCCAATGCTCCCCCACTCAAATGTATCTTAAAAAGGAATGGGCATAAATATTTTTAATTAATGGATATAATTTTACCATTACAATATGGCGGCCACTAGGGCGCTTTTCGCTTAGGATCGGCAGTTAAAAACAAGCAAGATCCGGGCCCGACTGCTAGCTCGATTAATTCGGCTGCAAGCGCTGCGTGGAGCACACGTATCGACCACGGTGCCACGAAGTAAGTAGCCCCCTACGCATAGAGTGATATATATATAATTTTTAAGCGAGTATTATGAGGGACATGGTTTAACTCATTAATACCCTCGTTTTTTACAGTGGGTGAGCACTGCCTCATTGAGTATACAGCAGAACCGTTATTGATTACATGAGTTCTTCTGACACTGAATATGTAAGTAGACCAAGTGGTTTTTAAACTGGATTAACCCCTTCCCCCACCCCCGCCCATTTTTTGTCCTATGAACATTGATCACAGTTTTCAATACGTTCCAGAAGTGTTAAAACAGCACTCCAAATCTCCCTAAATATCCGGTGCAACAATTGACTCTCATTATTGGAGGATAGAAAAGAACCCAAGTAAGTGCGCTAACACTAGACACTTGGGTGATGATATGGAATAATTAAGATTGAGTCTTTACTAAATGAGTATCCCTTACTTATAGGTTTGGATGTAACTCTCATACATCACATCTCTATACATACTGGATCCTATACGGACGATTGTATGTTTCAAACTGGTAAGCCAAGAAATTGTAAGTCTCGTAGGTACCCTTTTTTTAAAATATTAGTATATGACTTGGAGTATAGTTATTTTCCCTTCTTTCTTCTCTCTCAGCCCCCAGAATCACAGTCCTGATGAGACCCGGTATTTAAAAGTGGGTCGAAACGCCGTCGACAACAAAATAAGAGACAGCCTTGACTGAATCACTGTATATTGTATATAAACTGTCCTTATATATTTTTTCCAATAACCTTCCACCAATCTTTTTTGTCTTGTCACTTTGTATGAGGTTATGGTTTGTTTCACTGGGGCTCACCATTCACTGTAAATGTAAGAGAGATTTTGTGTATATATAAAATGTGTTTTTATGTGTGATACAGAGAAAAAAAGTGATTATTAAATAAAGACCTCGGCTGAGGCTTGGTAGATTTCAGTAGTTTAAAAGGGTTTTGTGCAGACTTACTGTGTTTATTATTGATTTGTCCTTTTTTAAAAATAATTTTGTATTCCTTGTTCTTGACTTCCTGGTATGAGATTAATTCCAAGGCAATCATTGAGATTGTATATAATTGAAAAAAATTTTTGAATGAGTTCCTTGTGAACGTTGTTTTACAGTACATTGAATAATAAAGCAGCACATTTGTTATCATTGGTTGCTGTGAACCGCGTACAGATTGCAGCCACCCCCTCGCGTCGGGCCGTGCCCTTCACTTACACGGCAGGGAAATGCATGAAAGTTCAGTTTGATTACTAATTTCAGGGGACGATAACATTCTGGATGCTGATGCGGCACATGAGCATTTTAATGCAAGAGCCTACATTAAGGCAGGGACATATATGTACCCTCGTTGCTTTGTGCGTTCCCTCGGTGTAAGGCCTGTACCAGGTCAGAGTAAGGGAGCTCAGGATTCAAAGACCCACTACGTCTATCTGGTGACGTGAGCTGTGCCATCCGCTTCCCAGTCACACCTCGAGGCCCACTCCGCAAGGTCTCATTCTACCTTTTGTGGTAATCCTGATTTGATTACAAATAGGTGTTTGCGGCCAAACCTGGGTTACAAAATGTGCAATATTGCATTTTTTCAGAGCACAAATTTCACCAAGATAAACTGACGGAATTTGTGTGAGGCAAATAGCTCACATTATGTGTTTTGATACTTGAATTAGGGGGTTTCTTTTGGTAGCGCGGTATGTTTCACTTATCCATCCAGGTTTATGTCGCAGCCAGAATGACACGCATTTTTATCAATGTGATTTTTATTGAGGTGAAGCACACTTGAAAGCGACATGCTGTCAGTTTCTTCATTCATTTGGGCTCAAGCATTTACTATGCTTGAACTTACCTCAGCGCTTCGTCTTCTTGCGGGCTACTACATTAACATTGCAGACAAGGACTTCCTGACCGCAATCCATGCTGAAGACTTCCGCCCACCTAGCTGTTCATGTTGAATCCCTTCCTGTCAGTGTAGCGGTCCTCTCATTGGAGCAGATCCTGGAGGACTCGCTGGGGCAAGCCTTTCCCTGTCTGCACCCTGCTGTGCATATGGTGTAGGGCTTGTCTGTTTCAATTAGAGGTGGATCCTGGCGACAATCCTCCTGTGACCAGGAGTAGATCTTCCTTCTTGCCCCAAGGCATGACATAACTCCAGGGTCTTGCCCCTCCTCCTTTGTCTGGCAAACTAGCATGCCTTCAGCTTCATGTTGGAAGTAGCGTATGCTTTACCGTCCCAGCCAATCCTACGGAGAGTCTGCAGTGAGTCCTTCACTCCTGGAAGACAACGAGATTGACTCTCCTTCAAAAGTGCTTTTGTTAATAGCGGTTATTGGCTTCTTTGCCTGGATGGGCTACACCAAAAACATGTCAGCAGCAGTGAAGGTTGTTTCATTTCTGGGACATCCCCGAGTTACACCTCCCACCTCCACAATGCCACCGTCAGAGGAATAGCTGGAAGGCATGCATATCTGAGTACGAGACTGATGGCCGTCAGAGAAAGAGAAAGACATTACCTTTCGAATATTTTTGCACCCATTATTTTATTCTTGCTTGCTTGTCAGAATGATCCACACTAGTCTAGGGCCTGGATTTTTAGTGTGAGGCTTCTTGGGGTAAATCAGTCACTTCCGGTGAGCAAATTCATGGGATTGGTAAACTACACATACTCTACCATTCTACTGCTCCTGCTTTCCTATACCTTTTCGTAATAACTTATTTCAGTGTGCCTCATACCTACTTTAACAGATTTACATTATTTTTGCTCTCTGCAGTACTATATTGGCTAGAGTTTCAGCCAAAGAATTTTTGTTTTGTTTGGTTCTCTGGCATATCCTTTGCGTACTATAGTACTATATCTCGCCAGCATGATAGGGGTGGGCAAAATTTGCGAAGTTGCCTTTCGCAAAATTCCGCAAAACGGCAGAAAATCGATGCGAACACGCGGAATTTCGCGTGCTCGCGGAGATTTCGGTGGCAGGGCTTCTTTGCTTTAGTTATATCTGTGAGTGCTTCCTGCTGAGATTTAATTTTTGTGACAGGAGCATCGTGCCAGAATGAATCCTGCCTTGCATATTTATCCAAGCAGATGCCACCGTTTTGTGCAATACCTCTACTCAACTGGAGTACTTTCTACTGGCGAATCAGTAAGTGCTACCTCGTTGGGTAAATGTATAGTGCCTTTCCTTTCCTACACTACAGCTGCATAAAGGGCCAGAAGAATTGTCTCCATTGACCTTCTGTGTCTGTAACTTTGCCACGGCGCCGGGTCCCTTGAGTGAGCTGTCCAACATATTGGGGGAAGGGCAGGAAGCCATTGCATACCGCTAGTGTATGTGGGGCGGGGCCAAACGGGCGGGGCTTCTGGTCCAGTTCACATGCCTCTTGTTTATAAAGGGTCAGAGCAGGATCTCAGCGGCAGACGAGGAGAAGGAACCTGCTGGTCACAGTTACTACACGAGGATTGCGCTCGAGAAACTCAAGGAAGCGAAGACCTCCAGCAAAGATTACAGCTATCTTTTCAGGATGGAAATGGAGAGAAGGCACATCTGCTTAGCCAAAACCTAGCTCACAAATTTTTGTGCTGATTAATGTATTACAGAATTTGAGCTTCAACTCAGGCACCTGCTTTATTTATATCTGTAAGTGCTTCCTGCTGAGGTTTAATTTTTGTGACAGGATCATCGTGCCAGAATGAATCCTGCCCTGCATATTTATCCAGGAAGATGCCACCGTTTTGTGCAATACCTCTACCCTCATGTCATGCCCCCGAATTCCGTTCCACCGCGGACGTTTCGACATTTTCGCAAGTTCCGCGAGCGGAACGGAATTTACCGCCCACCCTTACAAAGTAATATCAATCCACCACCTCCCTTTTTAGCTGAACCAGGACAGCATCCTATAAAATGGAGTGTGTGGATTTGTGCTTTCAAAAAGTTTTTAGGAGAAATGGCAATCCATTTCGACTTGAAAAAATGTTTCTTCTAGTCCATCATTTACTGCCTGTGGAAGTACCTTAGGCAAAGTTAAAAGGAGTGTGTTTAATGTACTAAAACATGGAGCGTTAGCACATTAGAGCAAGGCACATGGGAGGGGGCCAAAAGGAGTTGATATAGAAAGCTATAGTTGTAAAGTAGTCTGTCATGCAGTTTAATACTAGCTCTGGGGGGGGGTGGCTTGGAAGGGTACCAGAAACAGCCAATTGCATTACTTGAGAGATGAACACTGAGATGAGCAAAGCTGTTCTATTGGGTTTGCATAATGATTTGGCCGTTTGCATCACGGACTCTCTTTTGGTATTAACACTGTCAGGAACTGCTAGAATTGTTTATTTACTTCATTGCGATGTTCTGTCACTTCCATGCGCTATTGGAAAAATAAAGTGTTTAAAAAAAATTTAAAAAAAGCTGTGATTGATAAAGTCTCAAGCCAACTGCTGAACCAGTTTGGTCGAATAAAGTCAGTGGTTGAGAGTGATAGACCTAAAGCTCGCCCAGTGTACGTTGGAACTTCTGAGGCCTGCATTTTGACAGCTCAGCTGCCAGGCAGACCTATAGTTTACCACTTACAAGGAGTAAAATGCATCATTCACTCATTCAAATTACCATTATTTTGTTGTACGAAATGCTAAATAATTAAATTTTCTACGTGAAGCTGAGAAATGAAAATCTTACGGACACTAAAAAAGAAGTCACCCTTTGAATTGAATGGATGAAATGATATATGCGGTAAATACCGTTTGTGGCTGCTTTGAAGGTATAGAATTAAAGACCAGAAGGATAGAGTGCATTTTAGAATGTCACCCAGACAACAAGGACAAAACTGCCTTTGGAGACAGAGGTATAGCGAATACACCTCACCGCCTGTTGTGTTCATGAAACCTATAAACAGATAGCTGCCATGGTTAACACGTGACGAGAATCTATGCCACAGCAATGCCAGCTTTATGAATATGAGAACCCTACAGGCCTTAGTAAACAGCCCTATGCAGCAGGCTGGTTACCTCGCGAACGTCTCGAATAAATATTGTGTTTCTATGGCAGTCAGTAATGCACCGAGGACTGCATTTTTATATTTAGAACTAGCGATAATGTGTGTTACTGTTTAAAAAGTGTCTTTCTGTTGCTATGGTAACAAACACATTTAATTTCAAGGGCAATAAAGAACTGAATACTTTGTAAATGATGAGCATTTTCAAGGGTTCACAAATGTAAAAGTGTCCTAGATTCCCACCTTGATACCGAGCATCTTGGAAAGCCCTAGCAGCCCTCCGGCCCCTCTGCCTCCTCGGCAGAAGGTTTTCATTTTGTTATTGATGCTATTGGAAGAAAAAAAAAAAAAAAGATACCGAGGTTTCTGTTCTTGTACCGTGAAACGCAGTTCAATCATTTGGCGAAGAAACCCATCTGTAAAAAAATAGAAGTGAAAACTATTCTACACTGAAACTGTATGCTTTTATCTATCAATAAAACTGTCTGGAAAAAATATGCAAGACATGCAAATGGCGTATGTGCATCGTTTATTACATGCATAGCTACTCAACAGAACCGTGCATATTCCAATAATATTAAACTATAAATGAATGTATTTTTATACCAATATTACAGAGCCATCAATAACCACTGACGTTTTTATGGTGACATCATCTCCTCCATAGGAAGGAATGGCGTTTTATGAATCTTTAAAACATTTACTCTATTTGATGAAACTCGATCAGGAGATCTTTAAGTCATATCCATCCATTTGGAGAGGTCCGTGACTGTCCGGGGAGGGGAAAGAGATGACAGGGCGGTGTACAAACATTCTGGAGGACAAAACAAAAGGATACCGGGTCTCACTATATTTTGAGAATAACATTTTGATACTATTAGGTTAAGTGGCCTGGTCCAAATATAGATTTATTTGTGGCTCGGCAAAACATATTGAGTGTTTTTTTGCAATAAAGCCAAGAAAACAGGGGTCAGATGCGGTCAAACAAATATTAGACAATCTTTGGGGCACTATGTTGGATTGGCCAAGTTGTCAATAAAAAATGTAAAAATAGCAATGCTATTTAAGGAGAGATATTTTTGCATTAGTTTAGTGAAGAATTATGGATCCTTAGAGGGTCTGCAAACCAGACAACTTGATTCTCTAGTAGCAAATCGTTCAGAGTGACATATTTAAAGGGCAACAGGCGGATTCCCGCCACCTCATTAAAAGAAACACACTAGACCACATTTTTCATTTCATATTTGATCATACAGGAATTTTGAGTTAAAACACATATAAGACATTGAACTTAGTGCTTCCTCTTGCATTATTGTAGACTACACAATTGCATAAAGAAATGCCCATCATGACATCATTACCATTATGATTTACACAACTTGCATTTTTTTCTATCTTTTCCATTTCGGTGTCTATTTCACCTTACTCGCTCTCACCCTCAAATGCCATCCTCCATTCTGACACCTTATTATATATAAATGAAAAATGTCACATTGGAGAGTTTCTCTGTACATTGCACAGGAAAAACAACCTTAAAGTACACAATTACTTCATCTCGTAAATATCACTGTTGAGACTGAATTCACTAATTTGAATGTCATACCATATATGCCAAACCTCTAGTGTTTAAAGTGCTACAACCACACAATGCTAAAGTAACAAGGTATATAGAAATAAACATGCATAAGGGATCCAGTCATTAGCTATCTCTTATCACCTATAGACATATATTATAATAAACAAACTACATATATCAAACTCGCCAAATAATCAAAGTAATCGTATGTCTACAATGTCCCAATACTGGAATGTCTAAGTGTTTGATCTCATTCTCATAATCGGCGGGGCTAAATATTTATGCAAATCTTCACATTAAAAAAAGTGCATTGCATGAATGCCTGTGCAGTACCATGATTATAATTATTCAGATGTACAAACATCACAACACTGACACATATAATGTCAACATTTGACCATCAACTCCAGACAAGATTTCATCCTTTCTGATTACCGTAATGACCATATATTGTCAAGTGTGCGAACATAAGCAGATGAAAGTGAAAAGTGCCTATATCTGTACATTACCACGGTGATGATCGGAGTGTGCAAGAGTCACAATACTAAAAAACATAATATCAAAAGATAGGATTTACAAAAAAAAAAATCAAGCAAGATCATCAAACCGGATTTCATGTGCAAAACACTCCAGGGTCAAAATATAATCCCAGTTCAACATCCTCAATGTGACAAGCCGAGGGAGCCAAGAGGGTCAGAGTATGAATACATATTTGTTATTTTGGACGCTCAAACTTAACAGAAAATTCAGCATCTGAGTTGAGCCCCCATGGAATCCCTTTTCCAATGGTTAATCCATCTAGATTCCGCTTTTCTTAAGGCCAGCTCATGGTTACCTCCTCTTATTTTACTCGGAATGTGCTGAATACCAAAAAACGCAAAATTGTTGAGACTTCCAACATGCTCTTTCTAAATATGTTTAGACATCACGTAAGTAAAGTCTTTATTGAAGATTGGCCTCATGTGTTGGAGGATACGTAGTTTAAGCTCGTTGACACCGATACCAATGTATTGTTTACCACACCTGAACTCCAATACATACACCACAGGTGTTGCTTCACCTAGTATCCTTTTCTTTTTTTATTTCAAAGTATTTTATTGGTTTTATATTCCAAGACATTAGCATTTCGATTACAGTGTTAGCCATACGTGGCTTTACAATGGTTCCAACACATGTGCTTGGCTAACCGCACCGGATGTGGCTTAGTGAGAGAAAGAAAGAAGGAAAGGAAAGAAAGTTAAAGAAAGAGAAAGCAGATGGGAAGGGCACAAGAGAGGTTCTGTATCTGTGAGACCTACAGTCACCTGACCAGGCCGCCACATCGCTGGTTTGTTTGTGGCGATATGGGCAGTCAAGTCAGTCTAACCCACCCTTAGGGTCACCGTGATTGCGCTCATTTACGTTCCTTTATCGCTCTTACTGGGGGGGCAAGGGGATCAGGGGTTTGTGCCTGGCGAGACTTGATTCCATGGGGCGATTCATGAGGGTTCATAGAAATCTAGGTATGTGTCGAGTGACTTCCACATCCCCCTGGCTGCTGGTCTCCAGGGTGAGTTCTGTAGTGTAATGTTGTCAGCCCCCGGAGGTGCTTAATTCAGTTGAACCAGCCTTTGTATGAAGTCTTACTTGTTAATCTTTACCGCACCATTGAAAGTTCTGAAGTTCACTCGATTCTGTCCATGTTGGCAGGCCTTGCATTTCTGACATTTCACAAAGTGAGTAGTTTTCACTCAATTTTAACATTCTGTGCCTGGTGTAGAGAAGTAACGGAGTTCATAAGTCTCCTAAAGAAGGTGTTTTCCTATATGTGATATTCAGATGCTCTGTTGTTAAGCTCCTCAGATCTTCATCTTTTCTCAAAAGTTTCCAATGACTTCCTTTTACAGCTTTATCTGAAACATTAAAATCCATAATGAATCTAGTCACCTGATTAGTCTCAGCATCTTTTCTAAGAATTTTTGGAACAAGTAGATTCTCTCTTTTTTTGTCTCTTGGCTCTGGTATCGAACTGCCAAGCCATGTCATCCCTGGGCTGGAAACAAGCATCCGGGGACCAGTTTCGGGCTCCCAGCCCTCATCAGGCAGGCTATCTTAAATCCAGTGGCAAAGTGAGCAAGGGACTGGTGGTGAGTGTCTGAAAAGTTTCAGTGCTCCGTCCATCATCTCCTTGTGTTTGCTTTGTTTGCCCTAAGTTCCTAGTTATGCCAAGACATGGGTCCTTTGCTCACTTTGCCACAGGATTCAAGCTAGCCTGGCTGATGAGGGCTGTTAGCCCGAAACCGGTCCCAGAATGCTTGTTTCCGGTCCACAGAAGACATGGCTTGGCAGTTCGGGCTGGACTGTTTCCATGAGGCACAGGGTCAAGACTGATTCGCATATCGCTGTGTCTGAACTGGGCTGGTGAAGTGAGCTTAAGAGCGATGATGAATTCAACCCAGATATGTGACTGGGGCGAGTGTCTGAAAAGTTTCAGCGCACCATCTGCCAAATCATTGTGGTTGCTTTGTTTGCCCCAAGTTGGCTGGGTATGCCCAGACATGGGTCCCTTGCTCACTTTGCCACTGGATTCAAGCTAGCCTAGCTGTTGAGGGCTGTTGGCTTGAAACCTGTCCCAGGATGCTTGTTACCAGTCCAGGGAAGACATGGCTTCGCAGTTCAGGCTGGACTGTTCCCATGAGGCACAGGGTTGAGACTGATTTGCATATAGATGTGTCTGAACTGGGGTGGCGAAGTGAGCTAAAGAACAATGATGGATTCAATGTATATCTGTGACTGGGGGTGAGTGTCTGAAAAGTTTCAGCACTCCGTCCATCATCTCCTTGTGTTTGCAGTGGCTCCTATTGGCACGTCACAGCATATCCCCAACAACAGAATGTGATTTTAACACGCTCATAACCATGGTTCATCGAACTGCCTCCTTCGCCACTGACATTACATTGAGCCCTCTGCTGGACCCTCTTGTCCTATCCTGCCCGCTTACCTCTCCTGCACCATCGCTGCTAACAAGTTGACTGAAAACTGAAGGCATCTAGCAAGAAAACAGCATTACCTTATCTGGTGATGTACTAGTATGTTGGAGAAGTCCATTCCATTCATTGGTCTCTCCCTTTTTCACTCGGACCGGTCCCTTCCTTTAGTGACTCCTGAATCATCTTTACTACACCAGTGATCCCCTTTAGGGAGACCATGTGCAAATAGGCAAGTAGCATAATATGATCCATGTTTGTGTACAATCTAGCTAGAAAGTCCACTTTTTGGGCACTTGTGTTAGTTTTTTGTGTGTATAAAATGGGCTGGCTACCTATCAGAGGGTCTGCTATACTTTTAAGGGGGCTGTGTAAGTACTTCTACTTCTTTAAAAAGACAGTACTTCCACTTTCAGTATGACTAATCGGGCCAGCTGTGGTTCTTCTCAGCAGGATCAGAGGAATGACTACCTTTGGGATGGAGAAGTAACAGAACTAGTTGATGGGCTGCCATACTGTTTATTTTCAGATGTTCCCAGATTTTTGCCGGACTCTTTGGTGGGTTATCTTTAATAAGACATGCATTGCAATTACTCAGCACGACTGTGGTATTTTAAGTGGGACAACAATAGAGTTAGAGATTTTTGTGCATTTATTTTTTTGCGCATCATAAACACAAACAATGTGGTTTCACACTTGATTAACCCCTTCAGTGCCCCGCCCTTTCCCCCTCCTGTGCCGGGCCTTTCATTAGCGGGCGGGGTCCATGACGAGATAGTCTCGTCATGGGAACAGCGCAACCGTGCTCCATGACGAGACTATCTCGTCATGGGCATTGAAGAGGTTAAACATGTACAAATTGATATAGTACTGAAGCTTTTAAAGCAAGTTTCCTGTGTTGTGCATTTTTATAACTTTTGTTATCTAGGTCACAGTTTAGTCCTACCAGCCAAGATTTTCAAAATGGATGTCACCATTGTCTTCCCCCTGCGCATCTCACTATTTAATATTGCTGCAGTACATGCGGATGCACATTCATGGCAGTTTGTTTCCATTGTCATTGTCGATGTTGTTTTCGATGAACTTTACCTAGCTCAGTCACAACCTATACCAACATTTTCAAGCGCCTTTTGTTAGTTCACTGTATCTTATTCATTCATGATACTTTGCTGTTGTTCCTGTACCTAGCCTGCTCTACCATTTGCTGATAGCATTAGCATAGAATGGGCAGAATAATTAAATCATTTAGTTATATAGTTGTTAAGGGTTAAGACAATATGAAGTTTAATATTGGTGTGTTTTGATTTGCCAATTAAATATTTGCTCACACCACAGTGATTCTGCAGATTTGATAATTCCATATGCAAAAATAACGTATAAAATCCCTCGACTTTGGGGGTGAGCCAGCAGACTTCCTGGAGATTTAGATGCGACTAGAGATGCTGTCCATTTCTCTCTTGGTTCTGCTGCTCACTTGAGACTTAAAATAACATTTGATTATGCACTTCTCGGTACTGCCTTATTTGCTGAGGGGTTTTATTGCACTGACTCTGCATCAACTTACTTTTGGGATTTTGTAATACAACCCTTGAACTATTCCACTGATCTATCACTCAGTTATTGAAGTGGGCCCTTTTCACTTAAATTAGTGTTTTCTGTTATTTGTAATGAGCTTGGAGGATGCTTACCTCGGAGACACATTGCCTCATGGAAATGAGGTTTAACGCGGTCTTTCATTCATCGAATTGTGGGAGTCTGTCGAGATACATTTTGCGTTTCAAAATAGAGGGCTACCCCGTGCCCACACTAGCACTTGTCAACAGTGCAACTAAACTTTTGATTGGTCAGAGCAATAATTCTTTGTGGGGTGGACACTCTCTTAATAGGACAATACGAATGTGTTATTTTATTTACTTATTCAAGTAATGTACCTATACCATGCAAACTCCTTCTTAGCATTAATTTAAGAAGAAAAACAGATATCAAAATCTATAACATAAAACGTAAGAACAGGTAATGTGAGTGCTTATAGAGATCATACGCTACTGTCAATAACCATTATATTTATGATGACATTTCAAAAGTAAGTCCTGCAGGGACCACCTTTTAAAGTTAACACGCTTGGGCAGCATTCAAGCTTCTGTTTTTTTGCTTAGGAGAGGACAACAACTCAGTATTGGTCATTACTTTTGCTGGTCTATTTTACCCTCATTTGTGCTGATATTTGGATTCATAAGGAATAACCATCAAGAAAAATAGAAATAGATAATCCACACCTTGGAACCTTCAAGCTACTCTTATTGTGTCTATGGGATACCACATTTAGTAGGCTTCTTTATTACACGTGTCCAGAGGAGACTTTTCTTGTAGGCAATTGTACTCTAACGCAGCAATTTTTTAATGTGTCTGATTGTGCCCTACTTATCTGTGGAAAATAAGCTGCCCATGATTTAAAATAACGTTAAGATCTACATTTGATTTTAAAAAAAGTCTTACGTTGAAAATTATTTTTCTAACTTTTTTGCTTGCAAAGAACATGATGTTCGTTTGAGGCAAATAAACATTTGATTAATAAGATGCAAACTGAAAAACAGCAGAAAACATACATAAGAAAATCTTTTGATGCTCTGAATTTTACTTAGAAAACATTGCAAAGTATGCAGTCAACAGCTCTTTGACTAGGACGTTAATAAAAACACAACCGCACAAGTAACTACACCAGCAGATATTATACTGAAACACATTTATCCTACTAAATGCATTCAGAATTGCATTCCTGCTGTCCAAAACAAATTTTCAAAAGTAAATACCCACTTATTTTCGAAATACAGCCTCATGGCGCACTAACTTCAAATCTAAATTTTAAATTAGACCTCCTATGAATGCACGAAAAAATATTTGTTTTATTTCTTCGGTAAGCAGTACCTTTTATTGCAAATGTTTACATCGATGACTCCGAATCTAGGACACATATTCCCCATCTGTGCTATCGTAGATCAAGAAAAATTGCATCACGTGCCGGTAATCTTCATTACCCCCTCATAGGACCTCTTTGTCCCAGTCATTACCATAATGAGGACTCCACAAGCCCTAACACAAGAAAGAACGTTGATGCCAATAAAACTCAAGATACAACTCAAGGTTTTATTAAATAAAGCTTAAGACACAGCTGCCTTCATAACACCAACAGCAAAACTATCCATTGAAGCATTAAACACATCTAGCCGATAATGCTCAATAAAAAAAAGTGTGATGCGACTACCAGAAGGCAGCCCGACAAATGTCCAGGGTAGAAACACTCACAACCTCAGCCCAGGAAGCAGACACAGACTTAGTGAAACAGCCCTCAACCTGAGACGGAGGAGCCAACTCCAAGGACTTATACGACTGACAAATAGCAGTGCGCACCCATGTACTGATAATGGAAGTAGACAACTTCTTCTCCTTAGATACACCCCCAGAGGCACAGCTAGAGCCTGGAACAGTTGAAACCCCTAAGTGCCCTAAAGATAAATCTGAGGAGCCCTTCGAACATCCAAAACAGAAGGAACATGAGCATCCCCGCCCCTCCCCGCAGGATATCATGAAGAATAATCTACTAATGCAAATGGAATTTAGAAGACACCTTAGGGAGAAAAGCCAGATCCAACCACAGAATCAACCTATCCATCAGGAATTGTAAATAGGTGATAGGAAACAAGTAAAGCCCCCAATTCCACCAACTTACGGGCCGAAGTGATGGCCAACAAAAAACCAACTTAGCAAATATTCACAACTAATTGGCCTCCATTAAAGGCTCAAAAGAGGACAACTGGAAACCCTGAAGATCAGTTGCCAAGTCTCAGGAAAGAACAATCACCGGCGACACCAGCCAATGGAGTGGAAAACTCCACAACAACCAAACCACCAAAGGAGCAATACCCTCCAGGGAAGCCCCTGTCCCTCCACATGCACGTATAGCAGCCCATTCAGCAGAGTAGAGGGGGCAAGATTCTTCAAACACCCATCCCTAAGGAACTCCAGAATCTTCACTGGCTACCTAGCCACCGGATCCACGCCTGAGAGATACACTATCTGACAAAAGAAGTCCAGTGCAGAGTCCTGAGATGGGTCACTCCCAGTAACAACGGGCCACCTGACTGTCAGGACGAACCAAAAGGTTCACCTCCTCCCAAATTTCCCACCGCTCCCGCCAATTCGAGGAACGAGCACTGTCCTTCAAAGACCATTAACCTTTGGCTTCCAAGGACCCCAGTGTGGCCCCACAACCTCCACAGACTGGCATCTGTGGTCAACAACAGGGGAGGAGGGAGATGGAAACTGATTGACTTCTTCAAGTTGGGAGTGTGCTGCCACCATCCCAACTCCTGAACCAGAATTGGGATGAGAGGAACATGAATATTGTAATCAGCAAGGGAGGGATCCCAGTGGGAAAACAGATGATTGTGGAGAGGCTTCATGTGAAGAGGAGCCCAAAGAACCACTGTTCTGGTTGAAGCCATCAACCCCTGGACCCTCAACCAAGCCCAAGCTGGAGCTGACTGCTGAGACAAGAGGACCAACAGAAGACGTTGCAGTGTATCTCTGTGAACCACAGGTAGAAAAACAGCCCCCAAACTGATTTTCGAACACAACGGTGATAAACTGCAACCACGGAACTGTGATTGTGCCAGGTTCAATTTGGAGCCGAATTGCTGAAACAAAGCCAACTCTGCTTCCATCGCTAGCATAGCCTTAGGGAGAGAGAAAGCACAGATCAAACAATCACCAAGATAGGGAAAACAGTGAACCTCCAAAGCTGTAAAATACCCACAGCAAGAGAAAGTAACTAGGTAAAAGTCCAAGGAGCAGTTGATAACCCGAAGGGTAACAACTGAAACTGGAAATGGGCTCCATCCACAGCAAATCTCAGGAACGGCTGGCTGTCCTGATTGACAGGGACATGAAAATAGCAGTCGTCTAAATCCAAGGTTGCCAAAATGACTTTCTTCTGCACGGACTGAGAAGGCTACAAAATGTTGTTATCCTCAGCCGAAAGTTGCACCATAGTGCTCAACTCATCCCCAAACCTCATAGGACCTTCAAATTGCAATTTATGAATGAATGCCTTCTGCTTGGCCTCCAGCCTCTATGGTTTTGTCCACAGGGGCCTGCGACCAGCTACTGCCACACCTGCAGAAGAGGAAAAGGCCTACAAGGTATCAAAAGTGACGCTGGTGAGAAACTGAGCCAACACCTTCATACGAGCCAGAAAAGGAGTTGATCCCCTGATCATGAAGGCAGTCAAACAGCCTCTTAAAATCCTTAATGAGGACCTGTGAGGCAGAGTAAGCACTGGCTCTGATGCCAAAATGAGAAGCTGCATAAGCATGCTTCAAAGCATCCTCCACCGGATCTGAAAGGGTTGCCTCCTCAGAAGACAATGAAGATAAAGAGGCCATGGAGGACAAGTTGGAATCGACCTTTGGAACCTGCAGGAACTGGTCATCAAACTGTGCTAACAGATATCGCTTGCTCAAGAAACTTGGAATACCTTGTTTATCCACTTCGTTCTAATCCTTATCAAGCATCTCCTTCATAACATCATGCATGAGAATGTCATCCACCACAGAGGCACTGTACTGGGAATAAGGGTAGTCATGCACCAGAGACATAGGCTTAAAACCCAGTACCTCCTGAATGTGTGCCAACATATCAAAGAAAACTTTTCCCTGCACATATCTACACTTAGGAGATTTGTCCACCTTATGATCACCATCCTCTTTCTGTTTGACACTCAGCCAGGGCAGTTTGTACTGCAGAATTCATTAAATAATGCAAATCAGCCCTGGAAATTTGCAGTTATTCATCCTCCTCAAATTCTTCAACATGCATCCTCTTGGAAACAGATTTCCCAGGCGTAGGCAGAGACTACTCATTCTCCATGAAGCAACACAAGTCGAACAGCCAAGTAGAAGTACATTGTGCCCAGCAACTTGCCCCTATTTATACCTGTCTCCCAGCAATCAAGTCTCACCACGAGACTTCGGTAGCATATGAGACGGGTTTGCCGCCTCCCCTGCAGCCCTGCACAACCAAACACGGCTGTGGGGTTAAAATGCTGCCAGATCCTTCCCAGCACTTGCCCGGCCAACCCACGGACTGCAGGGGATGCAGACTAGCATGTTAGGTGCCTGGTAGGAGGTGGGCCCTCTCACTATGGCAATGACTGGGACGAGGAGGTCCTATGAGGGTGTAACGGTGTGTGGCAGTGAGGGATTCTATAGTTCGCTGAGAGATGTTTTGACGTTGTGCCCCACCCATTCCCCTATGGCAGTTCTGAATTAATGCACGTTTTTACCAGGGGAAGATACAGAGTAGACAGGGGACAGAAATGGACCATGCTTCTATTGCAGATCCTCTATTCCACCGTTCATGAAATTCATGAGAGGTGGAGACAGAGTTAGCCTTTTACCCCCGTGTGGGGTATCGAAAAGTAAATGGCATTATGTACATACATAAACACTATCAATCCAAACAGAACAAAAAGGCAGTGGTGGCATATACAGCAGCACATCAATCCTATAGAAAATCAAATTCTATATTTTAACAATTAACAGATTCCCAGTGTTGGTGCCTCTCAAGGTCACAAAGACATCCCACTACCAAAAGATGTCACTACATGGTAGTTTGTCAGAGCTTCTGTGTTCTTAATATAGGAAAACACTGTGGCTCGGCACTTCTAATGTCCTTATTTTAGTCTTGGCCAGTAAGCCAAAATCTTCAAAATAGTCCTAAAATTGCTCACAAACATATGTCAATCTTAGTAAATCATTACAAGTAATTTCTTTGATCATTACAAAAAAGTTTTGATTGTCCGATATCAGTGCTTCACTTGGCAATCCGAAATCATATTTCAATAATTATATATATCAGTCTAGCATAGCAACAGAAGTAATATTTGAACAGATGGAAATTGCGTTCCTGATGTTTCCTCTGTGTCAAGAGATGATGGCAGCCAAACAGGTTAATGAGGTCTGACTGGTGACAGCGATGTAGGAGTGGCAGCATGCAAAGCAGAACATATGACACTGTTTGTCCTTGAAATGTTAGAATTTACACGCAAGTCTAATGTAACAAGACCCTTTGGGCCTATGAGTGAAAACTAATCCCAAAAAAAACATATACCCAAGTGTGAAGTCCACAGCTGTTAGCACCAGTTAACAGTGCTATCACATTTTTGATTTTTTTCTCATGAGGTTCATGTTTTGACTTTTAAGGGCTGCTGACCTAAGAGAACTACCAAATTGCATATTTCAGTGCTTTCCTGGGCTACCATAGCAACTTCTGCTACAGACGAGTGCCAAAAGCTGGCTACCATACCACATAAATCTCAATGCCACATAAATCTTGATGGAGCACCTCAGCCTTTAACATATTACCATAGTTCTTGTTTGAGGGCATAGCTTTGGGGTGTAATATTTAGAGCCAGTGGAGAAGTCTACTAGCCCTCCTTGTGTCTCTTTTTTGGTTGTCTCTTTAATGTATGAAAGGTACAACATCAGAAATTTAACTTAAAAAGTCAGAACGAATTCAAGTGGATGAATGATTACAGTTATCTCCAGTGCACCTCATCAGAGTTACCTCCATATGATACAAACATCTGCTTCAATGCAGGTGAATTCAAGACGTAGGTCACTGGATCTTGCACTGCATCAGTAAGTAAGTAAACTCGTATTTGTAAAGCGTGAACTAGTCACCCCTATGGGTCTCAAGGCGCTGGAAGCGTCAAGGATATTAAGTGTGCTATTGCCCTGAGTCAAATGATGCTGAGCTGATCTGCCGCCGGCGCTGGGGATTGAAACGTGAGCCCCGTGCTGCGGAGCCGGCTGCCCTGGCCGCTGCGCCACACCTTTCCCCCTACTGGTCGAATACAACAAACTTGATCGTCAGAGCAACATTTGCAACTTTCCGGAAGAATGAAAATCAGCTGATATTTCATATTTTTCAGATACAAAGAATAAAATCAGTAGTGAGCTAAGGCCAAATTGCCCCTCCCGGAAAATATTAGCCTTACATGCCCAGTTGCTCACGGATGCACAATCTCATCGGGTTCAGACTAGGAAACCAAGGTAACCCGTGCAAAAATGCTCAAACTAGCACCATTTCCTTCATCTCCTCATGCATTCTTCTCATTCCACACATCAATTCGGTCTCATCTTATGCCGCTCTGAGCACATTCTCCCTACCATCCCCGCTCACTCCATCTCTTTCTTGAATTCTCCTTTACCTCATCCAATTGCCTATGTGGAGCTTGAGAAAATGAGAGAGGCACCAGGAGGGGCTGCCTGTCCTAACAAGCATTGCCTAGGCCAATAGGTCTTGCCTATACAAGAGCGATCAGCTTTGCCAATTTGTTTTAACCATGTTGTACACCAGCATGGCTGCTGTTCAGCATGGCTAAAAGTTAGTGGCGTAGAGGAGAGAGTGTTGTGAGGAGTGGCGGGAGTGGAGTGTCAGCGAGTGGAGTGTCAGCGAGTGGAGTGTCAGCGAGTGGAGTGTCAGCGAGTGGAGTGTCAGCGAGTGGAGTGTCAGCGAGTGGAGTGTCAGCGAGTGGAGTGTCAGAGAGTGGAGTGTCAGCGAGTGGAGTGTCAGAGAGTGGAGTGTCAGAGAGTGGAGTGTCAGAGAGTGGAGTGTCAGAGAGTGGAGTGTCAGAGAGTGGAGTGGGGTGGAGTAGAGTACAGTAGAGTGGAGTGCCGTAAAGTGTTGTCGAGTGGCACGGAGTGGAGTGGCGTAAAGTGGCGTGAGGAATGGGCAAAGGGAATAGAGTAGAAGAGAGTGTTGTGGTATAGAGTGGTGTAGAAAGGGGTATGGTGGAGTGGTAAAGTGTCATAGAATGGAATGGCGTAAAGTGGAGTAGAGTGGCATTGAATAGAGTGGTGTAGAGTGGAATAAAGTAGTGTGGCGTGGTTTAGAGTGAGTTATGCACAGTGAAGTAGAGTATTGTAGCACAGAGTGGTGGAGATTGTCGCAGAGTGGAGTGTCAGAGTGGAGTAGAGTGTCACAGAATGGAGTAGAGTGTCGTAAAGTAGAGTTGAGTGGCATAGAGTGGAGTAAAGTGGTGTGGAGTGGCAATGAGTGTCATGGACTGATGCAGAGTGGTGTGTCCTAGAGTGGAGTGTTGCAGAGTGAAGTGTCATGGAGGGAGTACAGAGGGAGGGCATAGAGTGGAGGGGCATAGAGTAGACTAGAGTGTTATACGGAGGAGAGTTAGTGTTGAGTAGAGTGTCATACAGAAGATTGGCATAGAGTGTCATAGAATGGAGTATTGTCGTAAAGTAAAGTTGAGTGGCATAGAGTGGAGTAAAGTGGCATAGAGGGAGTTGTGTACAGCGGGGTAGTGTGTCATGGTGTAGAGTAGATTGTTGTAAAGGGTATTGGCATAGAGTGGAGTATAGACTCATAAAATGGAGTGGCACAGAGTGTCGTGGAGCATCGTGGAGTGAGTAGAGTGTTACACTTGGATTGGAGTAGAGTGTTACATTTGGAATGGAGTAGAGTGTACTGGCGTCGTAGAGTTGCCTGTCAGAGTGGAGTGGAGTTTGTCAGAGTGGAGTGGAGTTTGTCAGAGTGGAGTGGAGTTTGTCAGAGTGGAGTGGAGTTTGTCAGAATGGAGTGGAGGGTCAGAGTGGAGTGGAGTTTGTCAGAGTGGAGTGGAGTGGAGATTGTCAGAGTGGAGTGGAGTGGAGTTTGTCAGAGTGGAGTGGAGTGGAGTTTGTCAGAGTGGAGTGGAGTTTGTCAGAGTGGAGTGGAGTTTGTCAGAGTGGAGTGGAGTTTGTCAGAGTGGAGTGGAGTGGAGTTTGTCAGAGTGGAGTGGGGTTTGTCAGAGTGGAGTAGAGTTTGTCAGAGTGGAGTGGAGATTGTCAGAGTGGAGTGGAGATTGTCAGAGTGGAGTGGAGATTGTCAGAGTGGAGTGGAGATTGTCGGAGTGGAGATTGTCAGAGTGGAGTGGAGATTGTCAGAGTGGAGTGGAGTTTGTCAGAGTGGAGTGGAGTGTAGTTTGTCAGAGTGGAGTGGAGTTTGTCAGAGTGGAGTGGAGTTTGTCAGAGTGGAGTGGAGTTTGTCAGAGTGGAGTGGAGATTGTCAGAGTGGAGTGGAGATTGTCAGAGTGGAGTGGAGTTTGTCAGAGTGGAGTGGAGTGGAGTTTGTCAGAGTGGAGTGGAGTGGAGTTTGTCAGAGTGGAGTGGAGTGGAGTTTGTCAGAGTGGAGTGGAGTGGGGTTTGTCAGAGTGGAGTGGAGTTTGTCAGAGTGGAGTGGGGTTTGTCAGAGTGGAGTGGAGTGGGGTTTGTCAGAGTGGAGTGAAGTGTCAGAGTGGAGTGAAGTGTCAGAGTGGAGTGAAGTGTCAGAGTGGAGTGAAGTGTCAGAGTGGAGTGAAGTGTCAGAGTGGAGTGAAGTGTCAGAGTGGAGTGAAGTGTCAGAGTGGAGTGAAGTGTCAGAGTGGAGTGGAGTGGAGTTTGTCAGAGTGGAGTGGAGTGGAGTTTGTCAGAGTGGAGTGGGGTTTGTCAGAGTGGAGTAGAGTTTGTCAGAGTGGAGTGGAGATTGTCAGAGTGGAGTGGAGATTGTCAGAGTGGAGTGGAGATTGTCGGAGTGGAGATTGTCAGAGTGGAGTGGAGATTGTCAGAGTGGAGTGGAGTTTGTCAGAGTGGAGTGGAGTGTAGTTTGTCAGAGTGGAGTGGAGTTTGTCAGAGTGGAGTGGAGTTTGTCAGAGTGGAGTGGAGTTTGTCAGAGTGGAGTGGAGATTGTCAGAGTGGAGTGGAGTTTGTCAGAGTGGAGTGGAGTTTGTCAGAGTGGAGTGGAGTGGAGTTTGTCAGAGTGGAGTGGAGTGGAGTTTGTCAGAGTGGAGTGGAGTGGAGTTTGTCAGAGTGGAGTGGAGTGGGGTTTGTCAGAGTGGAGTGGAGTTTGTCAGAGTGGAGTGGGGTTTGTCAGAGTGGAGTGGAGTGGGGTTTGTCAGAGTGGAGTGAAGTGTCAGAGTGGAGTGAAGTGTCAGAGTGGAGTGAAGTGTCAGAGTGGAGTGAAGTGTCAGAGTGGAGTGAAGTGTCAGAGTGGAGTGAAGTGAAGTTTGTCAGAGTGGAGTGGAGTAGAGTTTGTCAGAGTGGAGTGGAGATTGTCAGAGTGGAGTGGAGATTGTCAGAGTGGAGTGGAGATTGTCAGAGTGGAGTGGAGATTGTCAGAGTGGAGTGGAGATTGTCAGAGTGGAGTGGAGATTGTCAGAGTGGAGTGGAGATTGTCAGAGTGGAGTGGAGATTGTCAGAGTGGAGTGGAGATTGTCAGAGTGGAGTGGAGTTTGTCAGAGTGGAGTGGAGTTTGTCAGAGTGGAGTGGAGTTTGTCAGAATGGAGTGGAGTTTGTCAGAATGGAGTGGAGGGTCAGAGTGGAGTGGAGTTTGCAAGAGTGGAGTGGAGTTTGTCAGAGTGGAGTGGAGATTGTCAGAGTGGAGTGGAGTGGAGTTTGTCAGAGTGGAGTGGAGTGGAGTTTGTCAGAGTGGAGTGGAGTTTGTCAGAGTGGAGTGGAGTTTGTCAGAGTGGAGTGGAGTGGAGATTGTCGGAGTGGAGATTGTCAGAGTGGAGTGGAGATTGTCAGAGTGGAGTGGAGATTGTCAGAGTGGAGTGGAGATTGTCAGAGTGGAGTGGACATTGTCAGAGTGGAGTGGAGTTTGTCAGAGTGGAGTGGAGTGGAGTTTGTCAGAGTGGAGTGGAGTTTGTCAGAGTGGAGTGGAGTTTGTCAGAGTGGAGTGGAGTTTGTCAGAGTGGAGTGGAGATTGTCAGAGTGGAGTGGAGTTTGTCAGAGTGGAGTGGAGTTTGTCAGAGTGGAGTGGAGTTTGTCAGAGTGGAGTGGAGTGGAGTGGGGTTTGTCAGAGTGGAGTGGTGTTTGTCAGAGTGGAGTGGGGTTTGTCAGAGTGGAGTGGAGTGGGGTTTGTCAGAGTGGAGTGAAGTGTCAGAGTGGAGTAAAGTGTCAGAGTGGAGTGAAGTGTCAGAGTGGAGTGAAGTGAAGTTTGTCAGAGTGGAGTGGAGTAGAGTTTGTCAGAGTGGAGTGGAGATTGTCAGAGTGGAGTGGAGATTGTCAGAGTGGAGTGGAGATTGTCAGAGTGGAGTGGAGATTGTCAGAGTGGAGTGGAGTTTGTCAGAGTGGAGTGGAGTGGAGTTTGTCAGAGTGGAGTGGAGTTTGTCAGAGTGGAGTGGAGTTTGTCAGAGTGGAGTGGAGATTGTCAGAGTGGAGTGGAGTTTGTCAGAGTGGAGTGGAGTTTGTCAGAGTGGAGTGGAGTGGAGTTGAGTTTGTCAGAGTGGAGTGGAGTGGAGTTTGTCAGAGTGGAGTGGAGTGGAGTTTGTCAGAGTGGAGTGGAGTGGGGTTTGTCAGAGTGGAGTGGAGTTTGTCAGAGTGGAGTGGGGTTTGTCAGAGTGGAGTGGAGTGGGGTTTGTCAGAGTGGAGTGAAGTGTCAGAGTGGAGTGGAGTGGGGTTTGTCAGAGTGGAGTGAAGTGTCAGAGTGGAGTGAAGTGTCAGAGTGGAGTGAAGTGTCAGAGTGGAGTGAAGTGTCAGAGTGGAGTGAAGTGTCAGAGTGGAGTGAAGTGAAGTTTGTCAGAGTGGAGTGGAGTAGAGTTTGTCAGAGTGGAGTGGAGATTGTCAGAGTGGAGTGGAGATTGTCAGAGTGGAGATTGTCAGAGTGGAGTGGAGATTGTCAGAGTGGAGTGGAGATTGTCAGAGTGGAGTGGAGATTGTCAGAGTGGAGTGGAGATTGTCAGAGTGGAGTGGAGTGGAGTTTGTCAGAGTGGAGTGGAGTTTGTCAGAGTGGAGTGGAGTTTGTCAGAGTGGAGTGGAGTTTGTCAGAGTGGAGTGGAGATTGTCAGAGTGGAGTGGAGATTGTCAGAGTGGAGTGGAGTGGAGTTTGTCAGAGTGGAGTGGAGTGGAGTTTGTCAGAGTGGAGTGGAGTTTGTCAGAGTGGAGTGGAGTGGGGTTTGTCAGAGTGGAGTGGAGTGGGGTTTGTCAGAGTGGAGTGGAGTGGGGTTTGTCAGAGTGGAGTGGGGTTTGTCAGAGTGGAGTGGGGTTTGTCAGAGTGGAGTGGGGTTTGTCAGAGTGGAGTGGGGTTTGTCAGAGTGGAGTGGGGTTTGTCAGAGTGGAGTGGAGTGTCAGAGTGGAGTGGAGTGTCAGAGTGGAGTGGAGTGTCAGAGTGGAGTGGAGTGTCAGAGTGGAGTGAAGTTTGTCAGAGTGGAGTTTGTCAGAGTGGAGTGGAGTTTGTCAGAGTGGAGTGGAGTTTGTCAGAGTGGAGTGGAGTTTGTCAGAGTGGAGTGGAGTTTGTCAGAGTGGAGTGGAGTTTGTCAGAGTGGAGTGGAGTGGAGTTTGTCAGAGTGGAGTGGAGTGGAGTTTGTCAGAGTGGAGTGGAGTGGAGTTTGTCAGAGTGGAGTGGAGTGGGGTTTGTCAGAGTGGAGTGGGGTTTGTCAGAGTGGAGTGGGGTTTGTCAGAGTGGAGTGGGGTTTGTCAGAGTGGAGTGGAGTGTCAGAGTGGAGTGGAGTGTCAGAGTGGAGTGGAGTGTCAGAGTGGAGTGGAGTGTCAGAGTGGAGTGGAGTGTCAGAGTGGAGTGAAGTGTCAGAGTGGAGTGAAGTTTGTCAGAGTGGAGTGGAGTTTGTCAGAGTGGAGTGGAGTTTGTCAGAGTGGAGTGAAGTTTGTCAGAGTGGAGTGGAGTTTGTCAGAGTGGAGTGGAGTTTGTCAGAGTGGAGTTTGTCAGAGTGGAGTGGAGTTTGTCAGAGTGGAGTTTGTCAGAGTGGAGTGGAGTTTGTCAGAGTGGAGTGGAGTTTGTCAGAGTGGAGTGGAGTTTGTCAGAGTGGAGTGTGTCAGAGTGGAGTGTGTCAGAGTGGAGTGTGTCAGAGTGGAGTGTGTCAGAGTGGAGTGTGTCAGAGTGGAGTGTGTCAGAGTGGAGTGTGTCAGAGTGGAGTGTGTCAGAGTGGAGTGTGTCAGAGTGGAGTGTGTCAGTGAGGAGTGGAGTGTGTCAGTGAGGAGTGGAGTGTGTCAGTGAGGAGTGGAGTGTGTCAGTGAGGAGTGGAGTGTGTCAGTGAGGAGTGGAGTGTGTCAGTGAGGAGTGGAGTGTGTCAGTGAGGAGTGGAGTGTGTCAGTGAGGAGTGGAGTGTGTCAGTGAGGAGTGGAGTGTGTCAGTGAGGAGTGGAGTGTGTCAGTGAGGAGTGGAGTGTGTCAGTGAGGAGTGGAGTGTGTCAGTGAGGAGTGGAGTGTGTCAGTGGGGAGTGGAGTGTGTCAGTGGGGAGTGGAGTGTCAGTGGGGAGTGGAGTGTCAGTGGGGAGTGGAGTGTCAGTGGGGAGTGGAGTGTCAGTGGGGAGTGGAGTGTCAGTGGGGAGTGGAGTGTCAGTGGGGAGTGGAGTGTCAGTGGGGAGTGGAGTGTCAGTGAGGAGTGGAGTGTCAGTGAGGAGTGGAGTGTCAGTGAGGAGTGGAGTGTCAGTGAGGAGTGGAGTGTCAGTGGGGAGTGGAGTGTCAGTGAGGAGTGGAGTGTCAGTGGGGAGTGGAGTGTCAGTGGGGAGTGGAGTGTCAGTGGGGAGTGGAGTGTCAGTGGGGAGTGGAGTGTCAGTGGGGAGTGGAGTGTCAGTGGGGAGTGGAGTGTCAGTGAGGAGTGGAGTGTCAGTGGGGAGTGGAGTGTGTCAGTGGGGAGTGGAGTGTCAGTGGGGAGTGGAGTGTCAGTGGGGAGTGGAGTGTCAGTGGGGAGTGGAGTGTCAGTGAGGAGTGGAGCGTCAGTGAGGAGTGGAGCGTCAGTGAGGAGTGGAGCGTCAGTGAGGAGTGGAGCGTCAGTGAGGAGTGGAGCGTCAGTGAGGAGTGGAGCGTCAGTGAGGAGTGGAGCGTCAGTGAGGAGTGGAGCGTCAGTGAGGAGTGGAGTGTCGCGCGGCGGAGTTTTGCGCGGCAGAGTGTCGGCGCGGCAGAGTGTCGGCGCGGCAGAGTGTCGGCGCGGCAGAGTGTCGGCGCGGCAGAGTGTCGGCGCGGCAGAGTGTCGGCGCGGCAGAGTGTCGGCGCGGCAGAGTGTCGGCGCGGCAGAGTGTCGGCGCGGCAGAGTGTCGGCGCGGCAGTGTCGGCGCGGCAGAGTGTCGTCGCGGCAGAGTGTCGTCGCGGCAGAGTGTCGTCGCGGCAGAGTGTCGTCGCGGCAGAGTGTCGTCGCGGCAGAGTGTCGTCGCGGCAGAGTGTCGTCGCGGCAGAGTGTCGTCGCGGCAGAGTGTCGTCGCGGCAGAGTGTCGTCGCGGCAGAGTGTCGTCGCGGCAGAGTGTCGTCGCGGCAGAGTGTCGTCGCGGCAGAGTGTCGTCGCGGCAGAGTGTCGTCGCGGCGCGGCAGAGTGTCGTCGCGGCGCGGCAGAGTGTCGTCGCGGCGCGGCAGAGTGTCGTCGCGGCGCGGCAGAGTGTCGTCGCGGCGCGGCAGAGTGTCGTCGCGGCGCGGCAGAGTGTCGTCGCGGCGCGGCAGAGTGTCGTCGCGGCGCGGCAGAGTGTCGTCTAGAGGCAGAGTGTCGTCTAGAGGCAGAGTGTCGTCTAGAGGCAGAGTGTCGTCTAGAGGCAGAGTGTCGTCTAGAGGCAGAGTGTCGTCTAGAGGCAGAGTGTCGTCTAGAGGCAGAGTGTCGTCTAGAGGCAGAGTGTCGTCTAGAGGCAGAGTGTCGTCTAGAGGCAGAGTGTCGTCTAGAGGCAGAGTGTCGTCTAGAGGCAGAGTGTCGTCTAGAGGCAGAGTGTCGTCTAGAGGCAGAGTGTCGTCTAGAGGCAGAGTGTCGTCTAGAGGCAGAGTGTCGTCTAGAGGCAGAGTGTCGTCTAGAGGCAGAGTGTCGTCTAGAGGCAGAGTGTCGTCTAGAGGCAGAGTGTCGTCTAGAGGCAGAGTGTCGTCTAGAGGCAGAGTGTCGTCTAGAGGCAGAGTGTCGTCTAGAGGCAGAGTGTCGTCTAGAGGCAGAGTGTCGTCTAGGGGCAGAGTGTCGTCTAGGGGCAGAGTGTCGTCTAGGGGCAGAGTGTCGTCTAGGGGCAGAGTGTCGTCTAGGGGCAGAGTGTCGCGCGGCAGGGCAGAGTGTCGCGCGGCAGGGCAGAGTGTCGCGCGGCAGGGCAGAGTGTCGCGCGGCAGGGCAGAGTGTCGCGCGGCAGGGCAGAGTGTCGCGCGGCAGGGCAGAGTGTCGCGCGGCAGGGCAGAGTGTCGCGCGGCAGGGCAGAGTGTCGCGCGGCAGGGCAGAGTGTCGCGCGGCAGGGCAGAGTGTCGCGCGGCAGGGCAGAGTGTCGTGCGGCAGAGCAGAGTGTCGTGCGGCAGAGCGGAGCGCGGCAGAGCAGAGCGCGGCGCGGCAGAGCGGAGCGCGGCGCGGCAGAGTGTCGCATCAAAGTAGCATGTGGTAGAATGTCTTAAAATAACATAACGTGTTTTTGTAAAGCACACGTTCACCCCTAACGGGGTATCTTGGCACTGAATAACAGATGTTTATTGTTACACAACTCAATGCTACTCATTTTATCGACCTCAGATGGATGAAAGGCTGCGTGGACCTGCCGGGATTTGAACCTGTGACCCAGACGTCAAACACAGGCCCCTGCAGTGGATGCATTAGTCCACTGAGCCACGAGACCCGGTCTTAGAGAGGAGTGGCAAAGAGTGCAGTGACGTGGAGCGGAGTGACATGTTGTGTCGTGGTGTGGACTGTCCTGGATTGAAGAGTGTCGTAGTGTGGAGAGGCATATTGTGCTGTAGAGTTGAGTGGCATAGAGTGAAGTCTGTCTGGTGTGGTGCACACTGCCAATACAGACAATTTACTTTCAATTGAAATGAGCATTACATTTGCACAGACATCGTTTTATTGAAAAAGGAAAAAGCACACAAATGATAATGTGTGGAAATGGCATCACCTAATGTATTGATTGGTTTTCATCGTATTAAAATATTTGTTTCCACCATTCTTCAAAATTATTAAGAAAATTGCTTCATTTGTGCTTTCCGAATTTTGATACATTCTGAAATATCTGCAGTTCATTTACAGACATTTACATTTTGTTGTGTGCTAGAAAAAAGGCTTTCTTTTAACAGCAAGATTGTCACATAAATCACTTCACTGTGAAGTCAGAGAAAGAAAGTAAACACTAAGCTCCCTTGAAAGACAGAGCCGGACATTTGACCTTTGTCTTTGAATGAAGCGGTACAAAAGGGGGTGGTGATGGACTGAGCATCAGAACCAATCAAACACTCACACCCACTCAACAGATCTGGGTTTGATCCATCACCATTCTTTAGCCCACTCTGCAACCCCAGTTCAGACATGGCCATATGCAAATCAGTCTTGACCCTGTGCCTCATGGGAACAGTCCAGCCCAACTGCCAAGCCATGCCTTCCCTGGACCGGAAACAAGCTTCCTAGGACCGGTTTCTGGCATTTCAGCCGTCTTCAGCCAGGCTTGCTTGAATCCAGTGGCAAAGTGAGCAAGGGACTCACGTCTGACCATACCCTGCCAACTTATGGCGAACAAAGCGGTACAAAAGGGGGTGGTGATGGACGGAGCATCAGAACCAATCAAACACTCACACCCAGTCAACAGATCTGGGTTTGATCCATAACCGTTCTTTAGCCCACTCTTTGTCTTTGAATGCACAAGACCTGCCTACAGAAAGCAATCACTCATGGAAGAATCCAGTAAACAGATGATGCTCCACGGGAGGGACAAACTTAAGCTGGACAGCCCAAAACAAATAATGGCAGCAAGCAAATATGAGTCACAAAACACAAAGTCAATGGAAAGCAATGGGTGGAAAGCGTTCCCAGGTGAGCTTTCAGACTGTCCCCAAGACGTTGTTAGCAAACTAGACAGCTGAACTGTGTGGTAGGCTTCGACATAAAAAACAGCCCCAGGGTCTCCAGGCAACTGAAGAATCTGATCAGCAGCATTGCATGCAAGATGCAGCTTTAGCTTTCTGTGTATTAGAGTTGCAAGATGCCCATCACATATCCATTGGATTAAGCCCTCATGAACCATTTGAAGCTCAGCTAGTCTGCCCTGCTGCCGTTGTGCCTGAATTAAAGTCGCAGTCACCTCAAGAATTACAAATAAAACTACCATAATACCAGAAAGAAGACAATACACATAACTAGAAATTGGAGGATGATTAAGACTATCTTCAAAAGCAGATTTAATTCCTGGAGTGGTGACTCTGCCTGTTGACCACACTTTCCTGAACCTGCAACCTATTTTGATACTCGTCTGAGATGACCCCTATACTGCCATCCCTTCTAGCCTCCGACCAGTTTGTTGTCAGCAATGGTTGTCTTCACCTGGGTATGGCGTTCCCTGTCTGGCTGTGCAGGAGTCATAATTAGCACTAGGCGAAATTTCAATTATGCTGAAGTAATTTTGATAATTCGGTGATACTCTTTGACACGGAATTACTGATAATAATGCGGTTATGCCCACTTGTATAATTAGGAGTAATTTGGGTAGAAAAAGTCCTAAAGCAAGAGCGCACTAAGCAAGCACGGGCGGCTGCTCACACTGCTGTTTATGTTCTGTTGCACTTAGTGTCATCTCTTAGCGCAAAATGAATGCTCGCATCAATTTTAGACACGAGGAAGTATTCTTGCACTAAGAAAATAGCACTAAATGTGGAATTCCTTTTCTCCCATAATTCCAGGTCATCTCACATCCTTTTGGGTAATTCCATGTGCTTATGCTACAGAGAATTTACACAAATTATGCCCACCACTAGTCAGCATCTATTTAGTGTGTCCGCTTAGCCAAGTCCAAAGCTCAAGGCAGTATGTTAAGTTTTATGTTATGTTGATTTGTATAGCACACTATTCACCTGTACGGAATCCTGGAAAGAAGTACTAGTAACATCCTTTTTATCTTGGTCAACTCACACAATTGCCATAGAAGGGTGAGAGGCTAGCCTGACCCACTTCTTGAAATCAGGAGTCAGTTTAGCATTCCCTGATTGAAATGATTTGAATTTTTACTGAAGTGTTAACTAAATTATATTCATTGCTCTATGGTGATCACGATAAGTCAGCGACTGTGTGCACATAACACAAGGGCCATTTTTGAAGATCATCGTTTTGGCAGGCAAACTGGTATTCAGACCCAATGCCACAGGGCAACAATCAATCTTTTCCTGTTACATTTCATCCCAACCCCTAATGTTTTGGGCAGTAACCTATGAGTGAAACCTGGGTTTTTCAGTGTGTAGGATCTTTACCATATGTTTTACACTTTACCTTATATTTAATGTTAAGGCGCTGTTATACCATTGTCTAGGGTTCTATACCAATGGCTGGCTATTCCATTATTATTTTGAATGTCACTGATTATATTACATCTTTTCCAACGTCGTTACCACTTGCTGAGCAAGCCCTTGACTGATGTAAAGAGAAACGATGAACACGGAGGCTCAGCTTTCGGTCTCAGTTCATTTACTATAATATCTTGTGAATGGTAATCCACGTTTACAACAAAACGCATGTCTTTACAACGAATTACGTTGCAAAGGCATGTATGATAAACGCACATGCGTTATGAAAAAAAGAATTTGGGCGATCCACGTCATTGTGAGGAAACAGAGGCTTTTCCGTTTCCTCACTACGACGTGCACCGCCCCTCAGAGACAGACGACAGACTTCGTGAAGAAGGAACCAGGAGGAGAGAGGAACTACGAGGAGAGAGAGATAAGGGGGACTGGGTTAATTTTTTTTAGAGGTGGTGGGGTCGTGCTGGGGTAGTGTATTAGGGTTTAGGGTGGTGTGGTGTTTGTGCAGTGTAGGGTAGTGTTTTAGGGTTTAGGGTAGTGTCGGGGGGTCGTGCAGGGTAGTGTTTTAGGGTTTAGGGTAGTGTTGTGGTGTTTGTGTAGTGTAGGGTCGTGCTGGGGGTAGTGTTTTAGGGTTTAGGGTGGTGTGGTGTTTCTGCAGTGTAGGGTAGTGTTTTAGGGTTTAGGGTAGTGTTGTGGTGTTTGTGTAGTGTAGGGTCATGCTGGGGTAGTGTTTTAGGGTTTAGGGTAGTGTTTTAGGGTTTAGGGTAGTGTCTGGGGTCGTGCAGGGTAGTGTTTGAGTGTAGGGACCGGACTTGGGGTCTTGCTGGGTGTAGTGTTTTAGGGTTTAGGGTAGTGTTTGTGTAGTGTAGGGTAGTCTTGTGGTGTTTGTGTAGTGTAGGGTTGTGCTGGGGTTAGTGTTTTAGGGTACTGTTGTAGTGTTTGTGTAGTGCAGAGTAGTGGTTTATGGTAGTGTTGGGGGGTTGTGCTGGGTAGTGTAAATGTAGGGAAAGGACTGGGTGTAGAGGGAGGGTCGTGCAGGGGTACGACATTAGGGTGTAGAGTAGGGTAGGGTACTCTCACTTACCTTTAAAACTTTTACAAGGAGTATACCTTTACCAAGCATGCCTTTGCATTGTAATGGCATACGTCGTAAAGGCAAAGTCGTTGTAAAAGTTTGAGTTGTGATAATTTGCGGGGTCATTGTAATTGCATTATAAAAAATGCGGGTGATGGTATGCGGGGTAATTGATTGCGGGATAACGTCACATTCGTGAATAGTAATCCACGTGATTGGTAATCCACGTGAATAGGTAACATGTAGTTTCATCTCTAATAATACTAGATGATACAAATGGTTAGATGAATTGTGGCTCTGGGCAATGAAGCACTGGAATAAGCCATTCAGGAATCATTGTAGGAGCATGATAGAGGGTATGTGAAACAACTTATTGCTGGTTGAAAGGTTTGTGTTTTAAGTAGGTATTCAAAACGTGTTGGACTTTGGTAGCTTTGGAGAAATATTACATGCTCATACATTGGTTGAATAATTTTGCCAGCTTATCCTGCATTACCCAAGTTTAACCATTTTGGATATGTTGTGATTTTTTGGTAATTAAAATTGAAGCCAGTTGAGACTGGTCCATTCAGATTAATCTCATTTATAGAAGAGTGCTCTTATAGTTCATTTTTTAAAGGACGTGTGTGACACCGTTTGGGGGGCCACAGTGGCTGTAGAATCTCATCTATGATGGATGAGGTCATCTGCAGCTGGTGTCTTGGTGCCCATCCTACTATGGCTCTGCAAACTGCATAAAGTGCAACCCATTCTGTACTTCACCCATAAGGCAGGAGAGATAAGAAGTCTGAGTTCTCAGAGAGGTAGTGTGGGGTTCAGAGCTTACGACTCCTCAACTATCAACGAACATACACAATACCTTCAATGTGCAGCCCAATGCTTGTCTTTTGATGCAAAGAAAGTGTTTTTAATCAGGCAGCAATAATAAATACTATACAATTCAACTAGTTATACAAGATAGTGTCTTTGGGTGCAATCCTTCTGCTACACCCCCATTCCCCTTTACATGTCCCTCCTTGGTGGCCCCTCTCTGGTTGGTTCTCACCCCCCTTATGAAAATCTGGTAAATCATGAATCAAACTCAGATGCAGTCTTTGCATTTCATACAGTCAAATAAGCACTCAGTTCATGATAGTTTTTTTAGTCTCGCCCCTTTTGGCATATTGGGTAATTAATAGTCCCTTCCCCACTCTTAAGCTGTCTGGGCAGGGGGTCGTGGTAGACAAGGATCTCCCAACGCCCCTGAGTAGGTCAGACCTAGGCCACATCCATCTAAGCGCGTACAATAATCACAGCAGTTCCTGACACTGACTGGTCCAAAGGCAGATGCAACTTGTGGCTGTTCCAGCCCTGACCCGGGAATGAGAGACTAAGAAATCTTTCAGCCACACATCACCCTTAGCTCACTCTAAGGCAGTCATCTTTCTCTCCTTCTGGACAGTCTTATTCCTGCAGCAGGCAGATTCATTCAATCTCTCAGCGGACAGGTTTGTAGGTGCTTCAAGCAGATCCACAGGTTCCCAAGCAAAATGTTCAGACTGCACATGATACCCCATCACCTGTGGGAGACGGACTGCCAAGCAGACACCAATCCTGGCTACACAATAGTCCTTAGATATTTTGAGAACACTCCCTTCTCAAGTCATATTAGAACTGGAACAAACCAGGGTGGTATGGGTACCACATGTATTCACATCTTCTAGACACAGGATGTGGATCTATTGTCACAAACTACAGAAAATGTCTGGAGTGGTTCTATCAAGTATCCTCCTCAGGCTGCTCTCCAGTCATAGCCTTTGTGTAGGACGTTGATACTCAAAGCAGATCGCACCTATGCTGTCTCCATCTTGGAGCACTGACAACAGAAGCATAATGAGATGGGAGGTTTCTACACCTGGCTGTCATCATCCCAACAAAAGGAGTATTTAAGGACAGACCAAAGGCCCACAAACTCACTCACCTCACACAAGAGAAAGTGTAGTCCCGCCCCTCAGACTTACATTCCTCCAAATGGCAGTGGTCAGGAAGGCTAATCAGCAGCTCCTTGCTAACAAAAAGCCTGATGGAATTTGTAAAGGTAAGCATGTCTCTATCCTCTTCATTTCAGTGTCTGGATCGCCGGCCACAGGAATGCAGGTAATACACTTCCACTATCCGGGAGAACAATCCGCACCATCAATCTTATGCTACGTCAGGCCAGGGACATCAAGAGTGGATCCAACAGGCTGTATAACTCAGACTCATTCTTGCACTCAGAGGCCTGTCCACAAACTGTATTTTGTAGTATGTTTAGTACTACTGCAGTAGTCTTACACACAAACTATAACCTATATGGGAGATATATGCTTTTGCCTTTCCTATCATTTATGGACAGCCTTCTCTACACATATATTTTAGTAGTAAATGTGAGAGGGACAGGGAGTGGCTAAAAAATGGGGAACACTTACTACTAAATGGGAGGGGCATAGGGAGGGGTACGAGGAGTTTAGGAAGGACTAGAGAGGGATATGCACCCATACGCAAATGTAGAACACTGCTGTTAACAAACACCACTTCTACAACAACCTCATCCAAAAAGGACTCAAAACATTTAGAAATGTGCTCCGGCTCAGACTGAGTAAGGACAGCACCACTTATGTTCACCCACTTGTGCGGCAACACCCTCCCAGAAAAAATTGAGACACGGACTTAAAATGCACAACAAGGAAATAATGTTAAAATAAAAAAACTATGTTGCATATATATACAAATATATATTATATATATATATATACACATATATATATATATATGTAACTTTGGTTAGTAGATGAACACATCATTTAACTGTTTAGGTGTATTTCGGAATTATGGATATGCAAGGAAGAGCAATAAATGTGTCTTTCTTTTCATAACAAAATTTGTTACTTTCAAGGAAGTTCCCCTGTTCCAAAGTTTTATGGACCTTTGCTCTACCTTCCATTTTGTTGACATGAATCTCTAATTGGAAGTCTTAGCACTGAGTGTAAATAATGCACTTATGAGCCATCTGTTGGTCGTAGTGTAAATAGTTGGCTTAGGTGAGGCATGCGTAGAATAGACATAGCCACGAAGTTTTCCAGAATCCTTGCTGTTAGACCAAGAGCATCCTGGTCCTGAAGACATTTCCTTTATTCCTGAATAATCTTCCAAAGGTCTTATCCAGCGTTGGTGCAACTGTTCCCTAAGGATACCATACACGACCCCAAAATCATCTTTTTACATATGATGCACTATTACTTCGTCATAAGGAAGACTCCTCATTCTCTGTTTCTGCCCTTAGATGGTCCCTTCCAACCAGCTCAAAAATGTACATCATTGTTATAAGGCCTATTTTTAGCCTAGGTAAGAATTAAAGTTCAACAATGTTCTACTCAGTACCATGACTTTCCAAACATGTTTATCGCTAGCAGCTGTTGAAGTTTGTGCTGCCAAAAGTAGGACGATGTATATACAAGTCTCGGATGCTAC